>NC_092518.1:34797233-35997233 GCF_047511675.1 Marmota flaviventris
CGGTGTGGTTCTCTGATTTAAGATGTCCGCAGCCTCTCTAGATGCCAAAGTAACTTCACAGGCTCACAATGGAGGCCTCAGCATCTGGATACATATCCCAAAATTTGCTTGTAGTGACCACATTTGTGATTGGAAACTTGTATATGCCCTCAAGAAATCTACCCCAGGAGCCAAATACAAATTACCCTTGTCATTCCAAGAGAGTTGGGATGAACCTTATGGATTGTGATGTCTGCAATCATAGGGCAGGGTTCCCAGATCCTGATAGGTATGGTTTCCATCTGTTTTCTCTGGCTTCCTCTGTTTCCAAGCATTGGCAATTTTCTTACTCACAAATGAGAACACAAACAACTTAAGTACTTTCTGCTTCTCAAAACTCTCTCCCTATTGGGTCCACTGATTTTGGGATTATAACATCATGTTTTAGTTTATCTTTATGTATTATTTTGATTGTAGCTTGTCTATTTATCTCCCTTTCTCCTTCTATATCATTTTGAAGTGATGATCAAAAATGAGTTAAAATAGTTTTACAGGGTGGTCAGACTAAAAAACAACAAAAGTGAATATAAAGAGAAACTAGATGACTTATTTCTATAAAGTTGTTGATTAATTATATAAAGTTTTTATGCATGAATTGCTAATAAGTAGTATAAGAGAGAATAGAAGTTTATGAACATCTTGGTATTGTTATTATTAACACGATTTTCTTCTGAGAGCAGGAAATTGAGTGGCTACTCTATGATTCCTGAGGTTCCTTTGGAAAAGAACTTATTCTTGCTGTTGTCAATAATTTGTATAAACCTTACCAAAAATTGTCTGTCTTGGATACCATGTGTTCCTTTTTGTATGACCTGTCCTAGGTTCAGTTTTCTTTTGGTTCTTTCTTGTTCATCACATGTGCCTTAGCTAGTGGAAAAGAGAATAAGGAGTTTTTAGAGAGGGGCAAAGAATTGACAAACAGGAGGATGCGTAGCCCTTCCTTCCATGTTCCCAACAATTGTTAGCAAGCTAACCTACTAGAATAAAAAGTGCTAGCTTTATAGAAAGTTCTTGACTCATCACCCCTTGCTTTGCAGGTGATTTGTACTTAGGAATATATGACAGATGCCTGGAGTGCTTTACTCTGGCATGAAGTGATTCACCTAGAGAGGTGCATATAAATCTATGAGTATTTTATGTTTAACAAGTTATTAATGCTAAGAATGCTAGAACACCCCTTTCCCTTTTCTATTACTTAATAAAGGAGAGTTGCATTTCCAGGCATCTTACTGGCAACTGGAATGCATTAAACCTTAGTACTATTTTAATAGCTGTTAATCCTTATGAACCTCATTATTTCTGTTAGTAGTTGTAATTTACATCATATATTCTATAAACAATGGTATAAATATAGACATATTTTCCTTATGTAGTCATCCCCTCTTGTCTGTGAGAACTATGTTCCAAGAGACCCAGTGGATGCCCCAAAATTGCAGATAATAACAAAACCCTGTATATACTATGTTTTTTTTCTATATGCACTATAATGTTGCCTCATAGTACAAGGAGTTAATCAATCTATTCCTCCGTGTTTATGCTCTGGTGCCTCCTTTCTGTTTTTGTTCTTCAGGGCCATTATTAAATAAAACAAATGTTATTTGAACACAAGCATTGCAATACTCTAACAATAGATAATTGGGGTGGTTTCTGTGACTAATGAGTGGGTTGAATATACAGTGTGAATACTCTGGACAAAGGGATGATTCATGTCCTAGGTGAGACAGACAGAGCTGGATGATGAGAAATTTTATCACTCTAGTCAGAATGGCACCTACTTTAAACCTTATGAATTGTTCATTTCTAGAATTTTCCATTTCCATTTATGAGTAACTAAAAGCATAGAAAGCAAAACAGCAAAAAAGGTTGGGGGACTGCTGTGTTTCCATTTACGTACTCAAGACTGCATTCCTAAAAAAAAAAAAAAATCTATCTTTTTTTAATCCCCCCTCCTTCAATTAGTCTTGGAATGCAAAAATTGAAATAGTACAAGTGAGAGTTGGTCTGATTTTTATATTTAAATTGAGAGAAAGCTGGGCCTTATCAATATACTACTGCCCAAGCTTCTGGAAGCCATAGCATATTATTGTTGAACACATTCTGTGTGGTCCATAGCGGATATTTATCTACTGATATAATGAGGCCTTGATGACTAGATTCTGGAAAAACTATGCCATTGTCCCTTTTAGGCATACCATCCTATTATCACAATGTGGAGTCAACCAAGTGTGCACTATGATAGTTATTCAAACTTTACAAAGATTCATATTTCCACTCTCAAGATTTATATTTCCACTCTCATGGTTCAGATTGTTTGTTTGAGTTCAGACCTGGTTTAGCTATCTATCACCTAATATGAGTGCACTTCATTCTCTGGGGAGCCATAGCCTGGGAGTTGGGCACCTTTTACTATTCAATTTTCAAAACACAATCTATGCAATATCCATCTTCTCTGGTAAGCTCCTAGATACCTCCTAAGGGAAGGACAGCACCTTCAGAGACACCAATGTGATATTTTTAATCTTCTCTTACTAGATACAGGAAAAAAACTTCAAATATACTGGACTACATAGCTTAATTCTATATATGTGAGTTCAAAAGGCTTTGTGGTCCAGCAAGTTTACTTAGTACATATGAAATTGTTTTTGTAGATAAATTCACCAAGGTCCAAATAATTGACTTATACTTACTACACAGGAATAGAATGTGCTAGTTTTCTGGGGCTGCTACAATCCACTTTAATGACTTAAAACAACAGAAATCTTTTCTTTCATAGTTCTCAAATTACATGCCCAAAGTCAGTTTTATTGTCCTGAAGTTATGATATAGGCAGGTCTATGTTTCATTTTCTCTGGAGGCTCTAAGGCAGAATTGATTGCCTCTCCAACTTCTGGTAGCTATCAGCATTCCTTGGTTTGTAGCCACAACACTCCAATCTCTGCTCTGTTATGACAAGGTCTTCTCCTCTTTATATGTGGGTTACTCCCCTGGTTCCCCCATATATAGATATTTTTGGATAAACCACAATGAAGTCTCCATATCAATATCTATAACCTGATCACATGCACAAAACATCCACTATATAAAGTAACATTCACAGGTTCTAGGGGATAAGATGGGTACATATATTTTGGGATCATTATTTTTCACACTAAATTAACTAATTTCAGTTGAAGTTGAGTATGTAATATATATGTATCCCTATTGTCTTTTCCTTATTCATGACACTGAGAAATATTTACCATGTAAAGTTCAGTAAAATGGACAATGCAAGTGAAGAATAAAATTGCATTATTCAACAAAAGAATGGCTTCATAATATGGCTTCATAATATGTTTCTGAGACAGAGAAACTTGATCAATCATAATTGTTTGTAAATATTGAAAGGAATTGCATAATAATTTGGGTATCTGTAGGAATAATTTTGCCATTAAAAACCACAGTGAAATAATAAATCTATAGTAAAACTTACAAAGTGTTTAGAAAAAGAAACACTGCTGCATGCTGGTTACCCACTGTCTTCCTGGTTTAAATTCAAGTACTGCAGAATATGTTAAATAAGCACATTCAGCATATTTAGTTTATAAAAGTGTCTTTTGTCAGTTTAATACAAACTGCATTGGGGGAAATAAACAATAAAATCCAGAATTAATGTTCCAAATAGCAGTTGCTGGGAGCAGGGAGGGACAGTGAAAACCTCCAAATGGAAATGACAGTTAACAATAAATCCTTGAGTGACTTCCAACCTGTCTGATATATATTTCCTAAAGCACAGAGCATTTGTTGTTCTCATCTGAAATAGATGGTTTTGTCTTGTTGGAGCTTACACATATGTACATTTGTTTATTCTCTGAAGGTGATTTTTCATCATAAGGAATTGGAAACATTCTCTGGGGAAAACATCTGTTCAGCTATGATGCTAGCATCTGCCAAGTTAGGTGTGCTAAGAAAAAAGAACTTTATCTTGGTAGTTCAGGGACCACAAATCTTCAAGTTGACATAATATCTAAGATAGACAAGCTTCATTTTTGCTCTAATGCTTCTGCACAGAATCTGAAGTAAGACCCAGAGGCCTAACTTTCCTACGTTCATATGTGAATACATGACCAGTGTAACTCCACATCATGTATAACCACAACAATGGGAAGTTATACTCCGTGTATGTATAATATGTCAAAATACACTCTAATGTCATGTATATCTAAAAAGAATAAATAAAAACACATAAGTGAGGAGGTATCAATCCTAGGGTCAGTTCTAGAAGCAGAGTCCACTTAGTAAATAGGCCTCAGACCAAAGTAGACACTACCTCTATGTTACAGATTCCTTAGATCTTTCTCTGTTGTTCCAGGTTGGCTTGATGTTTATGGATCTGAGTTCTTGGATCTAGCATAGTGTGGAAGTGATATAGCATAGTCATTAGGAATATGAACACTGGGGCCAGATTTCCACAATTCAGATTGTTGGCCTTGCCATTGTGTGAGCTTGAGAAAGTTACTCAATTTCTCAGAATCTCTATTTCCTTATCTGTAACATAGGGATGATTGTTTCAGAATTAGATATAAATCTACATGATGTGTAAAATCACCATTGCAACCTGGAAATATATGCTCTTAGAACTGTTCAGAATGAATAGAAAAATTGTTCATACTGACCTAATTAAACCTGGGTAATAAGTAACTCTTTGATTAAAATTTCCTGTGGGAACAGGGTACAATGGCAGACACCTAAATTCCCAGCAACTCAGTAGGCTGAAGCAGGAGGATCACAAGTTCAAGGCCAGTTTTAGCAAATTGATGATACCTCACTCAAAATTAAAAATAAAAAGGGCTGGGAATGTAGCTCAGTGGTAGAACATCCCTGGGTTCAATCCCCAGTACCAATTTTTTAAAAATAAGATACAATCACCTGAGGGAGAAGTCTGTGAAACTGCAAATGTCCCAAGGTTACCCCAACTTTCTTCTCTCCAACAGGATTCATGGGCTTCCCTCACATTTAATCTGTGTTCCATACTATAGAAGTAATGATCAAGTTGAGTACCTTTTGGACTTTTTTTTCTAATTCAGTCCATCCTATACCCAAATGCAAATGCTTCTTCCTATTATCATGGTACCTACTCAAGAAACTACAATTGCTCCCTCTCATTCTCCCAAAGAATTTGAAGGAGTATGCAAGATATTCTCATCAAATGTCTTTTCCCATTCCAACTGTCAGTCCACCAGAAATATTGCTATCAGAATTTTGTTTGTTTTATTGTAAGGACAGAATTTTGGAACATTCCGTTTCCATTGTCTTCTGGCCTCCACTAATTTTGATGAGATGTCAGATATTGGTTGTTGTTGTTGTTTTTGTGGTGCTGGAATTGAACCCAGGGCCTTGTGCATGAAAGGCAAGCACTCTATAAACTGAGCTACATCCCCAGCCCTGGAGATGTCAGATACTATTCTTAGTTTTGTTCCTTTGTATATAAATGTGATTTTTACCTTTGGTTACTTTTCAGATTTTATCTCTGGTTTCCAGTAGTCAGATTGTGATGTTTCATTGTGTGGTTTTCTTTGTATTTACACTGATTAAAGTTCACTGAGCTTTCTGAATATGTGAGATGCTGATTTTTATTAAATGTGGAAAAACTTGGCCAAGATGTCTTCAAATAGTTTTTATACACTTTTGTCTCTCTTTTCTCCATCTACATTTACACATATGTAAGACTGCTTGCTACCATCCTGTGGGTCACTCCATCAATTTTGTTTTTTCAAAATATTTTCACTAGGTTTCAGTTTGGGTGATTCTATTGTTTTGTCTTCAATTTTATAGTTCCTTTCTTCTATGAGTTCCAATATACTGCCAAAGTCATTCAGTAAATTATTTTTAATGTACACTTCATGGGCATTATAAAAATTCTGGATTCTCTTCTCTTCCTTTGAAGAGTGTGAGACAGTTAAATTACTAGTGGATCACCTTCATCTTTAAGAGACTTGGTTTTATGTTTCATAAAGGCACATCTGTTTTTAGTATTGCCTTTTGTCCTTAGATAAATCCCTTTGTTTGTTTTATTGTAAGGCCAGAGTTTTGGAACATTCTATTTCCATTGTCTTCTAGCCTCCATTGATTTTGATGAGATGTCAGATACTGTTTTGTTGTTGTTTTTGTTTTGTTATGTTATGTTGTTTTTGTTTTGTTATATTGAACCCAGGGCCTTATAACTGAGCTAATATCCTGAGCCCTGGAGATGTCAGATACTGTTAAAAACACCTGACATGTGGTGTTTATTACAAATGTCTGGCCCTTATGGAATTATGATGGAAAATCTGAGGTATTTTCCAAGTCCTCTCAGCTCAAGAGTACACAAATTCTGAAAGTTTTTTTTTCCCTTAAAGTGAGCAGTTGTTAAAATTTTTATTCAATTGTTTTCAGTTTTCCAACTGCTCTTTCTCTTCTGGGCCCCTTGTAGTCTTACCCAATGTATTATAATTCAGGACCCAACTGCAGATTTGAGGAGCATACAAATGCAAATGTTGTGGCCTGTCTCTCTGAAGCTTCTTCTTTTCTGAGGTTTAGTCCTTTTTAATTCTCAGTTGCTCTATCAGTTTCAAATTCTGTCCTCTGAATCTTCAGGTCAATAAAATGCAAGCTTTCTGCAATAGTTGTGTTCTAAAGGTTTGTGAGGACTGAGCAATACCATAAGAAAAGACATATAAAAGTCGATCTTCACTAGTGTGCTTTCTCTATTTAATGAGCTAAACTTCCTCTAGTTTCTTCTTACTTTTAGTCACTGTCTAGTACTTCTACATAGTTGTTTTATATGTTGTTCAGAGTTTATAGTTGTTATTAGCAGAAAGGGTTAGTTAAATAAAAGGTATACCATCATTACTAGAAGTTCTGAGCCTCTTTTTGACCCTGTAAACTATCCCCAGAGAGGTTAATACATGAAATTCTTATTGCCTTTTATACATTTTCTAGGAGGGAAGTTGGGGTTCTCATTGATTGCTTGACCATTTACTGATACCTGCCTCATCTACTGAGCAATAGTGACTATTTCGGCACAACTGGAGCTTGTGGGAATGATGTTTATAAAGTTGTATATATTATTATAATGACTGATCAATTACTATGATATTAATTGGTTGAGCATTAGAAATGTAAATAAGTTCATAGAACACATTGGAAAGCCAGAGAGTGTAATAATTTGGAAGAAATGTTTTGGTCAAATATATATGTTTGATTTTAAGCACTTTTCTTAATCTTCTCTAAGTTTCATCTATAAAATGGGAATATTGTTTCTCAGGGTAATTATGAAAAAAATATATATGTATACTCTCTCTCTCTCTCTCTCTCTCTCTCTCTCTCTCTATATATATATATATATATATATATATATATATATATATATATTAGGTGGCATATTGTAAGTGTTCATTAAATTGTTTTAAGTCAAGAACATATTTTTGTTATGAAACATGCTGTGAGCAGAACATTACACTAGCAAATTCAGGGTAAATTTTTCCTGAATCACTATTTCTCAGAGTATAATCAGCAGATTCCCTGAAACAGAATTATCTAAGGTTGCTTGCTAATAAGGCTTTTACCTCAGAACTACTAAGTCCAAATTGGCAGGGGTGGAGCCTAGGAATATGAATTTTGAATAAGCTTCCTAGGTAACTCCTATGCTCACTAAATTCTAAAAAGTACTAGATAGTTCAGAGGCAAAGAGAAATTTCTTGAGGGAAGGTTGGAGAGACTATAAGACTTTGAACTCCTGTCTCACCTTCCAGAAGTCTAGGTTTTATTGCCTTTTTGGCATTGAGGCCTGTAAGCTTATTACTTTAGATGGAGACTGAAAAGTTTTAGTCATTCTTAAGTGTCTGGCTGGAGGGCAGTCGGCAGAGTGATTAAACCAAAAGGGGTTATAATTCATCCTTCAAATCCGTGGTTAAAGGCATTCTGCTGAATAACTTTTCACCTATGAAGTATTCCACAGCTCTTAAATCATCCTTTACTAAGTGGAAATTCCAGCTTCCTAACAGAATAGATACCGTTTTTTTACCCTTCATTTCTCTTGCTTTCAACAAATATGTTAAAAACAATTACATTTCAGATTGTGATTTTCATCTTTTTTATTATTGTAGAATCATGATAGGGTTTTATAATTTGCTTAACATTGTACATGAAGTTAAGATAATTATAAGGGTCTTAGTGTGGTCATGGTGTTACCGCTGTTGACCAGACGAGTCCTTGCTTCCCCATTGAAGAATAACACCAGAGAAGCATGCTGAGGCAAGGTCAGAGTAGAAATTAGAAGTTTATTAAAGGACAGCAGAAAAGACTTCTACTGGAGGAAGAAGGGGACCCAAGAGGTGGAATCCGTGGAAGGGCAAATGTGTTCCCCTTTTTATAGTTTTGGTGATGGAATGTAAGGGGGAAGGGTTGGGACACAGGTGGGCTGAACAAGTAATCTGGGCAGGAAGGACTTCATTATCACTTCTTTGGGATGGGCTATCTCCAAATCTGTTAGGGGCTGTTTCCTGGGTTCCATTAACATTCCTTTGGGGTGGACTTTTGCCTAGGGCTTTTCTGGGACTTCATTAACATTCTATGAGTTGTCCTGCGTTTCCCAGAATCATTGTCAGCATGGCCTCCATTTTAGATTTCATTTGATATTAGACCCGATTTACCTAACTACACTGACTACCTAATTTTAAATCTGGCTTCAATGGTTTCTGATATCTGAATTTTTTTTAAAAGAAAACACAAGTTCCTATCTTTAGTAAACAAATTGAAAATAAAACAAACATTGTCAACTAAGATCAAAGGAAAATGAGGCAAGGATGAGGACTTACCAGGTAAGGTATCTAGTATTTCATCTGTCACTTAACAGTCACTCAATGGAAATTTATTGTATGAATGAATGAATAAATGAAACTACTTTACATTTGGAATTGACAGAGTTCCACTATTGAGTGGATAGGTAGGAATTCTGTCTTATGTGAGTTCTTCACTCAGAGTTTGGAAAGACTTGTACAAGTGCTAATTGCAGGAGTAGCAGAGTGACTACTGGACTAGGACAGCATCATGGATGACCTACTGGAGCACCTGCCTGTGACTCTATCAACACACTCCTCTCCTTTACTTCAGAGTCCACTTTCCAGAATTTTCAACAATATTTCTTAGCTTACTCACTTATGTTGTCTCCCAGAGTGCTACTCAACCCTGGATCCTTCTTACTGCCCTTGAAAGGGACCCATTTGAAAATCATATCAGAAACATGAATGATGAGTAGAAGCTACAACCATAGAATGAACCCCTTTGATCTGGAAAAAAATAATTCCAACAACTGGCAAATACTGACAGGCATCTGCTCTTGAACAGCAGTGACAGAGATATGGATTGCTTTCTAACTGTCCCATTTGATGAGGGAATTATTTTAATTTTTTCAAGCTGTGTCAGACCTGGAGAAACATACTCTAACATGCAAAGCAAGGTCCCAATTTATGCTCGACCCATTGAGTATTGAGTGTGGCTTGACAGTTCTTTTGATTTGTTGTGATCATAAGTGTGAAACTCTGGGGATTTCAGTGAAATTATTATGTGACATGCAGACTAATATTTTTGTTCTGAAACCTTATCTTTTATTAAAAGAATTTTAGGAGTTTAACTTTTTTACAGGGAAATATATATATATATATATATATATATATATATATATATATATATATATATATATGGAGAGAGAGAGAGAGAGAGAACCACATTTTGTTTACAGAAAGTTCTGTTGTAAGGGCTTCCCATTCCTGTTTATTGTAGTTGCTACTTTTAAAAATTGATTTATGTTTGATAAATAGCCAACAAATACACAGTTTTTTGTGAGGAAAGTATTTACACCATGGAAGTATATGGAGGAAAGGGAAACAAAAATCAAATGTTAATACAACACAAATACAAGCCAAAAGCTGATTTTGAGTGAATGGTTTGTGTTGTTGGCTGATGGATGAGAGAACAAAGAAAGAGTTGACTATGATTGCTAAGAATTACTATGTTGTAGGATATACTATTGAAAGCCTGCTTATATCCCTTCATCCATATCACCTTCAATGGATTGAATAGTGACCTCCCAAAAGATACATTCGTGTCCTAACCCCTAGAATGTGTAAATGTGATTTTCTCTGGAAAAAGAATCTTTGTAGATTTAATTAAATTAAGGATCTTGATGGGATCATCTCAGATTTAGGTTGCACTCCAAATACAATGACATCTATAAGAAAAGAGAAGAAGACACCATGATGTGGAAAAGAAGATGATATGGAGACAGAAGAGGAAATTAGAGAGATGTAACCACAAGCTAAGGAACCCCAAGGAAAGCCTGGAGTCACCAAAAATCAGAAGAGTCAAGGAAGGATTCTCTCCTAGAGTCTCCTTGAGTAAGCATGGGACTTCTGGCCTAGAACTATGAGAAAATAAATTGCTATTGTATTTAAGTCACCCAGTTTATAGTAATTGTTATTGCAGCCCCAGGAGTCTGAGAGACCACATCAGTGAATGCTGGGCAACATAACTTTTAACTACCAGAACCTGTATTTCTTTACTTAAGACATCCTCTGGTTGACACTTCTTTAGAAGGCTAGGCCAATTGTGCTAGGGAAGGAATGCCTCTATTATTTAGATTTCCTTTGCTGTGACAAAATGCCTAAGATAAACAACTTGAAGAAGGATTTATTTTGTCTCACAGCTTCAGAGGTTCCAGTTCATGTTCAGTTGGCACATTGCTTTTTTGGGCCTGTTGCAAGGCATCATGGCAGTGTGTGGCCAGGAAGTGAGAGAGAGGACAGGCAGGGTTTCCATTATCACCTTCAAGGACACATTCCCAATGACCTAACTTTCTTCTACTAGGCCCTACCTCCTAAAGGCTCTACCACTTCCTAGTAGTGCCATGGGCTGGTGACAAAACCTTTAGCATGTGGGTCTTTGGGGGACATTTAAGATCCAAGCCATAAAAATGCCCCTTGCTTCAGTAGTTTTCATGTAAGGATTGATGGGAGGAGTTGGGGTATACAGCTTCCTTGTCCCTTGGGTGGGGTAACTGCAGTATACATCTTGTGCTGGCTCCGAGAATTTAGCTCCAGCTGTACATAGTGGTTACTAGCTTGACAAACTGCACTGGCTTCCCTCCCTTCCACAGTTTCAATTGCCCACTTGCATACCAGTGTTTTCTGGCATCATCTGCCAAACGAACTAGTCATGTGTCACTTAACAATGTGGATACATTCTGAGAAATGCATTGTTAGGTGATTCCATTGATATGTGAATACCATAGAATGTGTAGTTCAAACCCAATTGGTTATAGGTCAATCGCTTCATGTGCCTACTCATGCAATCAAGAGATGCAATAAACACAAGATGTCTGAAGGTGCTGCTGGCATAACATGGCATGTTGTAGAAGGAATTCACGCTAAAATAATGATAAAAATATAGTAACTATATAAGCCAGTAACATAATCATTTATTACTATTATTGAGCATTATGTACTATACATAATTGCACATGCTATACTTTTATTCAAGTGGCGGTGCCATAGGTTTGCTTAACCAACATCATCACAAATCTGAATAATTTATTGCATTGAGATATTATGATAGCTATGACGTGGATAGGTGATAGAAATTTTTAAGCTCCATTATAATCTTATGGAATCTTTATGTAGTCTATCTTTAAGCAGAACGCCATTATGAGGTACATGACTATATTTGTACATGAATACTTGTCTCATGGTTGGACTGCTTCCAACCATATTTTAAATAAATAAGGACATTACACATTGTCCCAATGCTTAGACAATATATTCATCTCAGTGATGTGACACCTTGGGCATTTTCCTTGGCTATTTTATGAAACTTATCTGATTCTGATCTTATAACAACAGAAATTTGCTGTAATTAAAAATATTCTCTCTAGGCATGTATTTATTCACAAAATCCTTCAGAAAAGGATTATTCTTATATAGTCTTTCATTGTTATTTTATTTTTATATTCTTTTATTCTCTTCACTATAAAATATTATATTTTAATATTTAGTATGTCCTCCCTTCTTTGATTCCATAGAACTATCCTTTGTTCTCAATAAAGAATGAAACAAACCATAGATCCCCAAATGGAGGAAAAGGTATTTTATAATAGTTATTACTGAATACATAGCCTGGTCTTATATTCAAGACTGTCATAAAGAATGGTTGCTTTTTTGGTGTTTGTTTTATTTGTTTATTTTTCTTGGTGCGTTATAATTATAGATAATCATGGATTCAAGTGTTACGTATTTGTACATGCACATAATAGAATTTGGTCAGATTCATTCTGCTGTTTGTTTTAAATGGTTAAGTGAATCTTCTCCAAATGTTGATAAAAAGTTTGGAAGCCACTGACTTCATCATTCTTTTTACCTCTTCTCAAAACACTGAAGAGGACGAAAGTGAAACAAACAAATTTACAAACAATGTGTGATAAGCCTTAGAGGATTTTTAAAAATAAACACATTTTAAATGTAGGTATGTCCTAGGGGAACCAAAGTGTTTTAACATCAGAATTATCTGGAAACAACTGAACAGCTCAGTCTCTGTAGAAAATAGTATATTTGACCTTTCAAAAATGTACTGCCCACATTGATGACTTTTTTCCTTAAGAAAATGTAGGAAATTATGACAAATAAATAGGTTGTTTCAAGTTTGCTAAAAAAGAGCATTGGCTGTGGAAAATTCTGCTGAGGTTACACAACTAAGAAGTGACTATTTTGCTCCTTCCAAAAGCAACAGACTCTATTTAAATTCTTATTACTTGTTTCTCAACAAAATACTTTGGGTCCATGCTTTCTATCAAGAAATCTTTATTGGAAATTCCTTAGATCTTCAGAATGAAATAGATAATACTTCTTGCTTCCATTTATTAATTTATTATCAAAAACACCATTCACTAGAAAAATATGAGCAGATTTTATATTAATATAACTAGATAGTGTATTAACTTTAATCTTTAATAAAAATTTACAGAGTGGAACAGAAAAGTGATAATGTTTGAATTAAATATGTATCCCTATTTTTCCATAGTAGGAAACAAAGCATTTTTTTTAAAGGAAGCCATTTGCTGACATGTGGATTTGTATATGATTTTAAACATTGCCCAAAATTAAAAGTCTGGTGACAAATATCATATAAGAAAGAAATTAAACAGGTATCTTGTATTGAGGTAGAAAATCCCAGAATTAAGGAACTGATTGATACAAGGATGAAATCTAAGTTACAATTCCATTATTGTGACAGCTTCCAAGGGAGTATTTGAAAAAAAATCCCATCATCTAGATTTTATCATAAATGCTGGTGCAAATAAGTTTTCAGTTGAGGATATGAATTGAATTTAAAGTAGCAAAACGTACTTTATTAATAACTTTTTGATATTTTATTACTTTAAGTAGCAGTCAGTCCAGATATCACACAAATAAAAAGGAAAGTCATAGCATTTCTTTGCAGCAGAAGCAACTATTTCACATGATTTTTTTCACCTCTATACTAATTTATTATCAGTATGCCTCTCCCAATGGCTTTTCCTTGATTTTTAATGAGTTTTGGATGGCTTCTTTTTACATTTGTGGTGCAATTTCAGGTATAAGGATATAACACTTCTTCCCAATTATCCTTAGGGATGGTGGGGACCATCACTGATAATTGAATAATTCATATACCACTTTGCAATGCATTATATGGTATATATACAAGGTGTGCCTAATCTGGTCTCTTAGGTTTCTTATTCTGATGACCATTTGCATTTCTGGAGTAGGCTCTGGGCACTGCTGGGGTACAATGTGAGAGGCATTATGAGGTGTAAAAGAAAACTGAGTCAGAAAGCTTTGGGGGTCCCAGAAAAGTGGATTCCCAAGCATTGACTGAATATTCTTTGTCAATGGACCTTTATTATTTATTTATTTATATTCAGTGCTAAGAATTAAACCCAGTGTCTCACACATGCTAGGCAAGTGCTCTACTACTGAGCTATAACCCCAGCTTGGATTTTAGGACATCAGGTCTCATATAGCCTTCTAGCCCAGAAGTTGAGACAGTGGCAATATTTACTGTTCTTCACTCTGAGTGGCCTTACCAGGATCTCTGTGCTAATTAAAACTAGTGCCTAGGGGCTGGGGTTGTGGCTCAGCGGTAGAGTGCTCGCCTTGCATGTGCAAGGCCTTGGGTTTGATCCTCAGCACCACACAAAAATAAATAAATAAAATAAAGTTATTGTGTACAACTACAAAAAATAAATATTAAAGAAAATAGTGCCGGGGCTGGGGCTGTAGCTTAGTGGTAGAGCGCCCACTGTGCACCTGTGAGGTACTGGGTTTGATCCTCAGCACCACATAAAAATAAATAAAGATATGTGTCTAACTACAATTAAAAAAATATTTAAAAAAAAAAGTGCCTAAGTCAGACTCTAGACTCAGGACTCCTTAGTGCCATTGCATATTGTCCAGCACAAGGCGGGATCATAACTCTCACAAGAATGCATTCTTTTACACAGTATCTTGGTTTCAAAGTTTTTGTAATGAAATTAAAAAGAGAGTCCAAGCTTCATGCACAATGGAGTCTGAGACACACCTGTCTTTGGGAGGTGGAAGTTGCAGGAACTTACAGGTCCAGATTTTCCACAGAATTTTAGTTGTTGAAGTTGTGCATAAAGCCAGCTTCTTGTCAGCACTCAACACAAAATACTGTGCTTCATTTTAAGTAGGATCTCAAGAGCATGTGAGCTGAGACTTACTGTCACCCAGGTCCAAATGGGACATTTTCAGGAATGCTGCCACTGTTTGCCAGTTTTCAGGAGGTTTGTGAAGAAGGAAAACACTGAACAGAAGAGTTAAACACTCATGTATGTGGAGTAGGCTTTAGCAGATCACAGTGAAAACCACCCATCCTTCTCAACAGCCCATAGAAAGCGTGGCAGGATAGAGATAGCACTGTTCTGTTGTTACCAGCTTTGCTACTCTGCTGTCTGGCATGTCTGAGCCTCCCAAACATTAGAGCTGTAGACACAGTTTGTGTGCTTAGAATGGCTTCCAGGGAAGTATTGGTTACAATAAAAAAAAAAAAAGAAAGAAAAACACAATGGATATTTTTCTCTGGGCTCCTCCAGCCAAGGAAATCTGTTTGTAAAGAGTGATTGGTTTTAGAGGCTGTGTGACACACTGTCATTCAAGGTATTTCCAGACACAAAGTGGGTGATATCTTAGACAAGCCAAATACATATGAATCTTTTTCCCCTACAAATTCAAGCTTTATGATACTAAAGACATCAATACTTGTGTTTGGTGAGAGATATTCTGTCTACAAGACTAATGATTTATGGTAACTCTATAATCCCAGCAAACCTGAACAACATCTTTGAAATTCCTTGGGGAACTGGTTCCCCAATGTAGAATTATAGAGAGCAAAAGTTTTATCAATTGGTTGGACTGTGCCCATTGCTGCTCACCATGACAAGGCTCCAAATTATATTTATCCCCAGGATCAACTGAGATGAACTGCTTTTGCCTCACCAAAGCCTGGTTACATTGTCAAAGGATAATTTTCAAAAAGCTACAAGCATGACTCTTATATGTGTATAGTATGATACATGTTGAAAATTTATTGTCTTATTAATGAGAAAATCAGTAACATGATGAAAACTAGATGAAAAAGCATTTGTAGGCTTGAGTATTTATAGGCATTTAAAAATATATTAAAAGAAATTGCTATTAGATTCAAAACTGCTTTACATCCTACAGGACAATAAAAAAACATAACTTCAGGGATTTTCTTCTCAACTGGATAGAAAAAATTTACATTGTTATTGAGAAAGATCTATAAGTTAACAGGTAACTTCATAGAATCTGAGGCAGTAATTAATAGTAAATAGAAAAGTCAAACAAAGTTATGTTACAATAGTTAATCAAATAATTCTTGGTAAGCTTGTTCTGGTATGATATTAAAAGAACTTTACTTAAAAGTATTAGATATTTTGAACACCTTGTGTTACATTAGAAACATGAGCCTTACTTTCAATTTTTCTGCCTTCCTCCCTAGATTCACTGCAGTTTGATTTAAGGCCCTCAGTCTCTGCAAAATAATCACTTCCTTCTCTGCCAATGGGAATTTTGAGGATTTACCAAGAAGGGAGCTGATCATCTTTTCACCTGACTGCAGCCCTACTTAGCTGGGTGCCTTGGCTGCCATTCTGCCCCTGGTCATTGTTGAATCCATTGTTGCTACCCAGCTCTTCATGGAGGTCTGCAGCTTCTATAGATCATGACTTCTGGTCCACTGAGCCCACATTCCTGATTTTGAGTCCACAGTGGTCTCTTCTAAGGTGGGTTTGCCTTATGCTGATAAATGTGTAACAACTGTCTCTCAAAGTGAAGAGGCCCTGATTGATTTGTGATATTTGTCAATTTCCATGGTGTGAAAATTTCCACCATGGTCAATTTAAAGTTGTCAACTGTTATAGTTTGGATGTGAGGTGTCCCCCAAATGCTCACATGTGAGACAATGCAAGAAGGTTCTGAGAAGAAATGATTGGGTTGTGAGAGTCCTAACCCAATCAGTGAATTGATCCCCTGATAGGGATTAACTGAGTAGTAACTGAAGTGGTAGGGTGTGGCTGGACTGGAGGTGGGAATTGGGGGGTTTGGCTTTGGGGTGTATATTTGTATCTGACAGGTGGGGATCTCTGTCTTTCTCTGTTTTCTGATCATCATGTGAGCTGCTTTCCTCCACCATACTCTTCTATCATGATGTTCTGCCTCATCCCAAGGTCCGAGGAATGAAGCTGACTTCTGTGGACTAAGACCTCTGAAACCCTGAGTCCCTAAATAAACTTTTCCGCTTCTACAATTGTGCTGGTCAGATCTTTTAGTCACAATAGCAAAAAAGCTGACTCAAACACCAACACATGCTAATCAACCTGTAAAATTTCTGAAAATGGAACAATCTGCTCTGGCAAACCAGTGCAATAAGCCAAAGAGCTCTAGCACATCACTAGCTAGAGGTGTGTGTGATGGGTGGGGGATTCTCACCATTAAGATCAACACTGTGCAAGACTCTCATCAGCAGTATTCCAGGGTTTTAGTAAAACCACTTTTCTCAACATTTGTTTCTTATTGTGTTCAATCTTCCTCCTAATAATGCAACAGGAAAGCCTCCATCATTGTAGGGAAGTGGGGCCTAAAACAATCTTGTTTGTGACTTGCTCAGCCCCAATGCTGAATCTTGAGACAAAAAAGTTGTAAGGAAAAATTTTGCTTAGAACCATTTTACTAAAATTCTGGGAAACACTCATCCTCAGGAACACTACAAGGAATCCTAGAGCACTCAGAACTTGTTTGGAACTGTTACAAACTTTCAGAGTTTAAATGCATAAAACCTAAATACACATGTACTCACTGTTCTGTCTTTGCTGTAAATGAGAATTATGATATATATTTAAGGTAAGTTGAGAGGCCACTCATTTGCCAAAGGGCTGAGAAACTGCCCCAACATTTATGCCCTACTATTATATTTAATGTCCAAAGTCTTGCTAGTTCTGAATGACACAATGACCAATTTTTTCTCCATTGATGTGGTAAAAATTGACCAACCTAAGAATTGCCTATTAGCTTTCATTTCCCACGTGGGGCTGCTCATTCAGGATCCTGTTTTACCACATCACCTGGTGCACGTTATTTGCTAGGACTTCCTCTTGATCATTTACATCTTTCTTGAGTGTGTGACCAGAACTGAATAGTGTCCTAGCTGTGGACACATCACATTCGGTACCAAGATAGGAATAATTTATGACTTGTTTTATAGACCCTTTTGGGGTGCTTGAGTATTTCACTAGTTTCTTTTGTCTTCAGAAGCATGTCAAGTCAATTTCTGTAGATGCCTGCATGATTTGGGAAGTTTCTGTTTATTATTTTCACATGGACAGGGACCCAACCATGACCTTGCTAGACTATTTGGGGTCTTTGTCCAAATCAGAAAGATGTTCCTTCCTGTATGTGAAATGAAAGGAGACCTGCACCAAGGCACAAGGCATGCTGAACTGAATTTCGGAATTAATTCCTAGGGGGTCTGACTACATTCACCTTCATATCCACAGCAATGCTGATCATCCATTCCTGTGCTTGGCTACTGACTCCAAACCAGGCCTTTAGCCTTTACAAGAGTCACTGAAAACAGTCTTTTTCAGATTCTCTCTTCTGAAGTGGAGATGATGTAAGGACAGTCTATATTTTAGAACTTGGGAAATGAACAGGCTGGGCTTTAGCCCATTCCCTGCTCCCAAACCAAACCTCTAAAATAATTTCAATAAAGTGTGATTTACCTGAGTAAGTTTTAGGAAGGAAAAGAAACCTGTTTCTATAAAGCAGAAGAGGGAAATAATGTCTATCTAGGTCTTGTTCTGAGGCAGATCACATTTGGAAAATTTGAGGATCTGGACATTATTACCCTGAAAATTCATTTGTGTCCTCATGCTTCATGGAATGTGTTCATTTGTACCCAAGATATGGACCAGTTTGGTGACCATTGCACCTACTACTTACAACTGCCAGATTTATCACATAAAAGTACCCCCCAAAGTCAAAGCAATTCTGAAGACAAAGCAAAGTTGGAGACATCACACCCAGTTAAGTTTGACTTACTCAACATATTTAGGCATAGCAGTCATTTCACATGGTTTTATGACCCTGCAAGTAGAACTTTCTAATAGCTTCTCAACCCATTATTAATAAAATCCAAATGCTTTAAATAGCAGCCTACAAAGTTATAATGATTTATCCCTGACAATCTCTTTCCCTATCCTTAGTTTTGCTCTAGCCATACTGATTCTCACCTCAAGGCTTTGTATTTGCTGTTCCTTCTGTCTGAAATGTTTCCCCAGGATCTTTACATGTCTTATTCATTTCACTCAGGTCTTTATTCAAATGCCACTTCCTCAAAGAGACTTTTTTTTGCCATCCTGATCAGAATAGCTCATCTTTTCTATGTACCCTGAAGGTTGTCATGTCTCTTTTTGTTATCAGACACTGGAATTTTTGCTAAAAAATCCCATTGCCTTCACACCTGAGCTCCCTAGCCCAAACAACAGAGGACTCAGATTGAGTCTCCCACCTCAATTGTACCTTTCAAATCTCATGTGAGTACATCTTATTAGTGGAGACATAATCACACCTAAAATCCTAGCTTCAAGGGATCCTGAGGAATGTATATTTTAGCTCTTCAGTTGTTGACTTCAGCAAGATATAGGAGGAGGGTAGAATGAATGTCATACCTGGCATATTCACCACAATTTATTGTTGTTGCATATAATAGTTAAAAGAATATTTACTAATGTCCTCATAAAACCACAAAGACACCCAAAAGCCAAAGAAATTATGAAGACAAAGCAAAGTTGGAGACATCACACTTCCTGATTTAAAGACATATAATAAAGCTATAATAATCAAAACAATATGGCATTGGCAAAAAAACGGATGCATAGAGCATTAGAACAGAATAGAGAGCTCAGAAATAAATCCAAAAATATATGGTCAACTAGTTTTCAACAAGGACACCAAAAAAAAAAAAAAGACACAACAGTGAAAGCAGTTTCTTCCATAAATGGTTCTGGAAAAACTGGATTTCCACATTCAAAAGAATGCAAGTGGATCCTTATCTTTCATCATACACACACAAAAAAATGGATAAATGAACTAAATGTAAGACCTGAAATTTGTAAGACTTCCAGAAGAAAACAAATGGAAAATCTCCTTAACATTGGCTTTGGCAGTGATTTATTGAACAACATACCAAAAGCTCACACTACAAAAGCAAAAATTAATAAATGGGATTATAATGAATGAAAATTTTTTACAGCAAGTGAAACAATCAAAAAACTAAAAAGAGAATCTATAGATTGAAAAAAAATATTTGAAAACCATGTATCAGATAAGGGGCTAGTGAAAAGATCTAGAATGAACTCAGAAAACTCAATAGCAAGAAAACATATAACCCAAATACAAAATGAGCAGAGGACTAATTTATCCAAAGATGACATAAAAGTGGCCAATAGTTACATAAAAAGGTGTTTGACATCACTGTTCATTAGGGAAGTGCAACACGTCAGACTTGTTTAAGATAGATATTATCAAAAGAGACAAGCTAAGTTCTGGCAAGGGTTTGGAGAAAAGTGTACACCATTGGGTGGGAATTTAGATTGGTGCAGTCTTTATGGAAAACATAATGGATGTGCCTAAAGAAATTAAAGATATAACTACCATATGATACAGCAATTCTTCTTCTGGCCATATACTAAAAGGAAATGAAATTACCACTTCATAGAAGTCTCTACACTCCCATGTTCATTGCAGAATTATTCACAATAGCCAAGATGTTGAAACAGGCTACATGTCCATCAACAGATGAGTGAATAAATAAACGTGTGTGTGTGTGTACTGGTGCATATACACACATGATGGAATATTATTCAACCTTTACAAAGGAGTTATTTCTGTCATTTGCCATAACATAGATGGACCTGGGGATCTGGAGGACATTCTGCTAAGTTAAATAATGCATATACAGAAAATATTAAATGATCTCATAGGTGAAATCTTAGACAAGGTCAAGTACATAAAGATAGGGAATGAACCAGTGGTTACCAGGGTCAGGTTTGAGTGGAGCGAATGGGAAAATGTAGGTCAAAGAATAAACTATAAATTAAAAATATGTAGAATGAACAACTATACAGTTGTTCATAATGGTGTAAAGCATGAAGGCTATAGTTCATAATGGTGTATTCAGGATTTTTGCTAAATGAGTAGATTATATCTGCTCATGATACAGGGAGAAACATGGATAAGATGATGTGTATGATAATTTGTACTGCTATGGTTACTATTTTACTATATAGTATATATGTTCTTAAACATATTGTATGCCTTAAATATACACAATAAAATTTATTTTAAAAGAAAACATTTGTATATGAAAGGTTATAAAATAGTACGAAAATATGCTGTTTTGTTTTAAAAAGTAATATGGTACTTACATATATCTATAAACTGGAAGAATATATATATATATATATATATATATATATATATATATATTTCCATATATTTATGAAAAATAGGGACATATATAATAATATATAAATAAATATATAAAAACAACAATATATACATATTTCCATATATATATGGAAAAAATAAGGACAAATGTTCAAAGAAAGTTATAGGTGGGAAAGGGACAGAAATATGGTTCTTAATTGCTGGCCTTTACTTTTTCTGTGATATATAGGCAAGGACATTAGTGAGAATGGAAGGGGAAGCTATAGGATTGGGGCGGTTGTGTTAATGGTGATGGTTTCCTATCCTGGATAATGGGGAATGACAGGATGGCTAGCCAGGCTCAGACATAGCTGTTTCTGTTGGGCAATGAGGGCTCAGCTGACCTAAGAAACCATCCTGTGCTGGCTGAGGTAATTTCTCCAGCAGGACTCAACAGCCACAGAGGCCAATTGTGGTTTGAAGTGTAATGGTCTTCAGCCCAACTGGTTCTTCCTGAGTGAGATACATTTTCCTGTCAACATCATTAACTTTGACCAGAGCAGAAAAGACTAGGCATTCCATAAACTGTAATTTCTTGTTCATTAGAAAGGCAGCTATACTACAATCAATAAGAGTTAGTTTCTCAAATACAACTGCCTGGATATAAATCCAGGTTGCTTCACTCATTGCAGTTATATGACTTCTCTATGCCTCAGTTTTCTGATCTGCACATTGGAGGAAAGAATATATTTCATTGGGTTACTGTGAAATTTAAAAGATAATGCAAAATGTTGAGACTGATATCTGGCACACAGCAACCTCTTGATACTTGTTTGCCACTGTTATTATCTATGTTATTATAGGAAAGGAGAACTAAAAAAAAAAGTGTAATTTAATTTTATTACCTATTCTTGCTAGCTTTCTAGACTGCATCTCAGGGCTGTTCTTTATACCAATGCAGTTAAGAAGTGTTGCCTTTAATTTATCAAATATTTTGATGAGTAAATCATGACACTGTATTGATTAGAAATTGCCAAAGCAGCAGTGTACAATAAAATATGTAGAACATGGGCATTTTTGTTTTATGCAACCTACTCTTTGATGGATTAGGAAAATTTAAACATCTGTTACACACCTTAATTCCTCAGGGAGCAGAATGTGAGATGGAAATTAATACACAGAAAGTTTAGGAGGGAAACCCCTAGGGATCGACACCAGTAAAAAGAAGGAAGCATAAATGAACAATTGATGCAGCCTCTACTGAAGGCTCGGTCCATCTCATGGAGAACTCTGATCCTTGGATGATAATATTATGATAATATTAGTCAGCTTTTCATCACTAATACCAAAATAGCTGACAAGAACAACTTTGAGGAGGGAAGGTTTATTTTGGTTCATGGTTTCAGAGTTTCAGTTTATGGTCAGCCAAATCCATTGCTCTGGGCTGGGCCCAAGGTGAGGCAAAAACATTATGGCCAAGGGGCATGGTAGAGGAATGCTGCTCACCTTAAAGCACCTGGAAAGCAGAGAAGGGAGAGGAAACTACAGGGAAGATGAAGCCTTTCAGGGTATGTCCCCAGCTATCTGCCTCCTCCAGCCATGCCCACCTGCCGGCAGTTACCACCTAGTTAGCCCATTCAAGCTAAGATGGACTAATTAGGTTAAAGCTCTCACAATCCAATCATTTCACCTCCAAACAGTCTTGCAATGAAAGTTTCCAGTATTTATTTCTATCCTTCACCTTGACCCCATTAGGGACTTCTTATTTTCTTCTTTGAACATAGCTTTTGAGAAATGAGAATTAGATGGTTAAATGCATGACATTTTAACAAAAAAGCATAGTTATAGTGAAGCAAGTTGGTAATACAGACTACAATGGTAGCCAGAAAACAACTAGACTTATGAGTGCCTACTGGTGCCAAGGAGTATATTGAAGATACGCGGAAGAGACAGGAAACTTGCAGTCAGTAGCAAATGCTGTTCGTTCCCTATGCCTGGAGCTTGCTTTTACTACTTCAGTGCACACAGGCCCCTCATAAGTGTCAACATTTATATACCATTGTCAGGGGTCTACCTCTAGCTGTCAGAGCTCACTTACCTATGTGTAGGGCAGCCCAGAAGCAACTTTCCTCCACACCCTTGCCCCATGATATTCTGCATCATCTCAGGCCCAAAGCATTGGAACCAGCCAACCATGGACTAAAACCTTTGAAACTGTGAGCCAAAATAAATGTTCTCTCCTTTAATTCTCCCTCCTGGAGAATTCATGCTTCCTAGAAGCAGTTAACAAGCACGACTGACAGGAATGGGTATATAAGTAGCTCAATCCCATCACCCTCTCCACTGGCTTTTTAGGTCTCCACTGGATTAAAATCCATTTACTCACAGTAGAAGCTGTCTTGATCATGGATCCTTTATTGGCTGGTGTCTCTTTCCCTCCCTTGCTTCCCCTCCCCTATGGGTGTTTTCAGAAATTATCTCCCATGTAAACTAGGAGTATTCCAACCTTCGTCTTGAGGTCTTCTGGGGAACCCAAGCTAAGTTTCAGTCTGTGGGAAAGGAGGATATATTAACAAATGTGAAAAAGGGCTACAAGGAGAAGTACAATTTGCTTCCAGCTATAATCTTTCTGCTTAATTTTCTCTGTGATACTCAGGGTCCTCTGTCATGAAGAAGATGGAATATATGAGGTACTTATTTCACTGCATATAGTACACAGAATAAGTTTCACTGGAAAAGGAGAAATGCAATTTTGAATCTAGGTATGAACATGATGCCTCTGTCCTCTGTCCTGGGAAGATTAGGGATGTCCCTAATTTGTATTACTAGACTAGACTATATGTAGGAGTAGAGAACTCTACTAGGCAGCAAGAAGAGGTGAAATGTAGGTCCCATTTTCAAAACTTTTATGGCAGATTCAATAACCTTCAACCCATATTTGATAACCTCACATGTAAAGGTGTTCATTAGCTTTTTTAAAACAAAGGAAAAAATAACAAAAGTAATAAAATTAGGACTGATAAAACCCATTTTCCAGGCAGTTTACTGACCATTACAAAGTGGCTTCCTAACAATCCACCCAGACTTAACAATCCACCCAGACTTCAAGTTATTTATTATCGGATAAAGCCACATTTTATGAGGATGGATGAGTTCCTGAAAATCCTTTAATCTTTCTTTCAAATACTGATTTTTATTAGCATCAGTGGTTATCTCTGTTATGGTTTAGATCTGGATTATTCCCAAAGGCTTACATGTGGGCTTGGTCCTCAATGCAGCAGTATTTGGAGGTGAGGCCCTTGGGAAGTGATCGGATCATGAGAACCTTGACTTCATCAGTGGATTAATACATTGAGGGATTCATAATTTGAATGGACTACTGGAAGGTAATAGAAAGTATAGGAGGTAGAACCTAGTAGAAGGGAGTATGTCCTTGGGGGTGTGCCCTTGGGGATTATATCTTTGCCTGCCTCCCTCTCCCCCACCTCCCTCTTTCTCCCTCTCTCTGTTTCTCCCCCTCTCCCTCTCTCCTTCCTGGCTGTAATGAGCTGGGCAGCTTTCCTCCTCCACACCCTTGCCCCATGATATTCTGCATCATCTCAGGCCCAAAGCATCAGAGCCAGCCAACTATGGACTAAAACCTTTGAAACTGTGAGCCAAAATAAATGTTCCCTCCTTTAAGTTGCTTTTCTCAGTTATTTGTCACAGCGACAAGAAGCTAACACAGTCTCCATTGAGTAATGCAGCATATAGTGAGCTTTACTGTTTATCTTTAGCAGAGCTCAGGAAATTTTACTAAAGCAATGCAATGGAAAGCCATTTTGTTTGGGGCACTCTGGCTCAATCTCTGTCCCTTCTACTAACCAATTTATCTAGCATGGAAATAGGGCACCACAGAGCAGATTAAGAAACAGGATATAAACTCTCCTCTTTTTTTTAAAGGTAGAGAGAGAGAAGAGAGAGAGAGAGAATTTTTTAATATTTATTTTTAGTTTTTGGCGGACACAACATCTTTGTTTGTATGTGGTGCTGAGGATCGAACCCGGGCCGCACGCATGCCAGGCGAGCGCGCTACCGCTTGAGCCACATCCCCAGCTCAAAACTCTCCTCTTTATTCCTGTTCTCTCATCCTTGGCATGGAGAACCTCCTTGCCTCTGGAAATGGAGTAAGGATGTCTAATAACAACTGGGGTAAACTGCACTAAAAATCTTGCTCTGAGGGGATGTGGCTGCCAGTTAATTCAGCCATTGTGGACTAGTATTTCATTTCTTTCCTTCTCAGCTGGAGCAAAGTGTTGTCTTGGGGTTAAACCAGGCAGGGGTCCTTGAGGAAAAAGGCTGGATTTGATCCTCCAATCAAATGCTTGCCAAAATATAGGAAATATATTCTGTGCTCCCCAAGTGAAGGATGTTTTCTGCCATATCCCTTTTAGCTGAACATGAGGCAGGTACATGGCATGCACAGAGATCAAGTATCCAGCACCAATAGCACATTAGTGTAGCTTAGTTCATCGTGTTTCCCTTAGAAAAGAACCTTCTCCTTCTGAGAAACAGTATAAAGTTTTGGTGGTGGTGTTTTATCCTGCAGGGAAAATAATAAAGATTTGGATGTGACAAATTTTGTGTAATGGGGAACCCTGGCTATCACTGCCTGCTGATTTCACAGAAAGTAATTTGATTTCTGAAATCATTATTTAAGGAGCAGATCATTTTTTTTTAAATGAGGACTCCAAGCTGCTATACAGAAAGGAGTGAAGGGAAAGGTGCCAGGGAATGAAAGCCTGGTGAGGGAAATTAGAGATGACTAAATATTCTTAAGAAACCACATCTAATACTGGGCATGAAGGCTGGTACTGGAAAGGGGCCAGACTCAGGAGAAGGAGCTGACTGTACTCCTTGCCAACTCCAGTGGACAGAGCTAGCAGAGCGGAAGCTGAAAAGGGGCAGTTGGGGAGAATAAAAGTGGATAGAAAGGAGGCTATTAATTCAAAATCTTGAAGAATAATTTGTGCTTTTACACTGCAGCTGTCATTTAAGTTAAAGAAACCAAAGAAGGGGAAAGAAAGGATCCAATCACAAGTTGACTTCTAGAAGAGTTACCAATAAAGAACACAGACCTTTCTCTGTCACTTCATTATCAGGCTTTATTTGTTCCTGACATTTTTCTCCCTGGTCCTTATTCTTCTAGGAAAGCATCTGATGAATTAAAGCTACATTATTATGTTATTGGCTATTGGAAAAATGGGTATTCATTATGTTTCTTTGTATAGGTAGTATATTTGTATTTAAATGAGGTCCAAACTTGGACTCATTTATCATGGAAGAGTGATAAACAATTAGGTGAAAATCAAGTTTTATACCCCCATTCGTGTCACAGATCCAATCATTGTGAGTTCATGAATGATTTTTCTCTCCAGACTTTTGTTGAAATATTCATCATATTACTTAAATGTGTGGAGTAGGAAATGCAAAATATTATTATAGAAAGGTATAAAGAAATAACACAGGCAGGGTACAAGACAGAACCTCAGAAATATGTGAGCTTATACCCTCATCCCAAACAGCCCAATGCTTGGATGAAGGCATCTTCAAAAGTTGCAGGTTTTGCCACTGTATTAAGTTTGAATTGATTATTAACAGAGGACTAGTTGTTGTAGTAATTCAGCCAGAGCTGGCCTCTTGTTAGAGTTTTCTAGGATATAGTGGGTTGTCCTGGACCCTTTCCATGCCTGTGGCACTTTGTCAGCTGACCACCTAACATGATTCATACTCTTGTGTACTAGGTAGGGCATAAGAAACACCAAATTTTATTGTATAATGAATAGATTTATTTCAACATGCTTTAAGATAGATTCACACTGTTCAACAACTTTCTATGATGCCAAGAATGACCTAGATATGTGTTCCACTACATAACTTCTAGCTATACCTTTCTGAGCACTTGAAATGTGGCTAGGTTGACTGAAGGAATGAAATTTGAATTTTTTTTCTAATTTAAATTGAAGTTGAACTAGCCACACATGGCTAGGGGTTACTGTGTTAGTGCAAAAGTAAACCTTATAAAATAAGAAAATGGAGTAGTTATCAATATTTATCTTTAACATGAAAGAGAAGTCACCCACTGTCCCCTTGTATACATTATCCCATTGGTAGAGTTCCCTTGTCCCCCTTTGTCCCTCTTTTTTTTTTTTTATCAGTCTCTAGGTCAGAGGAAGAAGTAGAGTTGCTTTTTCTCTTCCAGATAGTAGACATCACCTCCCAAAGCTGGATCAGGGTTTTTGGTGATAGCAAGAACCTGGAATCTTTTCAAATAACAAAAGCTTTCCTTGAAGACAAGACATTCTCTAGACACTAGCTGTGGAAATAAATGTAGGCCTCTTAAGTAGAAATAACAGCAGCCTTTCCTTTAATTCTGCCTAGAAATGAGGGGATGACAGCATTAGTGGTTTGAATACATTAAAGGCTGGATCAATCCATCCCCCACTCCAGGCAGAAAATACACACACACACACACACACACACACACACACACACACACTTTTATTTCCTTGCCCTTGGTCAACAACAAAAGGGAATGGGGACTGAAATCCCATGTGAGCCGCCTTGGAATTTAAAGCCCATTTTCCTGAGACAGGATTAGGCAAGATAAAGGTAAAAGCAAGAAAATGAACACAAACACAATTAGAGTAGACCAGCCCTCAAGTCAAGTCATGTGTAATTTCCAATAGAAAAAGATTTAATTATGCCATCATGACCAAAATCACTTATTAAGTGCCCATTTATATGTGATGCTGGACGGGAAAGATATACAGAAAAAGTCAGACTTGGTCTCAGCCCACTAGACAGACAATAATGAAACAGAGATATTCAGGATGGGAATTAAATACATTAATGAATATTTACATTCAGTGCAAATGTAGCCCCCACAGAGCAAGCTTGAAATTCAAATAACTTAAAAAACAAAGCTCTTGACTATTCTCACTTGAATGCATTGGATGCAAAAAGTGGGGAGGGGAGGATGGAAGAGGCTATTTGGATATATTATTCTCATTGTAATGCATGTGTATATGCTATTTTTTCATTGGGAAAGGTGTCTGTGTGCCAGGAGAGGCAGGGCTGGAAGGGGAATTCAGAATGTATGCAGCCTGGAAGCTGTTTTCTTCTTGCTCAAACCAGAGAAACTCCACCAAGCCCCTGTCTCTCCCTCTTGTAATATAGGTCACAGAAGGTATATGAATGAGAGAAAGGGCAAGTAGCAATAGAATTCCATGCATCATCAGCATCTGAACTAGGAGTGGAGCAAGGGTTTTCCTAACCAAGGTCATGAAGGAAAAATGGCAAACTTAGCTGCAAGCTAAGAATGAAGTCAAACTCTAAGAAACCAGGAGGACGAATCCAAGGTTTACTGAATCCAAAGGTTTGCCAAACCAAAGGGGCTAGGAGTACAAAATAGGTATGAAGTACAAAGTCAAGAATCCAGAAACCAGAGAGATGAGGGAAAGAAAAATAGAATGAGAAAAAAGGGGAGGAATTTGGGGCAATTGCTTATAATAGTGTGGTTTGGAGTTTGGTTTTAAGCTAGCACATGCTTTGGTGCTTTGAATTTGAAAAGTTAGATGAGTCAGGGAGGAAAGGACAACTGATGAATTTGTAGGAAACAAATCAGAAGTTACAGAATTGTACAAATCTGTACCATAGCTAATAGGATAGTCCATATCCAAACCAAAGTGCCATCTTGGAAAAAATATTACAAAATAGTCAAACTCATAGAAGCAAATAATAGGATGATAGTTAGTAGGAACTGGGAGGAGGGGGAACTAGGGAGTTAACATTCAGTGGGTATAGTGCTATTTAGTTATTCAGGATAAGTAAGTTCTAGAGATCTGTTGTATAACATTCTGTCTATAGCTCATACTATGGTATTGTATACTTAAAAATTGTTAAGAGAGTAGATCTTAGGTTAAGATCATCACACACACACACACACACACACACACACACACGTCCTAATGTGAAAAATAAAATATATGATTACCCTAACTTGTACGCCCCCTGGCCTGACTTTGTATGATCTGACCTTGGCTTTCCTACTTACTGTCATTACCCATCTCCTTCCCTTGCTGTCTTAACTGCAGTATGTTCCTCTTATGCATTTATTCTGCCTTACCTTTGGGTGCCCCCTCTTACTGTGTACTTCTTCCCTACCTGCTTCCTGATTCATTAGTTAACCCCTACTGTCTCTTGAGTCCTGGCTTTGTTATCACTCCCTCTGGGAAATCTTTCTTCATCATGCTAGCATATGTCAGTTCTCATAACACTCTCTGCTTCCTTTGTCATGACATTTATCACACTGCATGGCTATTGCATATGAACTTGTCTGTAACCCTGCTAGATTGTGAACTCTATCCAGACATAGACTGTGCTCTGTTCACCTTCCTGTGCCCAATATTTGGCCTAACTTACTCTCTGTACCCTTTGGACTCTCAAGAGATATTTGTTGAAAAAATAAAAATATATATCATAACAACATACAACCTTATTACTTATGTTCTATAGTTTGTTAATGTAATACAAAAAAAAAATGAATGGGGTTGGGGAGGTAGCTCAGTGGCAAAGTGCTTTTGCCTCATGCATGAGGCCCTGAGTTCCATATCCCAGAAAAAGAGAAACTGTTAGATGAATTTCACATTTTTCTAAAATTACCAACTACTTTAAATACAAAATTGCTTCAACAGACAATGAGTAAAGTTTGTGACTTGAAGTAGGTTGGGAAACCTTCATATGACAAATAAAGAACTTGAAGAGTTAATTGATTTGATAAGACTGAAGGAATCAGGGAGGACAGGTCCTTGAGGACAGAGAGGTGGACCAAGCCATATAGATCTTTAACTTGAACCTAGAGTTCAAAGGACAGAGATTAGAACAGCTTTTCTCAAAAAAACTATAAGCTCTTTAAAAATCCTTCAGTAACTCATAGGAAGACAAGAAAAGATCAACACAGGAAGAATTAACAAAAGAAACAATCAGAAAACAAGTAATAAAATGGCATACTCAAGGCCTAATTCATACATAATTACCTTAAATGTAAACAGTCTAAATATTCCAATTAAGAAAGTAACAAAAGCCGGGCACAGCGGCGCACCTATGATCCCAGCCACTTGGGAGGCTGAGGCAGGAGGATCCAGAGTTCAAAGCCAGCTTCAGCAACTTAGTAAGGCCCTAAGTAATTTAGCGAGACCCTGTCTCTAAATAAAATATAAAAGGCTCGAGATGTTTCTCAGTGGTTAAGTACTCCTGGTTCAATCCCTGGTATAAAAAGAAAAAGAAAAAAGAGAAAAGAGAAAGCAAAGTGATAGAATGAACTAAAAACATGATCCAAGTATATGCAGTATACAGTCTTCAAGAAACTTTAAATACATCAGCATACATAGGTTGAAAGTAAAAGGATGAAAACAGACATGCTATATGAACATTAATTTTAAAAAAGAATAGCAGGAGTGATTGTCATAATTTCAGTCAAACATCAGAGCACAAGCATTTACCAGAGAGAGGGATGTTATATAATGATAGAAGAATCAATCCACTAAGAAGACAATATTTCTAAATCTGTATGAAAAAAACAACAGAACTTTAAAGTATGTAAAGCAAAATTTGATAGAGCTGAGGGGATATTTAAGTAAATATACAATTAAAGGTGGGGATTTCAACAACCCACTCTAAAAATTAATAGAATTACAATAAAAGGTTAATAGGGGAATACCATGTACATTAGTCAGAAGTCTCCAGAGAAACAGATCCAATAGGGTATGCGTTTACACACACACACACACACACACACACACACAGAGAGAGAGAGAGAGAGAGAGAGAGAGAGAGAAATAATTTATTATAAGGTATAAACTCATGTGATTGCAGAAATTCCACAATTTGCTGCTTACAAGTTGGAGGCCCAAGAAAATTGGCAGTATAGTTCAAAAGTCTGAAATCCAAGAGTCAATGGCATAAATACCAGTTTGGATCTGAATGTCTGAGGACCAGGAGCACTGAGGGCAAAAGATCAATGTCCCATCTCATCAGTCAGACAGAAGGAGCACAAATCCAACCTTCCTCTACATTTTTGTTCTTTTCAGGCCCTGAGTGGAATGAATGATATGCACTCTCATTGGAGAGAGCCATCTGCTTTGCTTAGTCCACCAATTCAGATGCTAATCTTTTCTGGAAACACCCTTAAAGACATACCCATAACTAATGTTTATGATATATTTGGGCATCTCACGTGTGTTAGTCAGCCTTTCGTTGCTGTGACAAAATACTTGGGAAACTCTACTTACAGGAGGAAAGGTAAGGCTTATGATTTCAAAGGCTTCAGTTCATGGTCAGCTGACTCCATTGTTTCTGGGCCTATGGTGAGGCACAATATCATGGCAAAAGTGTTTACCAGAGCAAAGCTGCTTGCCTCATGGTGACTGTAAGGAAAGAGAGAAGGAGAAATATGGTCAAAAATATACCCTTCTAGGGCATGCCCCCAGTGACTTACTTCCTCCAACTAGGTTCCACCTCCTATAGTTTCCACCACCTTCTAATAATGCTATCAGCTAAAAATGCATTGATGGGTAAATCCATTGATAAGGTCAGAGCCCTCATGAGTCATTAACTTTCCCAAATCCCCACTCTGAACATTGCTACATTGGGGACCAAGCCTTGTTGAATATGATTTACTGGGGCACACTTCATATCCAAACCATAACATCTTGACCCAACCAAGTTTTACAACACATAACATTAGCCATTACACTGTGAACAACTGTGCCCTCATAAATTTGATAACTTAGATGAAGTTAATCAATTCCTCAGCAAGCACAAACTACCAAAACTCACTATGATGAAATAGACAATGAATAGATTTATAGCCACTAAATACATTGAATTTATAATTAAAATCTTCTTAAAAGAGTAACCTCCAGGCCTAGATAATTTCATGGGAGAATTCTACCAGATATTTAATGAAGAACTGACATTTGTTTTACACAATCTTTTCCCGAGAATGATTGCTGGTGGTTGTTTTAAGGCAGTAAGCTTTGGTGTGGGTTGTCATATAACAACAGATAACTAAAACATCAGTTGGCTTACATTCTCTTTTCACAGTCCTATTCTATTCCATAACCTACATCAGTACAAATTTGGTTCATTTCTTATAGAAGAACTATTTTGTTAATTATAGAGATTAAGCTGGTCTATCTGTAGTTGCTCAGTCTCCACACTTGTTGTCCACTTGCCCAGTGCCTTACTTTCATTGCTGTTATTGTTAAATGGTTTATTCCTTAGCACATGTAATGCAGAAACTCTTCCTAGAATACTGAAATAAAGTCAGTTTCAGAACACACTTCAGATACTGTCACCAAAAATTCATTTTATTGTCTTCCATATGCATCTACTCTACACAGTAGCCATGGAACCCATTCCACTTTATAGTAGTGGCAATCTCAGGCTGGATATTATGGTTACAACTGTTGTTTATTGCTAACATTTATTGACTACTTACTATGTATTTAGAGCCAAACATGTATTTCTTCTCTAGTGTTTTTTTTTTGTACCTCTGAGCAGTTCTGGATCAGAGGTTTCTGCTGTTTGGAATACATGGGAGGCAATAAGGAAACTCCAAGAAACTAATGTCTGGGTCATTCATTCCTCAAGTTCCAAGGTCCCTAGGCAGTTCACCTTATTTCCACCTTCTTGAGTCCTTCTACATTTGGTTATTGTGTTATGTTATACAGTTGGTTTGTCCAGGATTTGATTTTAATTGTTATAGGAAGACGTGGGTGAATGGAACTACTTCATTTTGGCCAGAACTAGAAGTCCTTAACCATCAACTTAGCTTAAAAAAATTTGCAGGACTCAAGGCTAGTGTCTGTAACTTGTGATTTCAGTTTGAGCAACTCAGGTGGAGGATCTAAACTGAAGATGACTATCAATTTGTTGCTGGCCACTGGCTGGGAATTAAGCTAGAGCCGAGGGCTGATGGCTATGGTTATCCTACATGTGGACCTCTCCATGTGCATTGGGCTGCCTCTGAGTCTGGTGGCTAACTCTAAGAGCAAGAGAAAGAACCAAGCTGAAACTGCACTCTTATTTTTACCCTAAGAAAGCACATAGTGTTACTTTGGCAATAGTTAAAAGCAAGCCCAATTCAAGGGGAGAGAACACAGACCTCCAATCCTCAATGGGAAGATTGTTGAAGTTTCCTTATAAGAAGGCAGGTGGCATGGGAAATATTGCTGTGACCATTTTGGAAAATGTAATTTGCCATGCCTAGTACCAGAGTGATAAAAGGAGCAGATAACCTGGTACAGGATAGTGGTGGCTCTGTTAATCTTCCCCTGGATAAAAGGTTCTTAAGTGAGGTGAGCTTAGAAACTATAATTATGTTAAATGGTTTTTTTTTTTTTAACATAGCAATTAAGAGCATGAGCTTTTAAACCATTTGTCATGGGTTCAAATTCTACCACTTCTTGGTTTTGTGGCATTAAGCAAGTTGATTTGACGTGAGACTCATTATCTTCATTTTCAAAATAATAGTAATAACTACTGCATAGGGTTTTGTTGGTAATAAATGAGTCAATGAATAGAAAATACTTGGCACAGTTCCTGACTACATGAAATAATCAAGATACTGTGGTTATCAGAAATGTAGATGTACAGATCACAAATATATACATCATGTGCATTACTAAAGTTTTATGGTATTTACCATGTAAATACATAAAGGAATACACATTATGCTTTAATTCCTATTAAAGTTGGATTCAAATATTTTAATGAACATTTTTGTTGTCTTCATAATTTCTTTTGCTTTTACTTATTTTTTCCCAGAAAAAAATTATTACTTAAGCAGGAGTAGATTTATAGTTGACATATTCATTTTTGTACATACTTCACTTGTCATTTGTCCTAGTGTCTTCATTAAGTCCTGTCTTTATCTTGTAAATCCATGTGAAAATGTGGTAAATCTTCTAGTGAAGCCTCTGATGCAAATTGTAATTTCAGGGTACTAGCTGGATATTTTTCAAGATGTCTCACAACAGCTGATATTTCTGTTAATGATTTTCTTACCCAGCTGAATTAAAAAATATATTAATAGTATTTTATAATGACGTTTACTTTGAAAAAAATATCACTGCATCTTCTGCTTTTAAATCCTGCTATATATGATTAATAAAACTAGTTATGACAAAACCTTCCAGAATGGCAAATTGCTGCCAAGATCTGGGTGAAGTAAGTGGGCCAAGGAGAGAAGATAAGCTCCCCTCTCACAAAACAAACAAACAAACAAATAAAAAAAAAATACTGGCTAGTTTCATTAACCATCTGGGCACTAATGGATGTCCCTTCAACTACTATAACACCTACACAGCAGAGGAGATGTACTTTAAATGTGCTATGGTTTTTACTGAATTTTTTATTTCACAATACTTTTATTTATTTACTTATATATGGTGCTGAAGATTAAACCCAGTGCCTCCCACCATGCTAGGCAAGCACTCTACCACTGAGCCACAACTGCAGCCCCTACTGAATCTTAATTCTAGTCTCAAAACACTCTTGGTTGGGGATTACTAGCAATTACATATCTAAAAAATATCTTAGTAGGAAAGAGCTGGGCAATAATACCTTAATCAGAAGATACCAGTGATCAGGCTCTGACTGTGTTTGCAGAAGTTCTGGTATTTCACACATTTTGGGGCCTGCTAGATTAAGCAAGTGACTGAAATTCTGATGCTCTGAATGCAAACTACTGGTCAGCCAGTTACTCTGATGCAGGCCCAGATAAATCTCCAGGGCTCTGTTTCCCTTCCTGCAAAATAACATTCTCCTTCTTCACCTCTCATTTCTCTTGCTGAGTGGAAAAACTGATATCTTTATGACCCTAAGAGGAAATGCATGATTTAGAATAGCTAAGTAAAGAGAGCCATAAACAATGGTTGGAATGCTGAGCACTCTCCATCTTCTAATTTATTTCCTCTTCATCTGACTTCAGATGGAAAAGGAAAAGTTGCTGTTTATTTGCAGGAACAATATTTTTATTGCTTAGCTTTATCAAGCTAGATTTTGAGTCTGTTTAACATAAATTTCTTAGAGTTAAACCTCATTTCCACCTAAATTTTCTAAGGTGGAAGTATAAATTAAGTCAAAGTTGGGCAAGGTAAATATTTCAGTAAACTTATCTATCCAGTAGCCTCTATTGTGGCTTTGAGTCTGCTGGGCCAAAGAAGGAGGGGAGAATTTCTCCCACGTTCCTCTACTATGGTAAACTGGGCTCTGTTGACTCTCTAATCTCTTCATAATATTGGATGCTTCCTCTTCTAGATTTCTCCTCCTTCCTGACCTACTTTGCAAGTTTACCCTACTGTCTTAGTTTGAGTCACCCTCTTCCCATTCAAAGGCAGAACCTGAGGTGGGGATTTAGAAGAAGCTTATTTGGGACATGCCCAGGATAAGGTAGACAGGAATTAAGAAGGGAAGATGCTAAAAAGGGGGCATAAATGATTGGGTTACCTCTGTGATCATCAACAGGGGCTCATTCCCATCAAGTATTCTCTGAGAGATTATGTGTAACACGCTTCAGAATTGACAGGCAAGGAATGGGACTATTTATCTGAAGACCACTCCTCGGGTTGTTAACACCCTGACATGTCTAGCCTGTCCTGCAGGTGTGTTGAATATTCTCTTGTAGCCAGAAAAAAGGTCTCAAGCAGAGTCACAGATGTTTTCAGTAGACGGTGTAGCAGGTGTGCAGATGGCATTAATAAAACTGCCCACTGAAGATACAAGTGACCTCTTAGGTGGATTAAGGCAATATTGCACCAACAGTTGCTGTAATACCCATATTTTGCTTCCTTTATTTCTGCTCAGTCATTATTTACCATCCCAATATCAACCCTACTCTTATTTTGTCTTCCAAATCTATTCCAATTAGTTCAGCCCCATATGGCAACATTCCCTATTATCTCACAGAGCCAAACTCACATGTTTAAATTCACATTTAAATTATTCATTTGGCCTTTGTAGGCATTTGCTTTGTGATCTCTGAAATAAATAAAAGTGTGGACATGGCTGATAATGGATAAACTTTTGGGGAGCCTGAAGCAAGTGATATAACTTTGGGTAGAAATAGTAGAAGTTGGAAATATGAAAGGATTTGGGGGCCAAACCATGAGATCTTAGAAACCTTGCTAAGGGGTGTGAACTGTTTTGCATATTTCATGATGAAATATAGATATTTAAGTAGTATGGTCAGACCGGCTTTGGAGATACATAATCCTGAAGAAATATAGTAGGAATAGTGTTTTTCTTCTCTCTCTCTCTCTCTCTGTGTGTGTGTGTGTGTGTGTGTGTGTGTGAGCGTGCGCATAACTGTTTAAGGCCCTCCAATTGATTCTGATGTGACTCCTGGTTTGAGATCCATCTACACACAGGATGAGTCACCAAGAGGCAGATACCAGAGAGGGGCTATGCTGTTTAATTTCATTGTCAATTGAGCTAGATTATAGTCCCCAAACACTTATATAGTCAATTTATTATAGTCAACCAAACACTAAAGAAGGTGTTCCAGACCTTAAGGGCAGAACTGAAACTTCCCTGGGGAAGAAGAAATTCTGCCTGCAGTTAACAGTGCAGCTCCTGTCTGAGAGTTTTTGGCCTGCTGGCTTACGCTATTTGGACTTGCCTGTTAGCATAATCATGTAAGCCAGTTTCATGAAATAAATCACTATCTATCTACCTACCTACTTATATCCAATTAGTTCTGTTTCTCCAGTAGAATGCTGATTGATACAGAGGCCATCAACAAAGTTCAGATTAAAGATGATGAAAATTTAGCTGGAACCATGGAAACTGATATGGGAATTATGTTCCAGAGACATCTCTAAGATGCAATCTATGAGAGTTAGAGGTAATGCCTCAGGTAAGGATGAGAAATAGGAAAAAAATAAAATAAGATTTATAGTCTCTGAGATTACATGGATGTTTGGAGATAAGCAATTATCCATGCAATAGATGTGCTATGGATGGAGATTAAGAACTCAGGAATGATAAAAAAGTATTTGGGGTGGAAGAGAAGCCAGTTATTTCAGAACATGGTAAATTCAAGGTGTTCGAGGGTCTTTGCCTTGCTATGAATATACATGGCATTTGAAAATGAGTTTGAGATTCAAGGAGAGGTCTGGGTTAGAGAGAAGAATACAAATTTTTAGAAGAATGTTCTCTCTTCTTTGAATTATTTCTTTTCCTTTTAACCCATTTCTGCATTTTCATCTCTGTTTCATTTTTCTTCATGGTAGTGTTTTCCTCAAATATCTGATAATACTTGGAGATCAGTTCAAATTTGTGCAGAGGCTGCTATCCATTGTACATGCTCTGTATGACTATGGGGGGTTCACTTAAGACAATTTGTTTTTCATGGGTGAATAATAATTCTATAAATAGTGGGCTTCATTGTGGCATAAGGTACTGTGATAAATTTCATTCCCTAGTATCTTTTCTTACTCTCTCCTCCTACCTCCCCCAATCACCTTCCTCAACTCTACTGATCTCCTTTATTCATGAGGTTCCCTTTTTTACCCCTCTAGTTTCCACATATGAGAGAAAAATGTATGTTTTTTGACTTTCTGAATTTCACTTATTTCACTTAACATGTTGCTTTTCAGGTCCATCCATTTTCCTTCAAATGACATCATTTCATTTTTCTTTATGGATGAATAAAACTCCATTGCATATGTATGTATGGGGTGTGTGTGTGTGTGTGTGTGTGTGTGTGTGTGTGTGTGTGTGTGTTTAGATATGAAGTGTTCCCCAAAAGCTCATGTGTAAAATAATGCAGGAAAGTTTAGAGGTGAAATTACTAGGTTATGGGAACCTTAACTGGATCAGTGCATTAGTCCCCTGATAGGGATTAACTGTGGGCAAGTAAGGTTTGGCTGGAGGAGGTGGGTCACTGAGGGCATGCATTGGGGGTTTATATTTTGTCTGTAGTGAGAGGAGTGCTCTTCTCTTTCTCTGTCTCTTCTTCCTCCATCCCCCCTCCTCCTTTCTGGTGCAATGCTCGCAGCTATTGCCTCCACCATACATTTCTTCCATGATTTTCTGATTTACTTTGGGCCCAGAGCAACAGGATTGGCCATCCATGTACTGAGATCTCTGAAACTATGAGCCCCCCAAAACTTTTCCTTCTCTAATCATTCTTGTCAGGTCTTTTGGTCACAGCAGTGAAAAAGCTGACTAAAAGAGAAACTGGTACCCAGGAGTGGGGCTGTTGCTATGACTAACCTGACCATGTGATTCAGATGCTTTTGGTGCTTTCTGGAATTTGTGGGAGGAATTTTGGAAAGTTTTGTGATGAAAAGTGGAAAAGTTTTAGAATGTTGTAAGCAGACTTCATGGATAATACTGGTAAGACTTCAGAAAACCAGAATGTCAATAGGACTGTGAACAGTGAATACAGGGCTCATGAGGCTTCAGATGAAAAAGAGGACTCTATTGGAAATTGACCTAAAGGTCATTCATGTTGTATTCTGTCTAGGGAGTTGTATACATTTTCCCCGTGTCTTGAGATTTTCTGTGATCTTTAATTTAAATTTAGTTTCTTTTTTAATAACTTTATTTTATTTATTTTTATGTGGTGCTGAGGATCGAACCCAGGGACTTGCACATGCAAGGCAAGCCCTCTACCACTGAGCCATAACCCCAGCCATAGCAGAAGAAATTTCTAGGCAGCATAGTATTCAGTCAGTGCAATGGATATTGCTGGTGGCTTTTAGCCAAGTTTATTGTGATAATCAGGAGGAGAAAGCAAGGCAAAACAATTGAAAAACTTGCAGTGTGGCTTGAAAAGTGTGAGTAAAATGGAGCTAAGGAAGGTGTGGTAGTTAAAGAGAATGCAGCCACTAAAGAGATGTTGTTAAGTACTTTAGCCAGAAACAATAGGAAAGATGGCTTGAGGACTTCTCAGGAATTGGTAAGACAATATCCATGTCAGTCTCAAGGGTGTAAAGGTAAAAATTCCTTTGAGAAGAGACCACTGGGGCATCCTGCTTGCAGAGGGTCCTGGGAAGTTCTTTTACCATATTCAGCCACCCAGGCACTCAGAGACTGATGCAGCCATGTTCCCTGGTGGCTTGCCTACTGCTTAAGATGGTGGCAGAACTTGGCAGCAATCACTTGTTCCTAGTTCTGCAGGATTGAAGGATGCTGGAGGTAGGGGTTATTGGGGCTTCCACCTAGATTTCAAAGGAAGACCTCGGAGGCTCAGCAATGGGCAAGCAGGGTAAGAGTCCCTGTAGGCTGCCCCTGAGAGGGCAATGCATGCAGAAGTGAGAAAGAAGCCAAAGCAGCAGTGGAGACCCCCAAGATTAAGAAATGCCAGTATTGTGGAATGTCTGCTGAAGAAAGCTACAGGAATTGAGTAGAAACAAGTCAACAGAGAGGCCACGTGGGCTGTAACCAGCAAGCCCTCAGGGGTGAAGCTACACATGTCTTGTGGAGAGAACTTCAGGATACCATGTGCTCAAGATGTCAGACATGAAACTCTAGGATTTGTTTGCCCAGCTGGATTTCTATGCCCCTATTTCTTTCTTTTGGAATGAAAATGTTTACTCTTTTGCCTTTATATATTGGATATATGTAACTTGCTTTTCGGTTTTAGTGGGGTTCACACTGAGAGTTTGCTCTAAGTCTCAGAGGAGACTGTGAACTTGAAATTTTCAGAAATCCTGGAACTGTTCAGACTATGGGGACTCTTGGAAATTGACTGAAATTATTTTGAATTGTGAGATGAGTAGGAGCTTTTGTGGGACCAGGGGCAGAAATGTTATGGTTTAGACAAGAGTTGGTTTTTTTTTGGGGGGGGGGACACCAGGGATTGAACTCAGGGGCCCTTAAACCCTGAGACACATCCTAGCCTTTTTTAATATTTTATTTAGAGACAGGGTCTCGCTGAGTTGCTTAAGGCTTGCTAAGTTGCTGGGGCTGGCTTTGAACTCACGATTCCCCTGCCTCAGCCTCCCTAAGCCATTGGGATTACAGGCTTGCACCACTGCACCCAGCTCAATGCTCTAATCTTGAGCTCTCAGAGATAACTACGGTGACGTTTTAAGCTTTTAGTTTGAAGCTCCCTTTTCCATGAATTTAATTTCATCAGCTTTCCTTTTTCCAGGGTTTCAAAATTTTTAGTTCAATTTTGGTTTCCTTTCTTGTGTTGTTTCATTTTTGCATATTAAAAAATATTTTTGTTCTGTCCTTCTGATTTTAGAAGGGAGGTTTGGTGGATATTCTGCATTTGTATCTCCAAATTGACACTCCACCTAGCTTTGCCCTGCTCTGTGCCCTGAGCTAACCTGTATGGGCTGCCTCAATGGGTCCTTTTGCCCCCTGTTCTGGTTGAGATCAGCTAACAGGAAGCATTGGCAAGAGAATATAAAGCAGGAAGTGAAAGGGGTGGGGAAGGGAAAGATTAGGTAAGGCTAAGGTTTGGTAAGGGCTTTATTTCTCTACCTATGGCCATAGCCCCTACACAGTGATTCTCTCTTACAACCATAGACCCCCCAAGGTTCTTACAATAGTTTTTCCCTTCTCCATTCAGTTCTAAGGATGGCAATAATTTACTGCTCTTGCTAGCCTGGGGGGGGGTGCTTCACCATTCAATGTCGCTTTTTCTTAATCCTAGCCATACCTTATAAATAGTCCCTAAATTCTTTTAAATCATGCCCTTTCAGAATCCCTTTTAACTCCTGCCAGCATCATGACCCATATAGGAGTGAAGGAAGATACACAAATTAGAAGCCCAATGAAAGAAATTAAGGGTTCACTATAGTAAGGTTTTTAAATACATATTATTTATCTTGAAATGTCCAATTCTTCCATTTTTCCATTATTGAATCACAAGCTAAAATTTAAGACTCCAACTATGCAGCCAGATTGCTTAGCTCTTACCAAATCCACAATTACTAGCATGAAACCTTTGAAATATACTTAACCATTTTGAGTTTTAGCTTTCTCATTTGTAAAATAGAGATCATAATAGTACCTACCTTATTGGAGGTATTGTGAAGATTAATTGAGTACACGTGAGTGAAATGCTCACAACAGCTCAATAAGAACTTATTAAATGTTAGCTGCCACCATTACAGTGGTTATTATGATTTCTTCTCATTCTCTTATCCAAAATGTGAGAGGCAGCATGACTCAGCACACTGAATTTAGAGCCAGAAGGACTATTTGCTTGCTAACAGGTTATTTCCTTGGTCCCCTGTATAAAATTATTTAGCTGAACAGAAAGAAACTGAATACTTGAATCAATTCTGAGAAGTTCCTACATTCATTCCATTTGTTGCACTCAGTGTGTTAGTGCCCACGCTGGAATTCTGGAATCTTCTCTGTCTTTTCTCCTTCAAAAGCCTCTTCAACTAGGCCAAAGAGTAAATCATGCTCTCCATCCCAGAAAAAGAAAACAGGGTTTTGTGGCTCACATTTTATTGCAGGAATGTGAGGCTAAGGCAGAATTCACTCTGGTGTCATATGTCTGTTTCCCCAAGCCTATTCTATTCTCAGTGTATTTGGTTTTAAGCCTGATGGAGATGAAAAATCAGGAGTTTTGCAGTTTTTAGATCTGTAGCTAACATATTCTGGAGACACCACAAACAAGACATGATAGAGGATGAATCATAGTTACTACTCAATGGTGCTAACAGAATAAGAATCCTACTTAGTCAAGGTTCTTTTAGTTGTAAGTAATAGAAACCCACTCAAACTTGTTTATACCAAAAGGAGAAATTTATTATGAGAACATAGGGATAATCACAGAGCTCAAGGGCAGGAAATGGAGCCAAGCCTCTTTGTGAATTGGAACCATGAGAAGAAAGTGATAACAGCAGGTTGAGCTTGTCTGTCTCACTGCCTGCTTTCTCCCTATGTGGCTTCCTCATTATTTATCATTCTCAGAATGTTTTCTCTTCATGCATGGTAGATAATGACAGGCCTTCATTTCCTACATTTACTTGTCCTCCCTATGGCCATAGGAAGAGACCAGCCAACTATTCAAAACCTCAATTGTGCATTCCAAGGAGAAAGAGACTGATTGGTCCAGCTCAGTGGCAGTGTCTGTCCTGGATCCAATGAACTCTAACCTGAGGCCCAGATTCCCATAATGCAAGATGTGAGGATTCCCTCCTGTGGGTAAAGGGAGTGATCCTCATAAAAACAAGGGGGCTTAATTTGGCGACAGAAAGACATTCTTAGAGGCCTCTCTCTCACTTTTATTTCCCTCTTTCCATTATTTTCTATATTTTTGCATGATACAAACAAATTCATCTTATATAAATAAAAACTAAGGAATCCCTGTTCATTCTGTTAACAAGTTCTTCATATTCTTACATTAACTGAACTTCTCTCATAAATTAGATCTTCAATTAAAAAAACCTCAGGATCTTGGAAATTTATGGAACTAAAGATGCTAGATAATAGGGGTTCCTTGTAATTCAAAACCAGATTTTTTAGTTGGGTATTTACTATATATTGTAAATATCATTATGTTTTGTGAAGAGTCAAATTATCTTAGATTTTGCTGTGTCTTCCAGAGATCAGCTTGAGGGAACATTTGTGGAGTTATTGACATCCTGTGGTCTGAAGAGAGAGGCCAGGCTCCCAGTTTGGATTGCAATTACCTCCTTACTTCAGGATGCTGTAACCCATTAATGGACTGAATGTAGTTGGTCCTTTATGAGTTGGTACAATGAGTCCAGCCTGGTCACATGAATGGAATGAGGATTTTCCAGAAGTGAGAGCAATGGTAGCAACAGTAGGGAAAGGAGAATGCCCTCATTATACATTGAATGCTCAGCAGTATCTTGCAGGATATTTCAAGATGCCCATCTCTTTATGTGTGTGTGTGTGTGTGAAAGAATGGATGATAACTGAAAGGAAAGCAAGGAACAGGGAGGTGGGTGAGCAAGAAATGAAAGACGGAGACCAGGCACAGATACACACAAGAGTTTATTTTTCAGAGCTGACAAATGAAGACCATATTTATAGGAGAGAGGCAAAACAGGCTCGAGTTCTGGAACTTTTATGGGGGAGGCTCAGGAATCAGAGCTGGGGGTCCTAATGCGGGCAGGTAAGGGTGGAGTTTGCATGAGGGAGTGGGGCGCCTTTCTCAGAAAGGTCCTTGGACAGGAAAGTGAGGTTTTTCTTAAAATGGCGGCTGTCACTATAAATGGTCATCCAGATGCTAAGCAAGGATCTTACAATAACTACTGGGCAGAAACCTTGGCAGTTTAGTGATTTGGGTTGGCTTGGGCCTTAGGAATGTGGTTGGGACTGTATCGAGAGAAGTGACTCAGAATTCCAAGTGTGATAATGCTTTGTGTTTCTCAACAGCATCATGTTCTTGTCATTTTGCTTAGTATCAAGCCAAGAGCATTAGAATCATCATGGAAGGACAATTTCTTCTACAGTCTGATCAAGCAGGCCTAGGATGTGGGGGGATGGGGCTTTGTTGTCTTACAATAATCAAACTGGACATAAGAAGCAAACTGATTAAGCATTCTGAATAGAAAGACAAATAAACTGTCTGTGTGGCACCTTTTTTTAAACTTTATAAGTTTCTCATTCTTAGGATCATTCACTGTCTAGCAAGTAACACTGCCTTGACCTTCAACAATGATTCCTGGAAGCCCACAGGGAAATCAGACAGCAAGCAATGGCTTCATCCAAAGCAGGATTTTAATTTAGCATTTCTGGAACACAAACTGAAATGGATGCCATAAGAGCTTTAAGTAGGTGTCACCATTGCTTAATGAGTTGAATCATATGTATCGTTGTACTGGTCAGTCAAAGAAAGTCACCACCCAGACCATTTAAGATAAAAAGGCATGAGAAACAAAGTAATAAAATATATGTTCTCCTCTAATTCTCCAGCACTTTTTCTTCACTGTGATTGATTAGAGGAGTGATTTCTAAAAGGCATTATTTATTCTTTAAACAAATTTTTATTGAGGACCAGCTGTGTGCAAAGCATTATTCTAGGCTATGTGTAAATGAACACCAGCACATGGACAGGTATAAAAAAGGGGACAAATAGCATGGTAAGGAAAAGTGTGAGCACAGAAATTCTTTCTTATTTCTTCCTACCTTTGTTTTGTGACAACTCTATTTCATCATTGACCCAAAAGGATATATTAATAACTTGACAGCTGGTAATGTTTCTCTCGATCCCCTTATTATTTCTTTCTGTGGCAAAAAAGCTGGGAGAGCTTGTCTGACCTAACTTTCCTATGCACATGCATGAATATACTACAGTGAATCTCAACATCATGTACATCCACAAGAGACTAACTTAAAAAAAAAAGATAGATAAATAAATAAATAAATAAATAGATAAATAAATAAATAAATAAAAATAAATAGCAGAATGGTCAGTAGAGGAAAGGGAACCGGAGTGGGAGGAGGGAGAGGGTAAGGGTAAGCACTGGTAACTGAACTGGAACAAATTATATTACATGTATTTATAATTATGTCAAAATGAATCTATCGCCCACGGTCCCGCCAGGTCGATGGAATTGGGATCACTCTGCGTGGTTTGGGCTGGCAGCAAAAAGACCACATGGACACGAAAGTAACTTTTTCACAAATGGGGGTTGCAGAGGGCTCTATGACCTCAAGGGTCCTCTTCTACAGTGGAATGCAAGAGAGTGCATGCACTCAGAATCTCTCTATTAGGGAAAGGACATTTGATAGAATATTCTACCCAAATAAGGCAGGGGATAATGTTTCAAAGGGGGGTTGCCCAAACCCATTGGGTAATGCTCAAGTCCAGAGCTGAAGCACTTCCTTACAGAGTGAAGGTAAATGTCACTTGCTATGCACAGCACGTGGCATCTGTGGCCAGTCCAATAACCTCTTTACTCAAGGCTGAGAGGGGATGCTTGGCTAGTGGACAGGGTGGCCCCCCACATAAATCCTAATGCTATGTATAGCTAATGTGAACCAATAAAATGGGAAAAACATTCAGTAATGAAAAGGAAAAAAATTCTGGCTTTTTAAGATAATGGGTTACTGGACTCAATGGAAGAAATCCTGAAAGGAAAGAATTGCTTCTAAAAACTTTAAAGGGCAAAAGGATATAGGGGAAATCTACTCAGCAATGTGTTTTTACTATGTTCATAACTGCTTCAAGGCCAATATCAGAAAATACATGATGGAGTATGAGGAGAAAATTTGAACATGTGTGATATGGAATGAGAATATGCTCCTGGGAAAGTAAAGGCTACCTCCCATCTATTTAACTCTCCATGATGGGTATCTAGCACAGGGTATGATACATAATTGGTGCTCATTCCATTTCTTGTGTGAATGAACACATGTAATGAGATAATGAGTATAAATGTATGAGAACTGAAGTGAAAGGAAAGAATATACAATGAGGGTTAATTCTGGAAGACTTCATAGGCTTTGGGATGGGCATCATTGGGAATGGAAGATTTGGAATGCTAGAGGACAATATTCTAGGCAGAGGGAGCTGGAGGGATAGAGGCAGAGAGGCTGCAGTTTGAAGGTGGGAAAGGAGAATGTTTTATAGTAGAATAAGTTCTAAGCTGGTGACCAAGAAAACAGAAGGGCCTAAAGGTAAGTTAGGACCAGTTAATGGGAGACCTCAAGGGCTCCATCTGACTTTAATCTGATGGTCAGTGAGGAACCATCAGGGCTTTTTTAAAAATTGTTTTTAGTTATATAGGACAGCAGAATTCATTTTGGCATAATTATATAAGCATGGAATATATCTTAATCTAATTCTGACCCCAGTACCTCTCCTTACCCTTTCTTTTCCCCACCTCCTGCTCCCTTCCTTCTATTGATCTTTCTGCAATTTTACCCGTAGTTATTGTTTTATTTAGCTTTTTCACCACTGTGACTGAAAGACCCAACCAGAACAATTTTAGAGGAGGAAAAATTTATTTGGAGGCTCATGGTTTCAGAGGTCTCAGTCCATAGACAGCAGGCTCCATTCCTTGGGGCTCAAGGTGAGGCTGAACATCATGGCATAAGAGTGTGGTGTAAGGAAGCAGCTCACATGATGATCAGGAAGCAGAGACTCCACTGGCCAGATGCAAGTATCTACCCCAAAGCCATACCCTCAATTCCCACCTCCTCCAGCCACACCCTACCTGCCTTCAGTTACCACTCAATTAATTCCTTCAGGGGACTGTCTCACATGTGAGCTTTTGGGGGACACCTCACTTCCAAACCATAAAAACTATTTATTTTTTAAGAATTATTTTCTTGAGGATGTACATAATGGTGAGATCCACTATAGCTCTTAAAGAGAGAACAAAAAGTGTATTTTACAAAGAGGCACATCTTTATTTTGCCTTATAGGATTTGTGTTTTCTAGTTATCATTCTTGTCACCATCACTATCACCACCTTTAATTAACATTTAGTACTCAAAGTTTAGAAAACAATAGTCAAATTCCCTATTAAATTTGGTGACTTCACCACATGCATTTACCTTTTTTTCTTCCCAATACCAAAATTATGTAATGGAATGGAAATGCATAAACTCATGGCAATAAAGAGAATGCTGTAAGGTGGGGTGGGAGCAGATGAGAAAGTTCTACAAATTTCTGGAAGACAGAACACATATGCAAGAGTTCACACTAGTGAACAAAACAGGCAAAAAACACCATAGCACATAAAAAATGCAGAGGGGCCATAGTTAAAGAGGGCACATCTTGTCTTGCTGAACTATAGCTATAGATAGGGAGAAGATATGAGAAACTAATTGGAAGTCTGACTATGAAACAGAAATCTCAACCATTCATCTTGAATTCAGTGCATGTAGTATGTCTATCACTCAAGGAAAAAAATAAAGAATTTTACTCAAAATAAACTGAATGTCACCTGATAAAAATTTCTATATTCTGCCATTTAATAGCTACACAGTCAGCAATATACAAATTTGCAGAACTCCTATCATTTATTTCTCCCCCAACTTCCACCTTCACAGTGGGCACTTAAAGAAAACCTCCATTTTGGGAAAAAAACAACACTTAGGTAAATAAACAGATAAATGTAATTCCAGAGGTAGGAGACAATTTGAAGGGGAAAAGAGAGTTTGAAATTCAGAAGGAAAAATACTGTATTAATACAAGTACAGGATATTATAAAATATGAAAAATCCAAGAACACAAACACTTAGAAATTAAAAACATTTTTATGAAGTAAAAGTGTATGGAAGAGTTGGAAGATAAGGTGAATAAAAATCTTCTCAAAAATAGAGTATATTTGTCAGGGAAACAGAACCAATAGGAGATATCTGTACCTATATCTTTCTATATATCTATATCTATGTAAGAAGGAATTGGCTTGTGGGATTGTAGGGACTGACTAAGCAAATCTAAACTTCAGAGTGGGGATAGGTGGATCAGGGGATGGGGCGTGATGGATAAGGGTGCAGGGTTTCTCTTTGAATTGACAACTGTATCCTAAAATTGTGCTGACTGATGTACAACTATATGACCATTCTAAAAACCATTGCATTATCCACTTTAAATGGGTGCATGGTATGGTATAGTATGGTACGGAAGTTGTATCTCAATAAAGCTGTTGTTCAGAAAGTTCATGATATCTAACTGGAAGCTCTTCAAGAGGAAAACATGCTATTATCTGGCCAGTCTAGAGCAATTTTTACAAAGAGCTCTCTAACCTATACTGTCTTCTAGTTTAACCTGGACTCACTATGTTTTCTGAATTTATGTCAGCCACTTTCTTTTGGTAGCTCACAGCAGCTGTGCCCTTGACTGAACTTTCACTTCAGACCCAGCTCCTCCCTCTAGCTGGTCTGTAGTGCTTGTCCTGTTCACCCAGGTCTGCACATGTGTCAGGGTCCGTATACGCATCTCCACCAGCCCCAATACTGCCTCCCCCACATGAGTCTGCCAGGCAATTTGTAGCACATCATGAAATTAGCCTTCCCTGAGCCAATGCTGGTACATCCTTCCCAAAGTAATGCTTACCAGTTTCAACACAGGTGAGGCTGGGAGACCACTGGTCAAGATGCTGAAAAGGAGGTTCTCACACTAGCAGGGAATTGTAAAGGAATGGCCAGTGCTTTTCAAAGTTTAATGTGTATACAAATCAGCTGAATCGACTGGGGATCTTGTTAAGATGTGGATGCTGATTCAGCAGTTATGGAGCCTGAGGTTGTGCATGTCTAATTAGCTCCCAGGTGACACTCCAGCTGCTGGTCGAGGACCCTAATTTGAGTACCAAGGTGCCAGACCATCTCTGAGTTCCATTTCAACTCTGACATTCCATCTTGTACTTGATCAAGGTGATCACACACCCAGCTACTTCCCATCCCACACTGTTAATGCAATCCCCAAACTGCTCCTGCAAAGGGTTTTCTCTGCAGGTCCTTGTAGTTCAAGTTTCAATGTAACAGAATGGAAAATGCTTTTCTCTTATGCAACATAATGTTGCTAGCATTAAGCAGTAGATTGGCCAAATATGGAACATAAAATACGATCAAAGAACTATTGGAACATCTCTGTCTCTCCAAAGTTAATTAATTTCTGGGGAATGTTTTTTATTTGACTTATATTTAAGTGTCATTTGTGAATAGATGGTATATAAAACCATTTCTTGAAATTGGCAAAGTGTGCCAGGAATAAGAGAGAGAACTCTAAAGTGCCATGATAATTTTTATCACAACCATAGATTTACAAGCTTACAAGGTCAGTAGGGTAAAATCTATAGATTTACAGGTTACACTAATTGTTATCATCACTGTTACTATTAATTTTATTATTCATTTAAATAAGAATAATTCATTAAAATGGTTTAAAAAGTCAATTTGTGCAGAAAATGTATAATAAAAAGTACGTTGTCCTGGATATCACCCCTTCCCAATTGCATCTGTTTTAAAATGACTCTAGCCTTTTTTGTAGGTTCCTCCAATATACAATTCAAATAAATGAATCCTAACTTTTTCTGTGGATTGATTCTGTGAGTAGAAAAACAAAAAAAATGCATTATTTTAGCTATGTAATATTATTTCCTGCCAGGTGACGTAGTATACTATGACTATACTATGACATGTCCTTTCTCCAAAGCTATTTCTTGAAGTTTCTAATTGTCTTTTTATTGCAGTAATAAATTAGATCCTTTAAATTGAGATATTCTTAGTCAAGGAATGCTTACTTTATTAGTTAAAAGTGTCAGAAACAACAATTAATTGTACATTACAAAATAGTTATTAGAGAGGAATTTGAATATTCCCAACACAAAGAAATGAGGTAATGGATAAGCCAATTACCGGGATCTGATTGTTGCATACATAGTGTAGACAATTTTTGAAATATCATCTTGTAGCCCATGAATATGTACAATTATTACATGGCAATTAAAAAGTTAATAATAAATTAAACATTTAAAAACTGTCAGAAAATTCCCAGGTTTTCTTTCATTACTGTAACATGGTTTTTGGACCTGTCTGAATTTTGTTTTGTCCCTGACCCATCCTTATTCCTAGTTTTTAGTAAAGTCAGAGCTCAGATTTCTTCCGGATACAGGATAAGAGGGAATATACAGCTCTTCAAAGCTTGCTCTGGAGTAAAAGACCAGCAAACCTTAGATTATTATCTGAGCACTGGAAGGTCAAGGTTCCTTTCTTTTACATCAGTATTTTTAAACTTTAGTTCACTACTCAATAGTGGGTCATGAAATCAATTTACTGGGTTACAACTAATATTTTTTAAGAATGAAATTGAGTAGAATAGACAGATTTCATCATCCATAGTAAAGTTCAAGTATTTTTAAAATAATATGTATGTGAATATATTTGGATGTGTGCTCAGGTTACATGTAAAATAGATATATTATTTATTTAACTGTTGGTTGCTGTCATAAAGGCTCAAAAACACTCCTCTTTTGTATGCCGAGTGGGTCTTTGGCTCTAATCCTGGTTTGGAAGTTGCTCTGCTTGCCCACTGTATACACTCTCCTTGGGATTAAGGTTCTGAGACTTCAGTTTGTCAAACGGAAATTTGGATTCTGCTCCTCTTTCCTGGGATGCATCTTCCCAGGTAGGTTACTAAGACCTGCTATGGTTCAAGATCATGCTGGATTTGTAGGCTTCATCTTTACTGGGACTCCTGATGGGAAACCTTTGGTTTCCCTCAGTGCCTTACCTGGTATATTGACACCCAGAACAGATCATTTCTTGATCAAATTATTTTCAGGGATAATCATGGTTTAAAATTAATAATAATACTGGCTAGCAAGGAAATGCAGACATTGATAATTTTCTTTGAATATATTATTCCAGTAAATAAAATAATTAAAATAAAAGATCACAGTACAAAAAAGATAAAAGGTATAGATGAATACTTTCTAATTACATTATTGTCATTTTGAGAAAGAGAGGGGGAGGGGACATGGGAAGAAACACTTCTGAAAAGATGATTGCCACCAGGTCCAGAGATTTTAGTTTACATATATATTATGGCATTAAAATAACTGAAATAAATATACTTGGTACAATGGTGCATGCCTATAATCTAGGTTACTCAGGAGGCAAAGGCAGGTGGATTGCAAGTTTAAGGTCAGCCTCAGCAACTTAGCCAGGCTTGAAGCAATTTAGTGAGACACTACCTCAAAATAAAAAATAAAAAAGGGCTGAGAATGAGTGTCCCTGGGTTCAATTCATGGTACCAAATAAAAAAAGAAAGAAAGAAATAACTGATTTCTGTTTCTATACCTCTACAATCATTTATTGTTTATTTTATATATACATATTTTTTTTTGGTACTGGAGATTAAACCCAGGGCTTCAAGAATGCTAGGTCAATGCTCTCTACCACTGAGCTACATTCCCAGACCTGTTTTGTAATTTTACTTTGAGACAAGGTCTTGTTAAGGTTGCTGAGACTAGCCTCAAACTTGTGATCTTCCTGTCTCAGCCTCCTAAGTAGCTAGGATTATAAGCATGTACTACCATGTCCACCAAAATCTACTATTTAAATATAAGGATGATTTGGATCACAGGAGATGAAAACAGGAACTTCATTCAAATTGGCTCATGTCATTCAGAACTGTCTTCTCTAGAAATGTAGCTGAGTTCATGTGTATGGAGTTGGGAATGTAACTAGGAGTTCTTTGATTCACTTCCTTGAAAATGTCATGTTGATTAAAAAATAAACAATGAAAAATGCTATTTTAAAGTTTACATATATATTATGGCATTAAAACTTAAAAAGTAACTGTAGCAGCAAGAGATCTTTCTGGGGAAAAACAAGGACTATTTTCTCACCCACTTGTTTAGTATTACCAGTGCATGGTGAAAATAAAGCAGACCACACAAGGTGATGTTATTGATGTTTTAAAATCATCTACAAACAATGCACCCCCTTATTGTCTGTACCTGGAACTGACCGTTCCCACTGCCTCACCTGTGGTAAGCCAAATATCAGGAAGAAAAGGTACTCCCACTCTATCATTGGTTCTTTTGAGAATGTGTTTAGAGCCCTTGAATAGCATTAGGGAAATGAACCTGTGGAACACAACACAATGAATTTTGCTCACAGCTAGCCCCTCATTTTCTTTTGCTGGGCTCTAAGCCAGGAAACAGGTTTATGGACTTTTCTTGGCTCCAAGGGAGCACTCCCAGTGAGTATGTATGGAGAGGTGTTGGGTGGACTAAGGAAAACCCACAGAAATGAATTTGGCTACACAGTCTTCATAAAATGCATGTATATGCCAATGGGAGGAAAGCCCTGGACACTCCATAACACTCCTCAGATAAACTAAAATCTAATCTAAATCTTGGGTTATATTTGCCAGTATATCACAAGTTCACTTGATCCCATGCGCCCCCCCCCCATTCCCTCTCTGCTCCCCACATCCATTCTCAGTTGGTTTTCTCTCAGTTACAAAAACCAACTCAAAATAAACTTTCCTCAGATTCACTAATCTGAGCCATGAATCTCTTCGATTTGCCTTTGCTTTTATTTTTCTCACTTTTCAAGCAGGGGATTGCATGAGAACAACTCACTCTGCCTTCAGCATTATAAATGTGCCTCCTCAGTTTGCTCTCTCAGTTGTTTCAATGTCAAGGGTCTTAATTTTGTGTGTGTGAAGCTTACCAAGTTAAGTCCACCCAACCTAGTCTACAATTCAGAGCCCAAGGGGGTAGATTCTTCCAGGGAGAACAAGATTTGAAAAATAGGGCTGCAGTTATAGCTCAGTGGTAGAGAGAGCACTTATCAGCACGTGTGAGGCACTGGGTTTGATCCTCAGCACCACATAAAAATAAATAAATTAATTAATTAAAGGTATTGTGTCCATCTACAACTAAATTTTTTTTTTAAGATTTGGAAAATGGAAGAACATCTTCGTTCTAGTGAAATCATTTCAAACACTAACTCGCTGGTTCCAAACCATTTTCCCATCTTATTTGGAGCTCAACATTCTCTTGCCTAAATTCTGTGTAAGAACCAGCTTAGGCTTCTTGATTTTTCTTCATTTTATACACACTTGTGGCCTGCCTTGTATTGTTGGGCCTCCTTCTGGTCTCAGTGACAGCTTGGCCTGTGCTTCCCCTTCAGCTTTCAACCAGCTAAGAAGGTGCTTCCATTTTTGAAGCTTCAGTTTTGACATCTGGATCTTCACTGGTCTATTATTCCAGCCAAATGGTCTTTGTCCTTCCCCTATATTCCTTACTGTGCTGTTGTCCTATGACTTGCAGAAACCACTGCTCTGCACTGTAGATATTCATTTGGGTATCTTATGCAGTCAATAGACTATAAACCACCACAAACCATGAAGATATGCATCTTGAACAATTTTGCATCCACTATAGTATATAGCACATACACTAGAGGAGTGTATGCATAGTAAATTTCTTAGTGGATAATAACTTGAAAATTAAGAAAATGAGAGTAACAAAACATTTGCACCAATTTGAGGATATGTGTGTATACAAAGCTACTATTTAAAAAACCTGCCATGGTTACATTAATATAAAGCCAAACCTTTCAAAACAATAAGGAAAAGAAAAATACTCCAAAAGGTAATTTGGAAATGATATGAATATTTTTTCCATATGTTTATTTAGATAGCTATGTTTTTTTCTTTTGTGGAATGTTTGTTTACTATCAATAGCAATCAAGGACATACAAATTAAAATAATAGCACAAAAACCATTTTGGGGCAACTGGGGAAAGTTTTGGGTAAAAAGTGTGATACCTACTGTTGGGAAGAGTTCCACATGGAATCTCATACTGCTGGGAGATGGTAAAGGGAGAGAACCTTTCTGAATGGCAGCTTGTATCAAGAGACTTAAAATGTGCATATTCTAACTACTTTGGAAAAACGTTTGACAGTATCTACTGAAGCTGAACATATGCCATCGTTACGACCTAGCAATTCTTCTCCTAGGTACATATCCAACAGAAGTGTGTACATATGTTCATCAAAAGACTGTTCTGGAATCTTCATAGCAGCATTATTCATAATAACCCCAAATCAGAAAGTACTCAAATGCCTATCAACACTAAAATGGATAAGAAAGTGTGACATATGCACACCACGGAATATCATCCAGAAATGAGACTGAAGAAGTGATTGCTACACCCATCTACAGGGATGAATTGCACAAATGACATGTGTTGAGTGAAAGGACCCAGAAGAAAAAAAAAAGAGTATGTCCCATATGAATAATTCCTTTTATATTGAGGCTTCAAATAAGGTAAAACTTATTTCTTTTGTGAAATATAAGGATGCTGGTTACCTTTGGGGGATTAGGAACTGAGAAAGTGGATTTAGGAGTGCTGGCAATATTTTTTGATCTGGGTGTTATGTGTTGGTTCCATGGTTGTGTTCACTTGATAGAAACTCATCAAAGCAATTCACTTCTGATTTGTGAACTTTTCTGTGTGTATGTTGTGCTTCAGTAAAAAGTATTTAAAGTCTGAATGCTCTTTGGCCCAGTAATTTCACAACTAGTACTTTATCCTGGTGAAATAATTATAGATGTCCACAAAGAATTTATAAGGCAAGGCATTTTACTCAAAGTATTCCTTTGAACAGTGAGAAATTGAAAATCATTGAACAATAGAGAAGTGGTCAAACATATTATGATAGGATATTTACATCCCCAGAAAGTCATGTTTATGATGACTATATAATGGCATAGGAAAATATGATTTCATGTAAAGTAAAAACAAAGCAGAAGGCTCAACTGTATCCAAAGAAATGTATTCATGTTCAAGGCCAACACTGACTATTTTGGAGGGTAGATTTCAGGTGATATTATTTTCTTCTTTATATTTTAATTTGTAATCTAAATTGTATGCAATGATTACATTATTACTTTATAATCATAAAATATATTTAATTTTCTTATAATGTCATGATCCAAACAGGTTCGAGTCTTTTTTTTTTTTTTTTGCCTATGAAAGCAGAAAAGTGCCTTGGCCCTCAAGTCAATTGTCTCTCTCCAGGCCTCCTGACTCCAATAGAAGTATCAGAAGCCCATGGAAAACCTCACAAATCCTGGAGGGAGTTAAAAAGTGAATTAACCTCATTTCTGAACAGCAAATGTAGACTGGCTATAGGAGATAGAAATTGTAGGAGGGAGGAAGCTAGATAAGAGGAATACATTATTTTCCCCTTTCCCAGACTTACAAAGAATTTCCCATCCATGGGCTGGGAGAAAGAACTGTTGTAGAAGCTCCCTGTTCTCTTTCATCCAGAGTTCCAGAGTTGGATAGTAGCAGCAAAGGACAAACCCTGGGTGCTGTGTGTGAGGCTGAATGACAACTATCTCGTGCTTCTCATGAGGACATGGTTTAATGTCCTGAGCTGAAGGAGTGCAGCATTTCTTGGATTATGGCATCATGACTTTATGAATTGATCTATACTATAAGCAAATGATTCTACATTTTAACTGTAATATAGACAGTTCATCTTAGTTATGTTTATTTACAAAACATCTTTAAATAAGTGTAGAGAAATTCATGATGGTTCTCAAGACAGAACATCTTGTTCTGATTGTTTTATGGTCAAAGGGTTACTAATGCAATAATTTTCAGAATGTTCAGAACATTTTCCCAGGTCATAAACTATTTGCTGAGTGGAAGGTCCTAGTTAAAAGTGTTATAAAATGTCAAAATCAGTCCTGTTCAAATGCCTCATATCTGTAATTATGTTCATTGCAAGTGCTAAAATATTAACTATTATATAAACAATGTAACTGTGTGACCTGCACCTCAATAACTTGATAAGAAAAGGAGGTACTTTGTGAGAATTAAGTACAATATGTGTCTATCTACCTAGTTAGAATGTCAATTGGTGGGAATGAAAGAGAAGTGTATATAACTGAAGAGACATTGTGCCAGAGGGATGGTTAGCTTTGTACATCAAATAAAAACCTGGAAAATGGTTTGGAGGAAAAATGTCCTTCCCTCTGAAAGGACCCCATCAGTTTTACTACAGGTTACATATTCCTAATGTGGCAGCAATTCAGAAAGTTATGGAGGGCCAATTTCATCCAATCATATACCTTCTTATTACCTGCTTTGATGCTTCATGAAGATGGAGACCATGTAGTCTTGTTTACCACTGTATTCCTCATGTGCACACAGTTTGTCCTTGGATTAATTTCCCACAACTGCTGTAATAAATGGTCACAAACTTGGTGTCTTAAAACAATCAAAATGTATTCTACTGAAATACTGGAGGCCACTGGTCTTAAAGTATTATCAGTTGGTAAAAATCAGAGCGTTAGCATTAGGGCCACACCCCTTCTGGGAACTCTAGAGGACAGTTTATTCCTTGTCTCTTCCAGCTTCTGGTACTGCCAGACTTCCTTGGGTTGTGGCCACATCACTTCAATCTTCAAGTCTGTATCTTCAAATCCCTGTCTGCTCTATCCTTCTTCACATGCCCTTCTCCCTGTATATATATAGTCAAAGCTCTCTCTGACTCTCTCTTAAAAGAATACTTGTGATTATATTTAGGATAAGTCCAGGATAACATACCCATCTCCAGTTTCTTAACTTGATTACATCTGCAACCCCTGCCCCATTTTTTCAAATAGTATTTATAGGTTTCAGGACTTACGACCTGATATATTTGGGCTCCATTAATAAGGCTACTACAGTGATCAATAACTATGTCTTAATGAATGTTGATTCTGCCAATACAATTTTTTAATCCATCTAGAAATTTTATTTCTCATTTTGAATTAATACATTTGTACTCTGAACTTATTGATAAATCTTCTAATGATTCTTGTTAGTTGAAGGTGGCATCCAGTATACAATCATCTCCAAGACTCTAAGAAGATTGAATTTGCTGAGAACATACCAGAGCTAGGCAGAATCATATAATGACTGACTATAGGCCAGTGACTCTAGACAAAGTGTTGTTCTACCCCAGCCCCAGGAAGATGCTTGGAGGAATATATTGTCCATTTTAAGTACTTCTGTGGGGCTTGCTGAAGGACAGGATAACTGGATTTGGGACAAACCTGGGCTTAGATCGTCCTCTAGTGATGAAAAAGTGATAAGATACAACAGAGGACTAGCAGAAAAAGTTGACTTAGAGAGCCATCTAGTGCTGAACTTGTGGAAGTTATTTCAGGTTCAGAGGCAATCTGCTTAGAATTTTTGGAAAGACAGAAAGCCAGATTATCAAGAATGAAATAATGCCTAATTCTTTAATGTCTAGATGACATCACACATAATCAAGATTTTTTAGGAAACCATGATCTCACCTAATGGTCAAAAAGCATGAGAAACTGTCCTGTTAGTAACCAGGATGAGAGAACGCTCAGATGGGGAATTTGAAACAGCTGTTTTAAGGAAACTCAACAAGCTTTAAAAATAACAGAAAAAAATATTTAAAGCTCAAAAAGAGAAAATTAAGAGAGAGATGGAAGCAATTTTTAAAAAGTCAAATAGATATTGAGCTGAAAATACTCTCAGTGAAATGTAATAGAAGGCATCATTAACAAGATAGATCAAATGAAAGAAAAAAACTAGTGAGCTTGAAAACAGGCTATTTAAAGACCCACAGCTGAAAAAGAAAAGAGAAATGAAGAGGAATGAAAAAAGCCTGAAGGAACTTTGGGACAGCATTGAAAAGACAAATATTTGGGTTATTAGGGTTTAGGAGTGACTTAAGGATGTCAAAGGGATTAGAAATCTTTTCTTAAATATATTTTTTAGTTTTTGATAGACTTTTATTTTATTTATTTATTTACAGTGCTGAGAATCAAACCCAGAGCCTCACACATACTATGCAAGCACTCTACCACTGAGCTACAATCCCAGCCCAGCCACAGAAGTCTTATTTAAACAAATAATAACAGAAAACTTCCCAAGCCTAGAGAAGGATACAAGAATCCAGGTCTGGGAAAGTCAAAGGTCTATCTGATTTTTAACTCAACCAAGCATACCACCAAGCTCTCAAAGGTGAGATACAAAGAAAAGATTCTCAAGGATGCAAGAGACTAGAAACAAACAAAACAATGACAAATAAGGTTACCAATTCACCTCACAGTAGATTTCAAGTAGAAACTTTAGAGGCCAGGAAAGAATTGGAATACAATTTTCATACAAATTGGAATACAATTTTCATAGTGGCAAATTAAAAAAATTGCCAATCAAGAATATTATACTCAGAGCCAGGCACAGTGGCACACACCTGTAATTTCAGTGACTCAAGAGGCTGAGGCAGGAGGATCACAAGTTCAAAGCCAGCCTCAGCAACTTAGTAAGGCCATAAGCAAATTAGTGAAAGCCAGTCTCTAAATAAAGAAAAAGGGGCAGGGCTTCAGATGTGACTCACTGGTTAACACCCCTGGGTTCAGTCTCGGATACCAAAAAACAAAAAAAACAAAAACAAAAACAAAAAACACCATACTCAGCAAAGCTATTCTTCAGAAACTAAATTATGCTAAACAAAAGCCAAGAATACATCACCACCAGACCTGACTTATATGGAATGCTAAAGGAAATTATCCAAACTGAAAGCAAAATTAATGAATTAAAAATAAAATTTCGGAAGTTATATACCTCACAGACAAAATTAGAATTTAATATTGCAATCATGGTGTGGGAGGCATTCATATCTTGAGCATGTAGGCTAAAAATAAAAACAATTAAAATATTAAACTACATTAATATATAAAAGATAGGCAATATAGAAAGATATAAGTTCGGGCATCAAAAATTCAAAATGTGGGAAGAAATGGAGGTCAAGTGTAGTTTTTTTATTAATATTTTTCTATGATTTTTGTTTTTTCCCTATTTTTACAATCATCTAAGTTGCTTTCATCTCAAAATAGACTTCTATGAGCAAGATATGTTTATTGCATGCCTCACAGTAACTACACAGCACAAATCTGTAATAGACAAATCAAAGATAATAAGCAAGGAATCAAAATATACTACTTGAGTAAATTACTTAACCACAAAGGAAAGGGAGGCAAAATGAATAAAACTACAATAAAACTAGAAAACAAGTTTAAAATAGATAGAGTAAGAACGTACTTATCAATAATTTCCTTAAACAGTTTAAATTCTCCAATTAAAAGACACAGAGTGACTGAATGAATAAAAACAAGACACAATTATATGTTGCTTATAAGAAACTCACTTTAGCTGTAAGGACACACATAGATTGAAAGTGAAGGGAAGCAATAAGATACTCCATGCAAATGAAATGCAAATGAAAGCAGGAGTAGTTATATAAGATAAAGTGGAATTTAAATCAAAAGTGCTAAAAAGAGAAAAGGAAGATCATTATATAATGATAAGGGGTTCGATTCAGCAAGAAGAAATAGCAATTTTAAATATATCTTCACATAATATCATAGTATCCAAATGTATAAAGCAAATATTGATAGACCTAAAAGGAAAAATAGATTTCAATATAATAGTTGGAGACTTTCACACTCCAATTTCAGTAATGAACACATCCTCCAAACAGAATATCAATAAAGAAACAGAAGAGTTGAATTATATTTAAGACCAAATGGACTTAACAGACATTTTTACACAATATCCCATAACTGCCCAATACACATTGTTTGCATCAGCACATGGAACATTCTTCAGGACAGATATGATAGGCCAAAAAACATGACCCAGAAAATTGTAATTATGTCACATGTCTTTTCCAACCACAATGAAATGAAACTAGAAATGAATAATGAGAAAAACTTTGGAAACTGTACAAATCCATGGAAATTAAACACCTTACTCTCGAGCAACCAACTGATCAAGGAAGAATCGAGAAAAAATAAAAGATTTTTTTGAAACAAATGAAAATGGAGATATAGCATACAAAACCTATGGGATACAGCAAAATCAATTCTTTTTTAATGAGACTACTTTTTTCTTTTTATGTATTTATTCTAATTGCTATGTACAGCAGAATGCATTTCAATTCATAGTACACATATAGAGCACAATTTTTCACGTCTCTGGTTGTACAAAAAGTAGAGTCACACCATTCGTATCTTCATACATATACTTAGGGTAATGATGTTTATCTCATTCCACTGTCTTTCCTACTGCCATGACAACAAAAGCAATTCTAAGAGGGAAGTTTATAGCAATCAATGCTTACCTCAAGAACACAGAAAGATCTCAAATAAACAACCTATTGCTTCATCTCAAGGTATTAGAAAAACAGGAACAAACCAAATCCCAAATTAATAGAAGAAAAAGGAAATAGCAAAGATCAAAGTAGAAATAAATGAGACAGAGACTAAAAAATACAAAAGATCAATGAGACTACTACTTCTATTTGGCCAGCATTACTATGATACCAAAAGTAGAAAAGAACACAACACAAAAAGAAAAATAGAAACTAATATCCCTGATGAATATAGATGCAAAACCATCAATGAGATATTAGCAAACTGAATCCAATATTAAAAAGATTATTCATCATGATCAAGTGGAATTCATCTCAGAGAGATGCAAGGATGGTTCAATATATGCAAATCAATACACATGATACATAACATAAACAGAATGAAACACAAAAACTATATGATAATTTCCATAGATGCAGAAAGTGCATTTGATAAAATTCAATGTCCATTTATAATAAAAATGCTGAACAAATAAGATATATAAGGAATATACCTCAATATAATAGCAGCCACAAAATTGGATATCCACATTCAGAAGGATGAAACTAGACCCCTATTTCTCACCAGTAACAAAATTGAACTCAAAGTGGATTAAAGGGCTGGAATCATAGCTCAGCAGTAGAGTGCTTGCCTAGCATGTGTGCAGCACTGTGTTCAATTCTTAGCACCACATATCAAAAAATAAATGAAATAAAGGTTCATTGACAATTAAAAATATTCAGAAAAAAAAGAAAATACATTAAAGACTTAAGTGTGAGACCTGAAATGATGAAACTACTAGCAGAAAACAGAGGAGAAATGTTTTAGGACACTGGAATGAGCAAGAATTTTTTTAGACTAGATACCAAAACACAGGAAACAAAAGCAAAAATAGACAAATAGGATTACATTAAACAAATTTCTGCAAAACAAAGGAAGCGATCATTAGAGTAAAGAGACAACCTCCAGAATGGGAGAAAATATTTGCAAATTATACATCTGATAAGAGATGAATATCCAGAATAAATAAGAAATTTTGAAAAACTCATTACCAAAAAAAAAGGGGCAATAGAATTAAATAGACATTTTTTTTTTTTCAAATAGCATTCACCATCACTAATCATCAGGGAAATGTAAATCAAAACCATAATATCACCTCACCTTGTAAGAATGGCCATTATCTAAAAGACTAATGATGACATGTGCTAGTGAAGATGTGGAGAAAAGGGAACCCTTGTATGGTATTCATAGGAATATAAATTAGTGAAGCCATTATGAAAACCAGTATGGAAGTTCATTAAAAAAAAAAAAAAACTAAAAATAAAACTACCACATGATGCAGCAATCCCAGAATTGGGCATATATTCAAAGGAAAGGAAATCAGTATGTTCAAGAGACATCTGCATCCCTATGTTCTTTGCAGCACTATTCACAGTAGCCAAGAAATGGAAATAGGCAGGCATGGTGGCACATGCCTGTAATACCAGTGGCTCAGGAAGCTGAAACAGGAGGACTGCAAGTTCAAAGCCAGGCTCAGCAACTTAGTCCCTAAGCAACATAGTGAGACCCTGTCCCAAAATAAAAACAAAAAGGGCTGATCAATGGTAAAGTGTCCCTGGGTTCAATCCCTGGTACCAAAAAAAAAAAAAAAAAAAAAAAAAAAAAAAAGGAAATAACGTAAGTGTCCATCAATGGATGAATAGAGAGATTTAAAAAATGTGGTATGTATACACATTGAAATAGTATCCAGTCATAAAAAGGAATGAAATCCTGTCATCTGGGACAATATGGTTGGAATTGGAAGACAGTTGGTTAAGAGAAATAAGCCAATCACAGAAAGACAAGTATCATGTGATCTTACTCAGAAGTAGAGTACAAAATAGTAGATATTCTAGAAGGTGAAAGTAGAGTAGTGGTTACCAGAGGCTGGGGAGGGAATGGGGGAAGGAAGAAGGATGAATGGGGAGAGGGGGATCAATTCTTACCAGGTTATAGTTAGAAAAGAGTGAAATGTTTTGGTGTGCTATTGCACAGTAGGGTGGTTATAGACAATGATTATGTACTATATATTTCAAAAATATGGAAGAAAGGATTTTGAATGTTTTCACCATAAAGAAATCATGAATGAAGCCTGGTGTGGTGGTACACACCTATAATCCCAGGTACTTAAGAGGCTGAGACAGGAGGATCACAAGTCTGAAGCCAGGCTGAGAAAATTATCAAGACCCTGTCTTGGTGCTGGAGCTGTGGCTTAGTGGTAGAGTGCTCGCTTAGCACATGCGAGGCCCTGGATTTGATCCTCAGCACCACATAAAAATAAATAGATAAAATGAAGGTATTGTGTCCAACTACAACTAAAAAATAATTTTTTTTAAATACCCTGTCTCAAAGTTAAAAAGGGCTGAGGATGTAGCTCAGTGTAAAGCAACCCTGGGTTCAATCCCCAGTACCATGAACACATATGAAAAGGTAAATGTTGCAGAGATAGATATGTTTAGCTTGATTTAAACATTACACAATGTATTAAAACATCACATGATACCCTATTAATATGTTAAATGTTTGTGTTTTATGTGTCAATTAATGAAATAAATTTTTTAAACTTACAGCAATTTCAAAATGAAAGTTTGCATATATACTTTTCCTTTCTGTCAGGGATAAATTTTTATGGTTGTAGATAGAATTCAATTTTCAGTTTAAGCCTGCCCTTTTGCTGGAACATGAGCTGCAGAGTGAACTATTGCAGGGCTCAATGCCTTTTTTTGCTTTCAAACACAGAGAAGGTGACTGGGTTGTTCAGGCCCAGCAAGCCTCCCCCTCCTTCCCAGGTCTGCCTTTGCACCTTACATTCTCTGCAGTGCTGGGCGGGGATGATGCCACTCATCAGTCTGGACTCCTCCTCTACAGCCAATGACAAAGGGAGCCCACTGGGTGAGCAGCTTTCCTTGTTATCACCACTAATACCTGGGATCTTTTTGAAGGTGGTTCTTTGAGGACTCTGAAACACTTACACAGATATCCTTGTTATCCCCTCTGTAATCCTTTGAAGTAGCAGACACTGGACAGTTATAAAAGGCAGACATGATGCCAGCCCTGCCCTCAAGTTGACTTAAGCGTATTATGTCTGTATCTGGCATTCTGTCAACCAGTACTCTGCTAATCAGCAGATCTGAACATCAAAGTAGACTGAGATAAAAATCCATGTTATTCACGTAACCCTAAGTCACTTAAGAACACTAAAGGGCTTTTAGAATTATCTGAGAGAAAATTTGTTGTATTCATTATGGCTTCAATATTCAGTGTGGCTTTTGAATAGTCAAAATCTTCAAGAATCTTTAACCTCCAAAGGCTGAATCCTATGGCTGGATTAATGAGAATGCCAATGAACTTTGAGCCTTTAAAAAAATTCAAATATATAAGCTTGGCCCCAGATTCAAGTGGATCAGATCTCTTTGGTGGTATCCAGCTCTCTCCCTCTCTGTCTCTGTTTCTGTCTCTGTCTTCTTTTCCCTTCTTTCCTATCTATTATCTATCTATCTATCTATCTATCATCATCATCATCATCATCATGATTCATCATTATTATTATTACATCTATCTATATCTATCATCTATCCCTATTTCTATACCTCTCCAAACAGTATATTTATGTATGTATACCTGTGTATATATGTATACGTGTATTATATCCATTTTAACTTATTACGAAAATGTTCAGCTATACCAAAAGTAGAAAAAAATAGATATTTTAGTTTCTTCTACCTCTTCCCCACCTGTTTTTTAATTTTTTTGCTAGAGTATTTTAAAAGTGAGATCCAGAGGTCAGATCATTTTTTTTCCATAGATGTCAATGATTGTATCTATAGATAAGGACTTTTATTTTTATTTTTTTTTAAAGAGAGAGAGAGAGAGAGAGAGAGAGAGAGAGAGAGAGAGAGAGAATTTTTTAATATTTATTTTTTTAGTTTTCAGCGGACACAACATCTTTGTTTGTATGTGGTGCTGAGGATCGAACCCAGGCCGCACGCATGCCAGGCGAGCGAGCGTGCTACCCCTTGAGCCACATCCCCAGCCCAAATAAGGACTTTTAAAGGAAACATGACACAATATCATTGGCACTCCCAGAAAGTTAACGATGATTCTCTATTAAATAATGTTCAGTCTGTGTTTGATTTTTCCTAGCTGTCTCAAAAATATCTTTTATGTAGTACAGAAAATCAGTACTCAAGTTTCACACATTGTATTTGTATTTCACACATTGTTGATGTTTTCCATGTCTCTTCTGACCTATGATTGTTCCTCCTTCCTTTCTTAATATAGATACTCACTTTATCCAACCAGAATTATATAGACTTGTTTCCACTCCTTTTTATAGCTGTATAGAACTCTGTTGGGTGGATGTGCCATATTTAATTTAATCCTTCACCTGATGATAAATATTTGAGTTATTTCTAATCTTTGACTATTATGAACAGTACTGCAATGATTAGCCTGGTGCATTCTTTTCATATTTTTGCCAATATATCTTTGGTATACATTTGTGGAGGTAGGATTACTGGGTCTATTACTGCATATTTTAGTTTTCTCTATCAGAAGATCCTGTTATTTTGATAATATACTTTGCCTTCATCTGAACTTTAGTGCTATTTTATGGAGAATGATATTAATTGCTAACTTGTCATGTTGTCATTAGCTTTCCTTTTGTTCCCTGTGATCTCCTTTCACTGGGAGAGGTGACTAGCTTTAAAGTTTGGAGGTCTTTGTCACAGCTAAATGGGCTAAATGGTTAACTAGTCTCCAGGCTCTGAAGATTATCAGCAACCAGCAATCCAATTCATTTACAATGCAGTTTATTGGCATTGGCAAATTACATGTGTAATCTGTTTGGCTTAAAATTCTCTGAATATTTTATGCCTGAAAATTAGTATTTATATTTCAAAATCTACAAACAGCAGCCCCATGGGACCCCTCTCCCTGACTACTGTCACTATAATATATTACAACTAAGCAAATTACTCCCAGAAAAACTGCAACAAAAACTGTTATTCTGCCTTGAAATTCATGTTTGAAATAGAATGATCCAGAACATTTGGAGGAAAAGCAAATACTCTAATGTATATTTTACAAATCATATTAGCTATGGACAGCTAACACATTGAAACTTAAAGCAGAAGCCAGGATAACTTGATATATAGGGAAAAGGAGATACAAGAAGAACAGCAACAATTATTAAAATATTTAAAAACAAAGTAAAAGCTATTGTGGATAATGGCAGTCTAAACATTCAAGAGCAACGATCTACATATTAAAACTTCATGTTAGGCTGGAGTTGTGGCTCAGTGGTAGTGTGCTTACCTAGCACATGTGAGGCACTGGGTTCCATCCTCAGCACCACATAAAAATAAATAAATAAAATAAAGGTATTGTGACCATCCACAACTAAAAACAAAATTAAATAAAAAGCCTTCACAGGCCCAATATTATGCTCTGCTTTGATATCTGGTAAAATCATGAGGGCTTTAGAAAGGAGTAACTAAAAGTTCCCTTCCTCATCCTATTCCGACAGATAAGATCATGTAGGCAAACAATTCCCCTTGTTACAGAATGAAGCACAGTTCCTACTTATCTATCCCTGAGTATGGGATTGCCATCTCATGGAATTGCTCAAACAAACAAATTTCATCTTCCCATGGGAACCAGGAGCCCTTATCCTATGATGAAACTGTAAAATTTGCTTCCTATAGCCTCTGGTTGTTTACTCTGTCCTCTAGAATAACCTCCATGAGGCTGTGTGTAGTATAGTGTCCTTCTCCTCTGGGCTGTGAGTACATGTAACTAATGATCTGCTGACAGCCTTGTATGTTCATTGCCAGGTGTCAAGGGTTCATATGTGTTCATAACCCTAGGGTGGGACCCCCTCTCACCAACAGAGTGAAGAGGAAGTTGTTAAAACAATATCACATAGGGCTGCTGTCAGGAATAAATGGGATTAAGTGAAATATTTGGGGCTAAAGATGTGTGTTCTTTAGGCACAGTGAAATACAGAAGAGGAAAGAAAAAAAAAAGAAAGATTCCACCACTCAAGACATTCATAGCATAGTGGAAGAGAGACATCACATAGCACTGTCATTCTTGATTGACTTGTGAAAGTGAAGCTATACAAGTAAAACTAGGGTTCTCTGTGAGCTAAAGAAAGACCAACAAATCAGTTGACTTTATCACTTCATCTGTAAAATGGGTATAACAAGGTCTACACATTAGATTGGTTTGAAGATTTAAATGAGCAACGCATAAGTCTCTCTTCCTGGTTTCTGGCACATAGTACGGTCTTAATAGATAGTAGACTGAGTTGAAGGACTAATAAGCTTTTCTAAAGCCCCCGGTTTATTTTTAGGAGATATCATTCTTGTCTACATCCCAGGAATATATTCTCTAGGAGAAAATGGCCAATTAAGATGAACAGAATAAAGCTGCTACTGTATCCTAAGCAGTTCCACAGTGTAAATGTTCATAGCACTGATACAGGAGTCCTTTGTTTGCTTGACTACTTCATTTCTTATTTTTAAAACATCCCTCAGATATTGTATGATTTTGTTAATGAGTAAAAATACAGGTGGTGTCCAGAGTGCAATATACTGCACATCATTCCTGTCTTGTGGTGCCTCCTTGAAGATGACCTACATGCAGCAGATTTGGTAATAGAGCCATTTTATTGTGAATTTAACTTTCATTAACAATTACTTGTTACTTTTGGCTACTTGTTCTTGCTTATCAAATAACAGTGCAGTGTGGTGGAGTGGAAAGAAACCCACTCAGGTGTCCTGTAACCATTGGGGGATTTAATTTGTTCTTCTATGAGATAAATTGGTAGGCTAAACAAGGAACAAATATCCTTCATAACTGTAATAGGCTGTGAGTGGGAGACTCAGAATTAGGGGATTGGGGCCTTACAGATTTGGTTTTAAGTTTTGATTTGCCATTTATTAGCTTGGGAGCCTAGATCACCTCTCCTTGAGGGTCAATTTTCTCATTTCCCATAGGTAATTTTATTTTTCTAAGGGCTTTTATTAGGAGGTTTAGTTAGCTTTTTTGTCACCATGACCAAAATATCAAACAGGAACAACTTAGAGGAAGAAAATTTTATTTGGGGCTCAAGATTTCAGAGTTTTCAGTGTATAGACAGCCAATTCCATGGCTCAGAGTCCAAGGTGAAGTAGAACATCATGGAAGAGGGCCCAGTGTAGGAGAGCTCCTCAGCTTATGGAGGAGTCCAGAAGCAGAGTGGGAGCAGGGATCACAGGAAAAATGAATTATCCAGGGCAGGACCCCAGTGACCCATCTCCTCCAGCCATGCCCCACCTGCCTACAGTTACCACCCAGTCAGTCCATTCCAAATAGGATGAACTGATTAGGTCACAGCTCTCACAATCCAATCATTTCACCTCAGAATATTCCTGCATTGACAGGAGCTTTTGGGGGACATCTCATAACCAAACATGAGAGTTAAATACTATAACCAATCCATCAGGAGTCATATCTCTACTTTCAAAATAATTCCAGAATCTGATCACATTATTTCCAAGCCACTATCATATTTTGCCTGGATTATTTTATTGGTGTTCTAAATAATCTCTTTAGCTTCCATTTTGTCCTCCCCACCCTCAGGAGTCTGTTTTCAATGCATGACACAGAGAGAGCCTTTTAAAAGAATTCAACTCATGTCATTCTGTTGAAAATTCTACAGTGGTTTCATATCTTATTTAGAGTGATAGTTCAAATCCTCACTGTGCTTGATAAGGCTCCCAATGCTGAGGCCTCCTGCTGCTTCTTCTACTTTGACTCTCTCTCTCTCATCATTCCAGTCAGACACACTGGCCTTCATCATGTCCCCTGAATCCTTATCCTCTCAGTAGACTATGGAGTTACTCCTTCATTTCCTTTGGTTTTATTTCCAAATTTTATCTCATCAGAGGGCCCCTTTCTGTCCATTCTCTTTAAAATTGTATGTAAACCTCCATCCCATCATTCTCTATCATCCTTACCCAGTTTTATTTTACTGTATAGCATTTATTATCATCTTCAGTCTCCTTCTGACTAGAATGTAAGTTTCACAAAGGCAAGGCCTTTCTATTGTTCCTTGAGGTAACCTATCCTCTAGAATAGTACCTAGAACCTCTAGAATAATAGGAATTCAACAATTATTTATCAATGAAATTAGTAAGCTATATAAACTTAGGTATTCAATAAATACCATTTCCCAATGTCCTTCTTACAAACAGACCACTTGGCATCATTTAGTTGTATTATTTGATTAAAATTCAATGCAGCATAGATATTTTTTCAGCTCTAATATGAAGAGAGCTTGAAAGTCATTATTCTTCTGCTTATAAGAAGAATCTAGACAAATTGAAATTCAACAACTCTTCTTGGACCCACAAGAGAACTAATTTTGTAGGACAAATGGTCACCCTGAAATCTGTAAAGATGAGTCCATTCAGAGAGTCCCAACGGAGATCAGCTGAGACAAACTGATAGGAGCATGCAAGTGGTAATTCTCAGGAATTTCTGGAGGTTGAATGTGGACCAATATTAGAGTAGAAATTCATGGGGCCCCAGAGTTTAGTGGGTTTTACCTCCAGCAACCCACCATATTTTCCTGGTGAAGACTGAAGAAAGATCACCTTATGGTTCACAGGCATGGGAAAAAGATTGTGAATGCTTCAGTCAGAAAAGAGTATGGTTTCTGGAGAAAAAGCCTGAGAAATTCTTGTGAAGATTATATCCCTTAGCCACAAAACCACTAAAACACTGAGGTTTAATCACAAGATTCTAGAAGTATCCCTACTCATATATTTAAACCACACCAATGGCGCACCAATATAACAATAGTTTGTAGCTGAAAGATTTGTAAGACACAGACTTTCCTGAAGCAGGAGGACTTTGGAAAGCACAAAGTCAAGAGAGGAGACCAACACAAAGACACTAAATGATTTTGAAGTCTGTCACCTATCACGACAGCAAATTTTTAAACATATCTCAACTTCTTGCCAAATTAACACAAATCTTCACACTAAAGGCCTATGTACCTCAATTCCTATTCCCCAACACAACATTCTGGCTTTTAACAACAAATTACAAGTAAAACAGTCTGAAGAGATAAAGCAATCACCAGAACCAGACTCAAGTATGACACAGTTGTTGGAATTATTGTAACAGGGATTTAAGACTCTTCACTTTTGCCTACAAATGTCCAGTGGGTGGTTAAAAGCAGGACTAAAGACTTGGCATCTCTGCCTCCATTTTGAATCTAACAAACCTTGGATTCCAGGAACAAGGTCTGGTCCAATAAATATCTTGTGATGAGTTGAAGCTACCCAGTAAGCAATAGCAGCTTTTGTGAAATCACAGGCAAAGCCCTTCCTGACCACTCCTGAGGTAATGGACACATTGCACCTAATAAAGATCACCTATTTGGAAGCTGTGAAAAGCCTCCAGTTGTTCAAGTCCCATAACCCTGCCCCTCATTCCCCTTTCTATCAGACCTCATGGGTCAGCTTGTCTTCCTGGTGTTACTTCACTGATTAAATTTCCTTTCATCCTTTTCACCATTACCTTTTCTGTTTGGTTTTGGGGGTGCAAGTGGCTAGACCTGATTTACTGGACCCCCAAAGTCTGGCCTCTGGCCTAGGACTCTGGTAACATTATCAGACAAGGAATTTAAAATAATTAATTAATGAAAGAAAACATAAAAAGGACCAAGAAGTCAGGAAAAATGCTGAACATCACTAATCATCTGGGAAATGCAAATCAAACCCACGGTGAGCTATTGCCTCACCCAGTAAAAATGGATATTATAAAAAAGACAAAAGATACAAGTATTGTCAAAGATGTGGAGAAAAGGGAGAAGCCTTTATGGCAAACAGTGTGCATGTTCCTCAAAAACTGAAAACAGCCAGGCATGGTGGTACACACCTGTAATAATACCAACAACTTAGGAGGCTGAGGCAGGAGGATTGCAACTTCTAAGCCAGTTTCAGCAACTTAGCGAAGCCCTAAGCAACTTAATGAGACCCAGTTATAAAATAAAAAATAAAAAGGGCTAGGGATGTGGCTCAGTGGGTAAGTGCCCCTGAGTTCAATCCCTGGTACAAACAAACAAATAAACAAACAAAACCCAAAGAAAACTGAAAATAGCATTACCATATGATCCAACAATCCTATTCTGGGTATATACCCCAAAGATGTGAAATCAGTATGTTGAAGAGATGCCTGGACTCCCGTGTTCATTGTAGCACTATTCATAATAGCCAAGTTATGGAATCAACCTAAGTGTCCATCAACAGATGAATGGATAAAGAAGGTATGATATATCTGCACAATGGGATACTATTCAGCCTTGAAAAAGAGGGAAATTGTGTCAGCATGGATGAAGAGAAATAAGTCAGGCACAGAGAGACAAATACCACATGTTCTCACTTCTGAGTAGAATTTAAAACAATTGAACTCAAAAAAAGAGAGAGTAGAGCTGTGGGAAGAGGGTAATGAAGAAATAATGATTAGAGGGTACACAGCCTCAATTAGATAAAAGTAATACATTTGTTTTCTTATGTAGAGATACAGTAAACAATAACATATTATACATTTCAAAATTGCTGAGTAAATTTCAAGTGTCCTCACCATAAGAATAAATATCAATTTGTTAATTAGCTTGATATAATTATTCCATATTGTATTCATAAATCATAATATCATTTTGTACCCTGTAAATAGATACTATTATAATCTGTCAATTTGCAATTAAAACTAAACATTTAAAAATAAAAATATGACAATATTGGTTCATTAATTGTGACAAATGTGCCATGTTAATGTCAGGTGTTAATTATAGGGGAAACTGGAAGTGGAATATATGGGAACTCTCTGTACTGCCTTCACATTTTTTTCTGTAAATATGAAACTGTTCTAAAATTTGAGAAGGTTTATTTGAAATTGCAATGCTGAGATAGAATATTCAATTTTTAAGATATGAGGCCTTTATTTTTTAGCACAAAGGAGTGTGCGCAGCAATCCATTGCTAGGGCAGAGAATTGGGAATTCAATGCACTGGTATTATTCACTAAAGCCCAGATTTTATCAGCAAAGTCTTCCCATTTTGTTCCTCTGCCTTTATTAGCATTTGCAACTCTCCCAATTTAGCATCATTTGCAATGCCATTACCATGCTGGTTATTTCCTCTTCCAGATCATTAAGTTAAAATAGACCAGCTCCAACACCACACCCTGTGGCAGTTTTGAGACCTTGTCCTCAAATGGCTGCAGAACTGTGAAGTTAGAAACTGGCTAAATAATAATTATGTGCAAATGGCAATTTCCTAACTTAATTGGTTGAATTTCATTCTGCAGGTGGTGATATTAAAGCAAACACTTTCCTGCTGTCCAAACAGACACACTGTGGTTCTGAATTCTGATGGAAAGGTAACCAAGTGAGCTTGTTGTGGCACATTATTTGTCACTCCCCAGGGTTAATTGTTTATATCTCAGAAAGCTGATCATTATCAGATCAGTATTTCCATGATTCTCCTTTATCACGTTGTGCTATTTTCCTGTGTGTAGAGTATGTTTTAGTTTCCCTCATCAAAGACACTAAACCAGATGTCTGTCATCAACTATAAAAGTTCCCTGACATATAGTGGTTTGACTTATGCAAAAGTGATAACATATTCAGGAGAAACTGAACTTCAAATTTAGAATTCTGATCTTTTCCAGGACTGGCAATCTGCCCTCTGATCTTGTCTCCAGATGCTAGGCAGCAGCAGAAAGACATAGCTCCCAGTCAACCCAGAGACCACAAGTGGAAACAATTAATACTCCATGGTATATTGTGCTACTAACCTAAGGCAGGTGGCAGGTTAGGTATATTAAATAATTTTTTTAGCTACAATATTTTCAATTTATGATGGGTTTATCAGGACTAACCTCATCATAAGTTGAGAAGCATTTTTGCTTTCTTCTTCTGGAGTCACTAGCCATGTTATCAAAAGATTGGTCTTTGTCACCGATGGCAATCCAATAATGAGGACATTTTGAGAAAAAGGAAAAAGAAGTTTTATTGTTTTGCTAACAAAGGAGAAACACAGGGGACTCCTGTCTCAGAGGCTGTGATTGTTCCCATCATCATATCCCTGTTTGTGATAAGTCCCATTATCATGTTAACTCCCACCACTGAGGATTTATTGCCCTTGACAACTCCTCTTACAGGTTCAGAGTTCTAAAATGAACAATGGCAGTAAAGTGGACAGTTTTCTAATTAGATTTTCTAAAGTAATCAATGGGGGGAAAATTGAACAGTCTTCTAATCAGTTATCATAAGGTTTCCAATGGTAGCAAATGGGTAGGGTCTTCAATCAGGTCTGTATTGGGAAGAAAATGCCTCACAGCTCAGGTTATAAGACACTAATTTCCAAAAATCGGGACCTTCATCCTCTCTCTCTTGTTTGGCCCACTCCACTCCACCTTACAGAGTGCTACCTTGACCTTCACCTTCAATAAATCTGTACTTTGTTACTTTTGTGTGTCTTGCTCAATACTTTGTTTGGGACACCAAAGACCTGGATCCCAACTGGACACCCCAATGATAACATTGCTGTATGGCATTCCATGTGGAATATGCATATGTACTACAATTTGTTTATCTAACTGCTGATGTGTATTTGGGTAGTTTGTTAGGTAAACAGGCAACCATGAGCATGCTGGTTGAGGGAGGACAATGAAAGGTAGTAACTTACAGGGAGGGCATCAGACGTACACACTGAAGAGAGTCCATAGGTCACAGGATCAGAAATCACAGGGAACTTTATCAAAGCAGAAAAGCATGTGGAAAATGGGAACTGGTATGCCGAACTTCCCCAAGTCATAGTCAATTATAACCCTTTAAGGGAACTATTGTTTGAAAATCATGTTACGCCCACACCTTGTGATCAGATCATCACCACCCTCTCAAAGAAAATCTGCTGAGGGTTATACAGAGAGTAATAAACCACTTATGGGAAATCAGAAACTAAGGCAAGAACAAAGGAAGCCAAATCCCTTAAAAAGTCCAGACTCTTTAAGAGCTCTCCACTGTGGTTCTCCCCTGAGAGATGGATCCACGAAGTGCCTATACTGGGCATCTCTGCTCTCACTTTTTAAAATAAATTTGCCTATACTCTGTGCCATTCACTTGAAATCCTTTGAGCCAGATAGCAAGAACCAGTTTGTGCCAATCCCCACTCCACGCCCCCAGTCTCTTCAGCTCTGCAGGTGGGTCACTTCTACAACAGTTTCTTGTTTGGGGCTTTTAAGAATAGTGTTGCTGCTGGAGTAAAATAAAGAAAAGGGGAAGACAAGGATAGGACATTGTAAAGATAAAGGGAACATCAGTAATGTAGGAGAAGATTGATTGAGAGGCTAAGTGGAAGGGTGGGTAAGGGGAGGCAATGCAGAATGAATTCTTAAAATCATGTTAAGTGCTGGGCATGGTGGTGCCTGCCTGCCATCCCAGTGACTCTGGAGTCTGAGGCAGGAGGAGCACAAGTTCTAAGCCAGCCTCAGCAATTTAGTCAGGCCCTAAGTAACTTAGCAAGACCATGTCTCTAAATAAATGAAAACATGGACTGGGGATGTGGCTCAATGATTAAGTGCCCTGGGTTCAACGCCTAGTACCCCCCAAAAAAATCATGTTATGTGCATTTACAAATATACCACAGAGAATTTCACCTTTGTGACTAAGTAAAACGAACCAATCAAATGTAAGTAAATAGATGAATGAAAGGAAGTCTAGTAGAATAGAGGAAGGAGAACTGGGGAGAGGAGAGATGATGGGAGGGAAAGTGGGGGATCATGAACTGAAATCCAATTCCATGCATATATGAGTTTTTGGGATGAACCAACTACTATGTATAACTATGAAGCTCTAATAATAAAAAAATGAAAAAAGAATAGCGCTGCTGCTTAACAGTCTAGTGAGTATTTTTTGTTCACCATAAGAATGCATTTTAGGAAGTATTGTTTAGCTTTAGTAGATTCATTAAGCAATGTATTATTAGGTTATTGCAGTTTAAATTCAGATAAACCTGATTCTAAATTTTGGTTCTACTTCTTTCTAAGAACTTGAACAAGTTACTTTTACTTCAACTTTTTGAGACTCACCATTTAAAATCTGTCCAATGGAGATTCATATAGTTCCTGCCACAGGTCTGCTGTTCAAATTAAAAGAAATACTAATGGCCAAAATTTGATACAGTGCTTAACACAGAGCAAACATTCAATAAATGCCAGCCATTATTATTATTATTTTATTATTTATTGAGAAGACCCCCCAATGTCATTTAAATTTCAAACAAAGATAAAATCAATAGATGACTTACAGCAACCTTTTGTTAACTTATAGGATCTTGAAAAAATTGTACAGACCCTTTAAATATTACTCTTATGATCTCTCCACTTAGCCACGCCTCCATTATTTGTTTCTCACTTCCTCAAATTCTTAGCACAGCTAAGCCTTCCTCATCCCACAGGCTTCCATGGAAGCCAAGCAGAAAATAAGGGGCATAAGTCTTCATTTCTGTAAATTTCCTTGTGGATAGTACTGAAAGGATATTTCATACCTTGGAGTCATTGCCAAATTTGTATCCATTTTGAACTCTTTATATTACATTATTCAGACTTGATCTTTATTATTAAAAATATATTTTATAGTAGTGTACAGATACTATGTGGTTCATGTTGAAAATAAAATGTCAAAGATAAGAGATGCATATATTCTTTGTGTTACAGAAACCTGCTTCTTCCTTTCAATGAAAATAATTCACACTTTCTGTAAAAATATTGAAAAATATATGAAGTATCAGGAAGAAAATTTGTAAATCCTACTGACCAGAGGTTTCTGGATATTCTTTGCAGTCTTAAATATTTTTTCAACTACAAAAATGTGACAAATTTGTGAAAACACAGAAAAGCAAAAACAGCCAATAAGAAATCCTTTGTATATTATATTCTGAGATTGACAACAAACCTTGAGTTTGCTATTCCATCAGTTTTTTCTTTTTTCCCTTTTATCTTTCTCTTTCTTCCCTCTCTTTCTCCTTCTTTATCTTTCTGTTCCACTCTATCTGTACATTAGTGTTATAATATCTTTTATAATCTGCTTTTGACCATTTTGGATATATAAAATATTTCATATTTCAGTAAACATTCACCTAAATTATGAATTATTCAGTTTTCTGAATTATTCAAACTGGGGTTTGAATGCAGGAGTATTTTACTACTGAGCTACACCCTCAGTCCTTTTATCTTTTTATTTTTAGACAGAGTCTTGTTAAATTGTTGAGACTGGCCTCTAACTTGTGATCCTCCTGCATCTGTCCTCCTCCCAAGTCACTGAGATAACAGTTGTGCACCATGACTGCTCCTGGTTTATAATCTAATTTAAAATGACAACATAGCATTCCATCTTATGAAACATTTGCCTAAGAATTCCCTAGTGTTGAGTATTTATTTTGTTTACACTTTTTTCACTATTGTCAAGAAGGCTATGATGAACCTCATTGCATATACCTTTCTTTGCATCCCTGATTATTTCCTTAGAATGATTTTATAGAAAGAGAATTACTGATTCAAAATTTATTTACATTTAAAACTTTTGAAAACCATAGCCAAATTGCCTAATGGAAAATTTTTAATATTTTCATTCCTACCACCAGTTTATGGAAGAGCCACTTAATCATGCCTTTGGTAGTACTGAACATTTCTTGTTGTTTATTTGTTTTTGGTAATCAAAAAAAATTTTTTTTTGTACTGGGAATTGAACTCAGCCATATTTTGTATTTTATTTAGAGATAGGGTCTCTTAGAGCCTCACCATTGCTGAGGCTGGCTTTGAATTCTCAATCCTCCTGCCTCAGTCTCCCAAGCCACTGGGATTATAGGCATGCGCCACTTTGACAGTAAAAACTGTTTTAATGATTAATGTTTACACTTTATTTAACAGTGTAGGTATATCCAGATGAGCTAAGCACACTTTAACAAGCACACTATTATATGTTATAGTTCTTGTATTTAAATATGTAAAGATACTTGTAAATTAGTATCTAGGAATGAAGACATACATTTAAAAATATACACATTATAGATTTGATAAAATAAAGGTAAAGAGTTTGCTGTGAATCCTTCCAAACAGAAGACTCACAAGACTAATAACAGAACCAACTAGCTTTCTATAGTGTGAATATGCAAAATTAAGTCATGGTAAACTGATATTTACATACATATCAAACCCACAATTAGTTTATACATTGCCAATGACTTTCTACTAAGATATGTTATTAGTAGGTCAATGAATTTTTTTTCCCAATGGAGAAGGTATTCAGAGGCTAAACGCCAACACTTTAAATAACACATATAATATCCATACCTGTTTGACCACTGCCTCGAAATATAAAACATGATTTTAGATAAGCATTGAACATAGTAATTTTAGTTTTTACAAATGTAACATGTAAGAGTATTTTATTGTTTGTATTTTTCTTCAATTAACAGTGAGATTGAGTTTTTCAGCAATTTTCTATTTTTCATCTAAAAATAAATTTTTATGTTCTTTTACCATTTTTCTTAGTGTGTTTATGTTTTTCCTATTGAGTTGTTGGCTTTTTATATTTTATGGGATTTTTTCCTATGTTTTTTTTAGTATATTAAGAGACTAATATTTCTTTTTCTTATTTATTTTAAATATATTTCCCAGATCATCACATAACATTCATACTGTCTTTGGACAATAATTGTTCAAAAATATCGAGCCAAAACCAAGTATTTTATGTAATTGTATTGCCAGCTATTTATATTGTGACTTCCTACATTATTTTTATACTTTGGAATCACTTTTCAGTCAGAAATCAATAAAATTGTCATTTGTAGTTTCTGTATTTTAAAAAATATGACTTTGTTCTTAACATTTGACTCTTTGATTCATCTCGAATTTACTTGACATTATGAGATTATATTGTGAGAGTTCTAACTTGTTTTTCTCCAAATAGTCAATTATCCAAACCTCCTGTATTAAATAAAACATCTAATTCCTATTCTATAACTACTTTATCATATTTGAAGTTACACTGTATACTGAAGTATGCCTTGAGGTTATCTATTTGCTCCATTTATCTATCTTCTATTTATGCAACACATTTTTATTGGGGATCTATACTTTCTAGATCCCAGATCCTGTGGCAGTCACTGGGACAAATAATTCTGAACAAGATGAACATTGTAAGCTGCAGAAGGAGAAAGGCCATTTCATAGCAAGGCTGATTGTGTTATAATCCCATTAATTCTTTTTCAAGTCTTCTAATTGCTCATTAAAGTTGTTTCCCTATATGCTTCTTAACATCCAGTTTATTTGAAAACCTTTGGAAGGTAGGAAACAAGCCCCACCCCCCACACAACTACTCTTCCATGGTGTTTTTGCTAAGGCCAGATGGACTGCAGGACCTCATGGGAAAATTAATCAAAACAATGTTCAGTTCTTTCTCTCTTACCTTGACAGTCTCTTTTCAAGATGCAACTACAGTAAATGAGAACATTAAAGCTAGACTCAGAAAACCTGGGTTTGAATTGTGATTATGTATTAACCTCATGGCCTTTGAAAAATGCCCTTTACCTCTTGGAACTTCAGATTCCTTTTCTTTAAAATTGAGTTAATAGTACTTGCCTTACAAAAATCTTTGAGAATGAAATGAGAACAGGTGTTAAATTTGGGGGGGGGGGGGTACTGGGGATTGAATTCAGGGGCACTCAACCACTGAGCCACATCCCCAGCCCTATTTTGTATTTTATTTAGAGACAGGGTCTCACTGAGTTGCTTGGGGCCTCAACTTTGCTGAGACTGGCTTTGAAATTGTGATCCTCCTGTCCTGGTCACCCGAGCTGCTGGGACTACAGGCATGCAGCATAGTGCCCAGCTTAAAATTTTGAAAATTGTAAAATGTCATGGAGATAGAAACTATAATTTTTATTTTTAGTCAAACTGAAGTAGAAATAACTTGAAAGCAGGGCCCATATCTTGCTGCCTTCAAGACACTCCTCCCCCCTAAGCATACTATTTACATAGGCCTTATACTGACAGGTAAGCCCTCAATAAATATTTATTGAATACATAAATAAATTCCCCTGCTCAGGTAGATGCTGTTCTACTATAACCTAATGGAAACACCCCGCCCAGAAAAATCTAAGTAAATAACTTATTATTTGCTATGGATTTCAGTTTCCTTTAGTAGCTTATATAAGTATCTTGATTCTCCATACTTTTGGAACCATTTTAAATATTATTTAACAGAATTGAAAAGATTGATCATATAACACATTAATCTTGTGATATTTGAGAGAGATACTTTCCTAAATGCTCACAAATCTCCAAATATGTAAATACTATTGTGAAACAAAATGAAGTGATTAAGGCTAACACTTTCTAAAGTGGAGTCTGGAAATTGAGAGGCTTGCACTCTCGCCTGCTAAAGATGAAACCAGAGAATGTTCTAGTAGACTTGGATAAACAACTAAAGTCAGTATGCACCTGTCTTCAGCATCTCTCAGCCAGGAGTACACTTGTCAACTAAACATCAGAATGGATTTGTAGTTTAGGATTTCTGCCCAGACAATAACTGCCTCCAAAAAGATCCTTCTGTGGAAATCCCTCATATTAAAAACCTCTCGTAAATCAAACAAACATACAAACAAACACTGTCTCCTGTACTTGCCCTATGTGACACTATTCAGGACTTCCCTGATTTAGTGTAGGCAAATTCCAATTCTTTGTTTCCCAAATAAATTATTTCTTTTGATCACCATGTTAATCTTTTTTTTGGGGGAGGGGGCAGTTAGCATTCTGATAATATATTACATCAATAGATACACAAAAATATAACTAAAATATCTGCAATCAGATTGTTGGTGATCCCTAAGTCTACAAGCCCTTAGTTTTGAGCCTAACTGGTTGGCTGTGCTTTTTCTTGAAAGTCCTTTTCCTGCCATGTAAACAGGGGACTTCCTAATTTGCCTGAATACTGAATCCAAGATGAACAGAGCTTATGTCCAAATTGACATCCCTCCTCAACCTTGAATCTTTTGTACTGGGCAAACAATTCTAAGACCTGAACAAAGTTGGCAAGTGTTATGGTTTGGATGTGAGATGTCCCCCCAAAAGCTCATGTGTGAGACAATGCAAGAAGTTCAGAGGAGAAATGATTGGGTTGTAAGAGTCTGAACCCAATCAGTGAATTAATCCCTGATGGGACTGACAGAGTGGTAACTGAAGGCAGGTGGGGTGTGGCTGGAGGAGGTGGGCATTGAGGGCGTGGCTGTTGGGTATATATTTGTATCTCTGCTTCCTGATCATCATGTAAGCTGCTTCCCTCTACCACACTGCCTCACCTGGAGCCCTGAGGAACAGAGTCAGCTGTATATGGACTGAGACCTCTGAAACCCTGAGCCTTCAAATAAACTCTTCCTTCTCTATAATTGTGCTGGTCAGGTCTTTCAGACACAGCAGCGAAAAAGCTGACTCAAACAGTGAGGACAGATGAACAGCTAGGAGGTTGAAGAGACATGAAAACTCCAGTTGGGAAAAAGAAAGAACAGGTATTTGGGGCTCATTGATTGTGTCCGAGTTTAAATCTCATTTTATAGATGAGGAATACTAGGACCCAGGAAAATTTTATCACTTGCTCAAGGTCAAGTAACTGAGTCAGGGTATCAAACCCTGTTTGAATTCATATTTCATACTCCTAACCATCTTGTCTTGTATTAATTCTAGGGACTCTTTTGAAACATCAGTTTTATTTTCTGTTAAGTGCTCAATAAATTCCCAGAAAAATTCAGGACTTGCAGGGGAACAATTTAGACTTGCTATGTCACTGGAGGTGAATTTTATTCTGCTTCAAATATCTCTGTGAACAATGAAAAGGTTTAAGCAGCTGGCAAGCAATTAGGGATTTGGACAGCTGAGCTCCACCATGAGCAATACAGGCTGGCAAGTGGCCTTGAGGGTGGAACCTGGGCACTCAGTGCCAGCTCTGTTTGGCCACTTGGTGACTCCAGGGATTCTGATCCTTGCAGCCCCACAGCACCTCCACTGCTATGTTTAATAATCCCTGCATCTGTCAGCAGAGACCCAGACATCTCCAATCCTTATGCTGATGGGCATTTGCTTTGAAGAGAAATCTGGAATGAGTAGAGCCTGCCTAAAGCCCCATTAAAGAAGGGGGTTTCATTTTCATTACTGCAGGGCCAGAGGGTTTTCCTTTGTGCTTCTTCTCATCACCTGCTTGGCCTGTTGAAGATAAAAAATACACCTTTCCATCATCTTGTCCCCTCCCCCCCCCACACCTATGCCATCTGTCAGGGAGGCCTTACCTCACTACTCCCACTCCCTTAATTTGAATAAAGGACGTAGGTCCATCCTCTCATCAGCTCTCACTCTACCCTGGAAGCATAAAACACTTCTCAAGTGGATCCTTCATTAAAATTTGGAATCATGGGCCAGAATGGGGCTCAGTGGTAGAGTACTTGCCTAGCACTGTGAGGCACTGGGTTCAATTCTCAGCACTACATAAAAATGAATAAATAAAACAAAGGTATTGTGTCCATCTATAACTAAAAATTTTTAAAAATTTGGAATCACAATTCTCTTCCAAATGTTGCATGGATTTCTCATCAGGACCCGCGGTCTTTATTATAGTGCACTGAATACACATTTTGGCCAAATGTTAAAAAGGTCAGTGTTAAAAATCATATTCTGCCAAAGCTAGAGCCAAAACCGAAAATCAGCACCATAAAATAAACTTCTGAATCATAAGAATACATCTGAAAATGTATTAGACTATTTATTATGAAAAATCTGGTAGTTAACTAGACTGCTATTATATATCAGGGACAGTATCTTCTTAGGTACTATGAGCTGCTGGATTGCTTGTGTGGTCATGATAATGTACATTTGTGATACCAAATGGATATCACTTTCAAAATGAGGCTGGTAGGTAAGCAAGGAATTTTGAGCCTTGGTCAGTCAGTTACTGTAGGATTCTGCTGAGGGTAAATCTGTTACCACATTATGAAACCTTCTTTTCTCTCTAGTAGTAACCAGCTGAGGCTCAGGATATTTCTTCTTTCTTCTTTCATTCCTCCCTTCCCTGTTTCTTTCCTTCCTTCCATCACCAAGCTACACCCCAGCCATTTTTATTTTTTATTTTGAGAAGTGGTCTTGCTAAGTTATCCAAGCTGGCCTTGAACTTATTATCTTCATGCCTCAACCTTCCAAATACCAGAAATTATAGCCTGGCTGATAATACACTTTAATTGAAGCAATCCTCCCCAAGGGAATCTCTGTGCATTGGTTGAGGAAGGTGCTTTCCTAAGTTTTCAGAAAGTCTTACATGTTACAGTGTATATGACTATAAATTATAACACTAAAAATTTCCCCCAAATGTAGACTTTTGATATAGTCTAATCTCTATTATTTGCCTTTGTATTATTGCTGAATTTAAATTTTTTAAAACACTAGTTGGCTTAGCAAGGAATTAATGTTCTTACACTTATCAACTAATACTCTCTTTTAATATAATATAAACTGTCAATCTACATCTCTACTTATTTAACTACTCGAAAGTTCTTAATAATTGTTTTTGAATATAAAATTAATAGCTTTCAGATCATCATTAATTATAGTAGTGTTTAACTTTTGCAAAGATAAATACGTATTTTATACTTCAATGACTTGAAAGAATTTCAATGTATAAAGCACATGAGGATTTTTTTAACTCCAAGTTACATATGAATATCTACATCCATATTACTAGAATTTGAAAGTGAATATTCTGATAAAATCAATTCATCAGTATGACATGTCTTGTTCTTTCACAAATGTTTTGTTCAATAATTAGAAGGGTAATCTTCAGCATCACATGATCATTGATCATTCACAAATATAAGGATAACAGAAACGATTATAGATATGAATTTTTGACTTTCCATTTTGTCTGAATACTAAGTTCAAAACTTAATGTTGAATGCATTCTTAATTTCTAGTTTAGAAGGTTAGAAACAGGTTCAAACGATCTATCCTTTAAAAGGCCTTCTCTTCATTTCACCTTAATGTTCTTGTTTACTACACTTTTACCACTTTCCTTATTTCATGGCCATACCTATTAACAAAGGGTTTCTCCTTTTCCTTCTATTTACACATTACTTGTTCATTCATCGAAGATTCTCTGAGCAGGCAGGGTGTTAGGTCTTGGAGATATAGCTGAGACTAAGGCATTATTTCATGCAGCTTCTATATCCAGATAGAATGGTAGATAAACATGGCATGATTAATGTTATGAGGCAGGAGAGCACAGGGTGCTGTGGGAACTCATGATACTGTGGTGCCTAATCCAGCCTAGCAGAGCAGAGGAGCCTTCCTGCGGATTCCCATTGATTCTAAAATGCTGATTGGAAGAGAGCCAAGAAGAGGGGAAAAAAAAGAACCCAAACAAAGCATTAATTTGTTTAATTTGCTCACCTCAGTTGGTACTTTTCAAGACCATTAAATGACATTTTAAAATCCAATGGGCCTTTTTTTGTATTTTTTAAAATTTTAATGGCCTTCTGAGACTTCTGATCATTTTGCTTTCCTGACCTCCTCTGCTCCTGCTTCTCCTATCCTGGTTGATGTCTCTTTTTGTTCTACTTAATTGAACCCTCTCTTCTTTCCATTTATGCATGGAAACTCACCCAGGTTTCAGTCCATAGTCCTTAGAATTTTCTGCTCCTTCTAAAATTCATCAATTTGAAAAGTATTTGCACCCCTATTCCAAAAATCCCCTCACTTAAATTCTCTGTACTGTCCCTCAAATTACCTGTGGATACATGTCATTCTGTCTCCATGTCTGTTTTATTCTTATCATGATGTAGCAAAACCCACCACTAGGAAGAGAATGGATACCAGCCATTGACATCCCAGTTAGAATTTGCTTTCTCCTTCCAGCAATGGCGGTAATAGTTGCATGTTAAGCCTGATTTCAAGTAGTAGAATATGGATTTTTATCCTTTGTTAGGGGAATTTTATACCCCAGAAGATGTATGAAGTAGCCTTTTTGACAGGGGCTGTATTCATTTCCTGACTCTCTTAAAATACTATCATGAGCATGCATGTGGAAATATATCACATGAGAATACATTGTGACATATTATTACCAATAAAAATGTAGAGGGTTACCAAAAAGTATTTGAAACTTTTTTATTGTTTGTAAATATATAGTGTATATTGGGTATATATATTTATTTCTATGTACATACATACATATACATATATATACACATATATGTGTGTATTAGTTATTTGTTATTGCTTAAAAGATTACTTCAACACTTGATAGTTTGAAACAATGTATTATAGTTTCTGTATGTTTGGAATTTGAGAACAGTTTAGCAGGGTAGTTCTAGTTTAGGGTCTCTTGTGTGGTGGGAGTCAGAATGTTGGCTAGGTCTGCATTCTCTGAAGACTTGACTGGGGCTGCAGGATCTGCTTCCAAGATGGCTCAATCGTATGGCTGTTGGCAAGAGGCCTCAGTTCTTCACCATATGGACTACTCCACTGGGCTGCTTGAGTGTCCCCATATGGCAGTTGGCTTCCCCTAGAGGCAGTGATGAAACAAAGAAAGGGAGAGGGAGGGAGGAAGGGAGAGGAAGATTGAGAACTGTAATGTTTTTTATGACCTAGTTTCACAAATCACACACCATCACATCTGCCTCATTCTATTAGCCAGAAACCAGCCACTAAGTCTGACCCACTCTCAATGGGAAGAGAATTAGGTTGAACCTTTTGAAGTGAGGAGTGTCAAAAATTTTGTGCACATATTTTAAAACTACCACAATTTGTGAAAGGATATCCATAGGAATAAATGCAATATTTTGAACAGTGATTATCTCTGGGTGGTTAAATTATGAATTATTTATCTGTATTTTCATTTTTTTACATGGATGTGAATGTATTAAAATAATCAAAATATAACATATACCAAACATTATATAATACTGATGTATAATATGTAATGCATTTCCTGAAACATTCTCCATGGATTTACTTGAGATGATTTGGCCAGAAATGGTTCTATGGTACAAGTATGAAGTTCATTTCATTACTATCCCCTGTTTAAAGCTGATGAAATTGAGGCATAGAAAAGTTAGTTGGAGTACACAAACTACCCAAGGTCATTGAGTCAATAAATGGTATTGATGACATTAGATCTAGGCAGCCCAGTTATGTAGCCCAAGCTCTTAAATAAAGTGAAACATTAACAATACATATGAGTCTGTACAGAATCACATTGTAGATCATGCAGACAATAGCTTAGAGAAATAAAACAAGTGGGGCTGAACTAGCCAAGGCTGGGAAGCCATGCCTTAAAGGAAAAGTAGGATTTGGATCATCTAGGGATGGCATTCCAAATGAGAGATATAGCTTGGCTAATGTCTAGAAATGGTTAGGGGCTGGCCTTTCCAAATATGTCCCAATGACAACATTGGTCAGATTATAATGGATAGGCGTCTGGTGAGTTGTGTGAATTAGGGTAAAATGGAGTGAAATAGGACATAGTTGGGGATGCCAGATTCAGAGGAGTCTCCAGCTGCAGGCAGGAAGACTTACCCTCAAATTTATGTGCATAAACAAACAGATATCTTAGCACTTTACCACCAGGAATGAATTTTCTGGTCAATGTTCTTAATTTCAAATATGGGGAATGAGGGCCTATGGAAGAAAATGATTCATTCACCCCAAATTTATTTTATTTACTTATATTAGGGATTGTTGGAATATTAGAGAATTTTTGTCTTTTAAGTATCTTATTACTGTATTTTTACCACTAATTTTTTCTAGTAAAAATAAAGAGGAGTGAAGTGAGGAGTGTTTTTTTTAATATAGTCTATATCATGTGAATAGCATGTGATTGAAACCTTTTTAAAATGGGTTACCAAAGGCTATAGCAAATTATATTTTAATTAACCTTATATGAAATCTGTGTGCTACATTAGGACACAGAAATCAAAGAAGACCCATTTCCAAAATTACTCAGTATACTTCATGTTGATATTGAGAGATTTATTTATTTATTTGTTTAGTTATTTAGTACATCATGTTCTGGATACAATGGAATTTTCAACCAAACTTCAAGAATTAAGAAGCTTGAAGCCCACAAAAAATTGGAAATTACCAAAGTTAGGTATTTTCAGCAAATCTTAGAATTTTATTACTCTCAGAAATAATTTCCATATGGAAAGTTAAAAAACATTCAAATAACAAAAAAGATATCCTAGTTTCTTTCTTTTTTCTGTTTATCAAAGACTATGTTGAAATGAAATACTTCAAGAACTTGAATCAGTTCTCCACAGTACTTAGTATCCTTTTCACACTATGGGATCTTAAATGACCTCATAATGCTAATTACCTAGAAAGACTGAATGAAACAATTCTTTTTCTTTGATGACTAATGATGTCTGGTAGGTTTTACCCTTTCCTCCATGTTTTTCTCCCAGCAAGGATCCAGGGAATTTTTGCTACAAATTAGATGTGGGTTTCAACTTCTGGATTACTTCAAGTTTTCTATTTAGACTGAAAATCAACGGTGACCCAAAGTATGCACACAGGGCCATAAAAACTAAACAGGACATCTTTACCTTTCTGAGTAATTCCCAGGATACCAAAAGTGCCTTATATATGACTCTAATAGTTTCTGAGAATGAATTTTTGCTAGTCCATTCTCCCTCACTTCCCCCTCTTTTCCTTCATTCCCAATAACAATGCACTTATTGAGGGACACTTCAAAGCCAATAAGGGAAAAGAACTGTATATGTGACATTGTCAAAGAGATCAGGCCATTAGCAGGGCAGTTAATGTATCCAATGGTACCTCTCATTTAGGGTCAAGTCTTCTTAGTCGGCTAATGTGGACAAAATGATCTTTGAGCATCCATTAAGCTGCTCACATAAATGCTCAAGGGAATGAATTCACAGGCTACCTCTACTTGAGAACAGTGTACTCCCCTCACCTGGTACCTTCTTACCCAGCCAGTTTTGAGTTTCTCCTAGAGACTCACCTGGCTCAGGTTCATGTCCAAGGTACTGCTTGGTTTTCTCACTCTTCCTGCCATTTGGGGGCTTCCTGCCCACATACTAGCATGGTGATCATCCTACTCTTACAGAGCTTCGTTCTCCCTACCCCAATCACTCAATCAACCTTAATTGTTCCCATTTTGTGTTCTCTCTTCTCAGTTCTTATTGAGTGCCCTTACCTCTGAAGTTTTTGGTCTGATTTTCTCTGAGTCATGTTTTCCATCCTTCATAAATTTACCATGGTATTTTAAAGAAGAAAATTGACCCTGCTAATGGAGATTAAATTATGGGGATATAAGACATACATTTAGCAAATGTTTCCAAAAGATGACCCAAATGATTTCCTTCAGTATGTATCATTCTTATTGTGATTTTTTAAAATAAAACTTTATTTTGGAATTAAATTATGCTACTGGTATTATAAATTAATAGGGAAAATGCTTTTACCTAAATACCTGGTTATTCATTTATAATTTCTGCCATATACAAGTCAAATTTCAGCTGAGATAATGTTGGATAAAAATAGCACCCTAAAATCTCAGCAATTTGTGTGTGTGTGTGTGTGTATATTATATATATATATATATATATATATATATATATATATATATATATATATATATATATAATTTACTCCTGGATCAACATGTTGGGTGGGTAAGCAGCAAGTAGATGCATGTGATTGGAACATACATACAGAATGGATACCAACGGGGAACAGGTGAAAGAAGATGAAATCCTAGGAGGGATCAGGTGGCAGTTTTACAAAGCCCTAATGCAACAGCCGACAATGGGGAACTCAGAGCTTTTAAAGTCTAGTAGTCACACTTACCCGTGTGACATAATAGAGCAATTATAATAGTATAATATAGTAAAATTGACAGTATCACTACTCTTGCACTGTGGGCCATTATTAAATAAAATAAGGGTTAATTGAACATTAAGCATTTTGATACCAAGATAGTAGATCTGATAACTGTGTTGGCTACTAAGCAACTAATGGGTAGGGTAGTGTATATAGCCTGGATACACTGGACAAAGGAATGATTCATGTTCTAAGTAGGATGGAGCAGGATTTTATCACAGCACTCAGAACCATATGTAATTTAAAACTTTTGAATTGTTATTTCTGGGATTTTCCATTAAATATTTTTGGACCAAGATTGACTGCATGTAATCAAAGCCTCAGAGAGCAAAACCATAGATAAAAGGGGTTTACTGTAAAGAAATGGAATGAATTTATTTTGGAGGATAACACTGACTCTAAGGCATCCACCTGAAAAAATGTCCGGAATTGAGATAGGAGCTTGCAAGCCTATGAAATTGAGCTTTGGTCATAGAATGGGGCTCAGAGCACAAATACTAGAGATTCATTTCAGAAAGGTAAAAATTGGCCATCTAATCAATGTAGGGAGCAAGGAGAGGAGAGAGTAAGATGAAGCTAGTGTTCCAAGGCCATCTGGGAAGGTATAGTTCTGAAGAGAGTAGGTGAGAATAGGAGAAATGGGGAAGAAAATGAGACCCTTTTTATCCCATACAGACTCATCTGGAATAAAAAGAGGCAGGCATGCAAACTTGTTTCCTTAGCCACAGAATTAGTTCAGAATACATGAGAAGTAGATAGATGGTGGTGGCGGTGGCGGTCGCAATTACCATTAATGATGTTGACAATGAGCCAGATGTTGTCACTTTCCATAGGATTATCTCATTTGGTCCTCACAACAATCCTATGGGATGGGTACTTATGTATTACTATCCCCATTTTACAGATAAGAAATGTGAAATACAGAGTTGATGAGATTCCAAAGGCATAGCTACCTTCTCTCCACCTTTGCTTTGTGACATAGTTGTTACCCCAAGGTTTTCTAATGTTCAAGTAGGGCAGATTGGTCCATGCCTACAGGCATGATTTCAGAGTTTGATGTCCTCTTGAAATAGTCTGATCATATAATTCAATATCTTTATTTTACACAATTGTTGTTTGATGAATGATACTGATTGACTGCAAAGGCTTCATGACAATCATCTTCCCAGCTAATAAAGTTAAGCCTTTACACAAGTAGTATTTTTAACTCACAAAGATCTTTCACCTGAATTTCTAATTGTTTCTTTACAGAAGTGATATGGGGAATGCAGGGTGGACATTATGATCACCACTGTTTAGTCTAAAGGTCAATAGACTTTTTCTTTAAAGGGTTAGATTAAATAATTTAAGTTTTGTAAGCTGTATGGTGTTAGGCACTACTCAGTGCTGCCATTGTAGCATGAAAGCCAACATAGGCAATACATAAGTGAAAGAGAGTGGCTATGTACCAATTAAACCTTATTTACAAAAACAGGTGATTGGCTACAGGCCATGATTTGCCAACTCTTGCTCCAAATGAATAAGCTCCCATTCAAAGTGGTTTAATAATCCTTCCAATTGTGTACAGCTTGTAGAAATAAAAATTTGAACCTAGGCCTCTTGCATGCTTTATTCATTTAATAAATATTTATTGAGTCCCTACTATCTATCAAGCACTGTTCTAAGTATTGGAGATAAAGAAAGTCCCATGTGGCTTGCCTATTTGGGGGAGATAAAGGATGAACAAGTAAATGAGAAAAGAAGATAACTTCAGAAAATGAGAAGTACCATGAAGAAGATAACACAGCGGTAGAGGATGACTTTAGCTACAGGAATCAGAGTCAAACATTCTCAAACAAACAAACAAAAAAGAACTGAAATTTTTTGGAGGAGAGAATAAGTCAATTAATTGCCCAGAGATTTGGGGAAGTTTATTCTAGGTAAATGGACTGGTCAGAGACAAAAATAAAGATGTGACTAGAGCAAAGAAATAAATAGTGGACAGATAAGGGCAAGAATTATAAGCCATGGCAAAGAATTTGGATTTTAGTCTAAGTGAAATGGGAAGTCAGTGCTTTCTTGACAATAATATGTTGTCCTTAAATCTCTCTGTGTCTCCTCTGCTACCCAAGCATGTGGCAGATGCTCTTATACTATGTTGGTTGATTGATGGGTTTTGTCACTTAGGTCTTGCATGCCTCGAAGGAACCCATCAACATGCTGGGATCATTGAAGACCCTTGTGAGGGGACATATTTTAATAGATTCTCTTTCATTGGAGATTTCCAAAAAGGCTGTGACTAATACTTTCATCCAGGGATAGCATGGCAGCCCTTTGTTCTCTCCTGGGGTGATTCTGGGCACCATCCAGACCATCTGCTTTGGCCCAGGCTCCCTGGCCATAGGCTCTACCACTATTTGCCAAAATGCTCCAAAAGCCAGGAGTGAGATGTCTCTGATATCTGAGTCACTTTGTCAGAGTGAACCATCAGAGTGGATTAACAGTTTTGTGGTGATCCAGTTCTAAGTGCACAATTGATCAGGTGTGGGTAAGCTTTTCTGTCTCTTATCTGTAAACTCCAAGAGTTGTTGGATTGTTATAAAAAATCATGTATATTAAAGATATTAAAGGCCTAGTTGGTTGCATGACCATAGAGTACCCATGAAAGTCAGTTCTCTTTCCATCCCTAATCCTCTTTTACTTAATGATTAATTTCCCATTGAAAGCAGTTATTCACTTATCTTCATTTTATTAGATCTTAAAAAGTACTAAAAAATTACAGCCAGCCTTAAACAAATTGCATATCTCTGTAATGACTGACATTTCAGAGAGAATTGCTATGGTAGATACTGGGAGGCTCTTCCACCTAGATCCCTCAATAATGGCGGACAATTGCCCAAGCCACTAGGAGTGGTGTTGGAAGTCAGCCTTCAGTGTCAGCCCCTTCAGAAATTGACTCAGGCTGTCAGTTTCACCAAGGCCCCTCCCTTCCCAGGTGGCCCACTTCTAAGATTCATGAGGAAATACAAAAATCCAACTATTTTGGTCCAACTTGTGACAACTCTGAAGATTCTGGATGTTCAAGGGGGTAAGTTGAAGCTCTTGTTGGGCCTATCTCACAGCTTAACTTCTCTACTCAATCCTGCTATCTCCTTTATTCCATAGGCATTGATCCTAAAACAATTCCCTAAAAAACATTGCACATGTGAAATTCCATCCCTGAGTCTGCTTTCCAGAAAATTCAACCTATAACAATTGTGTACAAGTGTTTTTCCTTCTGTCACCTTATTAGTTAAGTTGGTGCTCATGTAAACTACTTTTCTACAATCTTTAGCATTTCTGTCCTGTGCCTATCTGAAATGAAACATGACTTATGCATTGTTTAAAAAGGAGCTTTCTTTTATAAAGTTTAAAAATGACACTGAGAAGTAAAATGTTCACTTAAGCACTTGGGACATATAATTCCTCTAACTAAAAGAATTTTAAGGGATCTCTGATTACTAAATGACCATTAATTGAACATGAATGACATGGGATGTCTTTCAAATGAGAGACTAATTTCAGAGTTACTTATGAGGTGACATATCAGCACACAAGGGAAGTAGAAGAAAACACTGGCATTTAAGAGTTAACTTAGGGTCAGAAAGATTAAGAAATTTAGAAAGACTAAAAAGAAGATGATGTTCTATTTGTTTGAATCCCAGATAGCCTGGAAGTTTGCAAATGCTTTTAAAGGCTTATACATGGCAGTGTGTGTCCTTAGCAGAGAGTGTCCTTGGGCAAATTAGTCTTAGAGAGGTTAAATGAGGGTTGTTTTGGTGATTAAATGAGAAAATGGATGGATGGTACATGGTAAGTGCTCAATAAATGTTAGCTGCTGCTGCTGTTGTTATTCAAAGTGGCATCTGGCTAGCAGTCACCAGGGAAGCTTCTCTCAATATCTAGCAAAAACACTAATGAAGGCCTGGGGGGAAAATAAAGCTCCCAACATGGAAAATAAGACTGCTGGATAATATAATACTAGAATCTTGAAAAATATGGAATTAATTCCAGGACAACAGGAACTGGGTTCAAAGACAACTTTATGAAAGTTAGAAAAATTTTATGCCTCAGTGGTTGAAGATTTGGAGTTTGAACAAGCCAGAAACTAGGGGCATCTCTATTTATACTGGTTATGGGAAGAGACAATATATCCTTCAGCCAGAGTGCTGGGGTATTATGCACAAAGAGCCATTGCAGGAAGACCACAGGCAGCAGGGCATGCTGGGAATTGTAGTTTTTTATTTAACACAGTTCAAAATACCAGAGAAACTGAATTTGGGGAAGGAAGATACATACTTGAAAGCCCACAAATTTGATTGTTACTTAAATAGCAAAGGATGATGTGTAGGACCAAGGACTAAGATGAATAAAGAACAAAAGTAAATATGGAATTTGTGGAAATATATGCAGAACAAGGGAACAACCACAATATCTAGAAGACTCAGAAGAATAACAAATTTTGTTATTCTTTGCAACAGAGCTCAGCAAGCCATAATTTTCATGAAATAGATTCAGATTATTAGAATGACAGCATATTATTTTTAAAAATTTGATTATAAAATCAAATAAAAATATCAAACATTCCAAAAATGACAATATACATGGTTTTTAAAAGATGATTGATTTACAGCATACCATAGTAATATAGCCACTTCAATATTTATAGCAGCACAATTCACAGTAGCAACATTGTCAAATCAGCCCAGATGCCTGTCAATAGATGAATGGATCAGGAAATAAGGCACAATGGAGTTTATTCAGACATCAAAAAGAATGAAATAATGGCATTTGCTAATACATGGATGGAATCAGAGAATATTATGCTAAGTGAAATAAGCGAGAGTCAGAAAATCAAGGGTTGAATGTTTTCTCTCAATGTGGAAGCTAGAGCAAAATAAGGAAAAGAAGATGGTACTGGGGAGGATTAGATATCATAAATAGGATGAATAGATCAATAGAGTAGAATAAGGATAACTAGAGCAACAGAGGAAGGTTGGGAAAGGGGAGGAAATATGGGATGAATTTAATAAAATCATGTTATAAATGTAACAAAGGGAATTTTACCTTTTTGTATATATAGAAAGGACCAGTCAGAAATAAATAAATAAAGGAGTGAAAGGAAGCTCAGTAGAGGAAGGAAGATAGGGAATCGGAGGAGGAGCAGAAAAGCAGTAAGATGGGAGGAGTGGGGTTTAAAATCAAATTCCTTGCACATTTGATTTTGTCACAGTGAACCCAAATATTATGTATAATAGTGCTCTAATAAAAAAGAAGATGGAATTAAATTTCTTTATCATTTTACTAATAAAAACAGGACTAATGGGGCCTAATATCAAGGGTAAAGAATGTTAAAACTGAATGTAAACTGTTTATGAAAACACTTTCCAAATGACCACTAGTAAAATTAAACTAGTTATTGTCAAAGAATAGAAAATAAAAGGAGCCAGAAGGAAAAATTTAAAATATGAAGCACTGAATATGATGGCAGAAGCCAAATTAGTAGTAATAATAAATGTACATAGGCTAAACTAGTGGACTTTACAATTTTAAGCACCAGAATATTATGTGAAATAAAATATTATGTTTGGGCTGGGGTTGTGGCTCAGTGATAGAGCGCTTGTCTAGTGTATGTGAGGCAGTAGGTTCGATCTTCAGCACCACACATAAATAAATGAAAAAAAAAAAAAGGTCCATCAACAACTAAAAAAATATTTAAAACAATTTTTAAAAATATTGTGTTTAATCTCAAATTACAAACTTGTACTTTATTCAGCTGCATTTGTCAATTATAAAGTCAATTAATGAGACTAAAGGTAATGAAAAGTAGCCTTTGCTGTGTACATACCATTGCCTTGAACTGTCAGTTTTTCTGAAATTAATTTATAGATTAATGCAGTTCCAATCAAAATGCAATGAAATATGTTATAATTTGATAAAACAAATCTAAAGAACATTTGGGAAAAATAAGAGGAAATCAATAACAAAGACTTAAAGAGTATGAGAGATGTTGGAATTGCTATACCAGATATTAAAAAGTACTGAAACTGCTAATAATTAAAGGCATGATACTATTCCCAGAATATTAGTAGAGGTTTAAAAATCCAAGTATATGTGTATATGGTCATATTTTTTAATTTAGAAAAGATTGCAATTCAACTCAGTTGGGAAAGTGTAGATTATTAAATGATGTAAGTCAGATGACTAACCACTTGAAAAAAAATAAATCAACAAAATTAATTATAAGCGTATTAAAATAGAAATACTTCTAAAAGATAAAGTCACAAAAGTAAGAGGATAGAATAGAATAGAGAAGAGAAAACAATATATCCTTGTGGTGAAGAATCACTTTCAAAACATGGCACTAATGGCTTAACCAGAGGTTCATTGCTGAATTTAGAATTAGTAGTGCCCATCATTGATGTATGTCTATAGCTGCTTTGCTCTACAAAGACAGAGTTGAATAGTTGAAACATAGACCATTTGGCTAGCAAAGCCTAAAAAAAACTTTCAGAAAAAGTTTACTGACCTCAGCCATAAAGCATAAAATAATTTTATGTGGTCAAATCTAAAACCTTTGGAACACAAAATAACATCACAAACAATAAGGAACTGGTAAGAATATTTGTAAAACTGCATATATATAGTATAAAATGTTTGTGATATAGATGATGTATATATAAATATCTTTTACAAAATATTAAGAGAAGTTGTATACTGATAGAAAAATAGACAACGGATGAACAGAAATTCTACAACACAAGAATTATAAATGACCAATAAGACAATGAAAATATTAAGCTCTCTGTACTATTCAGATAAACAGAGTTTTAAAATACCACAAATTGATATTAGGCAAACCACAAAAAGGGAAAATATTTACTGTGGTCCAAAACGTAGAAAACCAGACAGTTGGTGGGGATGAAAACTGAGGGGTATTTGGGAGCACATAAAAAATCTTTAAAATATATACAGTTATACATCATTATTCAAAGTGCACTGATTTCAAGATGCTGAAACCCAGGAACGCTCAAGATATATATTTAAAGTAGTGTAGTATTTGCTTAGAACCTACACATATCCTGCTGCATACTTTAAATCATCTCTAGATTACATATGATAGTTAATACAATGTAAGTGCTATGTCAATAGTTGTTATACTGTATCAATAGAATATATTCAGTACATATACTATTATTGTTATTATTATATTATTGTTATTATATCAGGGATTGAACCAAGGCGTGCTTAACCACTTGAGACACATCCCTAACACTTTTTATTTTTTATTTGGACAAAGGTTCTTGCTAAGTTGCTTAGGGCCGTGTTAAGTTGCTGAGGCTGGCTTCAAACTTGCTATCTTCCTGCTCAGTCTCCCAAGTTGCCAGGATTACAAGCATACAGCACAGTACTCAGCCATGTACAATTTTAAAAAATAATTTAATTGTATTTGGTTGAATCTTGTACAAGGACCTCATGGATACAGAAGGCTGTGTACCATTTGATAAAGCAGCTCCATTACTAGGTTTTACTCTAAGGAAATAGGAGAAGTGAGAAGATTTAGTTTTAAGGATGTCCATTGCCAGATTCTATATAATGGTAAAACACTGGAAGCAACATTAAATACAGAAGGTCTTTGCTTACGTAAATTATCAACTGATAAGAAAAGATGTTCTAAGCTATTAAAAATTATGTGGTTATACACTTTTGAAAAAGCACAAGTGTTCAGAACATATTCCTAAGAATAAAAGATAGGTTTAAAAATATTGAATACATTGTAATTGCATTTTTGAAAAGAAATTCACATAAAGTCCCTGGCAAACATTGGTTAATATTAGTTATAGCAGCCTTGTGGGATAACAGATGATTTTTGTTTTCTCCTTTTTGTTTATTCATGTGTGTTTTATTGAACTGTCTAATCCCTGTTGGGTACAAAGAGGAAATGTTTTTTTCTCCATTCTCAGCTCTCACTTCCACAATTGTGTCATATGAAAAGTTCCTCTCTGCTGGGTCACAGTCTCCTTTAGGACATCTTAGGACAATTTCCTCCCTTCCTCCCCTACCTTTCTCTCCCCTCTGTCTCTCCTCCCCCTTCTCTTTTTTGGTACTGGAAATTGAACTCAGGGTCACTTGACCACTGAACCACATCCCCAGCCCTATTTTGTATTTTATTTAGAGATAGGATCTCACTGAGTTGCTTAGGGCCTCACCATTGCTGAGGCTGGCTTTGAACCCACAACCCTCCTGCCTCAGCCTCCTGAGCCACTGGGATTACAGGCATATGCTACTGCACCTGGCAGGACAATTTCTTAACTTTGCTTTTGGATATTAAGAATCTGTCCATTTCATTTACCCTTCAAAGTTTTCTCTTTTCCTAGGGCCTGCCAAATTTGTGGTTAGAGGGGCATGGAATAAACATGGTATGTGGTAGGCTTCTCTGAGATGCCCTTATCTGCCACTATCTGATGTGGGTACAGGAAAGGAGGAAACATTAGAGAAAGTAGATAATTACTCACCAGAGCTCCCATTCAATTGTTCTTGATTGTTTCTACTTCTCTTTCAAGTCCTCATTGCTCTCTGTGGGATGAATTCTAAACTCTTAATGCTCATAAGGGACAATGAGATGTTTACCATCTGCATCTTTTTTTCATCTCTTCCAATTCCCACCTTCAGTCCATCCCAACCACCAGCCTCCACATGATGGGGATGTGTGAAAAATTCATTGAGCTTGACTTCTTTCCAAACTATTCATATGACCCATGTGAAACTCAAGCAGTCATGACAAATCCAACATGGGAAATGTCAGCTACTACTTGGTGTGTTCTGTTGCCTCCCCTGCTGTTCTCCTGGGCTCAGAAGGGGCAAGATGTGGATTAGCAAGTCTTCTTCATGGTTAGATTTCAAGATAGGACTTGGTAACAAACAGTCTTTACTTTGTACAGGACCTGCCCCTCCCACAACACACATACACATGGCCACATAAATACAGTTACCTCATACTAGACAAAGGCACCAAAAATATACATTGCAGAAAATATAGCTTCTTCAACAAATGATGGTGTGAAAACTGGAAATCCATATGTAGTAGAATCAAATTTAACCTCTATCTTTCACTCTGCACAAAACTCAACTCAAAGTGGATTACAGACTTAGAAATTAGATCAGAAACCCTGCATCTACTAGAAGAAAATGTAGGTCTCATACTCCAATATATCAGCTCAGGAACTGACTTTTTTTTAACAAGAATCCTAAATCACAAGAAATAAACTCAATAATTAATAAATGGGATGGCATCAAATTAAAAAGCTTCTTCACAGCAAAAGTCTCAATCTGTTATGGGGAGCCACTTCAGAAAACAGTCTGAATTCAAAACAAAGAGAGCTTCATTTACCTGGCCAGGGACTGTCACACACTTGTAGAGACTGAAGCTCTGTGAGAGAACAGCAATTTCCTGGCCTGTGTGTTGGGAATTTAAGGACGAAAACCACAGCTCAGGGACATTTCCTGGTGTCATGTGAGTAAGCCAATCACAGAAGCTAAAACAATAGTTGGTACCTGCAAGCCCTAAGCAGGACTGAAATTTTCCAGTTAGCAAGCAAGCAGGTTACAGAAGCAAAAAAAAAAAAAAAAAAAAAAGGCAGTCAGTTTGCAACTCAGTTACTGCATCTTGGGTCCGATCAGGTATTAGACAACCATACCTTGAGTTCAAACAGGTGGTTGGCAGGGGGAGAGAATCTACTTCAAAGTCTTGGGTTGCCAAGACCACCATATCCTGGGTTGAGTACATTTTGTGGGGTACAAAGTACAGAAAACAATATAAGAAAAACAGCTTTCATTTCAGTTTCTCAGAAACAGCTCTTGTAACAGTTTTTTAATAGAAGGCAGCAAAATGGAGACTTAGGCATGTCTGTGACAGTTCTTGCTTTATAATTGTCTTGTCTCACTTATCAAAATATTATATCTATAATCTATATTTTTACTAATCTATAACTTATAACTTATACTCTTACTGATTGTATTTATCAGTTCACCCCACAACAAATCAAGAACATGAACAAACAGCCTATATAATTGGAGAAAATCTTTGCCACCTGAACCTAGGGCATTAATCTCCAGGATATATAAAGAAGTCAAAAAACTTAACACCAAAATAAATAAATAAGTAAATAAGTAAGTAAGTAAATAAATAAATAAAATAACCCAATCAATAAATAGGCAAAGGAACAAAATAGATACTCCTCAAAAGAAGAAATATGAAAGGTCAAAAAATATGTGGAGGGGTTGGGGTTGTAGCTCAGTGGTAGAGCACTTGCCTAGCATGTGTGAGGCACTGGATTCGATACTCAGAACCACATAAAAATAAATAAAATAAAGGTATCATGTCCATCTACAACTAAAAAAATAAATATTTTAAAAAAATACATGGAAAAAAGTTCAACATCTCTAGTAATTAGAGAAATGCAAATTAAACTACACTGAAGCTGGGCCTGGTGGCACATGCCTGTAATCCCAGTGGCTGGGGAGGCTGAGGCAGGAGGATCATGAGTTCAAAGCCAACCTCAGCAAAAGCAAGGTGCTAAGCAACTCAATGAGACCCTGTCTCTAAATAAAATACAAAATAGGGCTGAAGATGTGGCTCAGTGGTCGAGTGCCCCTGAGTTCGATCCCCAGTACCACCCCCTGCACTCCCCCCCAAACCCAAACTACATTGAGATTTCATCTCATTCCAGTCAAAATGGCAATTATTGAGAATACAACCAAAAATAAATGTTGGTGAGGTTGTGGGGATAAAGGTATACTCATGTATTGCTGATGGGACTGCAAATTGATGCAACCACTCTGGAAAGCAGTATGAAGATTCAGCAAAATCTCTGAATGGAACTACCATTTAAGCCGGTTATCCCACTCCTCAGTTTATACCAAAAGGACTTCAAATCAGTTTACTACAGTGACACAGCCACATCAATGTTTATAACAACTCACTTCACAATAGCTAAACTAGGAAGCCAAACTAGGTGTCCTTCAACAGATGAATGGATAAAGAAAATGTGGTATAAATACACAGTGGAATATTACTCAGCCATAAAGTAGAGTGACTTTATGACATTTGTCAGTAAATGGATGGATCTGGAAACTATCATGCTAAGTGACATAAACCAGTGCCCCAAAGCCCAAAGTCGAATGTTTTACTGATATGTGGAAGCTTACCATAAGTAGAGCCACAATTGATTTAAGCTGGGAGAAGGGAAAACAGAAATTCAGTAGATTAGACAAAGGAGAATTAAGGGAATGGAGGTGGGATAGGAAAAGGAAAGACAGTGAAATGAATCTGAAATAATTTTCCTGTGTACAGATATAACATAGTGGATCCCACCATTATGTACATCCACATGAATGGGGTCCTAATTAGAATAAGATGTTCCATGCTTGTGTAATTATATCAGAATTGATTATACTATCATGTATAACTGAGAAGAACCAATAAAATAAAAAAGAAAGATGTACAGATGACCCTGACTTATTTCAGAATTATAGCTGACCTCCCTGATAACAAAAGAATACAAAACCCTCAAAACAATAAGATTAGAGGGGGAGGGGAAAGCTGGATGGGTTTCCATTACCAGTTGTCCCCTGTGTAAACCTCTCTCCACGTTTGATTTTCTCCTAGTCACGTAGGCACACTTTATGTCATGCAGGCTTGTGTTTGGGGCCAGACTTGGGTTTGCCAGGAATTGGCTCCCTCAGCTGCCAACCCCTGCACCACAGCTGCAAGATGATGCCTTCCTCTGTTGTTTGCATGCCACCAGGAGAAATGTGGTTTCTTTCCCATACAAGGATATTGTGCTGTGTGCCTTTCAGTTGAGTAGGGCAAACTCTTTGATCTCTAAACTCTTCACACCAAGACATGCCTCAGTCCTCCTAAAAATATGGATTCCTTTAATTCCCTTATACATCTACTGTGCTCATGGAGGGGCTACTCTGGCTGGTTACTGTGACCGCAGCAGTGGCTGTGGCACTGGGGATTTCTTCCTTATTTTATTATTTCCTACCTCCGGAGTCCTTGATCTGCTTTGAGTGTCCTGCATTAAATAAAGTCCCCCCACTTCTTTGTTTTTTACGTTCACCCACCTTGCTGAGAAGCTTCCTGTCTGCTTTCTTGGTCTCATGTCATGGAGCAGACAGGAAAGTGACTGTCTCTATTCCACCATCTTGAAATATTCCAAGACAACTTTTTACCTATAAAATAACAAGAAGTTTTTAAAATGTACAAAAATGTCAGTAAGTAAAATGATTACTTTTACCCACATCAGATGAAGTGAGTAAATTTTTCTAGCCTTTTAAGTAATCAATTGAGCATAGTGTAAAAGGGGGCTGTTAGGTTTGGATGTGAGGTATTCCCCAAAAGCTCCTAAGTGAGAAAATGTGAGAGGGTTCAGAGGGGAAATGATTGGGTTGTGAGAGCCTTAACTCAATCAGTGAATTAACACCCCGATGGGATTAACTGAGTAGTAGCTAGAGGCAGGTAGGTTGTAGCTGGATGATGTAGATCCCTGGGGACATGGCTTTGGGGTATATATTTGTATTTGGTAAGTAGAGATCTCTCTGTGCTTTGTGATCATCATGTGAACTGATAACCTCCACCACACTCTTCCACCATGTTGTCCTGCCTCACCTCAAGCCCTGAGGAATGGAGCCTGCTGTTTATGGACTGAGACCTATAAAATTATGAGCCCCCAAATAAACTTCTCCTCCCCTATAATCGTGCTGGTCAGCTTTTTTAATTACAGTGGCAAAAAAGTTGACTAAAACAAGGCCTTAAAAAGGCTGGTCCTCTTTCATGCCTAGGAATCTATCCCAAGTGATGATCTATATGTACAACATAATTTAAGCATAGGAATATTATATATATATATATATATATATATATATATATATATATATATATATATATATATTTAAATCATTAAAAGTTAGAAATATAAACTATCATTCTTTTACTAGGCATTCAAGGAAATAAACCATTATCTCTCCATCAGATGGTTTTAGTGTTTGTGAGACATGCCAAATATTCCATGTGTTGGAGAATTTTAATTGACATGGCAAAATGCTTATGCCAAAAAAAATCTAACTACAAAACTATTTATAGCATGACTATTTTTCTTTTTAATAAGTCCCACAAACATGCCTGTGATCATTTTAGTGCTTATGCCTGTAGATTGTGCTTTTTCCACATTGAAAGAGCCAACCTTCCAAGCCATGAGAATTTCAGCCCAAAAAAGAAACAGGGACATAGTGTACATGCCAATTACAACATTCTCACCCTTTTCACTCTCATTTCTCAATGCATCCTTTGTAAATGTTTTTTTTTTCTTTTTTAACTTTTTTTAGTTGTAGATTGATACCTTTATTTATTTATATGTGGTGCTGAGGATCGAACCCAGTCCCCCACACATGCTAGGCAAGCGCTCTACCACTGAGCCACAACCCAGCCCCAGTGGTTTTCTTTTTAATTATATTCAAATATTCAATTTTTGTTTTCTTAATTATATTTCTAAACATTTATTTCTTCTTATGTTGACATTTTTAAAATATCTTAATTGAGGTATAATTGTTATGCAATAAACTGCATATATTAAGGATGTGATTTGATACATTTTAACATATGTATCTGCCTGTAAAACCATCACCACAATCAAGATAATGAACATAGCACAATTAGAGTTTTTCATGGAAACATATGGTCTGGAGAGAATGATGCCACAAAACTCAGATGATTTCTATTTGGCAAATTTTCTTTTACTCTCTTGAATGTGTTTTCAAAAATTTCTACAATGTGCATGTGTTACTCTCATGGGCAGGAAAACTTCAAGGAAAAGTTAATGGTGTTGATTGAAGTGGGTGTAGAGTGGTCAGGACATACTGCCTCATGGAAAGCAAAGAAAAAGAAATTTATAGCAAGAAAGGCTCAAGACTTTAAATCTCATGTATTGGATAATTAAGCTCTATCAATAATGGTCCATGGGCTGGAGTTGTGGCTCAGCAGTAGAGCACTTGCCTGGCATGTGTGAGGCCCTGGGTTCAATCCTCAGCAACACATATGAATAAATAAATAAATAAATAAAATAAAGGATCCATTGACAACTAAAAAATATGTTTTTTAAAAAATGGTCCAGTACCATTTTTGTGGCACACTAACAGTGGAAATAGAAGAGGGGGTTAAATAATAAATGCACTTGGCAGAATGAAAGAGAGTCTGGAGCCCAGATGATCAGTAAGATAAGCCTTGCCCATGAGGACATATACCTCTTGCCTTGAGACCAGAAGTAATGAAGTTTGAGTGAGGGAATGTATTAGACAACACATCATGTTGGAGGGTGGAAGCTGATGGCAGCACATCAGGGCCTCACTTTTGCTTGTGGTTCAGAAGGCAAGTTATCTCCTAGCAATAATGGGACTTAATGGCACCATGGAGGACACTGGTGATTGCACTGGTAGGAACAGAGAAAATAGAAGGTATGAGAAGTACATGCCTACATTGAAGAACTATCTGGGGGAGGAATACCACTGTTTGAAATCATCTCGATTTCCTTGTCTTGCAAAATTTTGGCAGTAGACTAGGGGCAAAAAGGAAAGTAGGATTAATTTAGTGCTGCAGTTGATAGAGGCAGAACGGTGGGTAAACTAAGAAGCAAAGAGTTAGGAATACAAGTTAGGTAACATATTAATGGACAAGTGATTGTTTGCTGGAGTAAAAAGCAGGAATGTTTATTGTTTTTAAAAGATAGGTTGTATTTTTTTAATTAAATTTATCTTCATCATTGTTATTTTTGGTACATGGTTGATTTTGGTCATATTCCAAGTTGGATTATTGCATTCTCTTCCATATAATTCTTCACCCAATGTCATTAAGTTACCATTTTTAACACTCCTCATGCTAATTCATTTCATTGTCAAAATACAGCAGTCAAACAGCTCCCATATTTTAAATCAAATACCAGAAGTAGTACCTACCCAAAGTAGGCATTCTACAAATATGTTGAATAGATGACCAAGCATTCCCAGGCATCCACAATCATATATAAAAGAGTGCATCATTATATAATGGCTCTGAGATTTGTTAAAATAGACATTAAAATAAGCAAAAGCAGTGTTACCATTATCTGTAATAGATACTCTGGTAGAAAATGAATTTGTAGGATTCTAGTGACTCTAAAATGGAGGGCTAGCCTATTCAACCAAATCAGTGACAACTTTGGCATTGTCCTCAGTTCTACACAGATCAGATGACAGCTGCAAATAGATGTTATCTAGTGAAAATTTCCTACTGTATTATGCTTGCTTGCTTTAGGCATTTTCATATTTTAAAAAATCACTAAATAAATTGCTATTTCCTTTCATTGCTCTTGAGATGTTCTAAAATTTCTGAGAGCATGTGAAATTATAGAACTTGTTTATCAGCACTAGGTATTCCTTTGAGGGTTAAGCTTTAGAGATAGCATTTATTTATTTTCCAATAATCATGCAAGCTAAAGGAAATTGTCAAGGACTAATATTAAATAGTCTGAATATATGTGTGTTAACTATAGATACAGCATTCACCAAAGATCATTTTGGGCAGTTTTTGTATGCTTCCAATTTCTGCTGTCCTCATTTAAGCTATTCTCATAATTGAAGAATTACTGTCTTCAGTTTACTTTCTGAAAGATGTCAGCCCAAGTCTGTTGTTGATTTACAGAGTATTTCTGTGCCTAATTTTCAGATCTGAGTTTCATCTATCTTTTTCCAGAATGATCCTCATACAGTGACTGGATGAAGTGTATTTCATGCTCTGTTCCTAGTAGTGATATCTCAGTGATGGCACTTGAACTTTCCCATGCCTCAGTGTTTATAAGATAGTAATCATATACCTGGCCTTATCTTTCGGAACTTTTCAAAGGGCCAGTTTTATATGGGAAAGCACTTTGAAAATAATTCAAGGCCAAACAAATATGGAAGATATTTTTTTCTTGCAAGAAGAATTCAAACAACAAATTTCCCCTTCTAGAATGTTGTCCTTGGGGTCCTAGTATCATTCCTTTTAGTGTTTTGATGTAGACTTCTCATTGAATCATTTTTCCATCATTGTTTAGAATTCATTATGAACTGTTTATTTTCAGTATCTAAGTGGTGCCAAATTCTCTCATCTCCCACCATGAATATTTGGGAAAAAATGGGACCCAAGACTCCAAGAGGTACTTTTAAGACCCTTCCAAAAATTTGATTGTTGGAACTCAGTAGTCTTCTACTGAAGGGGCAAAGCATCTTTACTTATTGGAGAATAGTTTTTATGTTTCATTGATTTCATTCCTGATAACTTAATCATATACTGATTTGTTTATAATATTGAAATTACCTCAGCTCAGTCAGCAATTATTTATTTTGAAATTACGAAAAGTCATTAAAGGTAAGATAATACTCCTTCTATTATTTTGCTGCTTTCCTAAAGATAATTGCCTTGGGATTTATAGCACTTCTATTCCTAAAATAAGAACATTTGCCCACACAAAACTATTTGCCTAGCTCTAATAAAATATTATCTGTATATGTATTTTTTCCTTTCAGGAGAAGGAAGTATATTTGAACACTGAACACTTTTACTTTGGATTTAATCTCTGTTGCAAACTACAAAGATTATCAGTATGAAGATACAGAGTCAGTATAGTGCAAAGAGTAGTAGCATTTAGTGCTTTCTGATGGAATAGTTAGGACTTTGTGTGAGAATTTGCATCTGAGTTTCTTTTGTTTGATAAAGTCTTTTGGAAGGGTTTCTACCTAGATACACCAATAACAGACCTACCAAATTACCCTTGATTTGTTGGAGTAGTAAATACTGTTAGGTCCCCACCCACATCTTCATATCTCCTCAAGATTTTTTTTTTTTCAGTACTAGGGATGGAACCCAGTACTGGAGTCTCTGGGATGGAGCCTCTGGCATGCTAGGAAAGTACTCTACCACTGATCTACATCCCTAACTCCAGCCATCTTCAGCTTTATTTCATTGTATTCTGGCCCAACTTCAAATACCAACAACTGCATTTTTGCCCAAGAGCTTTCTCTGTCTAACTGAGCCAACTCTGGCAATAGCAGGCTAAGTACCAGGAAATCAATGCTGCCTGGGGGTAGCCTTTAATCAATGTCTAATACAAATGTCTGAATAAATTCCTCAACCCCTTTGCCCCTTAGATGGTAGAACACTGAGGTGTGTGTTGTACACCATGTCCCAGAGTTCCCCAGGAAAGTTGAGCTCACATTCCAAGGATAACTTCATGATAATGCCCTCGACATTGACCTCTTTTCCTTCCCTTAAATCCTTACTGTTGGTTTCTGGAATTACCACAAAAAATCTACTTGTACTCAAATCCTTGATTCACAGTTTGCGTCTAGGAAAATCCAAGCAACAACAGTTGGGAATGTAGATTCTATCTATACAAGTATGTTTAGGATGGAGGTTGAGAGTTGTAGTCAGTAAAGAGATCATGGAGGATGGTAAGTTTATGGATTCAGATTGTACAGATTTTCATGAGGTCTGTGATGGCATCAGGGAGAAGATTTTCTTCCTTTTAAGTAACTGATTTCATACAGGAGAGGGGTCAGGGAGAACTTGAAGGGTAGGAAAGGACCTTGGAGTTGGGAGCAATGTATAAGGACAGAGGAACCATAGCTCATAGGCAAAGTGAAGTAATTGAGTTGCTTGTGGTAGCTCAGTGCATGGTCCAGATGGATCCGCACAGTGCCAACAAGAGCTATTCTGAGATACAAACATTCCTGCATTCTATGAGTTCTTTCATGACTTTTTCCTCTCTCACCTTTTATTACCAATACTCCATAGTTATGTAGTGCTATGACTTGGGTGATACAGATTCCCACATCTCTCTTCTCAACTGTTATTTAAAACACAAATGTAGATAGACCATTGTGGTAAAAATTAGAAACCTGTAGGTAGTTAATATTCCCAGTTAAGGGACAGAGATCTGCACTTTAAGAGGAGCAAGATGTCGTTTGACATTTAAAAATAGACCTAACTCTACCAATTAGTCTGTTCTGCCCATGGTAACCTTATTCAATGTTGTGGTGGTAATCGCTTCTGGAAAGCTTTGACATATTTTATAATTGAACTGCCAGGTTCACACTTAGCTATAATTCATTCACAGATAAGTGTGTCTTGTTAACCAAATTATGTTGACTCCCTTGGAAATCTGGTGCGAGGGCTTTCCTGTTTCCTGTCTTCATGTGGTTTTATAGTCTCATGACAGACCATTAACATGATGAAAGATTGATTATTGTCTTGGGTACCAAACTGTAATTTGGCCCTATTTTCATTTTTCTTTTTCATCAGCTGCAGAATCATATGCATTTATCAAAATGGGTGTCATCTGTTTTGAAATTCATGAAGTTAGATTGCACACTTGTCAAACATTTTTTTTTTTTTTCGGGCATTGACAAAAACATCAACATCAAGCTTTATTTAAGTTGTTTAGAAATAGAGATGTCCAGGTGAAAGAATGGTGGAATCAAAGTGAAAGATTAGGGGGATGGAATGGCTCATTCATTCTACCAACATTTTTGAATGTGTTTAGTGTACACAGCAAATTGCCAGACGTGGGCTGAAACCTGTGAGGGATTGGAGGGACATGAAACTGATTTGTTGATTCAGAAATTATTTAGTGCTTGCAGGACTTGACACTGTTCTATGAACTGGGGAAACAGCAATAGCAAAACAAAATAGAACTGCCTTTCCCTCATACAGTGTATATTCTAGAGAGTTTATATGATATAAAGAAAATCAATTTTTAGCTCTATTCTCCAAAATTTTACAATCTACTTAGAAAGACAAAATAAAAGCACGGAGTTAAAATTACCAAGCAATATAAAAGCAGGACATATGAATAAAGAGTGCATTTCACAGTAGGTGTTTAAGTCAGTAAAAGAATGCCCCAACTCTGCCTTTGCCAGATACTAGGACTTTAAGGAAGCCACTTAACTGTGTACAACTGTTCCCAGAGCAGTGGTCTAGGGGAAATTTTGCTGCTGATTAGAGCCTCTGAGCAGTCATCTCGAAGGCCATTCACAAAGAACAATCTGGAAGAAAGACAATTTCTGAAAGTAACTTTAAAAACCTATAGTGAATTTCAGACTAAATAGTGATGCATGTGTTCTTTTTAGTTTAGTAATAAGGTTGCCTGTATTTACTGTTTGGATTTAGCATGGTATCAGAGGAGGTGGTAATCAGTGCAACAGACAAGGAAGACTTATACAATCTTAAGAATTGGAAGGAAGAAATTAAGTTGTCACTATTTTCAGACAATCTAATTGTTTACATAGAAAATTCAAGAGGCTCAACAAGCTATTAGAACTAATAAGAAATTTCAATAAGGTTAGTGGATAAAAATAAAATGTGAAAATCAGCAATGTTCCAATGTATTGGCAACAACCAATTAGAAAAGGTAATTTAAGAACCCAATTCACAAGAATAAGAAATCCTTGCCTATGAACAAATAAATCTAATAAAAATACATAAAACTTAATGTAGAAAACCAGATGGAGGGTGCTACATGTCTATGGATGTTATTTCAATAGAAATTCCAACAGTACTCTCTCTCTCTCTCTCTCTCTCTCTCTCTCAGTCTCTCTCTCTCTGTGTGTGTGTGTGTGTGTGTGTCTGTGTATGTGTGTGATTTGATAAGAGAATATTAAAATTCAAAAGGGTTGGTAAAAAGCTAAGAACACTAAGACAAAATTGAAAAATAAATAAGGAAAATAAAGGTGAAAAATTACAATGTGTGCATGTGTGAGAATTTGTGTATCACAATAGTACATTAATGTGTTGCTACAGGGGTTGAAAAATAGAACACTTAGGAAAGTACAAAATTTATGACTGAGTGTGTATGTATGTTACAGTGTGTGTGTACAAATAGGACTCTTCTTGTTTCAGTTCTCATCGAAGCATGAAGACAATAAATCCTGTACTCCAAATATATCACAATGCAAACATTTCAAAGTCAAAATATGAGAATTGTTTAACTGTTAAAGCTCTTCTCTCTTACAGAGGATGTAGATAGCAGTGGGGACTTAGAGAGGGATTTGTGAAAAAAAAAATGTTTGTCTATTGCTTACTGTCTCGTCTGAAATGCCTTCCAAGGTTTGGGAATTAAGGAACATTCTCTCTTAAACTGAAATCTAAAAGGAGGAAATATCTGTGAGAAACTAGGATCTGAGTTCCACAGTTAGGAATTAGGAGGACTCAGTGGACCTTTGGAAGTTTGCAGGCTCTTTGAGAAGTGGGGAACTGCTTTGATGGTGGAGCATATTTCCCCTGCACTGAGGATGCCCTCCAGTCCTGCAAGTCCTGGAACTTGACACAGATGTCAGCATGTTTTTTGTAGCGATGGGATCACATATAGAAGAGAGAGCCATCCTGTAGCTCTATGCATGTTTGTCCCAGAGAATTACCATAAGGGGCAAAGGATCATGCAGGGGTAGGGGGGAACCACTCAAACAAGGGCCAAGAAGCCAACCAGAGAAGCCACATTGGCCTGGTTCATAGGAGGTTCATGTACATGCCTCAGAGGAAATCTCTCTGAATCTCAGAGAGAAATTCATCTTCAAGAGTCTGCCAGGCCCAGTGAGTATAAAGTCATCTTTCCCTCTGTCTTCTCTCTTTAGCTTTTTTAGAACCAGAAAGCTAGGGAGAAAGATGGGAGCAGAGTTTTGAAGGCTTTAGGTTGAGAAAGTGCAAGGATCATGCACCTTTCCCGTGACAGTCTTCTTATTTTCCTCAGCTGGGGGTGGGGCATAAAATTTTAAATCAAGTTTTGAGTTTTGATCATTTATAGGACTGTATGTATATATACAAGTTCCTATTATAACACCAGATATGTATTTCTGAAAAATCTCTCATGCTAAAAAATCACACTCTATAAATTATTGGCTTATGGAAAAAATATATTTGATGCAGACCACTCAAAACATGTGGAAATTTCTAAATAGACTACTAATAAAACCCATAACAATGCCAATAAAAATAGTTTGATCACCACTAGAATTTATACTGGGCCTCACAATCAGATGATCCTTGCCCCTTCTTGGCAGTAGGTTCATCTTATCACCTTTGAGATGCAAGATAATGAGGGCATTCAATTTTATTAATTTCATCAAACTAAAAATCAGACAGTATATACATATTTTTATATCAATACCCTTCCTCCCTTCCTTCCAATTCCCCAGCTTTATCTAATATCTTGTTTTAAGACAAAAATGTCAGTTTCAAAATTTGAAAGTTTCCAAGAAGTTATTGAAAAACTTTTTGCACCACCATAAAGATTGTTCACCAGAACATTGGACCACCTAAACTCTTATTTCTACCTCAGCACTTGCTTTGCTTATATTGGTTGCTTGGATGATGAGTTACTTTGCCAGGTATTCCTTGCCTTCATTTGGCCCTAAATACACTACTTGGCTGCCAAGTTCAAGTCTCCATGGTCTACAGGTCTGATTTATGTGTATTTCTCATGTGTCTCTTTTCTTCCTCTTTGTTTTTGTGTTTGTGTGTGGCACAAATATATATATGATATATATTTGATGTATATATTTGATATATATATGTACAGAGACATAAAAACAGTCAAAACCATAGAAACAGTAAATACTCCTAAATATCAGCTAAAATCCTAACATTTTGAATGAAATAACTGTGTCTAGGGAATGACAAATTAAAAAAAAATCAATTCAACACCAAAGGTACTAGAAATTTTAAAAAGAGAAATATAGATTTTTCCAGTAACGATCATTAACAATAAGTAACCACATCTGTGGTAGGAAAGAGTTAAGAAAGGAGGTGAGCCAGAGGAACAAAAGATGAATAATGGAAAAAGAAGCTATCAGGTCACCAAGTTCATTTCTGGAAGAGCCTCTGTTCAGCATCTCTTCTCCTGCCTATGACAAGACAGCCCTTTCTTTTCCTGTTGACAAGTCTCCTGTGGTTACTGCATACTTGTTTAATATGTGTTTTGACTTCACTGGGTCCCATTGATGGTGAATTTCTGGCTTTTCATAGCAAGATTTGCAGCCTCTAAAAGCAGGGTGGTTGAGAAAATTGTAGTCCTGTGTTTCTGAGAGATCTATAGAGATCAGGACAATGACTGGAGAACATTATTTCTGTTGAACTATGTAATCTTTTGTCTCCTGTAGTATCCAAAGGAAATCTAACCTTGTGATTTTATCAGGGATCACAAAGAAAAAATAAGCACGTAGGATCCAAGATGAGTAATTGCCAATCAGGTTTGATGGGGCACAATGGATTTAAATCGTTTCTAAGGTTAATCTCTTTTTTTGTCACTTACATGAAATTATTTATTATTGGTCAGTTTCCTACACATACCAAATAATGAAGCTGGAATCAAGGTTCTCCTTCCCTAGTTTCCAAGGTCCAGTCATATGATAACATATTTATTAAATTCAGAATAAGAGACATAATTTACTATGGGGACTATGGAAGCTAAGGTTATAATATCTGTGTGACTTGGTAGGCATTTTATCACCACAAAAGGAGCACACTCCCTGTTAAACAATGTGAAATTAGAATCCCTGCAATGATTCCTATGTGTTGGGTAAATTTGGGACACTTTCTTAACTTCTCTGAGTTTCTACATCTATGTAAAGTTATATGTGATGAATCTGTGAAAATTAAATGAGATTGTGTATGTGAATTGCCTTATACAATGCCTGGAACATTAGTAAATAGTCAAATTATACCTTGCTATCCCATTATTGAGCCCTATATTACTTTTCAGGCACTCAGTTAACAAGCACATTTTCATCTTAGTCAGGATAGGTCACGTTATGCTACCATAACAAATAACTCTAAAATCTCAGTGTCTTACAATGATAATGGTTGGTTTATGACTCCTGCTCTGTGTTCACTATAGATGAATTGTGCTTCTTGTCTACATTACCTTTACTCTGGGATCCAGGATGGCAGAATACCCTTGATCTGGAACATGGCCAGTAGTTGTGGCAGAAGGAAAAAGAACATGCTGAGGAAGGCACTGGCCTTTAAGCCGCCTTCTAAAACTGACACATCATTTTTGTTTCCATCCATTGGTCAAGGCACATGACTTGGCCATAGTTAGGTTCAACAGAATAGAGAAGTATATTCATTTCACATGGATAAGCAACATATATTGTTGAAGAATAGTAGCTTAGTATGGGATTGATCCAACTGAGCACTTATTTTCCAGATTCATTCCCCTGAACTCTCCAGAAAATAAAATGGGGGAAAGAACAATTACTTGATTATAGGATTATCCAATCACATGAAAAGGTTTTTATGTAATCCTACCTACTTATCCTTTAACTTTCAAGTCAGATGTTGCTTCCATCATAGTCTTCTTGAATTTTCTTTGCAGAAAATAAACTCTTTCCACTATGTTATATGAAATTTTGCTTCTTTGAGTATGTACCATCCTCTGTCATGTATTATAATGTATTATAGTTGAGCATCCATAATCTGAGACTCTTATCTGAAATGCTCCAAAATCTGAAACTTTTCAGCACCAATATGACACCATAAGTAGAAAATCTCATACTTAACTATGACAGATCATAGTAAAGTACAAGTGTACTAAAAATATTGTATAAACTTACCTTCAGATTATGTGTATAGTGTGTATATGAAACATTGAATTTCACATTTAAATTTGGGTCTCATCCTTAAGGTATCTCATTATATATATGCAAATGTTCCAAATCTGAAAAATCCTGATCTTAATACTTGCAGATAAGGTATCTTCCATATTCCATTATTGCAATAATTCCATTTTAACAACAAAAATTGCAATTTCAACTTATATTTGCATAGATCTATTCTTTCTTGAGAGTACCTACCCTCAAGGAATTTATAATCTCTGACTTATTGATCCTTAGGACTCTCATATTTTCTAGCTCAGTATCTTGTATATAATTGAGTCAAATATTTGCAGAGAAAAACTGAAGATCTGAGATGAGAAATGGATTGTATTTGTGGGTACAATGGAGGAAGGTGGGTGTTACACAATAGACACAATGGAGAATATCTCCTGTTAAAGTCAAATATGTATTTTCTGGAAGTCTGGGTAGTAATCATAGGAATCACCCTGGGAAAAACTGGTATGTCAGTTGAGATTCCTGAGAACTACTCTTGCATGGTTTAGAAAAGACAAAGGTTGTTGGAGAAAATTAAACCACCAGAAAACTATATCTGCTAGTTTATAATTAGCAATTACTGCAGGAAGGATAAACATTTATTCCATATTGACAACAATGATTGCACAATTTCACCAATTGTATTTACCCATACCCTTTTCAGGATGCATTAAACAATTACAAACAGAAAATAAGTGGCCATAGTATTGGCGGGAACAGCAAGAAAATAGGCTTTCTTAGGCTTCCATCAATCCAAGTACTCCCGACAACAACATATGATCTAGTGGGGTTATTATGTGGTGTATTAAACATGTCTTCAGATTCCTTTTTTTTAAACTAAACATTTAGTGCTAAGTCAGGTTTGATAAAAGATTAGGGAAGATTAAGTCTTCCCTAGAGTCTGCAGATACCAAGGAATCACCTATATATTTTGAATTCAGCTACTAGTTTTGAGAATCTACTATGTATCAGCCACTGTGATAATTTGAGTCTACTCAGTCTTTTAAAACAGAGTCTTATTCACAACATGTCTTTATAAATGTTTTTCCCTCTGCCTGAAATATCCTGATCTCTGTCCTCTTATATTCTTCCGGTTTTAGTTTATACATCATTCCATTTTTAGATATTCAAACAAAAGTTTAATTTCCCTTACTATGTGCCTTAATAACAATATAAACTTCCTTGATAGTATAATCAAACTGTGTTACACTTTCTTCTTTAATTGTAGTTTCTATTGGCCTATACACTCCGGGGGGAAATAGCCTGTTTCTTGCTCTTTTCTGTATCTCCTGCATTGTTATGATGCCTGATAACAGTTAATGTGTCATTATATTTCTGCGGCTATTATATGATCATATTATTACAATATATTACTGTGGAAATGCCCTAAAATAGTGCTAAGTGTTTTGTAGCTTTGAGGAATTTAGCCATTTGCAACTGGCTACAATTGTTGAGGAACTATCTTCAGAATTTCTGTGGACTTCTCTGTCAGAGCAATTTGAGTAAAATGCTCTGTTTCTCCGTAAAACGAACAAAGCCAGAAATCAAGACCTGTGTTTTAGGTTTGGCTTTCTGGCTATCTTGCTGTGTGCTCTTGGGAAATAATTTCACCCTTCTGAATGGTCTTCTTCATCTGTCAAAAAAGAAAAATAATAGAATGTGTCACAGAGATGTCCCATGCCTGACATTCTGTTACTGCAATTGTGTGGCAATTTAAAATCATGAACTGTTATGGTTTGGATCTGAAATGCCTCCTAAGAGCTTATGTGTTGAAGGCTTGGTCATCAATGCAGGAATGTTCAGAGGTGGAGGTTCTTTGGAAGTGATTACACCATGAGGGCTCTGATCTTACCCAGGAAATTATCCATTCATGGATTAGTAATTTTATTGCATTATTGGGAGGTGGTAGAAACTGTGGGAGTTAGAGGAAGTAGGTTACAGGGATATGCCCTGGAAGAGTATATTTTGTTTCTACCCCTTCCTCCTCCCTCCCCAAATTCCCTTCCTTTGTCCCTCTCTCCCTCCTGCATGAAATCAGTTACTTAAAAGTAGAAAGTTTATCTTCACCCCAGCCCTTGCTTTCCCTCCCCCTACCCCCACCCTATCTCCTGGCTACCATGAGCTGAGCTACTGTCCTTCCCCGTGCCCTTCCACCATAGCATTCTGCCTCATCTTAGGCCCAAAGCAATGGAGCCAGCCAACCATGGATTGACACCTCTGAAACTATGAGCCAAAATAAAATTTTCCTTCTTTAAGTTGCTTATGTCAGGTATTTTGGTCAGAGTGACAAAAAGATGACTAACATGATGCAAACATTCTTTGACTTTTCTCCCACTGACTTGTGGAATTTATGTTTCCTCCTCTTAAATCTGGGTTCTGGGACTGAAAATCCAACAGATTGTAATGGAAGTGATGCTCTGCCAGTTTGTGGGTCCAGACTATGAAAGTGATAGCTTTTTCTTCCTGCTTCTTGCAATGCTCACTTTGAAACCCAGCCACCATGCTATAAGTTACCCCAAGAATTTCATGGAGAAGCCTACTATGAAAAGAAACTGAGCTCACTGGTTCCTAGCTCCAGTTGAGTTCTCAGCTGACAGCCAATACCAAGTCACCAGCCATGTGAGTGAGCCATTTTGAAAGTGAGATCCTCCAGCCTCCAGTTGAATTGCCTTTGCTGATGCTGAGATGCTGCATAAAATACAGAAGAACTACCCACACCCAGCCCTTCTAAAATTGCAGATTCAAGAGCAAAATAAATCATTGCTATTCTTTTAAATCACTAGGTTTTGGAGTGGTTTATTAACCAGCAATAGATAATTGATAAGCACCTTTTGCTACTTCATACTGTCTCTGACCTTTCAATCCATTATGATATTCTGGTATGTGTAAAATTAGCTCCAGACCTTTAACAAATCAATGCTTACCCCAAATTTATAACAGGAACAACAGCAGTAGGGAGAATATTCCATTAAGCAATCAAATGCTATTCGAGTAGTGCTCCACCAGGGCTTCTCAGCAGAAGTTAATGGAGAAAGCTTTGGTTAAATTAACTGATGTAGGTGACAAATGGCCAACTGCTCTCCAATGGAATATACGTTCTATGATTGATGATGACACTTTGTAGGACTTTCTGGAGATGATTGCCAATTATAGGTGGGTCCTCAAAAACCACATGGAAAACTTTCCCTTCATTTATTGTGTGCAAAGTGATGTTCTCAACAGTGGTGCCAAGGTGTCCATTCAACCATTGTCTCTATTAGTATCTCAGGTCTTGGAACCTAGACTATTTCTATAAATAGTATTATGATATAAAATAATATGTTTATGGGCTGGGGATATAGCTCAGTTGGTAGAGGGCTTGCCTCATGCATGTATAAGGCCCTGGGTTCGATCCCTAGTACCACAAAAAATAAAATAATATGTTTATATCCCAAATAAATAAATTCTTAGTTAAAGAATGCAAAGGTTTTTAATGAATAAAGGTCCATTTTTTCTTAGTAGCAAAGTAGTCACTCTTCAGAGGGCTTGGGACATGAGGATTGATGAGGTCATTTTTTTGTTTCTTTTGTGGTTTCTGGGACTGATGACTTCTGGATTATGTACTAGGACTGAACTTCTGAAATGATTCACCTTATATATGAGGTCAGTGGTCTTACTCCATAGGGCAGAGTAGTTGTGAGCAATGCCTATGGAGTCAAAGAATCTGGGTAAAATCTTTGTTCACTAGCTGCTTAACTTAGATAAATTACTAAGCCTTTCTGTGCCTCAGTTTCCTCATTCTGGTGATAATACTAGCAATTATTTCATAGCACAGTTTTTAAGGTTAAATGAGTTAATATGTACAGAGTACTCAGAACAATGCATACAACATTGAAAACTCTATGTAAATTGTTTGCTATAATTATTATTATGGTTAATATTGCTATTAGCTACTATTATTTCTGTTTGCTTCTTACCTCATGGCTGAACACTCTGCTAGCATTAAATCCTTTATGTACACCTACCAGGAAAAGCCTGCCATATCCAGAAGCCTTTCAATAATTGTAAAAGTGTCAAACATACTGTAGGAACAAGGAGCAGTTTTAGCATTCCACTTTTGTCTTATTTCTGGGAATTTGACCCCACTGCATTCTCCTAGTAGCTCTTCCTCCTCCTAGAAGATGCCCAGCCTCATTCTACTTCTACCAGTCACTTTAAACACCATTTAGTTTTTTTATTTTTATTTTTTATTAGTGCATTATGGACATATGGCAAGGATGTGGGGAAAAGATGTACTCATACATTGTTGGTCGGATTGCAAATTAGTACAACCACTCTGGAAAGCAGTATGGAGATTCCTCAAAAGCCTAGGAATGGACCCACCATATGACCCAGTTATCCCACTCCTTGGTATATGTCCAAAAGAACTCAAATCAGCATATTATAGTGATACATGCATGCCAACGTTTATAGATGTGCAATTCGTACAACATTGTTTAAATGGCATATTTAAGAAAAAGTTTGTGTTTTGAGATCTAATGATTTTTTTGTTTGTTTGTTTGTCTTGTTTTTCCTCTCACTTAAAATTTAAGACTATGGCTTATATTGAGTTTTCTGTAAACTTACCTTGAGACACAACTGAGTAGAAAATGTTTATTGGGGAGTGCTTTAAGAAGATACACCTATAAGGAAATAAGGAAGCCAGAATTTTTCTGAGGCAGAACTCAATTCATATGGTTTGCTCTGGAGGCCTCAGCTGATCTATTGGGAAGTGTGGGAGGTCAGGAAGGACACCAAGTTGTCCCAAATTGAAGTCGACAGGGCTGGGCCTTTGTATTTCCAAATCAGACACTGAGGTTCAGCTCTCTAAAGTGAGGTTAAACTTGGGCAGGGCTGTTTGCTGTAACCAAGGACACTTCATGGTAAGAGACCTACCTACCTGTGAGCCCTTGGCTTGAGACCCTGAGATCTGGATGGAGTGCCACAGTGGACACTAAGTTCAGACAACTTGTTTAAAGAATGATACACTTCTAGTGAAAGGAGTTTTATAGTCTATTAACAAAAGGCAAATGACTCAGGTAAATTACTTAATTTCTCTGATCCCTGTTTTCTCGTATACTTTGAAATTGAGATCATTTGTAATGGCTAACAGAACTCTACTACTGCATCTTTCAATAGAAGACATTCACTCAATTGAATTTCCCATCTTATCTTGCCCAATTCAATAAGACCAAGAATCTTAGGGCCAGGAATTCTAGCCCCTGCATTTACAAACACCATCAGATCCTTTGCTGCTGCTCTCCCTTAGGGTTTGCTCTGAGGGCAGAAAATGAATGTTACTTAAACACCTACAATGAGCCAGGCTCTTTGCCAACGCATGTCATCCTCACTACATCACTGAGTGGCAAGTGTCATCCTCATTTCACTCAGGAAGAAGGTGGAGATCAGAGAGGTAAAGTGACTTGTTGAAGTTTATATGGTTATAAGGGACCGAGACAGGACTGAAATCCAGGTTCATACACTGCTTCATGTACTGCTGCCCTAGCCCAGATGTAGTGCTCTCCACTTTAAAGCTCAAGTTTCCAGAATATAGCTAGGAACAGGAAATTAAAATTTTAAGGGGAATCAATATTTTACAAATATTGATGTGGTCTTCTATTCTGCTTTCCTGAACACATGATCTTACCCTAGTTTTTTCATGATACCCAAATGCATAGAAATTTTTTGAAGTTGTATGTGTGTGTTTATGTTCTAGTGATAAGAGCTGTAAATGAAGGAATACATGATCATGTTCACAGTATACGATTATGCACTAGTACAATGGCCTTGTAAGTCAGATCTTTGTTTCAATTGTTAAAGCTCATTCTCCTTTTACAATCTAGTATATCCAGCCTCAAAAACCGAGAGTAGAACTTAAACATGTCAAGTTCACATAGAAAACCTATGAGTTTTTTCTCAGTGTTAGGAGAATATGAATGCTAAGGATTGGATATTATTTAAGTGTCTCCCAGGGTTCATATGGTGGAGGTTTTGTTCCAAGTGTGGTGGTGGAACCTGTAAGAAGTAGGATTCGTAGAAGGTAATTAGGTGAAAAAGGTACCACCCTTGGAAAGGATTAATGCTGGTCTTTTAAAGTGAATTAATTTTGCAACATTGGGCTGTTGTCAAGTGAGTCCACCCATGCACTTGGCTCCTTCTGCTTGCAGTCTGTTCCATGTCTGCTTCTCTGCCATGTTATGATCTATTCAAGGGGACCTTCAACACAGACTGAAGTAATGGAGCCATATATTAGATTTTCAGCCTCCCAAACTATGGGCTAAATAAACTTAATTTCTTTACAAGTTATCCAGCCTCAGGGATTTTATTATAGCAATAGAAAATAGAAAAAGACAATGACTCAGGAGAAGTAAGAGACAACTAAACCTCTTTTTCTCCCAGAAGAAAGTAGTATGGAGAAAGGAGAATAAACCAAGCCATTGTGGGTCCTCAATTCTTTTTTTTTCCTTCTAGGCTTCAGTGAAGAGAAGGGGAGGGAGTTCAGAGATATTAGGGTGATGCCAAGAGTGAATGAGGCACATCCTGGCTAGACAGAGGAGACACCTGGGCTTAACTTTGAGGCACCGCCAACCCTCATTTCCTAAGCATCTTACCTGGAAGTAGGTTCAAAGGGACTGCATTCCCCTGCTGATGGTCACAGCTTCTGATGGACAGTCCTGTCCTAATGCTATAGCTCTCACCCTGCTCTGGAACATTCCCTTCCTTTACCCTTTTAGGCTTAGAGATGGCAGTACTCTGTCACTGTTGGAAGCCTTGGGTGATTCCCTATCTCTAGTTGGCTTCTCTTAACCCTATCTACACCTTTGAAAAATGGTTCTTTAGTTAAACAAACCCTTTTGGGGTGTGCTTTTTCTTCTGAGTAGAATTTCTTTTTGTCCCAGTTTATTCCAGATAGTCCCAGTTTACTCCAATTGTTCTGGTGTAATTATTACAACAATATTACCTTTCTCTCTCAAAAGATACTGCAAAAGATACTGGTTTGGACTGTATCTTATTCTTGGTACCCTGACTGCTATTACCAACTTAAGGAAGGTAGCAGGAGGAGGCACTACAGGTTACATTGGGACCATATGGAGCCCTAAACTAATTGGCTTTCCTGCTCACTCACAGGAGGGTGTCAGAGTAGTTATAGACACAATCAAAGATATTAAATTTCTTCTACACTTGCAGGTTATGGTGTGAATGACTTTTCAAGTCTCTTTGCTCAATTGTCACTCCTGGAAGATAAGATGCTACCTTATGAGTCTTAGCTAACTCCACTATACCTTGTGCCCTTCATAGCCTAAGGTTCATAAACACTTTCTGAATGAACAATAAGGGAATGGTGTCATCATGTTCAATCAGTGTGACAACTCATTCACACATGGAGGTAACCATGGCACCAGATCTTAAAAAAGCTGCATATACTTTGCAGAAGGAGCCACCAGGGGGGAAAAACACTGGCAGGATATGAGTGTGTGTGTGTGTGTGTGTGTATGTGTGTGTGTGCGCGCGCGTGCACATGCGCATGTATAGTTTTGGGCATGAGATTATAATCTAAATATAAAGTCACAATAAAGTGTCATTTCTGTTATTGGGATGAATATAAAATTTAAAAGCAAAAGCACACAGAGCATTTTATATTTTAAAATCTTCCTGCTTTGCCCCTTCTCACTATATACAACAGAAGGCACATGGCTAGCCACTGCCTTGCCTGGGTCAAGGCCATCTCTCTCAGTTTTTTTTTTATTTCACAAATATTCAATAAGTACATACTATGTGCCAGGCCTTGTGCTTGTCTCCTTAAAGGTCTGCCTGTAGATATTCTGGTCCCAGCCACAACATCCCTGCGTCCAGTTATTCTTACATCATGAGTTAGAACTCACTGTGCCTGACCCCATTTTCTCTTTGCCTGAATAAATAGAAGGATTTTAGTAGAACTCCAGCAGGGGCCCATCATACTTAACCCCCTTACTGTCTATGGCAACTTTTCAGAAACTCAGACAGTCAAGAGCAGCCTTATCCCTTCTGAGTGGTTTTGTACTGTGATGCGAAACCTCCTGTGTGTTCTGAGGCCAGGCCCGGGTGATCTCACAATTATCAGTACTGAAAACAACACTTAGCCCATGATCATCATGAATAGCATTCTGAGAGCTATTTCATTTTGACTGTTGCTCTCCTGGGCTCCCTCTCCTTGCCACGTAGAGTTCACCCTCACTTTAAGAGCTTCTATCTGCAGATCTGGCATCTCTTCATTGTCACCTTTTTTGTTATAGCAACTTGTACTGACCCACCCTGCTCTGGATCTTGTCCCTGGTATTTATGGAATACTTCTTGGCCTTTTCTCTGGCCATGGCCAAACCAGAGATCTCTTATGGACTCCCTGATTTCTGACTTTAGTCCTTTATCGCTGGCCCCACTTGCTTCCTATATTCCCAACAAAGAGATGTGTCATGGTTTAAACACAAACATTTTTATCATTACTTCCATTAGAAGTAAAGTTAAATTACCCTCCCATTGAACATGGGCTGGTCAGAGTGGTGTGCTTTTAGCTAATAAAATGTGACAAAAGGGATACTCCATGACTATATCATAAAGAAAATTGAGACAGAATTGACCTTTTTTATGGCTTGGATCTCAAAAGTCCCCCCAAAACTTCATGTGTTAAAAACGTGATCCTCAATTCAGCCAGTTTCAGAGGTGGTGTTTTGAGCAATGATTAAATCATGAAGTCTGACCTCATTAATGGATTAATCCATTGGATATCTGAATGTACTTCTGGGATGTGGCGACTTAGTTGGAGGAAGTAGAACACTGGAGTGGTACATTTGGAAGGTTTATCTTCTCCCCAGCTCCTTCCTTCCCCTCTCTGTTTACTATATGCCATGAGCAGAGCAACTCTCCTCTGCCATGCCCTTCCACCATAATGTTTTGCCTCAGCTTGGGCCCAGGATAATGGAGTTGGCTGACCATGGACTAAGACTTCTAATACCATGAGCCAACTCTTTGACTGAGTTGCTCTTGTCGGATATTTTGGTCATGGCCATGAAAAGCTAGCTAATGTAGCTTGATTCTCTATATCTTCTAGGAGACTTGATCTTGGAACCCAACCACAGTGGCTTGGGTACAGTTTGAGTGTGTTCCTAAAGAGTTTATATGATGGAGGCTTGGTTCTCAATGTAAGGGTAGTGAGAGGTTGTGAAACCTTAAAGAAGTGGGACCTAGAGGAAGATAATTCAGTCATGGAGCACCACCCTTGAAAGAGATTAATGCAGGTCTTGAGGAGTGTATTAGTTCTCTTGAGAAAAGGTTGTTATAAAGCAAGTTCAGCTGTTTTAGCTGCCTCTCTTGCTTCCTCTCTCACCATATGATCTTTTCTGCTTCCACTATTACTAAGCAGAAGCTGGTTCCATGCTCTTGAACATCCATAACTATGAGCTAAGTAAATCTCTTTTCTTTATAAAGTACTGAGTTTCAGGTATTTTGTTATATTGATACAAAATGAACTAATATACCCAACCAGACTGCAGAGGCAGGCTACAAGTGGCTGATAGCTCTAGATGAGGTCCTAGCTGACAGCCAGAATTAACCATCAGACACATGAGCAAGGACATTTTCATGATGATTCCAGGCCCAATCACTGTCTTACAGCAATAACTTAGAAAACCTCTGAGAGGGGCTGGGGATGTGGCTCAAGCGGTAGCACGCTTGCCTGGCATGCATGGGGCGCTGGGTTCGATCCTCAGCACCACATAAAAATAAAATAAAGATGTTGTGTCCACTGAAAAACTAAAAAAAAAAAAAATAAAGAAATTAAAAAATCTCTCTCTCTCTAAAAAAAAAAAGAAAAAGAAAGAAAAAAGAAAACCTCTGAGAAAGAAAACTAGCTATCTAAGCCTGATAAACCCTCAAACCTATGAGAAATAATATTAATAAGTGTTGTTGTTTTAATGCCACTATATTTGGGGTTATTTTTTAGATAGCTATAGGCAAACATAAAGAGAGGAAAGAAGAACATAGAGAAAGTTCCCAGAGAGCCAGAGGGTGATTAAAAGGTTATATATAAAATATGATAACATGCTGGGGAGTCTGAGCTTCTTAGTCAACCAAAGGAAAGATCAAGAGGAAAATTTAAAATATCTTTAAAAACACAGCAAAGGAGACTAAAGCTTCTTGATTTCCAGTGAGGACAGCATAAGAGGAAATCAGCTTAAATTGCAGCATGATGAATTTGGGATTGATGTAAGCAGTGATTTTTTGAGTGGTGGTGATGGTGGGGGGAAAGCCATGGGCACTCATATTTTAATGAATCATATATTGTCTTCATTGTCCTCCCAGATGGTTATGTGTATGCCTTCCCTTCATGTTCACTGTGATCTCTAAAAACTATTAACACAACATGTAATGAATACATATTGATGATAAAATATGTTAATATCTTAAAATATACAGAGATGCCTCTTGACTTATGATATGCTTATGTCCTATAATATCATCATTAAGGTAAAAATATTGTAGGTCAAAACTGCATTTAATACACCAACATACAGAGCTTCCTATCTTAGCAATGCGGTACACTGTAGAGTGTCAGTTGTTTCCCCTGGTAATCAGATGGCTGATGAAGCTGCAGCTTGCTGCTGCTGCCCAGTATCCTGAGAGAGTATCAGACTGCGTATTACTAGCCCAGGATAAGATCCAAATTCAAAATGGGATGTATGGTTTCTACTGACTGCATATCACTCTTGCACTATGGTAAAATACAAAAATAGTAAGTCACATCATCATAAGTCAGACTATCTTCACATTATTTTGTTTTATAAAAATATTTTTTTTAGTTGTAGATGGACATAATACCTTTATTTTATTTATTTATTTTTTAACGTGGTGCTGAGGATCAAACCCGGTGCCTCACACATGTTAGGCAAGCACTCTACCACTGAGCTCCAACCCCAACCTCTATTTTGAGTTTTTAAGAATTAAAAGAGAAAGAATTCACACATAACTAGACTTCCTTGGAATGATATCATACCCTTAAATAATTTGATTTTAAAAATTAACATCTCTGACTTAATTGGTTTGGAGCTATGTGATATAATTTGCCAAAAGAATCACATAGGAGTTGGTGGGCTAGGGAAATATCATTTCTCAGCATTCTCATTACATACAAGACTGTTTTGCAAATTCCATGCCTTTCAATTTGTTTTAACCAGCAAAGCCTCTCTACTCTGCCCCATCTCACTTCACCTACCTGTCAGTTTCTTATTTAAGGGACAACCACCCCTCACCCCCCAAAAAAATATTATGTAGCTAAACAACCATTTATATAGCTTGTGATTCTGTGGATTGGCTGGATCCTATGGTGTCTCTGAAACTCTAGTCTGAAAATTTGCTATAGACAGTTCCGAGGTGTCATAAGCTATAAGCATGTGAGGTACTTTGGAGTTTCCAGGAACATGATAGCTGATGAATAGAGACTTAGAAATCCTTGACTAGACTCCCCACCTCCACTCAGCCTGAAGTAGACGTTTGATTCTTTTTCCCACCCCACTCTGCACTCATCTATTCACTACCACTTTTTGGTCAGGACATTGGATTTACAGAAATCATCCAGAAACCTCTTGGAGAAACAGGTTGGACCTCCTTCTGTGTCTTAAACATAATCATAAAGGTTGAACTTGGAGAATTTTTTTCCCTGCTGTTTCTGCTGTGATTTTTGATGCCGGAGGGCATTTATTCAGCTTTTATTATTTTCTTGTTAAAGAATATTTAATCTTATGGATGGGTGGGTGTGGGTGGTGATCACATCAGAGGGAAGAAAAAGAAATCCAATCATACTTCTGAGGCAAAAATTATGTATTAGCCATTATATGATGGTGCATTCCTTATAATTTATATGCAGCTCAGAAAAGAATGTAAGAGAATAGCTTCCAGACTATGCAAAAAGCAAAATCAACTCTGTAGATCATATCTCGTATTAACAAACTCTGAGCTGTGTTCTCTAGGAAAATAGATTCATTTGCTGGTGGACATTTTTCAGAATTAACTTCTTATTTATGAACTGCCCTGAGGCTAGAAAGTAACATTGGTTAACAGTGTATCAGAAGTTCTCCTGACCTATGATGTTGAAGGCTCAATACATCAAGCCCCAAAGACCTAAGAAAGGGCTTGGTGTGTTCAGAACACAAGTAGTAAGACCAGAATCTAAAAGAAAATGTCTAAAACATACTGCCATTAACCAAATTATAGTTCAGTAAAATCTTATCAATCTACATTTATCATATCATTTACTATAGTAGAACAGCCCCTTAAATTTGAGTGTTCCAGAAAACAATAGTCTGTAATAGGTTCCCTATTCTTAATCTCTCCAGTTTCATTTAATGAAATGGAAATTAAAAATAATACTTCCTTTGTAATATTGTTTTGCCTATTGTATGAGGTAATGTGAGTAAAAAGTATACCCTCATGCTTGGTATATCATACTGATTAACATCTAAAATTATAATTATTATTATTGCCAGAACATGGCATTTGTATGGAAGAAATTTTTGTGGAAATTTAATAGAATTAGCCTTAAGTCTCAGTTGAATTTGTAAGCAACAACGTGTAATGTAAGCAACAATGTGTCCTTGGGCATATCAATATAAAATTGGGATAATGTCACTCATGTGATTGCTGTGAAACTCAAAATTCTTTATAAAAGTGAACTGAAGGGGCTGGTTGTGGCTCAGTGGTAGAGCACTTGCCTAGCACATGTGAGGCACTGAGTTCCATCCTCAGCACCACATAAAAATAAATAAATAAAGGCACTGAGTCCATCTACAACTAAAAAAAATTTGAAGAGAGAGCTGAATGCACTAACACATGGATATTGATGAATGCCTGATAGCTGTTATAATTGTAACTTTTATATATCTGGACTGATATCTTTGGCCTGTATCATACCTGATGTTGTACAAAAATGAGCCGTTGTACCCCAGAGTTTGTAGGAATCATAAGTTGAGTGAGTCGAGGCCTTTCTAGAAGATGAGGTTAGATGTGCAGAAGAATTACTGAGGAAAAAAAGTTAGATGGGTAAAAGAAGAAAAACAGGAGGTGGCAGGACGAGATTTTAAACCAGGAGACAGGTCTTGCCCTTGTGGAAGGAGAAGGGAAGGAAGGTGGGTTGGATTTGGGAGAGGCTCACATATCAGTGCAACTCTATGAAAGATTTACTCAGGTTGATGGGGGAGCCCAGTGCAAAGATTGCCCATCAGAAGGGTCCCATGTTAGGCAGAAGTGGTCCAGTTGTATTTCCTCTACCATGCTCAGTCTTTGGCCTGGTGTAAACATAGCCTTGGCTTAGATGTCCCACTGAATCTGAAGGTGCCACAGGTGGAGGCTGTCAATGAACTATGTTCCCCTAGAAGTTTCTTTTGAAGGGAGATCTGAATGCTATAACTCCATGACCATCAAAAGAGACCACATTAAGCTGCATCCCAGTAGGAATTATCTTTGTTCCTAGTAGTTAGTTCCTGGTGTGAGTCATGCCCTCATAACAGACTTTTCTAAATGTGAGATTGGTTAGGATTTTCCAAGAAAAGAAATACTTCCTAGTATTTTTTGGGAATAATTGAGGCATTAAAATGAACCAATAAAACATTATAAAAAATCAACTTCATTTCCATTTGGAAAAGAACTATGAAGGTGCCATTTTGTCCTTTTTGATTTCTTAAAGGAAGCTAGACCTTAAGTTTCCTTTACATATGTAACTGAAAATAAATTTGCATATTTTTAAAGGATACCTTTGGTCATAAAGTTTCAATAACTCATCCTGGATTCTCTTCTTGTTTAATTGTGCTACTTAGATTTATTTAAATGTTCTGCCTTATAGGTATATCAGGAATATCATAGAAGAGATACATTGGATGGATGTAGTAAATCTACTTTTACATCTTAGTTCCCCTGCTATGAAACAATTGCCTTTTCCATGTTTCCCCTTTATCTTCCTTTTCATTTGTGGTGTGGGAGAGGAACATCTTTTTCTTTATCCTCTTAGGTCCAGTGATTGAGGACTGTGAATTAAATTGACAAAAGACAGATTAGCAAGAGAAAAGACAGATTTTAATCACCTGCATGCATGTGTATATGGGAATTCACAAAGAAATGTAACTCAAATGGCAATTATAATTTGGGGCTTATATATATACTATCTTACTAGGGGAAAGCAGAAGGAGAAAGGCACTTATAGGAAAACAAATGACTTTTTGGAAAGATAAATGGATTCTTAGGAAAATAAATGGATTAATGCTGTCTCTAAAAAGTAGTTTATTATATGAGGCTATACCACGTGCTTGTTCTATTATGCAGGAGACCAGTTTCCTTTTTATTTCTCTGCCATACTGTGACCCTAGATGCCAGTGCTTGAACTTACAGCAACCAGAATTATAAGTGAAATAAACTTCTTCCCATTATACATTACCCAGCACCAGCTACTTTGCTATAGCAACAGAAAATGGACTAGGACATTATATAATGAACTCTTTGGAAAGAGAAAAAAAAATATTACAACTCTCCCAACCAGAACATTGCTGTGATAAGGTAGAGACATTGAAACTAATGGTAGGAATGGTGGGGTGAAAAAAAGAATAGGAAGTACCAGAGAGAAGATTTAGGGCCAAGCAGTAACTGGATTGTAGGTGGATCAACTCACCACTTAAGAAAATTCAACAGATGTTGGACATATAAAACCAGTGAAGATATCACATCACCAGGGAATTGACAGGACTAGTAAATTAATAGCAGTCCTGGAAAAAATAAACCCTGTCAGTGCAGGCGGAGGCCATGACCACAGTTGTTACGATGCCTTCTAAAGCCTAAGTGCCGCGGGGGGTGGTGGTGGGGGGGTGACGAGCAACTTGTATAGATTGATACAGCAGGAGTGAGAGCCATTTATTGTAGGACAGGAGGGGTATATATACATTCCACACAGCTTATCTTAATTAACATAAACTAGATACAGCAGTCAACCAATAAGGAATCTCCACACTTAATGGCTCACTAGAGTTACTTCACAAACCACTCCCTCTGGCAAAATGCCAGGCGCCATCCAGACTTGTTTACAGACTCTAACATTTGCTAGGCGCCATCCTGACTTGTTTACAGACTCTAACACCTAAGGTCAGTGTTTTCACTGCTGGCATCATTTAGAACCATTTTAGTTCTCGCTGATGGCATCATTTAGATTTTGATTAAAAACAATATGTCTTCTGTTGTTTTTGTTTCCTAAAATGAACACCTCTGAGACTCAAGGATGAGTTTACTCACTCGACTGTCTTTGACTAGAGTGTTGCAGGGCTAAGTGGTTTATAACAACTTGTATTAAGAGTGTGTTTGAAGTTCTACTGAAGGTGGGTGGTTACTTGATATCTTTGTCTAAAGAATACTGCTATACAATCTGGAAATCAATTCTCTTTGAACAAGTGGGCATATATTTAACAACATTTGTTTTACCATTGTTTCTCCAACCAAAAATACCTGTAGACAATCTGAATACACATTAATAGATTAATTATTTTAAAAAGCTGCAATATATTCATACCATGCAGTTAACTAAAAATGAATTAGAGGAATACCTACTGACCTTGAGAGAAATCTAAGAACACAAAAATATCATGCTGTTCAAAAAATTATTTCAAAATCTTACATGAGAGACTTTAAAATTTAGCTTGTTCATAATAAATAGCAAATATATTATAGTTCTTTGAATTTAGATGGCAGACAGATTAGCTCCTTACTATGTACTTAGCCCACTTTCCTATGCCTCAACCTAGCTAAAATAATCCTGAGACTATGATGATTGTATAGTAAAAGTACAACTTTTAAAAAGTGAAAAGAGTAAGACAACTTGGAGGGGTGAAGGGTAGAGTGTTAAATGTGCTAGATTATTTGGTTAGGGTTAGGTACTTTAAAAAATGCTTCCATTGAGAGAAGGAAATATGAATGTGGCATACTACTGTTAAAATAGTAAGAGAGGGGCTGGGGCTGTGGCTCAGCCATAGTGCACTTGCCTGGCACATGTGAGGTACTGGGTTTGATTCTTAGCACTGCATATAAATAAAGGTCTGTCAACAACTGGAAAAAAAATTTAAAATAGTATGAGAGGATCCCAGCAGCTCTGGAGGCTGAGGCAGGAGGATCACGAGTTCAAGGATAGTCTCAGCAACTGTGAGGCGCTAAGCAACTCAGTGAGACCCTGTCTCTAAATAAAATACAAAATAGGGCTGGGGATGTGGCTCAGTGGTTGAATGCCCCTGAATTCAATCCCCAGTAACCTCCCACAAAAAATTAGTATGAGAGGAATTAGAAACACAACTGGTCAAGGTAATAGGCTTAGAATTGCATATATAGCCTTATATCTGATAGAGCATTGTGGTTTTAAAGACATTTTCACATCCAGTTCCTCACTTGTCAGAGAGCTGGATATAAGCCTGCCATTTCATGGAAAATATAAAAATAGAACTAGATTAGTTCTGCCTAAGTTCTGCTTCTTGGTGCTAGCTAAATTGGATAATTGATAAAATCTGTATGTGGAGTCAGTCAAGGGAAAATTAAGGTTTTCTTCATTCGGGTTTAGAATTGAGATATTCTTCAGTGTAAATAAATGTATGAACTGTGCTGTGGATGATGCTCACAGATCTCCTATATTTTACACAGGCTCTGGCAGAATCAGAATCAGAATGAGAATGAAATAGAAAGGACACCATATGTGTAGTGATGCAGGTTAAGAGGAAAGAGCAGACAGGTTGGAGTAAGGAGTTTACACATGAATTGAGGTGATGATGGTGATGGTCCTGGGTACAGAATTCCTCTTCTGATAAAGTATTAATTAAGACTAGCCCTCCTGAAAGTTATGTATCTAATTTCCTACGTTTTCTTAGTATTATATGTATGTGTGTGCGCACTCATGCACACACACACGCACATATATACACACACACAGATGGACACATACACACACACACAAATCTCATTATGTTTAAACATATTGTGGAAAGTGACAAATCAGAAGTAGGAAAAGAAAAAGAAAAATAGTGTGAGAAATTACTGGGTCTGGGACCAAAGGAAGCTAGATACCCAAGGAGTTAGCTAGATTTTAGAAATACTTTTCTCTGGGACATTTGCCATTTTCTTAGTAAGTGATGGAGAATCTAAAAGGTTGAATGTTGCCTTTACAAGGGTGGGCTGGGGGTGGGGGGAAGATGGAGGGAGAGAGAGAGGGAGGGAGTTTGGAATTCAGGATAAGGTCTTGGGACTATCCTATGTACCTGATACAGCTAGCCATGTATGTAATTGGAATTTCAGAAATAAAGAAATAAGAGATTGGAATAGAGCAACATTTGAAAAAAAAAGTCTGAGAACACTTCAAAAATTGATAACAGATATCAAGGAGGTCTAATGATTCTAAGCAGGACACAAAAATGAAATTAATACATGGTAGTTAGACTACTGAAAACCCTAAATAAAAAGACAATTTAAAAAGTCTCTAGAATAAAAATATCAATTATTTTCAAAGTAGAAATGAATAGAATGATAACTGACTTCCCGGCAAAAACAGTACAAGCTCAAATATTTAAATGGCATACTTTCTGTGAATCAAGAGACTGTTCATGGGGCTGGGGCTGTGGATCAGCAGTATGCGAGACCCTGGGTTTGATCCTCAGCACCATATAAAAATAAATAAATAAAATAAAGATATTGTGTCCAACTACAACTAAAAAATAAATGTTTTAAAAAAAGAGATACTGTGCATGAGTTAGCTGGATCCTCTGAAAGGCTGAAATCACGGTATTAGCCAGAAACCACTTCTCTTGTGATGCTCTACTGGGGAAGAATCTGTTTCCAAGGTCATGTGGTTGGTGGCAGCATTATTTTTTCCAGGCTGTCACACTGAGCCCTCAGTTTCTTCCTGGCTTTCAGCTAGAGACTAAAGGTTTTAAACTCATGTGTTAGAAGAGGAAGGATGAAAATCAAAATGCTAAGCATTCATCTCAAGAAATTAGAAAAGATGGGGCTGGGGTTGTGACTCAGGGGTAGAGTGCTTGCCTAGCATGGGTGAGGCACTGGGTTTGATCCTCAGCACCAAACAGAAATAAAATAAAATAAAATAAAAATATTCTGTCCATCTACAACTAAAAATGTAAAAAAAAGACATCAGGAAAAGAAAGCCAAATTAAGCTCAGGAAAGTAGAAATAAGAAAATAATAAATAGCAGAAATTAATGAAATAGAAAAAAATACAATACAAAGAATTGACAAGGATGAAAATACTGTAAATCAATTGATATGATTGATTAAAATCATAAAATATCATGGTACATCCTAAAAGATATAAAAATTCATTAAAAGGCTATTATATACAACTTCATGCCAGTAAGCTTGAAAATTTTAGATTAACTTGACAAATTTACAGAAAGAAGAAATTCAAAATCAGAAGAATACAAAAACATTTTTAAAATAGCACTTATAAGCTCTTTTAGAAAGTAAATTCCCAAATGACTTCACTAGTAAATTCTATTAAACATTTAAGAAAAATTGAATACCAGTTTGTCAAGACTCATGGAAAATATAGAAGAAAATGGAACTTATTCTTATAGACCAGAATAACTGTGGATACTAAAAATTTTATAAGAATATGACGAGAAATAATAATTATTTCAGGATAATATCACATGCAAAATTACAAATAATATAATAGCCATTCAGTTCCAACAACATACCAAAAAACTATAACTGAACCAAGTTGGATTTATTTATGAAAGGCAAGGTTGGATTAATAATAGAAAATTGTGCAGTGTGATTCACCACAATAGGATTGAGGACAAAAATCATATGGTCCCTTCACAGAAGCTGAAAAATTGTGACAAAACTCTGTATCCATCAATGAGGGTAAAAGCTCCAGTAAGTAAGCTAGTAATAAAAGGGAACTTTCTGAAACTGAGAAAATTATCTAGAGAAAAAAATATAATGAAAGCCATAATGGTGAAATGCTGGAATCTTTGGCTTAGAACTCATGCAGAGGAGAATGAAAATAATTGAGCTCTACACATTTGCTTGACCTTGCTTTATTTTGGGAAGAGTGTAGCTAGGACTAATGTATTCTATGTTTGTAATTATCTTTTTATTACTTTTTCTGTCTTCCAAACTTAGCTCTCTGCAAGTAAAATAGCATATCTGAGGAAATATGAAAATATAATACAAAGAATTGACAGAATTATGATTTGTTGAATTCAGCATGACTATACTTGGGAATAGGCCCATAGGTCCCTAAGTGCATTATTAATGACCATTATGACTGACTTCTGAGGGGAGGAGACATCATGCATCAGCCTTTCTCCTGTTAAATGGGGCTTTCTGAGGCCTAGTGAACTACACAAGCTTGTGTCCTACGCAGGCTGAAGTTGCTGGAATATATTATCTTGATTTTATTATGGCTGAGAATGAGCTGGAGTACTGAAAGCATACTATTTTGAAAGACAATTTCTTTGGGGTTATTTTTTAAAACAAAATCAACAGAGAACTGACACATGTTTGAGTACTTGAGGACTCACTGATCAGTATTGTGACTCACCTGCTCTTAAAGACAATGACACGCATCTGACTATTACACACACATGAAAATGTCTAAGCCTGTCATTAATGGATGAGTAAGCTTAGCTACAACAATTGGGATGATAATAAAACAATTTAAGACTTGCTATTTTAGCTGAGTTCAAATAGCAAGGATGATCATGAATAAAGGTCTTTGTATGATAGACTGACAGGCCATTCAGATATGAAGGAAGCAAGAGATATAATCTACACAGACATCAGTGTAGTTTTTGTTAAATTAAAATTATATTCCCCTCCAACAAGATTACTATTATTTGATATCTACTGGGAGTGTAATAGGGAAGAAAAGGTTTTCAAGGGAGTAACTGGGTAGGTAAAAAAGTATAGAATAAATTATGATTTGTTGAATTCAGCATGACTATTTGGGAGTGGGCCCATAGGTCCCTAAGTGCATTTAGAATGTTTCCATAGAAGACATTATTAGCATTGTCTCCATTTTGGGATGACTGAAGTGGTCACAACTAACCATAATAAGTTTTTTGTTTACCACCTATTGAGCTGATGTAGGGTTGATTATATGCAGTGTAAAAACAATGGAACACTTTTTAAACATAGCCAAAGTGGGCGACTGACTCACACCACCGGTTAGAAATAGACATCTCAAGGTCTTCCCTACGCTGAGGTGCTGCTGTTTAAATTCATCTTTTCTCTCACAGACACATAAAGTGTGATGAAGCTTATTGCTCCTGGGTAGGCAGTGACAGATCAGCAACACACCACTGAAAAGATGTGAGCATAGCCATATGTCAAGCATTACTAGCAATTATGGAATGTTTTAAAATAGGATAGGTATTCGCGTATCAAAGTTAGGATTTTTAGATGTTTATCTCCTTCGAGGCAGCCGCCTGAACCAGTCTTGAGATTTGATTTCACAATATGATTTCAGGTTTCTAGAATAGGAACTCTTCCTCATTACACCTTTCTCACCCCAGTCTCCATGTAAGGTTGTTCAAAGTGTGCATAGTAAAAAGTCATCAAACATAACAGGGCACCATTCCCACTGGGACCATACAGAACTGACAGTTGTGCGTGCTGTAGGAGAATGCAGACATTCCAAGGCTTTTGGCCAAATTCTGAAGCAGCAGTAGAGAGCCATCTACTCCTTGAACCCACCTACTAACATTTACTTGGACACACATGTGTGCATATAGCTGTGTCTCTTCCTGGTTGCATTTTGAGTGCCTGGATTCCAGCATTCCTTCCTCACTCTGAACTTGTCACCTCATCTTGGCAGGGAGTGTTTTATGTGCTAGGAAGGGGCTAAAGTTCATAGGAATGGAGGGCAGGTATCTGCCTACTTAGCTGCTGTCCTCAGACTCTGGAAAAATCTTTAGACTCAAATCTAGTACATTTAAGCAGGTTTTCCCCATTTGAGGTTAGAAGCATATTTCTGTCAACAATTTGTAAAGCAGTTCAACTTATGGAAACACTGGATGCTAGTATTTAAGCCCTAGAGGTAGTGTTTCCCTTTTTCCCTCTCCTGGCCACTTTTAAGGCCACTGTGGTAGGCTGAGAAAGTGACACCTTCCCCAAGATACAGTCACTTTGTGATTACTAGTACCTGTGACTATTACATCATTTGGTAAAAGAGTGAATATTACCTGGTGTAGCAAAAGATGTGATTACAAATCTTGAGACACAGAGCTTATTTTGGATTATCCTGGTGGGCCCTAAGTGCAATAAAGTATATAATTATAAAAAATAGGGGCAGAGGGTAGAGATAGATACAGTCACCTAATATGGCTGGAGCAATCAATAGCTGGTTGCTGTGTATAATTTATGAGATTGCTCAATAATCCATGTATTAGTTTTCTATTGTTGCACAACAAATTACCACAAGTTTACTGATTTACAGCAACATGTATTTATTACCTTCTGGTTGCTATGGGTCAGAAGTTTGAGCATGGCTTAGTTGGGTCCTCTGCCAGTTTGCAATCCAGGTGTCAGTCAGAGATAGAGGCTCAATGGATGACAGTTATGCTACCAAGCTCCTGTGGTCATTAGCAGAATTCATTTTCTTGTGGTTACAAGATTCAGGCTCTGGCTTCTTGCTGGGCATTGGATAGAGGCCACCCTTAGCTTCCAGATGCTTCGACAGTTCCTTGCCACATGGCCTTTTCCATAGGTCTTCTCACAGCATGGCAGCTTGTCTCTTCGAAGCTAGCAAGGAAGAAAGATAGCAAGTCTGCTAGCAAGATGGAGTTTTATAGAACACAATTATAAGCATAACATCCTACCTTTGCTGTAGTCTATTTGTTAGAAGAAAGTCACAGTCCCTGCCCATAGTCAAGCAGAGGGAACCACACAGAAGTGTGAACTCCAAAGAGGCAGAGATCATGGAGCCACCTTAAATTTTGTTTTCTACTGCCGCAGCCCAGCTGCAGCAAAATAACCGGGGGGGGGGGGGGGGGGGGGGGGGGGGGGGGGGGGGGTGACGAATAACTTGTGTACGTTGATACAGCAGGAGTAGGAGCCGTTTATTGCAGGACAGGAGCAGTATTTATACATTCCACAGAGCTTATCTAATTAGCATAAACTAGATACATCAGTCAACCAATCAGGAATCTCTACACTTAATGACTCGCTTTTGTTACTTCTCAAACCACTCCCTCTGGCATTTTGCCAGGCACCATCCAGACTTGTTTACGAACTCTAACATTCCCCTGACTAAATGCCAGGTGTTATTTTGACTTGTTTACAGACTCTAACATTTCCCCCTTTTGTTTAATTTAAATAACGACCATAGTGGTTTTTACAGAAACACCATAAATAACCTGCTACAAACAGAAAGGAAGGATACAAAATGCCACAATACCAAGCCACTTGATGGCTCCATGCAAGAAGCCCTTGGAAAAATTATACCAGCAATGACACTGTTAGCAAAGATACCGAGTTACAATTATAGATTACAGTTTGTTGTCTCAGTCCAGGTAAAGCAGTGTCTCAATAGATCTCAGTTCAGATAAAGCAGTGTCTCAATAGATTAACTCACAGTCCAGGTAAATCACAGTCCAGGTAAGTTCTGCAGGCAGCTAGCTTAAATCATAGTCCAGGAAAGTTCTGCAGGCAGCTACCTTGATCCGAAGTCTCCTCCGGTTCTCAGCCGAAGTCTCCTCCGGTTTTAAGCAACACTGTAAATTCTTCCACCTTTGTTTTCACCGGCACTGGGAGGAAGGCAGGAAATCCGGATGGCTAAAGAAAATCCTGTAGTATTCTACTAAGAAAACAACCTTCTGAACAATTTAGTACATTATCTCAAGGTTTTTTTTTGCATTTGAAATAAGCATTAATAGTGCTCATTACTCATCAGCTTCCAGGTGTGGGAGAACCATTGTAGCTTAGTTATTGGCATTGAAAATGACCAAACATCAGGGACACCAGTAGTGTCTTCTGCTGGCTGTAATGCCTGGGCAGCCCCAGATGGCCCTGGGGAGTGTCCCCGACTCAAACTGCTACTGGGCACAGGGAGCAAGAGCCTGCGATACTGTGCCTCCAGGTCAGGTCTAGATTTGGGTTCGAGGCAGTGGAAGAGCCAGCTCCCGGCCAGGAGGCGGGGAAGGGCCAGTTGCCACCGCCTCTTGGAAAATCCTTGCTGCGCTGTGACCGGCTTGCACACTCGGCAGCCGATTCGCCGCTTCACGCACCCTCAGGTAACGAAAAGTATTTAGTAATAGCCTTTTGCTGCAACTTTTTTCCTGATAATCTTTCTTCTTCTGAACTTTCTTTTTCTTTCTGACTAGAGTTCCTGGGCTTCCATCAACACATGCCCTAACTATTCTTGGTTCCACTGGGGTGCCTTCTTCCCTTAGTAATTTACTTCTCACCCCTTCCATATTTTCATCACAAAGACAATACAATACACTGAGACAAAACAAGACACAAACATACTGTATCAATCTTCTCCATTTTCTCGAAATGGTCATTTTTCCTCCCGTCCTATCTATGGACGGGCAGCTTTTTTTCGTCACTTACCCCCAAGTGTCCTGGGGCTCCCGGTACGGGCCACCATCTGCCGCAGCCCGGCTGCAGCAAAATAACCGGGGGGGGGGGGGGGGGGGGTGACGAATAACTTGTGTACGTTGATACAGCAGGAGTAGGAGCCGTTTATTGCAGGACAGGAGCAGTATTTATACATTCCACAGAGCTTATCTAATTAGCATAAACTAGATACATCAGTCAACCAATCAGGAATCTCTACACTTAATGACTCGCTTTTGTTACTTCTCAAACCACTCCCTCTGGCATTTTGCCAGGCACCATCCAGACTTGTTTACGAACTCTAACATTCCCCTGGCTAAGTGCCAGGTGTTATTTTGACTTGTTTACAGACTCTAACATTCTACCACATATCAATTTAATCATTTATATAGAGGAAATGTTGGTCAAAGGGTACACAGTTTCAGTTTTGCAAGAGGAATAGTTTCTAGAGATCCAATGGACAGCATGATAACTATAATTTACAATATGGTATTATATATATATATATACAATATATATATGTATATATATATGTATATATATATATATATACACAATATATATATATATATATATACAATATATATATATATATATATATACACAATATATATATATATATATATATATACTATATATATATATATATATATATATATATATACAATATATATATATATATATATATATATACACACACACACACACACACGGAACAAAGGAAAAAGAAAGAAAATAATAACTATGTAAAGTGATATGTCAATTAGCTTGAGTGTGCTGATTATTTTACAATGTACACATATATCAAATCATCAGGTCATACACCTTAAATATGCACATATATTCCTGGGCTTATGATGAGGTGACATCCCCCAAAATTAAAAACATCTAGCCTACCAGTATCATGAAAAAGGACTGTACTATATGTTGATAGTTCAGCAAAAGATTACACATTCAGAATTTGAAATATGATTTCTACTGAATGACTATCACACTTGCACCATTGTAAAGTAAAAAAAATGTTAAGTCGAACTGTGGAGAGTTGAAGACCATCAATACAATTTTATTTGTCAATTGTACCTCAATAAATCTGAAGACTTATTGAAGAAGAATTTAAAGACTCACATAGCTTAGCAGTAGCTCTTTTTCCATTGCAGCTTTTTATATTTTTCTGGCCAAAGTAGTGCTACAGTGATAAATAAACCAAGGGATAGACATGTGGTTATTAGCTGATAGAAAGTAACTAAAGTCTGAGAGCATATATTCATGATGTAGTTGTACAAGTGTTTTTCTCATTTTGCTAACTTAGCTTCTAGAGGCTTCTACAGGTCCTTGATATATGCCCCTTTCCATAGGGTCCTCTTACAATGTGGATTCTTGCCTCTGCAAAGCTAGCATTGTTAGAATGTGCCTGGTTTTAGAAAAGAGAAAGCTCAATAAATATACTAACACAACTGAAAATATCTCCTTTTGGCTCAAATTCTTTTTATTAGACAAAATATCGCCCACACAGGTTTTATAAATATACATCTGTTATAAGTTGTATGTTCATCTTAATGAATTTAGAAAGTATGGGTTGCTCATTAGTATTGATCCAATGTCTCTGGGTTCCTCTAACTAGAAAATATTAGGAGCTATAGTGTGCTGGATGGAAAAATCTTGAAAATAATCTTATCCTTCCTTAAAAACTTCTTCATTCCCGTCGGCCCAGTTGGGGATTATGTCTGAGTTACCACTCTCACCTGGATGTTGTGATAAACTACTGACTTCTTTATTCTAGTTTATGCCTCTCTGACTTGTGTTTCTTCTCAGCTTAAAGGCTTTTTGTAGAGCTTCATTCCTTCACCCAAAATTCTGAGTTCTTCCCCTGTCCTCCAGGGCACTGCATGGTTCCCCTGCCATCCAATTTTTCATCTCTTTCAGAATAACTAGGGTGGCCATATTGAACACATTCAGTGCCTTCTATCTGAAATGCCTTCTCCTTTTTGTTCAACTCATTGATTTAGTGATTTGCTTTGTTTTGTTTGTGTATTTATCAACCTATATTATAAAACATTCCAAACATAAAAGAAATACAGAGAGTAACATAATAAACAAGCATATCCCCACCATCTGTTTTAAAAATATTGATATTTTGCCATATTTACCTTAATGTATATTTTTCAATTTTATAGTGAATGTTTATAAAAACAAAATAGAATGACACAATGAACATATGTATATCTAATACTGAGTTCCAAAAACCATTAATATTTTGCCTATTTTTGTCCCTCTCTCATTTCTTCTATGTATTACAATCTTTCTCCCCTCCACAAACAACATACATATATACACACGTGAAGCATTTAAAAATGTAAGTTAAATTTTGGCTATAATCATTGCATTTCATCCCTAAATAGCTCTACATGCATTTCCTAATAAGGTATTCTACTATGGAATCTCCATATTATTGCTGCACCTAGGAAAATTAACAACAAACTCCTTATGTCATGTTATAGTCTATCCACATAAAATGGCAATTACCCCCCAAAGTCTTTTTCCTACATAGAATCCAATCAAGGTTAAATCATCACATTTAGTTTTTCTTCCTTAAAAATCTTTCATTCCAAAATTGTCACCCTTATAATCTTTCATATGATATTAAATTTGTGAAGTCATCAGGCCAATGAACAGTAGCATATTTCATAATTGGGATTTCTCAGAATTTCCCCTCATGTTTTCATTTAGCATCTAGCTTTATAACATGTCTCTCCTAAAGATTGGAAGTTTTCCTCTTTTCCATCACCCTTTTACCTAATGGTTTTAATATACATGGATGCCTGAATCAGTCATACCATCAGTGGTTGTAAAATGATAATTTTCCAGTTATATCCACTACTTTACATTTATTGTTATTTTTCTGCAAAGAAAAGTATTCACTGATCAATAGGGAATGAACTCCAGTTCCTCCTCTAGGGTGATTCCTTCCTTCTTTTCCTTTAATTGGCAATTTTCAGAGTAAGTCATCTCTAATGATGGCAAATGAGTGAGTCCCTCCCCACTCCTTTCTTCTTTTGAATTGAAAATTTCAATGTGGACTTACTGCCCACATCCTAAGTGGGGCATTGGGAATGGGACTCTCCTTGGTGGAATGGGCTGGCTGAGAAATAAAAGCTAATAAAAATAAAACAGCTAAATAACCACAGAACACAGAAAGTAGTTTCAAAGCAAGAACAGGTCGAGCAAGCTGACCAGACACATTGAGTTTCTAACACAAAGAAAACTGCATCCACTTTATATATAGTGGAAGATATCAAAGAAATTCTATAGAATGTTTTTTACCAAAATAGGATAAAAGTGGGGACAGGTAAGCTTCCCAGTTCCTAATGGGTTACGCTGATCTCCAGTACTACTATGAAGGACCCTTCTAGCAGATCAGAGGGGAAGGTCATATGCATTGGGTGGTCTGTAGCTATGGGACAGCCAGGGAACTTCCCATTGCCAGACCTATTCCCTTCCTCATTTCCATGCCAAGAGAAGGTCCTCATGTATTTCACATATGGCTTCCCACAAGAACTTGTGAAATTCTTGTGCCACTAAAAGCACAAGAAGCAATCACACACATAACAACACTGAGAACTTTTATCTGTCAGATCTTGATTTCCTCTTAAAGATGAATCAGAAGTCCTTGGAGATATGGTTAATTTCAGGTCTGTGACCTGGACTATCTTATTATGAGTTCCCCCAGAAGCAGACCCTAAGACTCAAGTTCAGCGGGTACTTGTTTGGGAGATGTTTTCCAAAACATTGGTAGCAGAACAGGGAAATGATGGGAAAAGGGGAAGGAAGATAATCAGGTAGTATTCCTTAGTGGTTTACCACTGCAAGTAAGTGGAACTTACTTCTATTGCAGGACTCAGAAAGCCAGTGTAGTACATGAGCTACAGGCATTTCATTTGAGGGTTATTTATCCTCCAACTTCTGTCATCCTTTGAAGACTTCTCCTGGAGAGCATTATTTCTGGCATTATCAATATCTATGTGGGCAGGCAAAAAAGCTTCAATATCCAGAGAAACCCTTCAGTCAAAGAAACACAGGTGCTGGTGTTGGAAGTCTGTTGACAATGGAGTCTGAGTAGGTTAGCAACAGTGAAATCCAGCTACAGAGATTTATGGATTTCTATTTATTCAGTGTGTTATCTTTATTTACACTTATTTTTTCCATATTTTATTGGGGCATTATAGTTTCATATAATGATAGAATTCATTGTTACATTTTCATACACAATGTTAACAATATAATTTGTTCAATATCATCCCTCAGTTTTTTTTTGATGCTTAATGCCTCCCAAATTTGATCAGTATGAACTTTTTCAATCCTTTTATTTTCCTGGGAGTTCTTTGAGCATATTTCCACTAGCTTTGGTCACTTCTTTACTTTCTGGCACATGATGAACCAAAATCACCTTGTATTTTGTCCCAGACCTGGAATTAACCATTTCTTCAATGAGTTCTGATTCATATTTTAGGAGGAAACCAAGATCTGACAATCTAAAAGTTAGCATTGTTACTGGGTATGTGATTGCTTCTTGTACTTTTGAGTGACCTAGTTTCACAAGCTCACATCAAATTTTTAAACTCAAATTTGACAATATAAATTTTTACTTAAGGACTGGGGTTGTAGCTCAGTGGTAGAGTGCTCGCCTAGTATGTGTGAGGCACTGGGTTTGATCCTCAGCACCACATAAGAAGAAATAAATAAATAAAGCTATTGTGTCAATCTGCAACTAAAAACTTTAAAAAATTACTTATTTTTTTGATTTTTATCTTTGTTTTCTCTTACACTGAAAGTATGGTCTCTAATAACACTAACTTATAATTTCAATATTATGATGCCAATGTTACATCTAAGTAAAGATGGTCATAATTTCTTTGCAAATGTTTTCATTTTCCTATATCACCATAAGGATGTACATAATACTGTGTTCTATAATCACCTGAAATAATTTTCTCTCTTACTTTTTTTCCCATTTTAACTGTTATTGCTGCAGTCCGGTTGCAGCAAAATAACCGGGGGGTGACGAGCAACTTGTGAAGTTTGATGCAGCAGGAGTGGGAGTCGTTTATTGTAGGACAGGAGGGGTATATATACATTCCACACAGCTTATCTTAATTAACATAAACTAGATACAGCAGTCAACCAATAAGGAATCTCCACACTTAATGGTTCGCTGGCGTTACTTCACAAACCACTCCCTCTGGCAAAATGCCAGGTGCCATCTTGACTTGTTTACAGACCCTAACAGTTATGATTTAGATATGGAATGTCTCCCAAAGGCTCATGTATAGACAGCTTTGTCCACAATGCATCGATATTCAAAGATGGGACTCCATAAATGGGGAATTATCCATTGACAGATTAATAATGCGATGGAATTAATGAGAGCTGAAAACTGTAGGAGGTGGGGCCTATTTAGAGGAAGCTTCATTGGGTGCATGCCATAGAAGGGTATTTCTCGGCCCTGGCCCTTCCCTCCCTCCCTCTCTCTGTCTCAGATGCCACCATGTGAGCAGTCTTGCTTCACCATGCCCTTCCACTATGATTTCCTGCCCCACCACAGTCCCAGAAACAATAAAGTGGCAACTATAGACTGAAACCTCTGAAACTATGAGTCAAAAAAAATCTTTAGTCCTTTAAGGTGTTCATGGCAAGCAGTTTGGTCACTGTGATGAAAATCTGACTAACACATTAACCATTTTGACATAGGGTTGCAATCATTTCTTTCCATTTGAGGGTTTTCTTTAATTTTATTTTGAAAACATTTACACAATTAATACATCAAAATATATACAAGAAAATACTCAGAGAAATCTGCCTTTTAGTATCCTGGCTTACCTTTCCAGTGCTTGTTTATGCATATGTATTTTCTTACCCATATGTTAGCCTACCATATATACTGTTATGTCCTTTGCATTTTCCTCTTACCAGTGTATTTTGGAGGTTGCTCATCTTCAAATGATAGAAATCTTAATTATCTTTTATAGTTTCATAGTACTGCGTTTTGTGGCTATAGCATAGTTTATATAGCACCAATTGAAACACAAATAAATTGATTCCAAACTTTTGCTCTCTCAAATAAAGCTGCAATGAATAATCGTGTGTGTGTGTGTGTGTGTGTGTGTGTGTGTGTGTTTATATGTGGGTACAACTTTACAGTAGATTCTCTGATGTGAAATTGTTTAGTCAAAAGGTAGATCTGGTAATTTTATGTAATATTTCCATATTCCTTATTATAATAGTTGTACATTTTATTCTACCACCTTAATGCTAAATCTTCATCAGAAGAGTTTACCTTTAATAACGTACCTGGTTATTACAATTATATGCTCATATTATTCAAAAACAGTGCATACTTTTCCTTTCAAAACCTTCTGTCTTCAGTAGTTTTAGTCTAATTTCTTTTTCAATATTTCTAATACAATGTTAAGAGTAGTGAAAGTAGTGTTATACTTGCAATGCTTCTAACTCTATTTGGAATGATTTTAATGATTCCTTATTAAGATGTTCCTTTTATTTAATTTTAATTTTATTTTATCATGATAAGGAAGGACTAGTACCTATTTCATTTAAAAGATTTTATAAAGGGGAGTTTGTCTGCTTTGAGATGCTTATGTAATATTCATGAAAATAATATAGTTTTGAAGAGTTTTAAAATATCAAACCTTTCTTGTATCCTGGAATAAGCCCTGTTTTTTTTTCATAATGTATAAGGAGCTATTTCAACCCCTCCCTCCCCTGTGAAACTCCTGAAAATTATTTTTAAGAAATCATTTAAAGTTTCTGGAAATAGCCTTAAGGACATAATGCAAATGAAGAAACATTTATCCAAGAGACTCTACTAAAATGCAATAGGAACTGTTCTGTGTCTGTGATATTTGAAACAAGTCCTGTACCTTCTATCCTTTCTCTCAGTTCTGTTAGGTATAGCTAAGAATGCTGGGCTGTCTTTTCTCCCAGCTCCCACATGAGGGTTATCTTACTGGGAAAGGTACAATATCAGCATTTCTTACCCTGATTCCAGCCACCTGTTGCTGAGGCTAAGCTCTGGGCAAGTATAGATGAGAGGCAGAGGCTCCCTTCTTCCCAACCCCTATCTTGGGTGTGTTGCTATTATCAAGGGAAGATTTGCTGCTTGATGCATATAGAAGCCAATACCATGGAACTGGGTTTTTGAAAAAAAAAAAAATAAAATAAAGTAGCTGGGTGCAGTGGTGCATGCCTATAATCCCAGTGACTCTGGAAGCTGAGGCAGGAGGATTGTGAGTACAAAGCCTGCCTCAGCAATTTAGCAAGACCCTAAGAAACTTAACAAGACCCTGTCTCAAAATAAAAAGAGCTGTGGATGTGACTCAGTGATTAAATACCCCTGGGTTCAATCATAATAATAATAATAATAATAATAATAATAATAATAATAATTAAAGATTTATTTCATGGTCAACTGACAAGGAGGCCAGGAGCTGTAAGCTCAGATCTGTTTCCCCAACTGCCTGGTAATGGAGGGAATTTATAGGAAGGGAAAGGGCAATGTTGCTTGTTGATTGGATAAAAAGAAGGGGGCACATATTTCTTTTGGCAGAGGAGTTATATTCTGTGTGGGAAATTTAGATCTTATGGCATCATTGAGCAGAAAAGCTAGTGTCTTATGCTCATGTCATTCTTGAAAAGCTGGTTCTAAAAAAAAAAAGCTGGTTGTAAGAATTATTCATGAAAAGCCTGGAGACCTTCTGGAAGACAATTGAAGTTAAGGAACTTATATCTGGGTGTGTCCAGGCTGTAACTGATTTGATTGCTACTGAAAATACTATGGTCCTGATCATCCTTAACCCTGCTCATGGAATAGGGGTTCCATACTGACAGAGGCAAGCAGAGGTTAATGTGAGAGAGAGCATGTGGCTACTGTCCCTTGTCACCAACAGCTCAGCTCCTAAATTGGGATTGTCATTCACCGAGATATACGCAATTGTCCCTGAATCCAGCTCCAGAGCCCTGGCTCAGAGGCTTTGCCTATGGGAAGAAGCAAGCCATAGAATAAAGAGCTCTAATTCCTCCCCAAAAGGAACAGCTTTATTTGTAATAGAATGTGAAGAAGGCTTTCGCCTGGTTGCACCCTTGAAAGCAAAATGGGTCACCAACAGCTTTATTGGAATCACCTGCGAAAATTTGGTCTGGGTTTTCGCTCTTGCAGGTTCTGCTCAAGCCCTCACAGTCTGATCCGGAAATGTAGCCTCAACATGTGCTGGCAGTATTTCTGTCACTACGAGAAGGATATAGGATTAAGTTGGATTAAGTGATCTTTCTTGAATGGATTGCCCAAGACAGCTACCTAGTGGGAAAAAAAAAAAAACAAAAAAACATGCTAGCTCTTTGTACATAAAATAAAATTCTAAAATACTTAAAAAAAAAGAATGTGAAGAAGTTTAAAGCTAAAGGAGCTCTCTAAAAGAAAAAAAAAATCATGGAGGCAACTGGTAGACTCAATAGAGATATGGGCTTAACTGTAGGCTGGTTATTTGCCCAGAGAGAAACTAAGAAAGAAGGAGGTGGGAAAAACCCTTCAGGTGTCATAATAACTTCAAACAGTAGTTTTGGAAAGTGTCTTCAAGGCAGCCTAAATTTGACTGCATGCCCAGGTAAAGCAATAGAGCAATCATCTAATAATTGGTGAAGCTTAACTGCTGGATGTGGTCAAGGAGAGAGATTGTAAAAGAGAATCCTGAAAAACCTATTGTCTAACACTTCTGTAAACATATCTAAGATTGCACTTCTTAAAAAGCAGTATGAAGGGTTTACACTTCAGGGATAAATAGTTTTTTTCTGAAATAATTCAGTCTGAAATTAAATAAGTAAACAAGCATAGAGAAGTTCAGATTTTCCCTTTGAAGTTTCCATATTTGAGTCTGCTAAAAAGAAGTGGTAATGGATTCGCAGGAGAAAAGCCATAACAAATTTATTTAATCATAATTTTAAATGACACAGTGGCCTTTAGATTGAAGATCCAAAGATAACTACCATTTTTATGCTTGGGTTTGATGAAGCATGGACAAAAAGGGTATGATTTAATACTAATAGACTGACGAGGAAACACAATAAGGCCTGTCCAGATTCTTCTTGGCCTCTCTCTGCATCATTCTTACCTTTCTGAAATGGGGTCTTATGACCTACAATCAAACAAGATAGGTTAGATAATTTCTTTTTTTTCTTTTTTTTTGTACCAGGGATTCAACTCAAGGATACTTAAGCACTAAGCCACATCCCCAGCCCTTTTGTATATTTTATTTAAAGACAGGGTCTTGCTGAGTTTCTTAGGACCTTACTAAGTTGCTAAGGCTGGCATCAAACTCTCAATCCTCCTGCCTCAGCCTCCTGAAGCACTGGCATTACAGGCATGCACCACCATGTCCAGCCTAAATATTTCTTTATAGACAACTCATATACCAAAAGTGTGGGGGGGAGTCAGTAGTATTTTTAGATTTTATAACTGGCTTTGGGAGAAAAGGGTTCTGGTTTCTGACTTGTATGGGGAAGAGGAATGCTGGTTTTTCTGTGACTTGTTTTGGAGGGAATGATGGGTAAGAGATAGATAGGCAGAAAAAACTGAGAAACGTCAATGCTTCTAAAATTTGGGTTAACATATTTAAAAAAAATAATATATATATTTCTTAGCTGTAGTTGGACACAATACCTTTTTTATTTATTTATTTTTATGTGGTGCTGAGGATTGAACCCACGGCCTCGCACTTGCTAGGTGAGCACTCTACCATTAAGCCCCAGCCCCAGCCCTGGGTTAACATTTTCTGAGCCCCAAACCAAGCAAATAACATGCTCTGAAGGGGTGTAACTATTACCAAATATTTGCTATAATAGATTACCTACAATTTTTGTTTTCAACAAAAATTTGTCTTCATGAAAAGAAATAGAAAAGTATGATCCACACAGTGTAAAATAACAAACATAAAACAGGCAACAGAAACACTGACTGATCAGATGTCTGATTTGATAGATTAAAGACTACAAAGTAGCCATTATAATTATGTTCAAAAATACTACACGAAACTATGATTAAGTAAATAAAAGAAAGTATGACAATAATATCACATCAAATGCAGAATATCAATAAAAAAATAGAAAAAGTGTAAAAGATCCAAAGGGAAATTCTGGTGTTGAAAAGTATAACAACTAAGATGAAAACTACTCTATGGGGATCAACAGTCAATTTGAACTGGCAGAAGAGGTAATGAACTTGAATATATGTCAATGGAAATTATGCAATCAAAACAGAAAGAATAAGAAAAAATTAAAAAAGCCTCAGATACAGAAAGCTAAACAAAGATAAGGAACAAATAAAGAAGACTCACACTTTCTGATTTCAAACTTACTACAAAGCCAGGGTAATTGAGAAAATGTGGAAGTGGCACAAGGATAGATATATAGGTCATTGTTATAGAAAGGAAAGTCCACAAATTAACCCATACGTGTATGGTCAACTTATCTTTGAAAAGGATGCCTAGAACAATCAATGAAGACAGAATAGTATTTTTTTCAACAAATGGTTCTTAGGCAAAAGCAAATGATTAAAATTAAACCCTTGGATGGGCATGGTGGTGCAGGCCTGTAATCCCAGTGGCTTTGAAGGCTGAAACAGGAAGATTGAGAGTTCAAAGCCAGCCTCAGCAACATAGCGAGGTGTTAAGTAACTCAATGAGACCCTGACTCTAAATAAAATACAAAATAGGGCTGGGGATGTGACTCCATGGCTGAGTGCCCCTTAGTTCAATCCCCACTACCCCCCCCCCCAAATTAAATCCTTACTTCATACCATGTATAATAATGAACCCAAATGGGATCAAAGACCCAAGTGCAAAATCTTAGGAGAAAACTTAGAGGTAAATCTGAATGACTTCAGATTTGACAATAGATTCTTAAGATATATGTTCAATGCAAGGACTGTGAAAGCGTCAGTGTACTGTTTACCCAACACAAAGAAAGCTTGGAGGACTCGATGGAGAGGGTTTGGACATTTTATCACTCATATTCTCCTTGTCAGTGGCAGGCTGGGACAAAATGGATGGCTCACCATGCCTACAAGTAGAGGGAATATACAGAATAGGTTGTGTGCCCATTGTGAAGACAGATTTCTTCAGATGTTTTATGAGTATGTTCTTTAACTTTACAACCAAAGTCACTCTGCTTCCCTTGTCTGGGAGACAAGGGAAGTACCCACTTTCCCTTCTCCTTCCTTCATTATCACATTCATTGGAGTCCTTCCACTGCCAGGAACAACAAGGCTTCTGGGTACTGACTGGTGTCTACAATATGAAACCCCAAACCACAAGCAACAAAAGGAAAAATATGTAACTTGTATTTCATCAAAATTAAAACCTTGCATGCTTCACAGGACCCTATCTAGAAAATGAAACGAAAACTCACACTATGGGAAAAAATATTTGCAAATCGATTATTTGGTAAGGGAGTAGAATATGTAAAGACCTTTTATAACTCAATAACAAAATAACTCAAAAAGTGGGCCAAGGATATGAATAGACATTTATTCAAAGATATACAAATGACCAATAAACACAGGTAAAAATGCTTGACACTCTTAGTTATCAGGGAAATGTAAATCAAATCTGTAACTATAAAGCAGTTTTTACCACTAAGATAGTTTATAATAATTTAAAAACTCAGATAATAACAGGTATTTGTGAGGGCATGGAGAAGTAAAAGCTCATATATACTCTTGGTAAAAATGTAAATGCTGTGGTCACTTTGGAAAACAGTCTGTTTCTTAAATGGGTACACATAAAATTATCATACATTCTAGCAATTATGCTTCTAGGTACATAACCAAGAAAAAGATATGTCCACCAAAAAACTTTACAAGGATGTCTATAGCAGAACTACTCATGATACCTGAAATCGAAAGTAATTCACATGTTCATTACTTAGATTAATGGATAAATACAATATTTTAAGTCCATACAATGCATAACATACTCAACCATAAAAATAAGCAAGTACTGATACACACAAAAACATTCCTGAATCTTAGAAAAATCATAAGTGAATCTAAAAACAGAAGGCCACATATTACATGATTTCATTTTTTCATTTTTATGAAATATCTAGAATAGTTAACTCCATAGAAACAAAGGAGATTAGTGGTTGCTTAGGGCTTGGTGGTATCGGGGAGCTAAGGAGATGATAGTCAAAGGGCACAGAATTTCTTTTTGAGATGATGAAATGTTATAAAATTGACTGTGGTGATGTTTGCTCATATCTCTGAGTATATATGCACATATATATTGATTCAGTTGCATTGCATCCTGGATTATTTTGGCAGGGCTGACATAACAAAGTTCTATTCCTATTTCTATTCTGACTTGAATAGAATTGATCCCTGAATTTTCTTATTTTGTAATGTATATGTTGATAATCATATGTATATATATGTGTGTGTATGTGTGTGTGTGTATATATATATATATATATATATATATATATATATAATTTTACATATATTTTATGTGCATTTTCTCCTTTCCTTTATCAGTTTTTGACAAATATTTCATACTGGTTTTTAAAATCAATTATGTGGTCTGCTCAGTTTTTCCTTATTTTCTGTTTCAATACATTTGTGCTTTCATTATTTTTTTCATCATACTTTTTAAGCTTAATTGTGTGCTTTTCTTTTTTTAATATTTATTTTTCAGTTTTCGGCAGACATAACATCTTTATTTGATTTTTATGTGGTGCTGAGGATCGAACCCAGCGCCCCGCACATGCCAGGCGAGCACGTCACCGCCTGAGCCACATCCCCAGCCCCAATTATGTGCTTTTCTAATTTCTACATTGAATGCTTAACTTTAAATCCATTTAACATATGAAACAATGAATTTAAACTACTGATTTTCTCTATCATTTTAGCTATATCTCCCAAATTTTAATATGTTCTTTTCTTGAAATTTACTTTTAAGCTCTTAGATTTCTTTTATGATTTCTCTTCTGTCTTAAATCCTTAATCCTCAATATTTACAAATTCCACAACTTTAAAAAATTTCTGCAATTTTTTAACCCGGAAAATATCTGTCATTTTATTATATATGGCTCACAGGTGCATCTAATGTAACATAACTGGAAATGATGTGAATTAGATTTAATCTATTAGTAATTCTCTGTGGCCATAGACAGAATACTTCCGTTTGCCTTAATATTCCTACTGGTTTAACTGGGACAGTAATAAAATATAACCTTCTTTTCTTCACAATAATCTCAAACAATCAAATCTATCTGGCACAGAAGCAATAATACACTGCTCATACCTTCAGAAAGTAAATATCTCTGGAAATATCCTAAAAGGAAAACTGTTTTAATTTCTGGTGGGACCTGGGTCAAACCTTGAGGAAAATAATTTCCAAAGAACTCTGGACTGAGCCAGTTCTTAGGGTTTTAGGAGGCACTATAAAGCCATTGTAGAGGGATAGTACTACTTTTGTTTTTTTAAGAAGATTTTTCTTTGTTATTTTGAATGTAATTGCATCGTGGGAGAAGTAAGATACCAATTCCTAATCCTTTTTAAAGATTTCTTTTGTACCATAGTGTTTGGTCTATTTTTGTAATTATAATTAATTCATAATTACTAATGGATGATAATCTCTGTTGCTTTCATTCTCTTTGTGAATGTATCTAAACTGCACTGTTAAAGTTTCAAACCTTCTATATACTTACTTTTATCTGCTTGATCTACCAATTTATGATAGAATAATGTTCAATGCTCATTTAATACAGGATTTATCATTTTCCTTGTAATAGTTAGGTTTTGCTCTATGTGTTTTGAGAATATATTATTCAGGCATTTAAGTCCACAATTAATGATATTGCTTGGCTATATTTCTGTACTGATTCTTTACTTTAATGCAATGTTCCTATTTATTCTTAACAATTTTTGTTCTTGTTTTTGAAATCTGTTTTACTAATGTGACTACAAATGTTATCATTTGTTCAATACTTTTCTGGTATTGAACAAAGGGGTAAGCTTTTACCCATCTCTTTAGTTTGAATTTTCCTCTGTGTTTTTGTTTTACATGTTTCTCTTATATGAAGTATAGAGGTGGTTGTTTTTTTAACTTTCACTCTGTCTTCATTTTTGCTGTAAAGATGAAGTTAATATAGGGATTGATACGTTTTGCTCATGCTTCTCATGATCCTCTGCTTATTTTGACATTCTAAATTATTGCATCTGTGTTTTTCTAGTTTCTTTAACATTTTGACATACAAGCTTAATTATTTCATTTTTTCACACTGTCTGAAATCATTTACTAATTTTGTTTTGTCCCAAACATAACAAAGATTTTATCCTGCTCCTACCACCCAGAAAATAACACTCATCTTATTATTGTTGTCTAGAGATTTAGATTTACCATTTGCAAGAAAAATAACTTATAGAAAATAACAAATCGTACTTTTGTGTTTCATTGTTATTTCTTTTAACTTACTGTTTCTTCCACCATTTACTTTTTTTCTTCCCAATGAATACCCTTATGTGTTTCTTTTAATATTCATCTATGGGCAGTAAGCTTTCTTTATTTCTTTTTTTTAAAAAAAAATATTTATTTATTTAGTTTTTGGTGGACACAATATCTTTAGTTTATTTTTATGTGGTGCTGAGAATCGAACCCAGTGCCTCACACATGCTAGGCAAGCATGCTACCACTTGAGCCACATCCCCAGCCCCAGTAAGCTTTCTTAATCTTTGTATATCTGAAATTTTTTTATTGCCATCTTATACCTCAACTAATCTGGGTATAAAGTTTTAGGTTTATAGTTAATTTTTTCCCCACATGTGAAAATATGGTCTTCCACTGACTTTTGCCATTTTTTGGCGATGTGAATTCTGCTGTCAGTCTATTATTCTCTACTAGTCATTCTTTCATTTTTAATCTGATAGTTCTTTCATAATACTTATTCTTCCTTATTTGTTAGTGTCTCTAATATGTATTTTTTATGGATTAAATTTATTTACCTAACATGTTCCTTAGAAAGCACTTTAGATTTGAGGATTCTTCTCTTCTTTCAACTTTAACTTGGAGGTTATTCTCTCCTCTCTATAGGTCTACATAGAATCCCTAAACCAAAGATCCCAATGCTTCCCCACTACCAAATTCCTTCCAATGGGTCTTGGATAGCTATACAGCCTATCATCAAAACATCTCAATATCCTCAGACTCTTCTCTGTACTTTTCCTTTGCATATTCATGTAATCTCATTCCATTCTTTTGTTTCCATTTATAATCTCATATTTTTTAAATGTAAATTTTTATTTCATGGATCACTTTGGATATGAAGACCATCCTTATTTAGTATTATGGTCAGTCTGTTCTAGTTTATTAAGTTCTGCTGGATTAAATTTGTTTTGATTTGAAAAAAACAAAACCAAACAAAAACCTTTGTTGGCTTTCTTACCATAAATTGGATTTGCACATTATCTAAATTTGGTTTGCAGACATATCTTTAAGCACTTTGTACTCCTTTCTTATTTGCTTGCTCCTTCCTTCCACCTGGGCCCTAGACCCTTGGTGCAGGATCAATTCAGGGCTTTTTCCCTGGTGATGTTAGTGATGTGGCAAATACAGTCTCCAGGCTGGCTCTGATTTCCAGGCTAAGTCGGCCTCCTCTCTCTCATTAACTTCAGGCACAGCTGTGTTTTTCAGCCTCTTTTTGGAGTTGGGGAGGTATTTCCCAGCGCTTTGCTTTAATTGATGAGCCTGGCTCTATTTCCTTATTTTACATGGAGTGATTTTAGTCCCTTTACTTTATAGAATGTGAACTGTCAATCATCATTGTCTGTTTCTAGTCTCACAGCCCAGCAGAACTATCAGGACTGTGGCCTTAGTACTATTCACCACTGTATATTTTTCTATTCAATTTCTGATCTATGAAGATATGAATTTTGTTTTCAAGGGCTGATAGGGCTATTTTTAGCTGTTACAGTTTACCAGTCGTGCAATATATTAGAGCAGATGGAGTGCCTTACAATATGAGCTTGCTTCCACATCTTGTCCCCAAATTTCCTTTTCACTCTTGAAATCTCTGCTTACGCAATGCCCTTTGCAGAAAGCCTCCCTTGATCACCCTTAGTCCACTCCACTGTCTGTGAAAGTAGATAATTTCCTCTTTATTGGCTTTTCTGAACATGGTAAGATATTTACTATTAAATTCCACTTGTAGTAACTGCCATGTCACCAGTCATCAGGAATAAAGTACTGATATGATGAGCAATCCTCAAATTTCAGAATGTAGTTTATTTTGTTTATTACAATCTGCTCTAAGCATTTAGATGTCTGTAGCATTTGGTAGTGAAATGCTCCCAGATCGCTTTGATCCTTTTCAGGTTCCCATTCTTTGACTTTGGTATGTTTTAACTTTTGAAAACCCAGCACCTGGCAATCTTCTTTGGAAGCCTGCCCTTGGGCTACTGAGGCTCTGCCTGCACATCTGGGAGCTTATATATACTTGTTAGCCCATGGCTGCCCTCAACCAACAATTAATGACTATGGGAATACGAAAGCTCAGCTCACTTGCTTTCGGCAACAACTCTGAGGCATACTTGACACTATGCAGTTTCCTTGCAGGATAAGGTTCAAGCTATCCTCAATAGGATTTTGCCTGAAATTGTACCCTTGCTTGGTTTCTTCTTTCTGAACTTGCTTCTCCCACTCTTATGATGGTTTCTCCTGGGAAAATTTCCTTAATGAAATACTGCATATGAATCCTCACCTTAGTTTCCACTTTTGAGGATCTTTACCTAATATGCCAACATTTGGTAAAGCCCAATAGATAAAGGCAGATGGAGGTAAAATTAGTTACTTCTCTATTTTACCTTTGTTTTATTTATTTATATGTGGTACTGAGAATTGAACCCAGTGCCTCTCATGTGCTAGGTGAGTGCTCTACCACTGAGCCACAACCCCAGCCCAGCTAATTATCTTTATAGTGATACATTCAAATGTCTTCACCCCCAACACATCTATTCTAGTATATTGTCTGTTCTTTCTTTCCATGTTCCTTGTCTTTTTCCTTGGGATTTTTCTCTCCCTCCCTTAAATACAGGGTCTATTTTGGCCTTTCATTCCCTCTTCTTAAGATCTCCTTTCTCATTGGGCACAGTGGCACATGCCTGTATTCCTAGCTACTTAGGAGGCTGAGGCAGGATTATTATAAATTCAAGGGTAGTCTCAGAACTTAGTAAGACCATTTATTAAAAAAAAAATTAAAAGTAATAAAACAGCTTGCAATATATCTCAGTGGTAGAGCAGCCCTGGGTTCAATCACTCATAACACACACACACACACACACACACACACACACACATCTCCTTTCTCTTCTCACTTTTCCTGAGGCTAATGATGTGCCCTAGTTCACAGGAACATATCTCTCAACTATTTTCCTTGTTTATATTAATCTTTGCACCTTACACAGATGCTCCTTGATTCATGATGAGGCAAAGTCCTTTTCATCGTAAATTGAAAATATTGTATATTGAAAATGTACGTATTACAACTAACCTACCACATGTTCTAGCGTAGCAACATGGCACAATGTAGAGTGTCAATTGTTTCCCTTTGTGAGCTGAGGATGCAAAAATAAAGAAGTTAATCTGCCTTCAAAAAGGTAACAGTCTGGCACATGGGGAAAATATACCAAAAATATATTACAATACACAGTCCTAAAATACCAGGTACTCAGTCTGGCACATGGGGAAAATATACCAAATATACCTTTGTGGTGGTGGAACTGACTGGGAGCTGTGGTCACTACTGCCACTCAGAAATGTGAGACGGGAACATATCACATAAGAAGATCCAAATTCCAAACTTAAAATTTCTACTCAAAGGGTATTACTTTTGCATCATTGTGTAGTAGAAAAATTGTTAAGTTAAACCATCATTAAGTGGGGAACCATGTGTATACTAACAAATTTGTAATGAGACTTTGAATAGAGTAATAGAAGGAGCCGTGGTGTTTCCTTTCACTGTGGGGGCTTGAATGTCCCTGGAGTACCTGATATTTTAGGACTGTGTATTGTAATATATTTTTGGTATATTTTCCCCATGTGCCAGACTGTTACCTTTTTGAAGGCGGATTAACTTCTTTATTTTTGCATCCTCAGCTCCTAGAAAAAGTGCTTAGGTTAGTAGTTTTCAAATTGTGGTTTGAAGATCACTGAGCTCACAATTACCTCCAGAGAGGGCAACACCAGCTGTTGAAATTGAGAATGCTGGTTCCTACCCCAGATACACTGAAGCAGAATCTTAGGGGCAAGGCCTAGAGTCTGCATTTTAAACAAAGCCATCAGGGAATTCTTATCCCATTTGAAAATTTGTGACCTAGATTTTAGGTCCCTCAATAAATATTTGTTGGCTTAAATGCACTTGCTTACTTGAATAATAAATGCAGAAAATGAAACATATTACAAATGTTTGATTATTGAAGATTATATAAGACTAAGATTAGATAAGACTTTAAAAATTATAATAGATCTGTAAACATCCTACCCTCCTGACTGATGAAAATTTAAATAGGTAACTTCTATCATACAGACCAACTTAAAACAAAATCATGGAAGGAGGCACTAGTCAATTATCTATAGATAGATGCTAAAGTTAAATGTTTGGGTCAGCAGTCATTAGTTAATACCCTTTACCCCATATAGCTAGTCCTTGGTTTTTCATTTTGTATCTTATTGTAGAAAAATACCCTTAATTACAGAAATTAGATGGACTCTGGTATCTGTTGATGTTAGCAGAATTTAGTCTTAGCAAATCCCAGTCTGAGCTCACCAAAATTGATAAGCAATCTTTGAGGTTGTTACTGAAGGTTGCAGCAATGGCCTGTTTCCATGGAAACAGACGCCAGCTTGCTGAAAACAGGAAAGAACTTTAGCATTAATTACTGTTTCAATTTGAATTCAATTGATTTCAGAGTAAATCTGGAGACAACTTGGCAGTATTATTGCAAAAGTGCTGTAGGCATGCCCTGAACTATATTAAAACAGCTTAACAAATATAACAAGGTACTGTGGGCATGAGAGAATGAGAGCTCAACTATTGAAATAAACAGAAAAGTATGTACAGTACCAAAGTCAAAATTTTTTTGAACTCTATGGATGAATGGGCAACATTTTTTTTTCTTTTTGATGGTTCTGGGGATTAGAGCCCAGAGCTTATGTGCATGGTAGACAAGCACTCTACCAATGAGCTACATCCCCAACCCTAGTGCACTGCTCATAATGAATCTATATTTACCTTGACAAACCCAATTCAGTATAAATTTTTCTTATGTCTCTTCCACCAACACTGAGGAAGAAAATGCAAAAAGATGTAAAGGGAAAAGAAATCTAATTTTGGAGAGTTCTGTGTATGATTCTATGCAGTTTGAGGGTGAGAATGCTGGGTTCCTTAAATTTTTTGGATCACTTAGATTTATTCCTTGATCCCGTGTGTGTGTGTGTGTGTGTGTGTGTGTGTGTGTGTGTGTGAATACTGACATCTCAGGTATCTCTTATCAATCAGATTTAGCTCAGGCTGTAAATGGCTGGGACTAAATTTTTCTCACACCAACAGATATGAGAGTCCAACTAATTTCTAGAATCATTGCAGAATATATATATATATATATATATATATATATATATATATATATATATATTTTTTTTTTTTTTTTTTTTTCAAGAGTTCCTATTTTCAAAGACCTTGGGAAGCATTATATATTAGAAAATTATTCAGCCTGGCATGTAATAGGATGGGATTAGTTGGAAGTTGGCTCAGAGCTAGACGTGAACACAATGAATAATTGGTGAGAAGTCGGGATAAGGAACCCAAAGAAGAGAGAAAAAATAGCAAATTTTGCCAAAAGCAAATTCTTCTATTTAACTATTTCACTGAGACTATAAAATAATATATTTGTGTGTATATGCACATATACGTGCTCTACATATATGTATAACTTTTTAAAAATTCTAGGAAGAAAGGGGAGGAGGATTTTGGCTACAAACATTCTATCATCTGGGACTTTAAGAATGTCAAATTTCTCTCTAAAGAGGTTTATTTTTCTTGGTCACTGTGTATAGCAGTGAATCTTGACAAAGTCAAAATCCAAATGTTGCAAAAGAAAAAGTCTTTAAGGGTGAGAATTCTGTAGTAAGATATAACTTGCAGAAGAAGGACTTTATTAAGAGCCTATCTAGATTTTCTCTATTCCATTTACTGATTCTCTGAGAACATCTCTTAGCTTCTGTGTGCTTTAAATAGGTAACATTGAGACCTTCTTTCTTGTACTATCTTTATGATTTTGGAACTGTTTCTTTTGTGTAGAAAGCCAGAGATTCCTGGAAGTTCCCATACTATATCAATACCTTACTCATGTGGGGCTATGAAAATGCAGATCCCTTTTCTTAGAATGGCACAGCTTTAATTTTAATATTCCAAAGTCACTGTAAGATCAGGCTGAGGCTGAAACTTTGTCTGAAATCTTAACCCTTTCTTGGCTTTTCCTTGTCCTGTGTGGAAGCTAGTGTCTGAAATGACTGCCAATAATCCTTGTCTCTTAATGTTAGTCAGCTTTCTGTCATTAGGACCAAAAGACCTGACAAAAACAACTTAGAGGAGGAAAGTTTATTTGGATTTGTGGTTTCAGAGGTTCAGTCCATGGTTAGCCAGCTTTATTGCTCCAGGCCTGAGGTAAGTTAGATGTTATAGTTTATATTTGAGGTGTCCCCAGAAGCTCATGTGTGAAATAATGCCAGAATGTTCAGAGGTGGAATGATTAGTTTATGAGAGGTCTAACCTAATCAGTGGATTAATCCACTGATATGGATTAACTATGTCTAAGCAGGTAGAGCATGATTGGAAGAAATAGGTCACTGGGGGAATGTCTTTGGGGTTTATATTTTGTCCCTGTTAAGTGGAGCTCTCTCTCTCTCTCTCTGCTTCCTGGTTACCATGCCCTGGACTGCTTTCTTCTGCCATACCCTTCCATTATGATATTCTGCCTCACTTCAGGCCCGTATGCAGTCAGCCAACCATGGCCTGAACCTCTGAAATTGTGAGCCTAAATAAAAACTATTACTCCCCTAAGTTATTTTTGTCATGTCTTTTGGTCACAGTGATGCAAAGCTGACAAAAACATCAGAGCCTCATGGCAAAAGAGCATGGTAGAAGAAAGCTACTGAACTCATGGTAGTTGGGGAGCAGAGACAAAGAAGAAGAAGCCAGGGGGACCAGATATAATCCCCAAGGGCATGCTCCAAGTCATCTGCTTCCTCTAGCCATACCCCACTTGACTACAGTTACTACACAATACAGTAGTCCTTTCAAATCATTAATCCATCAAGTGGATTAATCCACTGATTAGATAGTAGCTCTCATAATCGAATCATTCGTCACTGAACATTTCTGCATTTTAGCACAGGAGCTTTGGGGGAATACCCCATATCTAAACCATAACATCTCCAGATTTTCATTCCCTTATGTAGTTCTTTCCCACATTGGATAGGGCTAAACTTGTGAATTTTAGAAACAATAAAGAGTTTGACTTCCAAGGCTAGATCATAAAAGTTATTGTGGCTTCCACCTCACTCTCTCTTTTGTTGTTTGTTTTTTTGTAGGAAGTCATTTGCCATATGAGGCAGACATTCAAGTTCTATGAAGAGATCTATGTGGCAAGGAACTGAGCCCTCTCACCAATAACCAGCATAAACTTACTATTAATGCAGGAGAGTCATCTTGGAAATTGATCTTCCAGCCTCAGTCAAGACTTCAGATGAGGGGCTGGCATTGTAGCTCAGTGGTAGAGCACTTGCCTAGCATGTATAAGGCACTGGGTTTTATTCTCAGCACTACACATAAATAAATAAATAAATAAAATAAAGATCCATCAACAACTAAAAAATGAGTTTTTTTTTTTTTTAGAAGACTTCAGATGACTGCATCGCTGGCTGACATTGTGACTACAACCTCATGAAATACCTTGAGCCTGAACCACCCAGTTAAACTGGGGTGTGTGTGTGTGTGTGTGTGTAAAATTTTTGCAGAGCTTCATATTGAACCCAGGTCCTCATGAATACTAGGTTCTATATTCTACTGCTGAACTACATCCCCAAGTCCTTGTTGTTAAGTTATCAAGTTCTGAACTATTTTTAATGTAGCAATAGACAACTGATTAACTGAGAAGATGAGGCAACTCTGGACTTTAGACTCCATTTAATAAGAATAAGAATATAATAGACTCACTCCTTCTCCTTCTCCCCTGGTACTATGTGCTTAATAAGTAACAGTCACCTGAATCTCATTTGAGGGCCTGCTTCTGGTGAACCCAACCTAACACATTTGGATTTTAATATCAGCTCTGTTGTCTGTTAGCTGTGGAATATTGGGCAAATCACTAACATCTCTATTGTTCCTCACTAAAATGTGGATAAGAATAATATTGACCATTTAGAGTTTTGTGAAGGTTGAAGGGGTCACTACTCATAAAATTCATAGCATAGTACCTAGTACAGTGCTGTAATAGATAAATGTTAATAATTATTAAGAGAGTAGTGTAGGATGGCACTTGTCAGCTTCCAAGTTCTAACCAAGTGGAATTTTTATATGGCCTCTGTGGTCCCAAGTGTCCATCTTGTTAGCTTTTTAACAAACAGATATATTAACAGGAGGCTGTGTATGCTTCATCCCAATATGGGGAAAAAAGCAAGGCACAAGTTCTCTTGTGGTAGGTCAATAGTGTCATCTTTATAAATGAAACTCAGACCACTGCATTATTGAGATAAGATCTGCCATTTTACCTTAAGTAAACAAACCTCACTGCCTGATCCATCACTGTTCCCATCACATAGGAGGTGGGGAGCTGAAGCAGCTATTTTAACAGTTAAATAACAATGTTTTTCTGTTGGAAACGGAAGGCTAGATACTGCCTTCCTCCCTTAGCTTTTTAAATCCAGGAAAAAAGTGTGTTAGGCAATTCCCCAATTAAGCATCTTTATAAAGGAAGATTCTTTTCTTCTAGTAGGACTGGTTCAAAAAATTATTCATGTAATATTAACATATGCATATGAATAGATATCAGGCAATTATAATAGACTGTAGAAAAAGATTATCATGTTCTGACAATGAGGATATAATGAAGAAAAATCAGAATTTTGCAAGCTGAACAGGAGTGGAAGATGAGGGGCCTCTGGACTTCAGACTCCAGTTAGAGAATAAGAAAAAAATTCTGCCTTAATGAGGGGTGAAGGGAAAAGTCTTGGCTACAAAGCTACCAGATGAAATGGCTGTCCAACAGGGACCCTTAGAAGTTCTCTCAGGGCCTTACATTCCCTCTGTTATGGCTGAGAAAAACACCTCAGGAACCCCAAGGGCATTTGGGAGAATGTTCCCTACTGAATTTCATTTTAATTTCCGTAGTCTAATTTGTATTTGCAGCTATGAAGATTTGTCAATTATTTCTTGTGTGACAAAGGACTAGGAGAAGTTGAAGATGGGAGGTGGGAATGGGAAGCATGATTGGAGAGATGGCCAAATACCATGTTGACCCTTGACAGTTCGTGGTCCATCACAATTTGCTGTATTTCCAGAATTCTCTGAGGAATATTCTGCTGGTTATGTTATTTACTCAGAACCTATGGAATTTGTGATTAAGGCAAGCCATGCAACTGGCAAGTGACGCCACAAGAGACGCTCCTTTTGCCTAAGTAAGAGTTCTACCAATAGTCATAGGAATGGTTCAATGGACTTTAAACAAGTGACCTTCATTCAATTGAGAACAAAAGCTACATAGAAAGCTTTCCTGAAAATCTTCAGTCAGCCCAAAAATTATTCTTTTAACCATTTTTACCTATCATGATGAATTAACCACAGTGTGTTCATCATTGACATTCAAAGCATTTGTTAAATTCTTGCTTACATAGTAGTGCCTCTTAGCAATGTACACAGAGTGGGTTAACTGGACACTCTCACACTGTTGGTAGTTAGACAAATGACTACACTGTTTTAGTAGATAATTTAGGAATATGTATTAACATTCAAAATGTGTGGCATCAGGGTCCGTGCACAAAAGAAATGACACTTTCAAACTAGGTAATTAGGGGCATGCAATCAAGGGCTTAGGAAAAGCAACAAGAGGTGATGCAGTAGCAGAAGTTGGTCAGAGCAGGAAGCCGTTACTACCTTAGGACTGAGGGGACAAGAAGAGGAAGTGGTTAACAAAACTTGCAGCTATATGAAAGGGGCCACCCCCTAGGAGCTGTGGCCTTTGAGAAAACCAAGTTACATTACTATACTGTCAGGGAAGGTTCTGAGAGAAACAAATATCCCAAACATTCTTGTCTTCCAGTCCCTTCTCCATGTCTCCCCCTAGCAAAATCCAAACAGAAGCCAGAGGCAAGAGAGCCCAAGGTTATAGTTCATATAAGTCATTCTCCTTGGGCAAGGAACAGGGTGCTGTAGGATAGACAGTGGGTCTGCAGGGACAAACAGAAACTATCTAGCCCATGTACGTGCCTTTAGGCTTAGCAATTCTATATTTACAATTCTTTCAATACTGACAGTTCTATCAATGATCAAATAATCAGTGCACATGGAACATCTCTAAAAATATGAAAGCTGAGGGGGGAGGGGCGTGGTTAGAAAAAATATATGAAAGCTGAAATGCTCCAAAATTTGAGACCTTTTGAGCCCTAACATGATGCTACAAGAAGAAATTCAACATGTAACTTTATGTAATGGGTCATAGTCAAAATATAGGCACACTAAAATATCATATAAAATTATCAGGCTATGTGGATAAGTTATTAGAAAAATAAATAAATGACCCGTTTAGATTTGGTTCCATCCCCAAGGTATCTCATTATGTGTATGCAAGTATTCCAAAATCTGAAAAAAATCTAAAATCCAAAACACTTCTGGTTCCACTATTTTGAATATGGGACACTCAACCTGAATAGCATTTTTTTATTAATCAAGAGGACCTAGAAAGAAATTAAAATTCCATTAGCAGGAGAAAGGTTAAATAAAGACACCACCCATATTATAGAATGCTAGTCAGCTATAGAATCTCTATGTGCTTGTTGAGAGCCACAGCCAAAGGGGCCCCAGCAAACTTCCAGCTGCCAGCAAACTTCCAGCTGCCAGCTGATGATTGGCTCACAGCAGCCCCAGCAACTTCTAGCTGATTGGCTCCTCTGCGGTGATGCTCATTGGGCTGTTTCCGCGCCCTTTCAGACTACAGAGCTGCTCATTGGGGGACTTTTTTTGGCTCCTCCCATGCGACCCAGCCAATCGGCCTCAAGAGCAGGAGGAGTGGGGGAGGTTTAGAGGCTTGTGGGAAGCGGTGGCGGTGGTTGGGCTCTGAGGGTTTTTCCTGAGGAGCTGTGTGGTGTGGTGTGTGGTTCTAAAAATAAAGTTTGTTTCTTTTGACAAGTGGTTCCTGAATTGTGCCCAGCCAGACTGCAGGCAGTGCTAATATAGAAATATATCCAAGATGTACAATCATATTAAAATGCAAAAACAGCACACAAAGAAATAAAAAACACAAGTTGCATATATACATAGCATGATCCTAATTTGGTTAGGGAAAACAAAACAAACCAGAAAAACATGAATACCAACATGTGTATCCAAATAAGTAGAAAACCAGTTGGGGGTGAGCAGGAAAAAAGGCACTTTTAATATTTTTCCTAGATACATTTTTTATTGTTTAAAATGTTTATAAGAACATTTATATGTTACTTGTGTAATTAGATAAAACAATAAGGATTACAACTCAAATACTTGGGTCAGACATAACTGGGGAACTCCTGGTGGGCAGAAACAAATCCCCTCCTTAATATTTTTCGTTCCTTTTCTCTAGGCTTCCACTCTGCTTTGTGGGCATTGAGAAGCTTTGATGTTCACTCTTGGTCCTGCTGTTGTCAAGCCAATGCTTGGAAAACCTGGGGAAACAGGCTGCATATTTAATTATGCTTTAGCCTGTTGGGAAAAAATGTGCTCCCTTAGCTGTTCTCATTCCCTTTGACTCCTGCTACATTAGTTCCTAAACTCAACCATATTGTACTGATATTTGGGAATAAATGTAGAAAATGCACATTGACCCATGCCTTTGGGCTTTGCTAAAGCTTCAAACTTTGCACTTCCTTTTTGAACTTCATATGTCCTCTGTTGCACATTATCTTATTGCTTCATCTCTTTCCTACTTTCTGATTGCTCATGTCTTACTATTTGACATCCACCGTGTTTGAGTGTTCTAGCTTATCACTGTTACTTATTGTTTTTTTTTCCGTTTTGGATTTATCTTCCCATTTTTTTGGTAACCTGTATCTTTGCACTGTATTGGCTGAAAGCCTTGCCTGATATGGTATTATTTCTATCAGCTTTCTGACTGACTCCAAAAGGCCAGGTCTACAGAAGCTCTTGTCTTGGTTTTCTAGTGCACTAAGATTACTTCAGGCCTATAGTCTTGGCCTGGACCCAACTTACTTAGTTGTTAACTAAGGTGTTACCTGCCAATCTTGTCTGGTACTTAATAATATTTTCTCACCAAAAGATTTTGCCTTGCTTCCTGTACATCCATATTCTTCCTGTCTTGCTGTAAATCAAGAAAATCACCTGGAAACACTTTCAGCAAACTCCTGAGACTTATCACTGAGTGATCCTCAAAGTGTGGTCCCCAGACAGCAGTGTGTGTATCATGTGGAAACTTATAAGAAATGCAAATTCTTGTTTCACTGAATCAGAACATCTGGGACTGAGGCCTAGCAATCTGTTCTAACAAGCCTTCCAGGGAATTCTGATACATGATATTTGAGGACCACTGAGTTAGAAATTCTGGCTGTCCTACAATAGATCTTTAACTTGAAGTTCTTAGATTTTAAAAGTGTATCTACGAATCACATGAAGAACAGATTCAAGAGCTCTACCCACAGATAACCTGATTTAATAGAGTAAGATTCAGAAATCTGCATTAAAAAATTCTTCCCAAGAAGTCTAGGAAAGGTATTGTGAGAAACATTATTGTATTAATCAGCTTTCTGTGTCTGTGATAAAATACCTGAGATAAACAACTTAAAGGACAAAAGGTTTACTTTCTCTCATGGTTTCAGAGGATTGAATCCATGGCTCTTTACCCCATCTCTTTGAGTCTGTGGTGGCACAATATATTGTGGTGGGAGTGCATGGTGGAGGAAGCCTATTCAGCTCATGATAGGCAGGAAGCAAATGAAAGAGAAAGAGCCTGGATCCCAATATTCCCTTTAAGATTTATGCCCCAGTGACCTAACTTTCTTCTTCTAGGCCCCACCTCCTAAGTGTTCCACCTCTACAAGCTTGTGATCAAGCTTTCAATATATGGAACTTTGGGAATATTTAAAATCCAAACAATAGCAATAGTCTTAGCTTATGGATAAGCTCTAGTCCCTCCAGGGAGTTGGTCCACTGATTAGTAACCCAGAAACTCCCCCTGCTTACAGCAGACTTAGAATCTTTCTATACTTGAGTCTCTCTCTACTCTTTCACCACTTCCCCCATTAAATAGCTGAGTGCCTAGAATGTGTCACAGCTGGGTCCAACAGAGGAAAAACAATGATCCTAAAGATGGAATGACTGACTACCCAGTAAAATGATTATCAATTCAAATCAATAGCTATTTTCTCTCTGTTATAGTAGAAGAGGAGTTTTATGAGATGGATTTTTTTCTTCTCTATTTAGGTCAGGAAAGCTTTTCTGGTTCCCAGGAAACCACTTACCTTGTGCTTGTGTTACTGAAAGCCCGGTCCTTGTCTCAGATTTCAATCCAATAATGAAGATGGTTTTGAGAAAAAGGAAAAAGAAGGTTTATTGCTTTTTATCATCATTCAAAAGGGAAACACGGGGGACTCCTGTCCTGCAGGCTGTGATTCTGTCCATCAGGGGGACAGGAGATTTTAAAGAGATCATTCAAGGGTTATATTTCAGGTGTTCCCTGTGGGGGTAGGGGTGTGATTCACTTGTTATTTTGGGAGACAGCCATTTCTTATTTTTCTAGTGCCATCCCTGAAGTCTGAATTACTTGTTTCCTGGGGTGAGTGCGTGCTCAAAGACAGATTACTTGGTATCTCATAGGAAAAAAAGTAATCCTGTTTCCCCCAGGTTATGGAGGGGAAGAGGGAGAAGAGGGAAAGAACATATGTCCATTAAAAAATAAGTCCGAGTGGCAGAGCAGCAAGGGCTATACTCAAAGCATGAGGTGGACCACTGTTACATTTGTATTAACTCAAATAATGCATTCACACAAGAGGACCAGAGAGTTTGATTCAATAATTAGAACCCAGCCAAGTATCCACCTGGTACAACTTATACTCTCTTATCATTATTAGTTAAGCTTATGTTTTGGATGGATAATTAATGTGAGGCATAGTCATTGGTGTGTAGTTGCACTTATTAGTGTACTTAATAAGCTATACCAAATACCTATATATCTCCTAACTGGTTTTCCTTTTCTGTTCTTAAAAGTTGATTTATCATTTCTCCTCTTTTAGTCTCCCCGGTTTTCAGAGAAAATATCCTTCCAAATTTATCCTTAATTGCAACTTCCAAATCCAAGTGTATCCCTACCATGTCTGGGCTGGTAACAATATGGGTCTTGGTGCTTGTTTCAAACTCTTCCAGTCAATTCAATTCACTCAACTCACTCAGTGTTCACATCTTGTTTTCTTCACACAGCAACTCCGTCTGGAGGTTTGGGATCTTCCCTAGTCTGGCCCCAGTCAGACTCATCATTCAAAAATAGGATCCAATGACACTTGCTTTATCAAGACTTTCTTGATGGATCCCCTCCCTATCCATGTTCCTCTTAAGTTCTTTATTTGTACTATCCATTTTTTCTTGTGCACAAGGAACTATAAAAGTTCACTTGTAATCAAGTGCCAGTATTCCTTATCTCTCTCTATTACATGGTTCTTGAAAGTAGAAATTGTTTTCATATACACATGTATATCCTACAGCACATCATAGTACTTTCCATATAGGTGTTTTCAATGTTAACAGCATTTTCAGAGGGATACTGAGAATAAAGTCATTCATAACAAAGTCCACAGGGATTAGCCATCTTGATCCATGATAATGAAGTGGGTGTGACCATTCTCCATGCTAAGAAATGGTAATAGGTAGTAAAGGATTTAAGGTACTCCTGGTTGTTCTTAAATATTGAGTATAGATGGTAGGACAATCTACAGTACTTTTGTGATTCATTTGCACAACTCCTCAACTTGCATTTATGGAGCATCCACTATGTGCAATACACTGCTGAGGACAGTGGAGGATAAATAAGAAAATAATATATGGTATTCGTCCCTGGCTCTGTTGCCTTCAACGGGCTTGTGAGTTATTTTGGAAGATAAGACATGTGTGTGTGTGTGTGTGTGTATGTATGTATATGTATATATATATATATATATATATATATATATATATATATATATATATATATATAAATGACAATGCAAGGTGGTACTTAAGTACAGTATAAGCACTGGATGAATCTCAGAGAATGGAGTGATCACGGTGGACAGGAATGGTGTGGGAAAGGTGGGCTAAGGAAGGCTGGAAGAAATTAGATTATCAAATTAAAGATATTCTAGTCAGAAGACATGTAAGTAGAATATGCATACCTGTCTATGGAATGATAGATAAGTGAGATTTTTTTACAGCAAGGGACCTAACAATGTTGAGCTCCCACATCTCAGTTTATAGAGTCATGAACACTGCTAGTACTACTCCTTTTTTGTGGTTAATACTTTTAATTACATGATTATAATTATACAATTTCCACTATGCTAGTACTACTCTAATTGCTTAGACACAATCTGGTTCCAATGGCACTCAAGTCTGTTGGTTACCAGTTGCCAACATACTAACCTCAACCAACTGGTTACCTCCCCCTTAGGTAAAGTACTTAAGAAACCTAAATTCCAAATCGTTTTTTTCTTCCCTTATCTCATGTAGTTTCCCCTTTGCAGTTTGGTAATTCATGTCCTCAGAAAGTGCACTGATGGAGACTCAAGCTCAGTTCTATTTACCCACTTCCTGGCTGGATAATTCGAAGCAGGTGGTATTCATTAGCTGTCCACACCTAGGATTGCTCTGTGTGTGTGTGTGTGTATGTGTAAACCATAAATTCCCAAATATGCTCACAGTTCCTACTATGGGGCCTAGAAATTCCTCTACTCATGGAGCCCCAGGGCCTGCCAGATCACCCCAGGGCTTCCTGAGGTGTGCATGCAAATTAGACCCAAACAGTGACACCAGATGACACTTAATTTTTATTTGGGTTTGAGTACCTTTTAAAAATAAATGCACATAACATCTAGAACCACCCCCAAGGGACTCATTTGGACTATCTCTTCATGGAAATAACTAATGTAAGTTACAGCTGAATATTTTAAGGAACTATTTCAAGGAAGGTTTCTTGGGTTTGTTTTTCCTTTTTCAAGGACATCACTGTGCTCTGCATAATTGGCAAATTAGATATTATGAAAGGGGAGAGAAAATGAGCAATGAGGCCTGTGAAATGCCAAGAGGGCAGCTGCAGATGCAGCTAATGGCTAGGGTTGTTTCATAGGCTTGCATTGCGCAGGTGCAGTTCACTTTCTCGGCAGAAGAGCCAATACATTATGCTGTACAAAGAAAAAAAAAAAAAAAAACAAGCAGGTGAGGACATTTGGGTGTTGGTGGCTGCTTTGCAAATAGTGTAAGTGCTGCATTTTTTAAAAAAACTTTTTTTCCCTTTCTAAGGATATTTTCTTCATTATACTATTTATGTAACATTGCCAGGCAGTTCTCAGACCAATGGTGACTTGTTAGACTGGGCTCCTCTGCCAGCCACGTGTCAGAAACGGGCTTTCATGAGAACTTTCAGCCATGGAGGATTGAGATAATCAGGGTGTTGAAGTCAGAACAACACCCACTATGTGCTCAGCAAGTACTGCACTACTTCTTATAGTTGTAATGGCAAGATTAAAGTTCCTAATGAATCAGTGTCTTTTCAACCAATATGGTGCCCTTTCAGAAAATTATAACCATTTTTGATAAGGAAAGAGGCTTCTATACAGAGAACCTCAGATTCTTGAGGGGAAGCTTCTATATGACTGACAATCAGATGCCCCAAATGCGCAGATTCAGGGAAGTCCAAGGCAATCTGGGCCTAAGAGGATTCAGGACGTCATATGTTCTGAGCCACTTGTGATTCTTAAAGGATGAATCCCATTGGCCCCAGTAGTGCTTACTAATAGTAAATGGGATTTAGTGTCCTGATAAAATGAGCAATGAGGCCTGTGAAATGCCAAGTTGTCTTGAAGTTTTGTTTTGGTGTATTTTGATGATGGGTTTTTAAACTCCTTTCCATTGCAGACTTGAAGAATTATAACTTGTAAACCAAAGGAAAACCGCAATCACATATGAATTACAGACTCCTCTATATGTAACTTTCTTTTTGTATGTTTATCTCAGACTGAGAATCTCTCCAAATGGAGATGTATTTCATGTATCATTATAATCTCAGCAAATAGCATAGAGCCTGCCACATAAAAGAACCTCAATAAAAATTTCTATTAATTGAAGAAAGAAAGGAAGGAAGGGAGGGAGGGAGGAAGGAAGGAAGGAAGGAAAGAAGGAAGGTGAAAGGAAAGGATACATATACCTGGCAAATGTCTTCTATTGTTAGGAGCTACCTGATGCAAGATTGAACAGGAGAATTAAATCCTTAATCTCGTTATGCTTAAACTTTTGATCAGTTGGAGAAAGATTCTAGAGTAGAAAAATTCCAGGAAGGGTAAATTTAACTTCTTCACCATAATTCCAAGTACTATTTCACAAGTTTATCAACTTCAGATTTACTGTAGACTCCTTAAAAAGTTGACTGGGATTGCCAACATCTAGGAAGAAAGCTGTTAAACTACTGTGTGTTCACTCCAAGTCTATATTAAGGGTGCTTGGCAGGCCTGATATAAAGGAAAAATGTGCTAAATTAATAATAGAGGATAATCTAATGGGATGGGATATGAATGAATTTGTATGTTGAGGAAATATGCTTTAATTATTTGAAAACACTTTTCCTTCTTTCCTTGTGCCAATCTTAGGGAGCAATTTCTCACATGGAACATTGACTGGGGTATTCAGTGACAAGCAGTTCATACAGAAGGGGTAGTCATAAGGTTAACTATTATTTTATAAATATTTTTGCTAAAAATGAAGGCATAACTATAAAACCAATAATTCAGTGAAAGCTATCCTCTATGAAACTAGATGCTGTCTTTTAAAGATAGCCACACATCTGCCTACTGGTGAAAGTTCAACTCCCTTATCTACCTGCAATTGGACCTTTAGAAAATTAACCTGCAAAAAGCTGTTTCCTCAACCAAAAATGTATAATCATTTATTTCCTAAGAAAGCTGTCATGTTTACATGAGACAATGCCAGTTCTTAATATCCTTCTACTGGTGTCTGTTATCTGGGTTAATATCTAGAATATTCAACACAGAGGAGAGGTAGTATATCCTAGGAATGTTGACTTTGTCAAGTTTTCCTTCAAGTGTCCGAAAGGAGCATAGCATTGTTTATAATTTAACTTTACCTAGGTTATATGACTTATTGTGTTGAAATATGTTCTCTAAGCACACAATTATCCCTCGTGGGCAAGGATTCTGAATAATTAATATAAAATACTTTCAAGGCTAATTCATGTGAATCAATTCAATACTTCAGAAGATGAAAATATAATTTTTATTTTTTTGTTCAACAAGTGGCCTTAGAATTACAAGTGTCCTTGCATAATAACAGTGGGAAAAACCTCTCCAAGGCTTTCTTGTGACTGAAAAAGTACCAGTAATGAAAACAAACAAAAAATGTAACATTGTTCCATGAACAATTCTTATACTAAACCTTACTGACTCCAATTTTCTTGAGGTGTTTTATTTAATTTTAAAAGAATCAACTTTGAATGAATGGCAAACATGTCTGTTTAAGTTGGATCTCATTTTTGTTAAATTGGATTTAGCTTTACGTTTTTAAAGAGCCTTAATGGCTATCTGTTGTCATTGCCATTATTTTAGTGCTTTGTGTAGGTTATTATATTGTATCTCATTGAGTCTATGATGCCATTATTTTATGTAAGAGAAATACTGCCATTTAAACTATGGCAAAAATCTTTCTTATTACTTAGAATTTCTATTGATACAATTTGAAAGGGTATATTTAGGCTTATGTGGATAGAAATTTTTATTGTATACCATACTTGTGCATTCATAAAAAGGGGAACATGAATGAAATAAATTGATTATTAGATTCCTAAAACTTCTTTGCATTTAAAGTCCTTTTATTTTGAATTACTTCTTGCTTGTGTCCATGTTTTTTATTCATATACCACCTAGCATGTTGGTGATGCAAAGGTTTTTTAGAGTCCTGCTCTATTGTCTTCAGCTTTTCTCCCAAAGCATTATACACATTCTGTAAGTTTTGATTTGATCATACATGTCAGTGAAGGATTTTCAGACAATTAGGATGCATATTCCTTCATCAAATGGTCCTTAAGTAGTCTGCTACTTGAGATGTCAAAGGGTTGTACTTGTCTAGTTGTGCCACTAGGAAAATAACCAAATTTTCCCAAGTGCAAATAATGACAACTATATCATTCATGCTTCTTATCTAGAAGCAGTTGTAAGATGCCATTTATTATAAAATACATCCTGATTTCAGAGATGTTAATATATGAAACATTGAATCTTAGTATTAATGAAATATAGTAATATATACATACATTAAATAACACAGTTTTAAGCATCTTGTTAATATTGGACTTTAAATATCTCAGTGCAAGGCCCAAATATTTTCATATGAATCTCTAGCCTAGCACACAAACAGATTCTGAACAAAAAAGGGCTCAATATATGCTGGATGGCGATGGCTCAGTATCTTCCAGATTCTTCACCTTTGTTTTTCACTGAGGGGCAATCAGGGAACAATTTGCTATAATGAAATACTGGAGTTGAAAATCGTTGCAGCCTTCAACCTCCTCCTCCTTATCTTCCCCTTCTTTTTCTTCTCCTACTTAGCTGTTTTCCTTCTGGTATATTTTAATTATTTTCCAGCATAATTACTTAGTAAAATGTACATGTGTTAATCAGCCTTTCATCCTATGACCAAAATACCTGACAAGAACAACTTAGAATGGGAACAGTTTACTTTGGGCTACTAGTTTCAAAGGTTCAGTCCACAGTCAGCTAACTATTGCTCTGGGCATAAGGTGAGGCAGAAAATCATGGCAGAAGAGTATAGAAGAGGAAAACTACTCAGCTCATGGTAGCTGAGAAGGAGAGGGAGAGAGAGAGAGAGAGAGAGAGAGAGAGAGAGAGAGAGCGAGCGCGCCAGGGAGGAAATATAAACCCCAAATATATGAACTCCCAATGACCTACTTCCTCCAGACACATCCCATGTGCCTATAGTTACCACCCACTTAATCCATTCAAATTAGGATGGACTGGGCTGGGGATTTGGCTCAAGCGGTAGTGTGCTCACCTGGCATGTGCAGGGCGCTGGGTTTGATCCTCAGCACCGCATAAAATAAAATAAAGATGTTGTGTCTACCAAAAACTAAAAAATAAATATTAAAAAATTCTCTCTCTCTCTCTCTCTCTCTCTCTCTCTCTCTCTCTCTCTCTCTCTTTAAAAAATTAGAATGGGCTGAAAAGCTTTTATAATCTAATCATTTCACCTCTTCATTAACACAGGAATTTGGGGAAACACCTCATATTGAAACAATAACAGTAAATGATTGTAAATATATCCTATCAAATGAGAAACCCATATTTGTCCTGGTCAAATCATATTAATAGTCTATCACATTTAGTTTTTGTACTAACTTGAATAAAATATGTTGATATTTTGCTCAACATTTTTGGCACAAGACAGGCAAAATATGCCATAATATTACTAGAGGAACTCAGATGAGTATAATTTTATGAGCTTATGTAAGAAAATTTTAAGAATTTTGGGCTGATCTGTTGAGTACTCATCATTTAACACATACTTATTAATTGAACACCTTATATGTGACAGTTACACTATCCTAAAATTCCCATTATAGACACAGATCCTTGTGTCATGAAATTTATAGGTTGATGATTTCAAGTTGTGTTCCTAATCTGATGACATTCAAATTTTGTTAGCCAAGAATTCTTCTTTGAGTTCCTGAGTTGTATGTATAACTATGTACTCAATATTTCCACTTAAATATTACCTGAAGGTCAAATTTTCCAAGACTAAATATATGAAATTGAACTTTTAGCCACTCCTTACCATTTTCCTACAAAGAAAAAAAATAACATATCCCTCTTCCAGACTTTCCTATTTTAGTGAGTGTCACCCTCATCAACACAGTGTCTCAAGGAAGAAACACAAAAATAGAAATGATAACCTCCCTTTTTGTAAGTCAGTCTTATTTATCTCCTGTTAACATCTCATAGCTATATTGCTCTTCATTTTATCACCACTACTATTGCTTTATATCAAAACACTATAATGGTTTATGTTAACTGCTGTAGAAACTCAAAAACCAGTCTCAGAGATCAATGTTGAGCCCCCATGGTTCACACTGCAGCAAGGGTAAACACAAATGTGATTATGTTTTTAACATTTTTTTTATCCATTACTCTATCTCAGCACCTAGAAGGGTGCATGGCAAAGGTAAATACTCTAAACATTTTGTTAAGTACATAAACAAAATACTCATCTTTCCTTAAGATGTTAAAGACCAATATGTTTGACAAGCCTATACGTGTGAAAGTATTCCAGCAACATCTCTCATCAGTGTCCCTCACAAACTCTTATTCTTTGTTCCTCAACCAAAGTAGACTTCTTTAATGTTCTCCCTCTAATCGTAGGATCTTTGCACATACTGTCCCCTTGATCTGGGTTTGTAGCCCTCTTCCACTTAATGAGCTCTTACCCTTCCTTCTTCTTAGGCTACATATTGCCTTAAGAAAGAACATTCTCTCTGCTCTCCCAGCCTATACAGTTTTCTTATTAATTAACCTAATAGGACAATACCCTCCTTTTGTATAATACTTTTCTCTGTTTGAAATTATATATTCTTCACTGTGATCCATTGATTACTGTTTACCTCCTTATTTGAATGGGAAACTCCATTCCACAAGAGCAAAGAACATGTCTTCTTTTGCTTATTAGCTCCTAGCATCTTGCCTGGCCAAGAACTGGTACACTTTGAATATTTACTCAGTGAAGACAAATACTTTATTGAGAAACTCATTAATTATATGAACTCAATTATTAATTATAACTGAACACATGATTATTTTTTAAAATCATTGAGTGCCATTGCAAATAATATCACAGTTGGGGTACAATTTAGTATTCTCTACCTTTGCCATTATTCTTTCCCTTCAGCAGAGTATAGTCTACTATAGAAGGTATGTGTGTCTGTGTGTTTGTATATGTGTGTGTTTTAAATTGAGTTGTTTACCACCTTAGGGAAGACATTAATGAAAGTATTTATTTAGAATACAAGCTGTAAACAGAATCAATCCTGATTTCTGTGTTTGTGGAGTTAAAACCTTAGAAGTTTAGCATCTATAACTGTCATCGGGTAACAAAACACTTTTAATTGGCATTTTAGAGCCTAAGAGAAAATGAACTGGGTAAAAGCAGATAGAATCAGCCATAAAGTTGAAGGGTTTGATTTTTCACTCTGCCAAGTGTCTGAGTCAACAAGTCAGTCTAATTCTCTAAATATGGTTATTTTTCTTTTCAAAATGTATTTGTTCTTTTCACCTCAAATGCATATTTGCAGAAGGTGTTGACTATGAAATTGTCTTTGCCACAGTTTTTGCAAAAGAATATAAAGAGTTACATAATAATTAGATGATCTGTGTTTTCAAAACAATATTAAGATTTTTATCCCCACTCAAAGTTATTCCTTGTCAACTGAATTATAAAATTCTCTCTACCCAAAAGACAACCAAATTCAAGGACTTGTAAATTTTTCTAATATAAATCCTGAAAACTTATGACACTTTTATCATTCAACAATATGTTCTTTCATAAAGTATTTGGGATTATTAAATATTATTTTGCCCTATTTCATAATCGAAAGCCTCAAGAGCTTCCCCAGTCCTACATATGTATCAAATTAGAAGGGAGTTTTAAAAGTCAAGGAAAAGAATTATGTGTTTTTCTTGGTATACATCTCAGGAAATCAATGATATGTAACAAGTATTTCCATATTGCCTTACAGTTTAAGAAATGTATTACCTAATTTGATCCTCAGGATAATCCTATGAAGACAGAATTTTTCCTCTCCCGTTTTTCCCAGATGACAAATCTGTTAGCTGTCATTATCAGATAATAAATTGTGGAGCTGGCATTTCATTCATGTCTTCAGATTTCAAGTCCCATGCTCTTTTGCTCTATACTATTCTTAAGAGAAGAGCTATCAATGTGCTTAAAATACTGGGAGAATAAGCCAGAATAAATTTTCAATCTCCAGTATCCCTAAACTTCAATAATGGAAATCTTAGTGCGTGTCAAATATCTCCAGAGATACTAAAAGATGTTCTCGTTCCTTCTGACTCCAGAATAAGAAGCCAGGGATCCATCTAAAGAATAAAAGTTAATATTTGTTCATTTATGGAGCTCCCAGTATATCACAAACATTGTCCAAGGTTCTGGGAATGCAAAGATGAACAAGACATGGTACTAGCACCTTAGGACCCCATAATCCTTTAGAGTATATGAACAAATTAACAGATAGTCTTAAATAAATGTGGTAAATGCAATGAAAAGATATGCAAAAGTGATTTTACAACTCAGAGGAAACCATCAACCTGACCTAGTATGTAGAGAGCTATCCTAACTGAACAAATTCCAAGGACCAGCTGGACACATCATTCTGCTATATTGGGACTATACACTCTTTAAGAATAAGAGGTCTTTTCTTAATTTTTACTTATTTTCATGTCTTCAGCACTAAGTACATGGCTGATGCTAAATATATTCATTTCTTAACCAAACAACCACCAAATCAGAGTTCTATGGAGACTCATAAAATGCTAGTTCTCTCTTTGAAAACAAATGTGCTCTTCAGCTATATGATAAATATTTTTTTTCAGTTCCACAGTTTGCTTCATCTTTCCTACTGTGAAATATTTTCAAGCATTTATACATTAAGGAAATGTGCATCATTCCCTTCTATTTAGAGTTTGGGTCACGGATTCTATTCATTTTTTCACAGTGGTCCTACCCAAAAGGGAAGTACTGAAGGTCTCCTCCAGTTGGATAAAGAACTACATAGGCAAATACAGGAAGCAAAGGATTACTTCAATAAGGAGATAGAGATCCTAAAATTAACAACAATAACAACCAGAAATCCTTGAAATGAAGAAAATAATAAACTAAATTAAAACATCACCAACAGATTAGATCACGTGGATGATCTTTTAACTCTTGCCTCATATTTCTCTTACTCAAAAGAAAACTGTGTGTGTATGTGTGTGTGTGTGTGTGTGTGTGTGTGTATGTGTGTGTATGTGAATAAATGCTTCTTGGATGAAATAGACTCCATATTATTATTGCAGTTGATAGCATCATATATTGAATGATCACTCATTTAATCAGTTAGCAAGTCCTCTCAATTCTGCTTCAAAATTGACTCTCAAATCTTTACTTTATTAAAAAATTGATACTACCTTGTCATCCATCATCTCCTGTCCACACTTTTGCATTAATATTCTAATCCCATGTTTACAAAGCTTCAAAAGTGATCTGGAGACTTTATTTTTCAAAAACATTTCATGACTCTGTTGCTAATGGGATGAATTCAATGCCCCTTAGCATGGTTTACCAGGCCTTTATGTCCTGAAAAGTGAATTCAGTTGGAATGAATTACAGTGTGTTATTTGTAAACAGAGCAAGTTACAACCCATGATCAGCTAGTTATTTCAATAAATTGAAGTCAATTTATAAAAATACTACCTTGTAATATCCTAATTTCTTACTCCATCAAACACAGAGTTACAAAACAGGGTTACAAAATGGAGTTACAAAACTGCTTTACCTAGATTCTGAAAAGACTGTCTCTTTGAAAAAATATTGCTCTCTTGGAGAAAGTGGAAGTGAAAATAACAGCTTTTTCTACTGATGGAAGGCCTCTGCGGCACTCTCTGATGGTGATTTTGGAAATATTTACCTTAACAGAACTGGGATTATGACCATTTTCATGAATCAACAGACATTCAGGAGTCAGCCCCTCAAGTTCAATTGTCAATTCTACTGAAGGTGCAACTCTGCCTTCAAACTCTCCAGGTTCTGTTGAAACTTTGCTGAAAACTTTAAAGCTATGGCTGCATTCAAAAATATTATAGAGACCTTTCTGTTTTGACTTAATGTGTCTCTGTGTGTGTATTTGTGTGTGTGTTTGTGTGTGTGTGTGTGCGTGCATGAATCTTGTCCTTCATACTCTAGTGACTACTGCCTCCAACACTATGGAAGATATTTTTTTAATTGTCTAAGCAATTCTGTCACATTGTACTTCATCATTCATTTTATCCTTCAGATACTAAAGAGAAAATTTTAATAAGGGGGAAATTCTAGTTAGTCAGAAAAAAATTAAATTTAAGCCTCCCATTTTTTGAAGTTGGAGTCTGTCTGGCACAACAGCTGGGGCTTAATTCAGAGGGGATATTGCAGTATCTTGGGCTGTGAAAAGTGGCTTATTAAAGTTCTTTTCTGAGAAAAATATTTGCCACTTTCTTTCATTTCTATGCCTTGACTTGTTTCTTTACTATATCCCAGTAATAGGAAAAAAAGAACAGTGGATGGTAAGATAATTAATATAGTTTGGGATATATAAAAATGAATGTGGTCTCTTCCTACCTGGTATGCTGGGAGTGTCTGAGATCTGGGTTTGAATCCTGATTCTTCCTTGACTGGTTGTGAAATTGATTCACCCCTGGGATGAAAGGATTGTCCCAGTTGATTTTGTGTGTGTACGGTGCATGTGTGTGGGGGGAGGGGTCTTTGTCTCTATCATTCTCTGTGTCATCTCTTCCCATAATCCTGGTAAATATCTCTCTATGGGTAGTGAAGGATCTCTTTGTGTGGGATTTCTGCCCACCTTGTATCCTATATATGTATGTAGAACAGAGAGTAAAAAAAGAAAGAGATAGAAATAGAGAAATGGAATTTAGACCAGGAAATTGCACCTCCCAATCCTCTCATCTCTCTCTCTATGATCATCTTCAATCATGATTTCTTTATGAAATTTATAGAAGCCTTTCAGACCTAGTTTTGACCCTATACTTCCAAGGGAAATAACCTGCAGCTTTACTTTAGGGGTAGGGGATGGGTGAGCATAATGGTGGCAAAAAGAGGCATGTGTTTGTATCAAAGATAGAACATAATTAGCATGTAAGGTAAAGTTCAGAGTGAGATGGTAAAATATAGAAAACATGCTTGTGATGGCCATAATAATTACCATATACGGAATACTTGCTCTTGGAGGGACTACTCTAGATGCCTTTCATGTGTTAATTGATTGTATCCTCAACAACCCAGTGAATTTAGTATTACTCATCACATAATGCATATGATGAAACTGAGGTTAACAGAGACTAAATACCTTGCCTAAAGTCTCATAACGAGTAAGTGGTAGAAACAGTGTCCCAACTTTGGTCTGAATATATCCTTAAGCATTCCATCTTAGTGATCTTACATCACCATGATGTAATTTTCTCCTTTATTCAAAGATTTGATGATAACAGATGTTGCTTAAAACAAATGGGGTTTGGAAATAATTCATCAGAACCTTTTTCCCCTGGAGAAATACAAATGAAAATATTAGAAATAACTAAGATAATCTAAAGGGTATATCTGTAAATATGGTTTTGAACAGAAACTAGAAGCTCCCAGGAGTGAGTTGTCTGAGTCTACCAGCCTTATGCCACTGATTACCCTGATCCTCCAGAGGTTCCTAGTTTTTTTTTTTCCATCAACTCATTTATTCACTGTTTATTTACTCACTCACATGTTTATTTATCCAGCAAATATTAACTGAGTGCCTACCAGGTGACAGACTCTATTTAAGGTATTGAGGATACATCAGTAAACAAAGCACTTGAGTATCCCTTCACCCACAGGGCTCAAATTCTACTAAAAAGACAAAAATAAATAAAATAAGAAAAACAATGTGTTTGAAAACAATTGCTATTGAGAAAAAAACAAAAGCAACTACAGAACAGGTGTTGCAATTTTAAATAGGATAATCAGGGAAGGCCTGAGAAATTAATATTTGAGCAAAATATGAAGGAGACAAGAGCCATGTGTATATCTAGGAGAAGATGATTTCAGGCACAAAGAGTAGATGGTACAAATGTATTTAGTGGGGACAAATGTCTGAATATTCAGGAAACATTAAGGAAGACAGTGTGACTGGAGCAGAGTAAGCAAGATTGAGACTAATAGATGGGTCCATAGTTGCAACCAGGGATCAGATTATAATGACTTTGGTGTTTTTTTATGAATAACCAGAGAAGTCATCTAATATTTTGAGCACAGAAAGATATTACCTGACATTCTATAAAATGTCCACTCTGACTTCTGCATTGAGAATACATTGTAGGGGCTCAAGAATAGAAGCAGGTTAACTTAAAAGCCTTTTGTAATAATCCAAGAATAAATGATGCCTTTATTAGTTTCTTATTGCTGCTCTGATGAATTTCCATAAACTTAGCGGCTCAAAACAATTCAAATTCATTATTTTTTCACAAATTCATTATTTTATATGTTAGCAATTTGATAGGTACATATATGACCAGTCAAAAATTAAGGTGTTGGTGGGTTTTGTTTCTTTTTGGAAACTCTAAGGACAAATTAATACCCTGCTTATTGAAGTTGTTATCAGAAATTAAGCTCTTTTTCACTATAGTAATGAGGTGTCTGTAAACTAAGGGCTATACCCAATTTCTAAAGGCCATTCTCCAGCCCTTGCATTAGCCCCTTATATCTCAGAATCAACAACAAGGTTTTGAATCTTTCTCATGCTGCCATCTCTCTGACTCTTCTTTTGTCACATCTTTGACTCAGTGGGGAAGGGTAATACTTTCATAGGTCTAATGGCTTGGGGTGTGGATATAATTGGGGAGAGATCATTATATTACTTACCTCAAAGCTGGCTTATATCAGGGTGAAGGAGTAGAGATGGTCAGATGTAGTAGATAGATTCTGGATATGTTTTAAGACAGAGACACTGAGGTTTGTCCATTTTGTTGAGTGTATGAATGAAAAAGAAATATCCAAAATGACTCCAGTAATTTTGACTTGAGTAATGGGAATGATAGAATTGCCCCTAACCAAGATTAGGAAGACTACATGAGCAGGTTTGGAGGGTCTGTCAGGATAGGTTAGGTTATGCTATAATAACAAATGACCCACACCAATGGGATTTCACAAAGGGCATGACAACATCATTTTTATGTGGTCCTTGCCTCAAGGTTGAGTTTTAAAGGACTTGAGGTTCAAAGGTTTTCTCAGTTTTATGTTCCATATTTGATGGTAAAACTATTTTCATCTTCCAACCCTCCAAGTCCCTGAATTTTTTTTAACTCTGTCTATACCTTCTTGTTCTTGCTTCAAAGAAGATAGCTCTTTTCTAGGGATTATTTCTTTCTTGAGTTATATCATCAGATTCAGCCAAATATAACTAAAGCATGCTACCAGTGTTTTGTTTTCCAACATTTTTAACCATAATGCAACAAACTCATTAAAAAGATCATCTTTCAAGATATTGCATTGGAGCAGGAAGGAAGCAAAAAAAAAACATAAAAATGGGAGAAGCAGTAGTGAGTTACAGGAAAAATTGGGGGTATATGATATTCTGAGCAAAGAAGTTATTTTGATGATGAGACAGTGATCATCTTTGCCCTACATATAGTTAAGTAAGATAAAGACTAACAATTTTTCATAGTGTGAAAATCATTAGTGATCATGAGAACATTTTTCTGTGCGGCAGTGGATATGAAAGTCTGGTAGGAAAGTCCTTTAAGATAAAACAAGAGAAAAAGAATGATAGTTAAAATGGGGTAATAGATGAGAAGGTAAGTAGGGTCAAGAGGGGATTTTTTAAAATAAAAGAACATGTGAGTAACAGCAACATGTTTATGTGTTTATGGAACAGATCTGTAAAGTTACTGAAAGTGATGATAAAACACAGAGAGGGGAGAATCTCTGGATTTAGGTCTTTGAGGATATGGAACAAAGTAAGAGGATGCAGGACCCAGCTCACAAGTTGAAGCTTTGGTTTTAGCTGGAGTCAGAAACAGTGCATCCTTAATAGCAGTAGAAACTATTGAGCATGTGGTATAAATGCTGATAGGAAGGTAAATGTGTTGGTGGCAATTTATTGAAGTTCTCTATTGATTTCTTCTACTTAATCAATGAAACAATAATCAAGATCATTTGAGACCAATGGGAAAAAAGTGTCACATGTTGAAAATAGTGGAAAATGCAGAAAATATTCCTATAAAAGAACCATAAGGAGAAAGGACTAGAGAAATACAATGTGGTTATCAGATAGTATTAAGGACCCTTCTGGGGTCAAATCATAAATATGAAGGCCAGTCAGCATGGCCAAATTCAGATACAGAAACAGAGTCCCATATTAACAAGGTAGAAAGCTCAATTTAACTATGGTTGGGGTTTTGCCATATCTGGATTACAATTTGGGAGAGGAGAAAGGGAGTTTTTTATATGCATAGTGTTTATTATGATTGTCCATTAAATAAAACCTGGATATCAAGGGAGATCATGATGTTCATGGGGTCAGAGATGGTAAAAAAGTATAGGCTTAGTGAACTGTATATCTCAGTGGGACTGGAGAATTATGGGACTCAAGGTACTCAAGGAAGTGAACTGGAAAGATAGAAGTAGGGGTTGGAGACCAATATGCATGAAATTGAAATTATGAAAGGGTTGTAGTTATATGTAACAGTGAGATCTATGTATCATCATCATTGTTCTTTCTTTTACTAGAAAAGTCACTGTCAGTTTTTATCCTGGAAGAAATGTATCTTAGCACCAGGGACCCATGGAAATTCATGAACTGGCACTTATGAATGACCTTAAAATTCCTGAGTCTCTGTTAGCTCATCCCTAAATGAAATTGATAACATTTCCTCTCCATTGGATTAATGAGAGGATTAGAAACAATTTATGTAAAAGTATCTGATACAAATGCATTCTTTTCTCAAGGTGTGGGAAATTATTCCTGAGTGTCATTATTGTTGTTATTGTTGTTGTTGTTGTCCTTATCTAAAACAGAACAGTATCTTGGCATTTCTTACTTAGAACTTGCTCTCAAGACTTTTGGAGTGAGCAAAAGGAGAGTAAGACTTGGAAAAACCTGTGATGTGTTTAAGAGAACTGGCAATTTCTTTTCTAGCCTTCATGTCCTTGTTCCTCTCTTCACCTCACCCTATGACATTAAACTGATGTGGTCAGAAGTCAGAAGGTACAACTTCTCTGTGTTGTACAAGAAAATATCTTTTGAGAATGTTCAAGCACAAATCGCTGGCATGAGGACACATTTAAAACCTAGCTTTGGCCAAGACACATCCCAGGTAGTTTGATATATTCATTACCAATGATTCTACTCTTAACCCCAAGAGCTACTAACTATAAAAGCTGAGAGCCTGGAGATGTGGAGATGAACTACTTCGGGCTCAATTCCACTTACCTTTAAAAGAGTGTTTGGACAGAGTTGTCTCAGGATGGCAGCTGTAGTCAGTTTTCTGTCTCAATCTTTTGTCCTAGACCTTCTTTCTGGGGTAGAGGGAGAAGGAACATAGTGGTTTCAGGTTGGCCATAAAAGGCAGAAACACTGTTGGTTGAAGCTAGAAGAAAGGTGCTCATACTCCAGTCACCAAACCTCCCATAAATGGGGCCATCTGGCCATTTGGCACAACTTCTCCCCTTTCCTGCACACCATTTGGACTGCTTCAGGCATTTTATTTTGAGTTCCTAGAACTCTCAGTGAACAGGATCAGGAGGGGACATAATTTGGGGTTTTTAGTACCAGCTGTGTGACCATGTCATTTTTCCTCATTGGGCAGGGTGTGGATTAGATACCAAGAATATTCTAAGTCAGAAGGTGTGCGATCTCATGGGAACCCAAGAATTGAGTAATGCAAGTAATGTAATGAAATCATTTGAAAAATAAATTTGAAAGCAAACATTGAGAAACATTGAATAAAACACATTGACTTTACCTGGCTTCCAGAGCCCTTTCTTTTTTTAAAAAATTCATTATCATTTTTTATTTATATATGACAGCAGAATGCATTACAATCCTTATTACACATATAGAGCACAATTTTTCATATCTCTGGTTGTTTACAAAGTATATTCACACCAATTCATGTGTTTATACCTGTACCTGACTTTCTTAATTTAGATAATACATTGCTGTTTTTCTTGGGAAATACTAAATTATAATAAATTATTTATAAATTTAAATTTAAAATAATGTATTCTTTCCTAAGACCTAATCATTTCCCAGTTGAAAATGACTACTCTTGAGTGTCCCTATTTCTCCTCACCAATGCTTTGAGGAACTCATTTGCTTATTTTTTGGTTCAAATTGTTGCAAAGTCCAACTTCTTCGAAGGACGAAGAGTGTGGGAGTAGATTTCTAAAAGTATTTGTCAAATATGCATTTTTGATCAAAGTATTAAAAAATCACATTATGTATGGTAAAAAATTGTAGTTTAAGAGTAATGAACCAGGGCTGGGGATGTGGCTCAGTGGTAGATCACTTGCTTAGTACACATGTGGCCCTGGGTTCCATACCCAGCACTGAAAAATAAAAAAAGCAGTGACCACCTGCATCTGTCAACTTTGGTCAATGTCAAATGACTATGCCCATATGAGAAGAAGCATGAGGGTGCCTAGCTGGAGATCTGCACCCTATAGTATCTGCTTTAAATTTCTTTCATAGACATGGATCCTATATGTTATAACAGGCAACTCTTATGTGCCAGTTTAGATTCTTTCAGCTTCATCAATCTCTAGGACCACTTTTTCTGCTCTAGTCACTCTGTGTTTATGGATGCCATGGGAGACCCTTGTCACCAGGTGTCAGTGTCTATGAACTCTCCCACCAGTTTAGACTTAAACATGACTTTGGCCAGTTATGCATGAGATCTGACTCCTACAACTGTTGCTGAAGGGGCCAGGTGATTCAACCCAGAAATGGGAGGATCTTCCCTATGGTATGGACTTTAAAAAATGGAGTTAGCAGACAGGAGGGAATCAGCTGATGAATTCACAGTCTGACATCTCTCTAGGTTGGACTGTTTAAACATGCGGGCTTCAAAAGGCTGCTCTGAACATATCCAGCAAAACTGAACAACTGACTGCGTTTGTCACAAAGCTATGACTTGCTTGGTAATACTTCCTTTACCTTTTCTCCCCTCTCTTTCCTTGAATTATTCCTCCTTTTCTTTACAACTGATTACCTTGGATTTTGCATCCCGTAAAAGTGCTAGCATGTACACTTTTGCCTCAGGCTCTATTTTCTAAGCAACACAAGTTCAGACACATGAAATATTGATACGATTACTAATGTGGTGAGAAAGAAGTTGAAAGGCTTTGTAAATTTGCGTAGGAATTTGGATTTAGGTTATATCCACTGCTTGTGGATAGAAGGGAGGATATTTAAACAGAGTTCCTGTTTGCAAGAAGCAGAAACCAGTTCTGACCAACTTAAGCAAAAGAAAATAAAAGTAAAAAAAATAAATTTAAAGAGAAATATTAGAGCGATATTGTGGAAGTCCTCAGGGTAGAAGGTAGGACTTGGGAAGGACAGGAATGAAGTTAATACTAGAAACTCAGTGGTGGGACTTCCAGACTCTCTTTTTATAAGACTACCATCAGAAGACTTTTTGTAAATTATATGTGGACTAACTGGGGCCCAATGATTCCCAAGATCTGAAAATGAAAGAAAAGAGAAATAGAGTCTAAGGAGAGATGGATGATGCCAGAGAAAAGCTGTGAGAAGTGGGAATTGAGACTGTGAAGACTCTCGAAGGAAGAAGAATGTATTCGTTTCCTGAATAGAACAGAAATTATGATGATTTTAAACACAAAGATGCTTTGAGATGAAGTGGGGTGGTCCCTGAGGGGATTTAGGTTGGATAGAACTTTCAAGTGGATGGATCCATACAAGGATTTGTCTTGCCTCCATTATGTAATTATGTTATTTACTTCACTTCTGTGACTCAGTTTCTTCAAGCACTATGAGAGTTTCAGGCTTAGAAATCCCTTTCTGTCTAAACAATCTATAATTCCATTCCAAACTACCATTTCCCTTGGTAGTGGGAAGGGTCAGAGATACTTTGGGGGATTCTTTGGTCTATCCTTGGGAGGATTCTTTGGTCTATCCTTGGATAGAAGGAGCCCCTTAGATTTCTCCACTCTTACTAGCACTTCCCATATATTTTCCTGCAAAATTATGTCTTTGTAGATAATACACTTGTGCCTATACATTGATGGACTTCTGTGATTCTTCCATATCACCAAAAAGAGAAACTTTCACTGTCTAAATCACTTGGGTCATCCTCATTTTAACCCCACATTTTTCCTCTCCTTACTGGAAGATGCTCTCCTGGTACCTGGGCATCTTAATAAGGATAAAATTCACTGAAGCCAGTTCAGCAAGCTGGGAGCTGTAGGAGCAATATCGCTCTAATATATCTCCTGTTGTGTTGTCAGGCTTAGCCATATGACTTGCCTTGACCAATGAATTGTTAGCAAACAATTATGTGAATCACTTGTGGCAGAAGTTTTAGGAGTCTATCCAAGGCTCTTTCTTCTTTACACGGTGATGACTAGCAATACTCTGTCCAATTGTGGTTGTTCTATCACTCTGAGACTCAAAGTGAAGATGATGGTAACACAGAGTGTAGCCCCAAGCCAACATTCTAGAATTGTCACTAAGGTGAGAAATCAATATTTAGGCTAGGGGAACTGGGGGATAGGTTTATATTGTAGTACAACCTAGCTTATCCCAATTGATGTGAGTAGTCAATATTCCTCCTATGAGTACAAGATTGTGTAAACCACCCCAAACTAAACAGATGCTGGTGGTACAATTCCAATTTTCTTCTTTAATTTAATATATGGTGATACAGTTACATAGACTATTATATCTTTAGCTTCACTCTCTCCCTTCCCTACCATTTTTCTTTTTCTACCTTGCTATTCTACTTCCTTATCTATTGTATTGGGGGATGTGAAGATTCTTTCTTTTCTTCTGTAGGAAAGGAAGGAAAGGAGTCACCTACGCTTAGCCCAAAGATCTGCAAGATCACATATCATCTCTTTTATTGTATGTATCAAGACATTTTAAAATACACATTATTCAACAAATGATGTTCTCAGTTCTAGTGCATAATAAAAAACCCAGAAAATACAATGTATATTCTGCCTATGCCTGTAGAAAAAGACAACCAGTGATTTATTTTATCATAATAAAAAGTATTCATGTCATGATTCATGTCTCTAATGCAGTGTCATTATTCTGTGACTGTGGTAACTGTAGAGGAAGAGTTGTTTATAGTCACAGACAGAGCCTCAGACTGAGACCCAAGAGTTATTCCAAGAATGGTGACAAGAACAGTGTGTTTTAGAAAAAGCTGCCCAGCTGGAAGGTGGATTCTGTGAAGTAAAAGTCACCTAAATATTCTGTCTATTATCATCTGTGCTTTTGTTCTCTTCAGGGAGAATTTCTTTTGTCTGCTCTTTATTGGAGCAGCTAGTTGCTTCTCATTTCACTATTTAGTAGTTATTTTCTTAAACATCAAAGCTTTTGGTGGAATTTCTTTCCACAAATTCCATTGGGATTTTCACAAAAGAAGGTATACACATATTTAGCTTGAGATTCCATGCAACTATGAACAACACTGGAACAATCATTGGACCTTAACATCCAGTATATTGTCTGACAATTTCACAGCTTTATTTCCCTCTTCCCTTGAGACAGATATACCAACTATGTTTCTGAAATAATGCTAAGGAACTGAACTTTTTAAAGCAAGTTCTACTTTTCAAAAGAATAATATGCAACAAAATGTTTATGTTTTCTTCTAGCCTTTCTATATGTGTGGTTTAAAAAAACACAGTTACATGTGCATCCTTTATTTTCAGAAAACAGGAAGATGTAAAAATTCCTTTTGAATATATCCCCAGTCCACTGTTCTTTTCCTCTTCCCTAGAGACTACTACCAGAATGACTTTGACAGTCATTCTTTTTATTTATTTATTTATTTTGGTACTGAAGATTGAACTCAGGGGTACTTGACCACTGGACTACATCCCCAATCCTATTTTGTATTTTATTTAGAGACAGGGTCTTACTGAATTGCTTAGATCCTTGCTGTTGCTGAGGCTGGCTTTAACTTGCAATCCTTCTGCATCAGCCTCCTGAGCCTCTGGGGATTACAGGAGTGTGTCACCATTCCTGGCATGATAGTCATTCTTTTAAATATTTTTACATATATCAGTAGAAATTTATATGTGTGTGTATACACGTACATACATATGGAACTGTCCTATTAATTTTGCTCTATACTTTGATTTATTAATAAGTATTTTAGATCTAGCCTTACCCATTCATATAGCTCTGGTCCTGTTCTTTTGTCAGAGTAGCAATCTATTTGTGAGGATAACATATCTTATCCATTTCTTTATAGATGGGAATTTGGGTTGTTCATTTTTTTTGCCATATCTGATAATTCTCTTATAAACATCAATTTGTCTGTCCACTTGTATACATAGTCAAATGTGTCTCCAGGATGTATACCCTAAAGTGGAAATGGTAGGTTGTAGAGTTGACACCTTTTTCACTTTCTCAAGTGGCTGTTCCAGTTGACATACCCATAAAGATGGTATGAGATTATCTGTTTATCCATTCTTGTCCTCTATCCTGGTGATTGTCATGCTTTTTAATTATGGTTAGTCTGATGAGTAAAAGATGCTCTCTCATTGTAGTTTTAATTTACATTTCCCTGATTACTGGTGAGATTGAACATCTTTTCATATGTTTATTGGCCATTTGTGTTTCTTCTTGATTCATTATATGCCTAAATTATCTCTTCTGATTTTTTTCCCTGCACACAGAAAAAGTACACTCAAAAGCATTTATACATAAAAAGAAGCTGGAAGGAGAGGAAAACTCATCTTCAGCATTGTTTACTAGAGCAGTTTTCTTTAATCTACCTGAAAAGGATGACTTCATTTTACAATTTCATTCTAGGAAGAAGAGACTATTGTATCACATTCATTTACTGCATGGATATATTATCTAGTCATAAAAATACCTTCAAAACTGAAACAAATTCTATATAGCTTCCTTTGAAACCAGTACATTTGCATGCTTTAAGTAAACATCACTGTGCAATGGCTGAAGCTTGGACTTTGGAGTCAAAAGAAACTGACTTCCTATTTCAGCTCTGCTATCTTCTACCTAGAAGGAACTTGGAAGACTGTTTAGTGTCTCTAAGCCTACAGGATATTTGCTTAATTTTCTTGGTCTTTCCAACACCAGACAGAGTCCCTCCATTGTTATTATACCTGATGACTTCACCACCTATTTTCATGATAATCCTACAGCCTGGCTTTACAATCTTGAACTGTTCCATTGTGACACCCTGTGTCTCTCTGCTAATTTCATCATGAACCATTTGCACACACTCACGTGAAACTATGCTATTATTTGTGAACCATCTCTGAGACTTTCAACTCCAGACAAAAATATAGGACTCTTTCACTTTTGACCCTTAACTTTCCTTTTCATAGTATCTGCCATCCCACTAACCTTGTAGTCTTTTCACAGTTCCTTAGTACCTTTCTATTTTTCATCCTGTCTTCCAATGTGGGGCCTTGTTCAACAATGCCTTCTGTCCCCTGGTTCTTCCATTATATCCACAGAGTCCATCCTTAGTCCTATCAGCATCTTCTGATGTCCCCATTATGGGCTATTCAGCACCTGGCTGAGTGGATCGTATATAGTAGTGGTTCTTCAAATGTGCATCCTGGACTAGTAACATCAGCATCACCTAAGAACTTGCTAGAAATACAAATTCTTTTGCCTTGTCCCAGATATAGAAACTAAGTGATTTGGAAACTAAGTGACTGAGCCCCAGCAATCTATGCTCTACATGCCCTTCCAGTAATGCACTACACATTCCTGGCCTCATCTAAACCTTCTTGACAATCCTTTGATTCATCCTTCAATTAATTATCTATTTTCTCAGATTCCCAAACTATAATGCAGATTTCCTAGTGGCAGCCATACTGATTTGGGAGATCATAATGCACCTCAGAAATCGGCCTTTCCAATGTGCACTCTTATTAATTCTGATACAAGTGGGTCTGTGTATAACACTTTGGAAAACACTGAAAAAAAACCTTCCCTTGGTTTTCTAATGCCACTAACCTCAACCCATCTTTCTTACATTTGAAAAGGACCCAATCCTTCTTTTTATTAAGTTCATGAAGTTGAAAGCTTATTCCCACTTTCTCGTGCCACTTCTGATAATTCATTCCATCTCTTCCCATTCCTATTTCCCCATATGATGAATTCTCCTTTATGCTTAATAGTGTTTTTATGTCATCAGCAGCCCTTTGAGGTCTAATTCTATTTTATATATTTTCTTTGTTAACAAAGTGCTTGGAATAGTGAAGTAACTACACAACTTACAACTTCTCACCCTCGCTCACTCCCACAACCCTCATCACTTCACTGAAATAATTCTCTTGATATTTCCCAGGGACTTCATATTTGTGAAATTAAATGCCTTTTTCAGCTGACTTTTTCCTCCTCCACTTTGAAGTTCTAGCCTCCCTATCGAAACTCTCCCTTTGATTTGCTTCCCCTGGTGACAACTTCTGTTTCCCTTGTATCACTTGGATTTTTCCTTTTGCTTCTCCATTTTCAGCTTTGGTTCCTACAGCTTTCCTAGTGAAGTGTTTTACTCCCTTGCTCTTCTCTTTTCCCTCTACATGCTTTCACTTGCCTACCTATGCCAATCTCTTATATTTTTGCATTTTTTCTATTGAGATGTAATTACATATGATAAATTCCTCCTTTAAAAATAAGCACTAAAAATAAGCATTTAGTATATTCACAGAATTATGCAACCACCACCACAATCTACTTTCAGAATATTTTCATCAGCCCTTTCCTCCAAAAACTCTATTCCATAGTCATTTGCAGTCAATCTCCATTCCCTAATCACTAATCTATTTTTGTCTTTATGTTTTTGTTTATTTTGAACATTTCATATAAATGGAATCATGCAATATCTGGTATCTTTTGTCTGGTTTCTTCACTTAGTGTAGTGCTTTCAAGATATATCTGTGTTGTAACATGTATTAGAATTTCATTCTTTTTATGGATGAAGTATTTCATGGTATAGTTATACTGTATTTTATCCTTTCATCAGTTGATGGATTTTCAATTGTTTTCACCTTTCAGCTATTTTGAATAATGCTTCTATGAAAATACATGTAGAAGTTTTTGCATGGAAGTGTTTTCACCTATTGTGCATATGTACCCAGGGGCTGAGCTGCTGGGTTACATGCTAACTCAATATTTAACTTTTTAAGGAATTGTCAAACCATTTGCCAAATATGCTGCACCATTTTATATTCCTACCAATGGTACTTATGATGCTGGTTTCTCTGCATCCTCACCAACACTTGTTATTTTTTGTTTCTTTTTTATTATAGCCACTCCAGTGGATGTGAAGTGGTATCTCTTTGTGAGGTAGACTGGCATTTCCCTAATGACCAATGCTACTGGTCACCTTTTCACATGCTTATGGACCATTTGTTTATCTTTAGAAAAGCATCCATTATAACTCTTTTCTCATTTTTAATTGGGTTATTTTTCTTTTTCTGCTTGAGTTGTAAGAGTTCTTTGCATGTTTTCTGTACTAATTCCTTATCAGATATATGACTTGTAAATATATCCTCTAATTCTTAGATTTTGATAGTGTCATTTGAGCATAAGAGTTTTGAATTTTGAAGAAGTCCAAGTTATCTGTTTTTCTTCTGATTTTTGTGCTTTTGGTGTCTTATTAAGACTATTGCCAAATTGAGGTCACTCAGCTTTACCTCTGTATTTTCTTCTAAGGCTTTTGATAGCTTTAGCTTACACTTAGATTATGTTACATCATTATTTTGTTGAAAAATTGACACTTTAAATAAAGTGTGGCAATTGTCAAAATCAGATTCTGCCCTTTCCACAACATTTGTTGCTACTGCTACTTGCTATAGTTGTTATTATTTGCTTAGTGACTTCTATAAATTGATTTTGTAAAATCTGTATTCTTTGTCACATGTGGCCATAAGAGTTTCTACTCAGTTAATTTAGTGGTCAGCTAATTATTGAACTAAGATTTCCTTAAATTCCTAAAACATATAATTCTCCCAGCCTTTGTAGAGAGACTCCATATTTCTTTTGGTCCATATTTTCAACACTGATCAGGAAGTTTAAAACTGTCACTTCCTGCTTGTGCAGAATCCCTTTTTTAGGTAAAAGTGAGTGCTGAAGGCCTTCTCAGTTCCTTCCTGAACATAAGCACAGACTAGGGAATGTGCACAGACCTATGCTTGTCTTAAGTTTCTAAATTCCTAAGAATATGATGTCTCCTAAGGGCATCTCATTTTCTAACTATTCCGTCTATGTTTTTTTGGCCAGGTTCTTGTTTGCCTCAATTGTTATCACTATCTTAGGCAGTTGCATTGTTCAACAATTGCTGCTGATTATTTTCACAAATACCTATAGGGATTTGCCTGCACTGCCTGCACTGAGTGAAGTCTGGGTCAAGTCAAATAAAGACAAGCCTGGAGAATAGGAATTTTCAGGTAACTACTAGATAGACCAGCTAATGACAATTCTCTGAGAATGATGTTTTCAAGGGAACCCACATTCTGCTCCTTCCAGTGTCTGCTAGACTGCTTGAATGAGACTAGGAAAAGTTAAATGCCCCAAAGTTCACTGTTCTTAATAAGATCTAGTCATTTTTAAAATAAATGTTCCTCAGATTGTTACAAACTTTTGATTAATTTCCAGAGTGCTGAGAACATAGATTTTGACAATTTTTTGCCATTGTTCTCCTTGCTTTTATGGGGAACTGGCTTTGTGGATGTCCTTCCTATACCTTTCTTGCTGACGTCACTGTTATTCTGGTACTGATTGTTACATTTGTGTTCCCATTTCACTTGAACTTCACCTGAATTTCCCTTGATACATACCACAAAGTTAATATGTTTTAAATAGAGCTAATAGTATCTTTCCACAATTTTTCTCCTTCTTCCAATGCCCCTGCTAAAGTTTTCACTTTAAGGCTGGAGAAAATTAAACTGGCAAAGCAGATGGAAGAGTCATCAGAATAGTAGTAGAATCTAATTATAATTATCTGCATTGATCTGGTACTATTGGATGAGAAAGAAATGAAAAGATTAAGAGTTGGAAACTTAGGAATTTAAATAACAATATGATCCACATCCAACTCCTCCCTTCCCCCATAATCTCTGATTCAAATTAATAATTCTCTCCATGCTTCAGTTAATTGCTTGCTCCACAGACAAGCTGAATTGTACCTCACCTCGTTGAATTCCTTACTCATGGTAAGTGTTCAATAAATGACTAATAGTATCATAAAACTTAAGTAAATAACATAAATTTATTTCTTTTATCCCCACCCCTAACCAGAGATCTAGTCTCCTTCCCCACTGAATTTTTTATCCAAAAAAGTCATGAATATAATTACCTTTTTCAATATTTCATTGACATGTCAACCTAAATTATATACCAAAGAGAGCCAGAATGAGAGTTTGGTATGGGATATAGAGCCTAATACAAGTTCATGCCTCTTTGTGTGCACTTCATAAATATTAATCAAACTAGATCAAACTAGCAAATGATGGCTGATTCTGTTTTGCCCAGCTTTAACATTTTCTAGAAACTTGACATAGACCACTGAAAATCAAGAATAGGTATTTGCCAAAATAAAATAAACAACAAAAATATTAAGCAGGGAATGTGGCCTATGGAGCTGACTTTAAAATGTGAAACCTTGCTTAGGCTTTTTAAAAAAGTTTTTATTCTAATTTGTTATATATGATAGCAGAATGCATTACAATTCATATTACACATATAGAGCACAATTTTTCCTATCTCTGGTTGTATACAAAGTATTTTCACACCAATTGTGTCTTCATACATGTACTTAGGGTAATGATGTCCATCACATTCCACCACCATTTCTAACCCTCTGCTCTTCCCTTTCACTCCCACCCCTCTGCCCTATCTAGAGTTCATCTATTCCTCCCATGCTCCCCCTCCAATCACACTATGAATCAGCCTCCTTTTATCAGAAAAAAAACACTCAGCATTGTTTTTTTCGGATTGGCTAACTTCACTTACATTATCTTCTCCAACTCCATCCATTTACCTTTAAATGCCATAATTTTATTCTGTTTTATGGATGAGTCATATTCCATTGTGTATATATACCACATTTTCTTTATATATTTATCCACTGAAGGGCATCTAGATTGGTTCCACAGTTCAGCTATTGTGAATTGTGCTGCAATAAACATCGATGTGGCTGTGTCCCCGTAGTATGCTATTTTTAAGTCCTTTGGGTGTAGATCAGGGAGTGGGATAGCTGGGGCAAAATGTGGTTCCATTCCAAGTTTTCCAAGGAATCTCCATAGAGCTTTCCATATTGGCTGTACCATTTTGCAGTCCCACCAGCAATGTATGAGTGTCCTTCCCCCCACATCCTTGCCAACACTTATTGTTGTTTGTATTCTTAATAACTGCCATTCTGACTGGAGTGAGATGAAATCTCAAGAGTAGTTTTGATTTGCATTTCTCTAATTGCTAGAGATGTTAGAACATTTTTTTCATATATTTGTTGATTGATTATATATCACCTTCTGAGAAGTGTCTGTTCAGTTCCTTGGCCCATTTATTGATTGGGTTATTTGGTTTTTTTGTGTTTAGCTTTTTGAGTTCTTTATATTTCCTAGCAATTAGTGCTCTATCTGATGTGCAAGTGGTAAAAATTTGCTCCCAAGATGTAGGCTCTATTCACCTCACTGATTGTTTCTTTTGATGAGAAGAAGATTTTTAGTTTGAATCTATCCCATTTATTAATTCTTGATTTTAATTCTTACACTATATGAGGCTTATTAAGGAAGTAGGAGCCTAATCATATATGGAGATTTGGGCCTACTTTTGCTTCTATTAGATGCAGGGTCTCTGGTTTAATTCCCAGGTCCTTGATCCACTTTGAATTGCATTTTGTACATGGTGAGAGATAGGAGTTTAAATTCATTTTGTTGCATATGTATTTCCAGTTTCCCAATACCATTTGTTGAAGAGGCTATCTTTTCTCCAATGTATGTTTTTGGTGCCTTTGTCTAATATAAGACAGCTGTAATTATGTGGGTTAGTCTCTGGGTCCTCTATTCTCTACCATTGATCTACCAGTCTATTCTGGTGCCAATACCATGCTGTTTTTGTTACTATTGCTCTGTTGTATAGTTTAAGATCTGGTGAAGATCTTGTTGAAGGATGAAATATTCTATATATGTCAGTTAAGTCTAACTTATTGATTGGATTATTGAGTTCTATATTTTCTTTGTTTGGACGATCTTTCCAGTGGTAAAAAAGGTGCGTTAAAGTTACCCAGAATTATTGTGTTGTGGTCTATTTGACTCTTGAACCTGAGAAGAGTTTACTTGATGAACATTGTTTGGGGCATATACATTTATTTTATATAAATTTATTATTGTTATGTCTTGTTGATGAATGGTTCCCTTAAGCAATATGAAATATCCTTCTTTATCCCTTTGGATTAACTTTGGCTTGGATTCTACTTTATTTGATACGTGGATGAAAACCCCTGCTTGCCTCTACAGTCCATGGAAGTGGTATGACTTTTACCAACCTTTTACCTTCAGTCTGTGGATGTCTTTTCCTGAGATAAGTCTCTTGGAGCCAGCATATTGTTGGGTCTTCTTTGAAAATCCAATCTGCCAGTCTATGTCTTTTGATTAGTGAGTTTAGGCCATTAACATTTTGGGTTATTATTGAGACATGATTTGTGTTCTCAGCCATTTTTGTTTATTTTTGGTATTTAACTTGACTTAGTTTCTCCTTTGATTAGTTTTTCCATTAGTGTAATACCTCTCTTTGCTGATTTTCATTGTTTATTTTCAATTCCTCTTCATGGAATATTTTGCTGAGGTGGTTCTGTAGTGCAGGCTTTTGAGTAGTAAATTCTTTTAACTTTTGATTATCATGGAAGGTTTTTATTTTGTCATCAGATCTAAAGCCTAATTTTGCTGGCTATAAAATTCTTGGTTGGCATCCATTTTCTTTCAGAGCTTGATATATGTTGTTCCAGGATCTTCTAGCTCTCAGGGTCTGGGTTGAAAAATCTGCACATAGTCTAATTAGATTTCCCCTATATGTAATCTTATTCCTTTCTCTTGTGTCTTTTAATATTCTCTCCTTAATCTGTATGTTGGGTATTTTCATTACAATGTGCCGTGGTGTGGATTTGTTGTGATTTCTGTACATTTGGCGTCCTGTGAGCTCTTGATTTGGTTTTCCAATTCATTCTTCTTGTCTGGAAAATTTTCTGATATTATTTCATTGAATAGATTTCTTACTCCTTTGGTTTGGAACTCTATTCCTTCTTTTATCTCAATAACTCTTAAATTTGGTCTTTTTATGCTATCCCATATTTCTTGAGTGTTCTGCTCATGGTTTCTTACCATTTTTACTGTGTGGTCTATGTTTTTTCAAGATTATATATTTTGTCTTCCTTGTATAAAGTCCTGTCTTCCAAGTGGTCTAATCTGTTGGTGATGTTTTCAATTGAACTTTTAATTTGGTTTATTGTTTCTTTTATTTCAAGGATTTCTGGTTTTTTTTTTTCAGAACCTCTATCTCCCTATTGAAATAATCTTTTGATTCCTGTATTTGTTTATATAGCTTTTTGTCAAAATGATCTTTTGCTGCCTGTATTTGCTTTCTTATATCATCCTTTAATTCACAGAACATTTTAATTATATACATACTGAACTCCTTCACTATAATTTATTCTGCTGTGCTGGCCATAGATTCTAATAGTGTGGTATCTTGACTTGTTTGGGGCACTTTATCCCCTTGTCTTTTCATATTGCTTGTGTGTCTTCCCTTCTAGCACCGTGGATCCTAGGCATTACCATTTTCACCCTATAGGCTTATAGTGCCCCTGTAGAGATCCAATACCTCTCCTTTGAGGTGAAAAGACAATGTTATCAGATCCCAATATAAACAATATACACCCTTAAAACAAATGTTTGCTAATAAGATGTTTACAGTTTGGTCACAATGTATAGAAATGGTGAATTTAATTATTATCTACAATATACTCAGTAGGTTTGTAAAAGGTTTACAGTTTCTGATGGTGGACAAAGAACCGGGGGTGAAAAGTAGAATGATATGCTGAGGAGTTAGGAGATGAGGATATAGAATTGTGATATCTTACGAAGTGTGAAAGAGAAATCTTAAGAGGATGAATAGTAGCAGGAGAAGGGAGAGGAAGTAATTTGGGGTAGACAAGTAAGTGGAAAGATAACAGAGTACATAAAAAACACACATATATTAAGAAAAATTAAAAATGTTAAAATAGAAATTGGTGCAAAGAAAGAAAAAATTAAAAATTAAAAGAATATACAACACAACTGTAATATTCAGGTGTCCCAGTCCTCAAAATCTTAACTCCTACAAAGTACTTGGTTTCACATATGTTGGACATGTGAGAGTGGGAGAATAGATAGTGATAGGAAAAAAAAAAGTCTTGAAGGAAGACACAGGGATTTTTTTGTTTGGAGATAAACATCTTTCCTGCTTCCCTTCTCATCCAATAGGCGGGGTCATCTGTTGTTAGCTGTATCTCTACCCTCAGGATGGTCAAGGTAACCAGGGTGTCACTGTGCTGGGCTAGTGGCTGCTGGGTAGAGGGGGCAGTTAGAAACTGGGTACCTGGCCAGCCAGAGTTTCAAACTGGGAGTTTCCCCCACTGAATATGGTGATGAAGGTGGCCCAAGATGGAGGCGCCTGCTTTCAGGGGTGGGGTGTTGGATCCGGTGGGGGAAGCCAGGCAATGGTATTGGATAATGAGTTCAGACAGGAGCTCTGTGGTGTGCAGCGTGTGTTGGCTGTCTTCAGAGCCTGTATGACATTCTCAGGTGCAGGCAGGTGACTGCGTGTAGGGGCCTATCTGCGCAGTGCAGAGTTCAAAGATGGCGGCGACCAGGGAAGCCCCACGTTGGTAGATGGGGGTCCTCAAGGGACTGGCAGCCGGAGTTCCTACACGTGGGAAGCTGCCGGGTGTCCTGCGTAGGAGAGGCCATTGGTAATTTCTGCTCAGGAGGGTGGCCAAATGTTCTTTGCTGTTGCTGATGCCAATGGTCCTGCTCAGGTACAGTAGTGTGCGAGGGGGAATAATTGGGAGACCTACTCTAATGCTGAGGCCTGGAGCCCTGCACGAACATGGGACCTTGATTCCTGCATGGGAGCAGGAATATCTCTCCCAGACTCACTTCTGTGACTCAGGTCACAGCAGGACACAGAATACTGCCTCCCTCTGGCCCGCCATCTTGGATCCACCTGCTTAGGCTTTTAAGAAAATAGTTGCATTCAAAGTTTAGGACAAGCCCATGTTACATTAGTACATTAATTTTTTTTTTTAATGATGAAACTTTTTCACTTTTCTTTACCATTTCCATGTGCATGTATGTATATTTATGTGCAAATGAGAGAGAGAGAGAGAGAGAGAGAGAGAGAGAGAGAGAGAGAGAGAGAGAAAGAGAATGGTATAGGAATGTCTGAATATGTTTATATTTTCCATTTATTGTTCAGACTGCAAGCCCTATAAAGTAGGACAATAAAACATAAAATAGGAATAGAAATTCATTAACACACTTAATGTGAGGTAGTTAGAAGATTTAAACACTACTGGTAATTATTGGTTTTTCTATAGCTAAATTTAAAAGAAATAAATATATTTTTCTGCATAAATAAATTCTTAGAGATAAGTCCTTATGAGTGAATGAATGAACAATGCATGAAAACAGTTTATTTTATTAAAAATTAAAGGAAATATAAAGTTTGCATGTATTTAAGTAAATAATGTTTGTGGGTTTTGCAAAAACATAATCAAGTGCACCAAATTGTGTATTAATCAATGTCTCTTATTAAATTAAAGATTTCTTCTATCAGCCCCTTATGAAAATCAAGGCTATAGTATTATATATGTTTATATATATAGTTATTACATACAGTATATATATATATATATATATATATATATATATATAGTATTATAGTATATATAGTATTACATATAGTATATATAGTGTTACATATAGCATATATATTATATATGTATTATATATGTTAACTGGCTAAAGACGTGTCTTGTCAAGGTTCAAGTAAATTTCTTTTTTTATTTATTTTTTAATGATGTATAATTTACAAATAGGAAGTCATACATATCTGAAGTGTATACAGCTAATGAATTCTTACCCACATCAGTATATAAAACAATTATACTTCTCAGCAAACTCCCTCATGCCACTTTTCAGTTAATACTCTTGCCCAAAGGCAACCACATTCCTGGTTGCCTTCAATATAGACGAATTTTGCCTGTTCTAAAATGTCATATTAATGGAATCATATCATATTTACTCTATTGTGTGTGAATCTATTTACTGCACATTATGTGTTACAGTAGTTTATTCTTTTCCGTTGTTATTTAACATTTCATCATGTGTCCATAGTACAGGTTATTTATTTAATGTTATTTATTTAATCTATTAGTGATGGACATTTGATTTAGTTTCAAGTTTTTAGCAAATTTGAATAATACTCTATGAACATTGTTTTGTGGACATAAGCACACTTACTTGTGAATAGAACTTCTATGTTATATGAAATACATATATTTAGCTTAGTAAATAATACAGAACTTTTCCAAAGTGATTATGTCAATTTTCATTTCTATAAGCAACATATAGGAGTTCCAGTTGCTTTACATCATACACATTACTTTTTAAAGACCTCAATCAGTATCATAGGTCCTCTTTATTCATTTGAATTTTTATTGGAAGTTTTTGTTTAAGTAATTTTTCAACTAATTGTAAACCACTTTCATTTGGTGGGTGCGATCTCTCCCACATATATGATCCTTTTCCAACTGAGAAACACAGATTCCTCTTTCAGTGGAAATGAATATACAGACTTTTACAACAGTTTTCTTGGCTTCACAGGTCTGCCAAGGAGAAGAAAACTCCAATCAAAACTTTTTTGAAAATATCCAGTCTATTCAGAGAAAATACCTGCATTGAAGGAGATTATTTGTGATGTTCAAAGAATCAACTTGAAAATTAAAAATTCAAAAATATGCTCTCTAGAACATGTCAGGAACTCGTCAACATAGGTCTAGGGCATTCTTTTTGTCTTTTGTTCATGTCTGATGGCAAATACCTCTCAGCATCTGTGACCAATGTGCAGATTTAATAGTTTGTATTCTCTCCAGCTATTAACAAGAATCATGGGAGTAGTTGGAGAGGAAAATCAAGCACAAACTATATCATGCTGATATTTTCATCTAGAGTTGCAGTGATTTCCATTTTATAATATAAAGCACTACTTTTAATCTGAGACTTTAGGTCATTATCTCCAATAGGGTTCCTTGCAGTCTAACTCCAACTATTAAGTACTAGTCATAACTCTTAGCAAACCACTATTTTTGCTTATATTAAACAACTTCTACCATAAAAATTAGTATATCCTCCTAATAGTTGGACTGCATCATCAAAAATAGATGTCATTAAAATATAGTTACTTCTAGGGAAACTTGTGGCATTGCATAATAATGGAGAGTTGAAACTATTTAGTAGATTAAATGTCATTTCATGGTTCATGGAAAACCATACTAAAAATCCTAAAATTGGAGCTACTTCTTGGACTTCAGTATCGCTCCCCTAATCTGTTTATTCTCTTACTTATTATAAATTAGATGCTGATGTTCTCATTTAGAAATTACATCTTGATGTTCAGGATAATGAGATCATACACATGTGGACAGTTAGAATGGCGTGAAATTGTATTTTGTGTTTTGTTTCACTCAGTCACTTAACATTTGTTCATCTATCAGATGCCACTCAGTCATGTCCTCTGTGTACATAGAATTTGCTATGTGATGTGAAAAGTCTATAAAAGAATCCTTTCTTTTTCCTCAAAAGCTTGTCTTTTAAACAGAAATTTTATGTTCCCAGTGTTCACTAGAGTCACATTATCATCCAGGACTACTGAAATAAGAATGGTTTGTGGGGCACATTATCTTTAATGCTTGTGAGTAATAAATACAACTTTTGGAAATAGAAACATCTTCAAAAGATCCTCAAAATTTGGGCTTTCAAAATGCCCAGATTGCCTATGTCCCATAAAGATCCCATTAATGGTTTAGTTAATTAATAGCTCTTTGTACTTATCAGTTCAGGCTACATTTTCTCACTAGGTCATCATTTACAGTATCCCAAACATATTTTCACAACATTCACTTGACAAAATAAGCTAAGATAAAAATCTTCAATCTGCAGAGAAACATCAGGAAGCCATGAATTCTTAAACAACATGCAAAATTATAAAAGTGGTGTGTATATCTCTTTGAAATTGTCCATTCCAAATATTAACTAGGAAAAGAATTAACAGATAGTTCAGACACATTTCTTCAATTGTGTTAATAGGATACGGTGAGGTGTTTGTCCAGTGATCAGCCTTCATGATTGCTGTCTACCTGGGGGACTGACATTAGAGAATATGTGAAAAAAAGGAGAATACTTTTAGTCCTTTGAAGTTCACAAAGAAGCAGAAACAGATCAACAAAGCATCACCATTTTTTTTCTTTTATGAGCAAATAGAAATGATTTTTAATTAATACATATATATGTTTTTAAATGAAACTACACCAAAAAACAATTCATTCTATTAACAGGAAAATAAGCATTCTTAATCTCCTTTAACACATTCATTTGCTCAATAATTTTCTGTTCCATTCTTCTATAAAATGATTCTTACATTTTTATGCGAGTTTCTATATTGTACCTCACTCAGACTGCATGTTATTATGTTGGGAACATGGAGATGCCTGGTGTGATCACTTGGGGCATGAATTAAATTCACAGTTGTTACCATTTGGAGATGTGGTTGGCACCTAGGCTGACTTCCTTTGATGGCATTTCATTCTGGTCTAGGTTCTTAAAACTCAAGCCCACTAAAAGTGTGGCCTTCATATCATCTACAGTAGAATCACTAGGGACCTGTTAGAAATTCTTGTGCTTTCAAACAGGTTTTTGGCATCATAATATCAGAGTGAGATGGAGGACCAGTAATCTATTTCCATAAATATTCCAGGAGATTCTCCTGTATGCTAAAATGTGGTTAATACTTGTTTAGGGTGTAATATTCACAGGTTCAGAATATTTATTCTGCCACATTGTTTAACATCCCCTTGACTTTGAGTGGGTAATACCCTCTATGTGGAATTTTTTTATCTTCTACATCACTCCATGACCTCCTTTATTGGAGCAAGTTCTTTGTAAGAAATCATCTCCAGACACCAATGTTCACTTTCTTCCATGTCAATGTAGATCCTTCTCTGCTCCTTCCTTTGGCATATTATACACATTACAGCAACTAGATAAACTAATTGACAATTATAATACAGTACAAGTTCTCCCTTCAGATTATGGTCAACCCCTAAAAGGTATGTGTGTGTGTGTGTGTGTGTGTGTGTGTGTGTGTGTGTACACACACACACACATATCAACATTTTGTTAATAAATGTCCTCAGAATACTTCATTTTGTTATTGACTAAAGGTTTTGTTTATTATGTTCTCTCTCCATCTCCTTATGGTCCAATTCCTGTGTATCCTTTGATTTGTTTGGCCTCTTACCTGAGGCTTACCCCAAATTTTCAGGTTGTGTTATCAAGATGAGCAGGACAGTCCATTGGATAGAGGTTGATAAAGGAATTATGTGCTGTGGGTGGCCACCTTGCTACTAATGAAGTGAATTTAGCTAGTTTGGTGAAACATCATTAAAAGAAATAAGCTCAATGACCACTTTTGGAAAGATTGAGTATAAGTGCTTTTCTCTATTCCTTTAATTATAACAAAAAAACTCCAGAGGTTATATATAAAACAAATTTTAGAAGACTCTGAAATGTGGATAGAAGAAGAAACCCAGTAAAGAAGAAATGCCAAGAGATGAAGGCAAAAAACAAACAAACAAACCAGAAAACTTCCTCTCTAACTAAACGACTAGGAAAAAAGAAGCACATGAGGAGTAAAAAAATTTAGATAGCAATTGTTTTACTTCAGACAAACAGATAAAACTGAGGTCCCATATTCTTCCATAAGAGTAAAAGATAAGTGGGGAGCCAGGACTTTCATCACTACTGGGAAGTAGTGAGGTCCCCTCTGTAGTGCCAGTGGAGGGTCAATGAGCTATCTCTGCCTCTGCCAGTGAGGGTGGTACCAGTAGAACCTAGTGGGAAGCCAGAATTCCTACTTCCTCTAAGCAGTGATGAGGAGGCCCTTACCCATGATGGTATCAATGGAGGGTAATATAGTCCCATCAGGAAATAGTTAGGTGATACCTCTACTTACCTCCCTGTACAGTGTAAGAGGAGTCCTGCTAAGATGAAAGACCCAAGTAATGTCAGAGTCTCATGATACAATTCTCAAAAATGTCCAGAAAGATCACTGTGGTGGCATAATAGTTCTGTATCCTGATTTCAGTGATTGTCACACAAATCTACAAGTATGATAAAATGACATAGAATTATGCACACACATGGTGTCAATGCCAATTTCCTGTTTTGGTGCTGTATTATAATTACATTAGAAACTTGGATAAGGGCATGTAGGATTTGTCTAATGCTATATTTTCCATATCTTGAGAATCTGTAATTATTTCAAAGTAAAAATAAAAACAACAATAAGCTTATTATCTGGCATTAGACAAAGAGAAAGGGAATGGAGTTGATGGTGAGAGTAGAATTTCCAGAATCCCATTGCCAAAACCACAAAGAACTCAAAAATTTAGGTTGACCTAAAACTCTGGGAAAGAATACTTAAGAGAGTTACGGGAGAGGTTTTCTATCAGGACTCGAATACAGAAAAGCCACCCATGGGCTGTGGAATCCTCAAAGGTCATGACTATAATGTATTTGACAATCATTCAAAACAAAGAAAACATTTGTGAACGAAACAAATGAATAAGTGAGAGTGACAAGCACTAGGGAGTGGCTCATTGGCTGTAGTTAGAAAGAAAAGCTAGAAATAGGCTTTAGGGATGACCAAGAATTTCAGCAGGTGCCATAGAAGTTGCCAGAAGCTCTCTTAGGTTAAGCTTCTAGGTTGCTGTTTATATGGTGTCTATCATTTCAAACTAGGAGAGAAGGAAGCAAAAGGCTTGTGACCTTAATTAATGTTGTCAAGGCAGCTGATCTCTGGCCAGACTTGTGGTATCAGGATCAGGAGTCCATATGTTTAGACATTTATTGTACTTTTGTAATTTCTTTCTTTTCTTTTTAATTCTTGCCATAATGCTTCAGGAAAATTCTAATTTACCATGCATATGTCAGAGTCATCTGCCCATGCCTGGCAGAACTCAAGAGACAACTACAGAGGCCAGATCATAGGAACAAGAGCTTTCCAAGATAGATAGATATCAGGAAAGCACTAGGGGAGATGATGCAGTTAATGAAGTGAATCACCTATAGAGAAAGATTAGATAACACTGAAACCCCTGCTTTTATTCCAAGATACCTGGTCATTTGCATGGGCCCTGGGTATTGGTAAGTGTGTAGATACATTAGTCCAATCTGATATTCTTGGGCCTATCTGCAATGTAAAAGTACATGACAATATAGTAAAATATGTTTATAGCATTGCCACTCTTCTCCAGCAGGGATCAACATGAAATTCAGAGAGAATAACACGTGGCAAGAATGTCTCATATAATAGTCAAGAACCTATAAAATCATTTCATGGGGAGTAACAAAACCACAAAGTTGCGGTGGCCACTTAGAGTTTAAAACTAATGCAAAATGCATTAAGAATTCATCTTAAAACATTTTTGAAGTGAAGATTAAATCTACATAAATTCAGTTGATGTTTTGTAGCAGTAATGTGAACTTTAGGGCATCAAATAGATATTTATTGAACATCTACTGAAGCAAAGAATTTTACATCTCAAGGATTAGAATGAAATAATTTTGCCTGAGTTTTTAAAAAGTATGTGTACATGTGTGTGTGTGTGTATGTGTGTGTGTAACATTACCAAAATTATTCCAGCCAAAATAGTCTTTCTTTCACCTACAGATATTTGGTCCCACAATAAACCCACAAATGGCCCCAGTCCACTTACAATTTATTCATTCATTCTATAAGATTTTTCCAACACTAATCATACATCAGGTATTGTGAAAGGACAAAGGGTTTTGTAATGAAAATTCAAGGAAGAAAAATATATGTAATAAAGTGGACAGAAATGCAGACCGGATATAGGACAATGAAGGCTAGAGGAATTAAAGGGAAAGAGCAGAAAAAGGTAAACTTTGTAGACATCCAACAGAATGGAGTTGTAAAATCTGGAAAGAAGATGAACAGGCACTAACAAATGTGAATAATCCAGTGGGCAGCCAAAAGAACTGTGAACTTGCTGAGGTTGGGGATTATATTCTCCTTGTCCACCTATGATTATCATACAATTAGTTTAGAATTTTATGCATGGTAAGCATTCCACAAATATTAGTTCAATAAAGGAATTTCCCTTTGAAGGTTTGATAATTGAATCTGCTGAAATAAAATGGCAGTAGATTGACAGAAGAAAAGGCATACAAATTTATTAACTTACACATGTGTATGGGAGCCACACAAAATGTGATACTCAGAAAAGGGCCAGATAGTTAAAGTTTGAATGATGTCTTCATAGTGGATAAGAAAGTGGGAGATGTGAGTAGTTTTAGAGGGGAAGCAAATGATTTTAGGGGAGATAAATGGGACCCCCAAACAGACAATGGCCTGAGATAAAATTCCTGATGTGGTATTTGAATTTCAGTCTCTTCCTCTGCAATAGGAGCTTAATCTCCATGGTTAATAAAACTTCAGAAAAAAAGATCAAAGGCACTTTTTGTTCCTCTTTATTCTTTAGGTAGATAAGAAATCTTCAGAGAAAGACCTTTTCTTGCATTTTTTGCTCCCTAGATTCTCTGAGTTTAAAGTTCGAAGTGGCATATTTCAGGACATTGTTTTCAGATTCCAAACAGAATGAATGAGGAAGTGCCACATTCTGGTTATGCTTCTTTTCTGAGAAATATGGAAATGGTTATCTGTCACCTAACAAGCCACATTGTGGAGTACACTGCATTTTTTCAGAAACCTTCAAGATTGAACAAAGCTACTGGTTGCTACCCAAGTAAGAAACTGAAAGAAGGGATGCAATCATTCCTGAGCCCTGGTCTTTTACTTTTCCCCCCACAGAATTTATTTCAAAATCTTTAGAGAAATTCTTCATTTTTTTTACAAAACAAGTGGGTCAAAATTGAAAATTATAATTCTCAAAAAAAAAAACTATCATAACTCATTGTTTTCTGTCTTAAGTATCTGGAATTGTGAACTATATATTAGATGTTAATATACATGGAATTGGAACTTCAGATAAACCTCAGGGCTGAATATTGACACTGTAGGATGCTTCTAGAAGTTGGAAAAAAGGCTTCTTAGGGTATGTTTGTTGCTGTGACCAAAATACCTGACTAGAAAAACCTAGAAGAAGAAACGTTTATTTTGTTTCATGATTTCACAGGTTCAGCCAATTCCATTGTACTGGGCCCAAGATGAGATGAAGCGTCCTGGCAGCAAGGCATGGTGAAAGAAAGCTGCTTACCTTATGGTAGCTGGGAAGTAGAGAGAGTGTATAAGGACTCAGGGACAAAAATATATATCATCAAGGCATGTCCCCAGTGACCCACTTCCTCTACCTTGCCTCACCTGTCTATAGTTACCACCCAATAATTCATTCAAATTATTAAACCTTCCAATGGATTAATCCACTAATTAGGTTGTGGGTCTCATATAATCTAATAATTTCATCTGCTACATTAGTAAAGGAGCTTTTGAGAGGACACCTCATATCCAAACCATAACACATTGTATTTGGGATACTGGTTATTCTTTCTATCAATCAACAGGGCATCAAATAGATATTTATTGAATTATATCCCTTTGCTTTGTGGTGTAAAAGTCATTTGATCAAAAGATAAAATCTCTTAGAGATTTTTGCTTTTTGCCAGGGGTAAGGTAAATTTTTGTTTCAAAAGTCACTTTCTTACAGATTCACTGTTAAATAACAAATTATTCTGATAGGTTTCAAACATGAATCAGTTATATATAAATCATTTTAGAAATGTTTCTAATATTTAAAGTAAAGACTAGCTTAAAAATATGTAGACCACTTGAATATCTTGATATTGCTGTTTTTCATACATTCTACATCCAATAATGGTCCTTCAAAATATATTCCAAATCCAATAACTTTGGACAATCAAGTTCCAAACTACCATCATCACTTGCCTAGGTTATTGTAATGGTTCATAATTAGTTTCTCTAGTTCCTGCTTCCACTCTTGCACATTACAATCTGTTTCATCATAGCAGCTAGAATGATTCATTAAAAAAAACAAAAAAATAAAATAAAAAGCAAACTCTGGTGAGTTATAACCAACTCCAGTCCCAGTTACTCAGGAGGCTTAAGCCCAAACAAACGTTTAAGTCAGCCTGGACAATAGAAAGCAAGACCTCATCTCAAAAAAAAAAAAAAAAAAAGTAAAATCATGTCACTCCTCTGTTCAAACCCCTGCAATGGCTTCCCATAAGAGAAAATGCTAAAAACATTTAATGGTCCATTCATAACTCATTCTATCCCCCTACAAGTCTGACCCATGTCCCTCTGCTTTCCTCCTTCTCACTCCACACAGGCTATTTTAGTTAGTTAGTTAATTTAATAGTGGATAATTTTAAACTAGACCATACATCCAAATAGATATAAATAAAAGAAGGATATTTTTAGACAGAAAGTATAAGTTTATGTTATAAAATGCAGATTTGATGGATGCAGTTGGGATAGAGGTTTCAAACTTTGATGTTTACTTTAGCATGACTATGATTAAATGAAAGAAAGACTACATTTAAAAAAGGTATCAGAGAGAATATTTATGTTTTTGGGGAGATCAGCTTATTTCACTTAGCATAAATGTTAAGCATTTCTTGCTTTATTGTATCTTTTTCTTTGATGTATTCCTGGACATTTTTTTGACTTTATCTTCCATATATTATGTATTTAAAAAATATTTTTAGCTGTAGATGCATACAAATATTTATTTTATTTATTTATTTATTTATTTTTTGTGGTGCTGAGGATTGAACCCAGTGCCTCACATGTTAGAAAAGTACTCTACCACCAAGCCACAGCCCCAGACCCTATTATGTATTTTCAAAGATATTTCAGCAATTATTTTAGTGATTTATTTCATAATGTCTTTCTTGTTCTTTGCCCATCTCCAGTCTTCTTTTTTAGTTTCATCAATAAAATGACTTTACTAATCTTTTCAAATAATAAGCACTTTTGTTTTCTAACTTGACTATTTTTGCAGGGGCATATTTTTTTTGTGCATTTATCTTGATCTCTTTGCATCATGATAGGTACTTTTGTCAAATACCTGATGATGCATCATAAAGAGAAGTAAAGAAAAAAAGAAAGATTGGGAAACTTAGTGAGATTAGATTCTGGAGTAGAGGAATATTTTTTTATTTATTTATTTTTCCCAAAATAATTCTAGCCACAGTTGTCAGTTGTCTCTGATTCGTGAGAATATGGAAGCAGTGGAATTTTACCTGGAATGAGAAACTTGCAAGGCTGTTTCACGTTTTTACTCCTTTCCTCAGTTCTATTAATGCCTCATTTACTAATGATTGTTAGATAATTGCATTATTTTAAAAATAGTCTTGCTTGCTAAAAAGAACTAAAAGTGTTTTGACAGTAATGGTAACTAATTTTGCTGAGAAAGCTCACCTTTTATTGGTTACAGCAAATAAATATAATGTGTTAATGGTGCTAGTTGATTTTTCCTATATTGCAAAACTGAGTTGTCCATTTTGAGTTTGTTTTTGTTTTTTTTTTTGTGGGTAGGGGGATTGAACTCAGTGGCATTTAACCACTGAGCCACATCCCCAGCCCTATTTTGTATTTTATTTAGAGACAGGGTCTCACTGAGTTGCTTAGGGCTTCACCATAGGTGAGACTGGCTTTGAACTCGGGATCCTCCTGCCTCAGCCTCCCCAGCCACTGGGATTACAGGTGTGCACCACTGCGCCGGGCATGTTTGAATAATATAACTTTAAATAATAAGTTAGCTAAGAAGTATCAAGGTTGTTCATTCATGTTCAGAAACTTACAACCAAATGCTGTCCTGTTTCCTCTTCATATTTGCTTCGTAATTATACTACTACCCTCTACAGTTGTACCTGGTTTCTCTAGAATGGAGCTCATGACATTCACTAAAACTCTTCATGACAGGGTGCTCTTGTGGAGATACAGGCTTTTGGTCTAAAACACTATGAAAAAAAATGGATTTAGGGTCCCTGAATACTGATTTTACTGATGATCAAATTAATTGCTAATGTTGAGTTTGCTTTTTAAATACTGGGCGTTTTGGTCAGCATTCTAGCAGAATAAAAGGCATGGCAATTTGAAGAGAGTTTAATAAAATAACTATTTTCAAATGCACAGATACAGGAATAGGAAAAAAAAAACAACTAATGAAGGATAGTGTGGTTCTCCACATCTAGCAATAGTGGGGCTCCAAAACTGCTCTTAGGCTTGAAAGGGCAAGAGAAGGGCATAGATATTGGATTTCACAGAGGATATATACTAAGAGGGCAGCCCAACAGAAATTATAGCTTTCAGTAAAAAGAAGTATCCAACTCTTGGTGAACTTATAGAGAGGAAGACAAGAAAATAAAAGAGCCTAGCCTCTTTCTTCTCTCATCTTCCCATACCAGCCATTGTCTCTCATTGGATGAGGTCAATTAGAGACTACAGGATAATGGAGTCTGCTGATACAATTCATACAAGTCAGTTTCCTGGGATAGAGAACAAGACATAGAAGGTCATAGTGAATCTAAGACAGGCAATGGAAAATATTCGACATACCAAGCAAACCCAATGTATAAAAACAGTTCTTTAAATGGGGTAGTTGGTATCACTTCTGAAATGGTAAGTCTGTAATTTCTGAGAAAAATATTGTAGGAAAATCTGGCTTGTTTCTCAATTCTGGAAGAACTCTTTTTATATGGAGAATGACACAGGCAGCTTCATATCCCATAGGAAAGCCAGGGATAAGGAAAAATAGATGTAAAGATACATTACATTGGGCTGGGATTATGGCTCAGTGGTAGAGCGCTTGCTTAGCACAGGTGGGACCCAGGTTCGATTCTCAGCACCACATAAAAATAAAGGCATTGTGTTGTATCCATCTACAAAAAAAATTTAAAAAAAATTCATTCTCTCTCTCTCTCAAAAAAAAAATTCTTTAAAAAAAAGGATACATTACATTTACTCATGGTAGAAAGATCTCACTCTATATCCTTGGTGAAGTAACTGAGAACTTCTATCCTAAGTATATATTTGTTAATATGTATTTTTTTTCTTACTGTCAACTCACAACATACTGGAAACACTGTATTTTCATATTTCCCAAAGATATGTTCCACAGAATGAATATATATTTTTTAAATTTATTTTTATTTACATTCTTTAATCATAAAAATAGTTATCAGTTTTTTGCTGAAGGTTATACTTTATGAAATATATGTGTAGTATAATTTATTTGGTTACTGTTGACTCTGATATTTAATTTCCATAGTTAATATTCATAATCATTGATGATATTAGAAAAATAATTCTAAGTATCTTTGGATGGAGAGAGAATAAGAAATGAAACAATGCATGAAGGGAAGTGTTGTCTTTTCAGTACTACAGAGTTAACTCTGACATGGGTACATTACTTTGGGATAAGAGTTGTTATCTAGAGACGGATTTTATTTTTTAATTACCCTCTTTAAGAATAAGAATATAAATGTCTGGATGTGAAAACGGACATCAAAGTAAAATGTGTTGAGAAATTACATCAAGTAGGTTTTTAAAAGTTGACATCACAGACATCATTGAATCTTGAAAGACAATATTATATTATTATAAGTTCACTGCCTTACATATATTTATTATATTTTCCCTCTTATATTTTGGCTGTGTACTCTTTTATCTCCTCTAACTATGCAACAATTTTGTAATAAAATTTTCTGTAAAGAGAAACAAAGATAATCCAACCTTTCCTCTACCATCATTTTTCCCATGCTGGGTACTAGAGTTTGTGTTCTTCTTCCCCTAAACCTGTGGCCCTCCACTGGCATAGTTGTGAATTGTTTGGCAAAATGAGTATATTGGTTGGCCTAATGGGTGAGGAGCCATTTCTAAAAGCCATTCTTACTCTTGATTGGCTAACAATGCCTTAACTCTCTATAGAAGTGACTGTCTCCCATATAAATATAACTCACTCTTTCCAGATTAAAATGAAGCCCAACTCAAGTTCCCCCTAACATAATTCCCACAGATATTTGTTACTAGTGGAGATGTGACAGAAGGAAAGTTGCCATAAAGAGACAGCAGCCAGGTGCAGGGGTGCATGCCTGTAATCCAAGCAGCTTGGGAGGCTGAGGCAGGAGGATCATAAACCCAAGGTCAGCCTCAACAACTTAACAAGGCCCTAAGCAACTTAGTGAGACCCAGTCTCAAAATTAAAAATAAAAAAATGGCTGGGTTGTTCAGTGGTTAAGTGCTCCTAGGTTTGATCCCTGGTACCAAAAAACAAAAATAATAAAAATCAACAGATTATATTTTAAAATATCTTAATTAGCAATTCTTCAAAATGTATGATGCTAATACATTGCTCACATCTCATCTATGACCTTGAATGAAAACTGTAACTTTTATTATTTTGGGGTGTGTGTTAGGTTTCTGTCATGTGACAAAATCCCTGGGACAATCAATTTATATGTAGGAAAGGTTTATTTTGACTCATGGTTTCAGTCCATTTTCACTTGATCCTGTTGTCTTGAGCCTGTGGTGAGGCAGTAAATCATAGCAGGGAGCATGTGTTGTCAGCTGCTCCCCACATGGTGGTGAAGAGACAAAGAAAGAGAGAGAGGAAGGGCAGGGATGCCACTATCCCCTGCAAGAGCATGCCACCAATGACCTAACTTCCTTCCACTATGCCCTACCCCCTAAGTGTTCTGCCATCTCCCAATAACATCATAAGCTGCGGACCTAGCCTTCAACACATAAGATTTTTGGGGACACTAAAGAGCCAAACCATAATAGGGAAATTGAAATAAACTGCACAGTGGCTCACACTTCTCCCATGGGAGTAACAGTAAGATGCATGGTTGATTGATTTCTACTTCTTCTTCTATAGAATGAAGGCAGAAGTTCAAGGTCTTGATTCTTCCTAATCACCATTCATCCTGGTGTGGGTTAGAGAGTAGAAAGAATACTTACAGATTATGATTATATAATTTTCTCTTGTATTCATTCATTCATTCATTCAATAGGCATTTGATGAATGTCCATTAGGTACCAGGCACTATTTGAGAAGATAGGGATAAAATGGAGAGTAAAACAGATGCAATCTCTGTTATCCATTCTGTCTTTATGTAAGACAAATGTGTGAAAAGTCATAGAATATCTCATGTATCATCTCATCCATACCTTGGCACAAAGCATTGGTAATCCCTGAAATTAGTTATCATCCATGATCCCATAAATGGATTTGGAATCTCTGGTTTTTTTTTGTTGTTGTTAAAAAATGAATGGTAAGTAATACAAGAATTCCAAGGGGTGGAATATAGAAACTAAGAAACCACCTTGTCTCTAAGCCTTTGTTCTTTCCAGTCTTGGGCTCCATGGGACCTTGGATGACACAGAGGAAGCCTTGTTTTCTATACTTAATCATTCATCAGGGAGGAATGATAAGTGATAGATATCCTGTGAGTATTCTCCTCTTTCAGACTCTCATATCATTCTACCATGATCCCTCAAAGCATTTATAGGCAATGTGAAGGCTCCTGGTAATGAATGAAGAGAAAGATAAAGACTTAATATTCACCCTTGCCACTGGTTCCCAGAAAGCCATCTTATTCTTAGCACCTCAGGTGCATACTAGTGAAACAAGGTCAATTATATGAATTCCCTACTTATCTCATTGGCATAAAAACTGCTGCAAGAATTATGGCTATGAATTAGTGGGATCTCCAGAGGGCTTATCTGTGGCTGGGGGAAGTAAGCAGAACTCCAGGGTCCTTAAAGGAAGGATAATCATACAAAGTTGTATGTGACTAAAAGGAATTAATTTACAAAAGGAAATCCTTGGGCAGAAAGAGATTTTAATCAATATTGGATATAGAATATTGAATCAATATTAAACTCAGCACTCTTGCTAGCCAAGCCATGTGTACTCTATTTTCATGGGCTATTGACTGCTTGATCATTGTCTGTCTTCAGATAAACCCTCACAGGAATTTTGCTATCCCGAAAATGGTGATGGGAATTCTACTGTCAGGTTAAAACTTCAGTGATGTCATAAATATGCAAATAATTGATTGTGTCTGTGAAACATATTAAGTTTCTTAAAGTTTGTTAAGCTCTTTCTAGCCAAGCCAATGCAATCTTTAGATGCATCAAAGCAGGCAGGCATGGTGGTGCACACCTGTAATCCCAGCAGCTTAGAAATCTGAGGCAGGAGATTCACAAGTTCAAAGCCAGCCTCAGCAACTTAGCAAGGTCCTAAGCAATTTATCAAGACTCTGTTTCAAAAAATATATAAAAAAGGATACAGATGTGGCTCAGTGCTTAAGGGCCCCTGGGTTTAATTCCTGGTACAAAAAGAAAAAATAGATGCATCAAAGAATGGGAAAAGAACACTGAGTTTGAATACTGGCTTTGCAGCTTTCTCGGTATACATGACCTTGGATCTTGGATCTTAACATCTCTAAACTTCAGTTTTCCCAACTTGTGAAACAAGGATAATGATAGCTCTTGTAGGATTGTTTAAATAATTCAAAGAAATTATATACACACACGAATCATGTGCCATAAAGTCTGTGCTCAATTAATAGTAGTCATTGCTAATTGTGAATTTCAACACAATAATAAGCTATTTATAAAATCACTTGTTTTTTCCAGTGTTTGAACTTTAGACTAAGAAAGACTTTCTCATAAGAATATTATGATTTGTAACCATGAGCCAACTCCTATATAGCAATTATTTTGCTGGGAAGTAAGCAAAGTCATAAATCAATGATGACTCTTGCAACCTCAGGACTTATTGATCTTGCTCTTTATCTTCTTTAATGTTTCTGGAAAACCACATTATTTTGGGAAGTTACCCAAACTAGTTTACCTATTATTCTATATTAGTTTTATTAGAAATGGTTTGATTGATTTTCTTGAAAAACAATCCGTCTATGTACAATAGAAATATTTATCCAACACGTTTCTTAGTACATTATATTTCTTAAAAATGCAAAACTGGGATAAACAGCTAGAGATTCTTTTCAATGCATGTGCTTATGATAGATCGCATTTTTTTCTGGGATACATGAGTCCTGTCCATCTTAGGGGGATGACCATAGGCAATGATTTCATACTGAAATATCCTTCCATGTGTCTGGTACTGTTCCCAACACTCTGTATAATGTTTGATGTAGAGTAAATGCCCAGTAAATGCTTCCTGAATGAATGAATAAATAAATTAATGAAAGCATGAACAAATAAAATCATGAGAGGATAAATAATTATGCACTATAAATGCCTAAGAATAGGCTTTTCTTCTCTTCTTACTGTGTTTTCTTGGATTTACAGACATATCTGGAAGCCTATATTTTTGACATTGGAATCTTGTTACTGAAAAACTCAACTGCATCTGTTTCTTTTTTCACTTGATCTAGTTGACAAGAGAGGGTCTCATGAGGTATCAAACTTCCTTTTGTGCTGATAGGGTAGCTTGAATTTGAGCCTACTATTTGGAAGGCCAAAGGGAACCATTAATTAGAATAAAATGGGATACAAAGAAGGATATTGGTTCCTCAGACTTGTCAGATATAAGAATCATCTGGTGTACACATTAAAAATGGGAATTCCTAGCCACTATCTTAGAATGTCCAAAGGCAGTACAGCAGGTACTTATTATGATCAGGCATGTTGGGCAAAGAATGGAACAGGGGATGACTCTTAAATTACCACCAGAAGAATGATGGAGCTTGCTTGAAGTAGCACTTTTCCTTACTTCCGTTTTTTTTTTTTCATATTTAGTATAGGGATATCAATACCTCACTAGAAAACATCAAAGAGTTTCTATGAGAATAATAAAAGGTTTAATGTTTGAAATTTTATATTAACTTTGAAATTTTATTCTAAAGACATTCAAAAACCCATCAAGATTGCAGCATCTCTAGTAGGAGACAGTAATTCACAGTTTCAAAAATCCTTTTTGGCAAACCTCCCAGGTGACTTCAAAATCACTGTGGCTAACCCACACTAAATAGGAGTTCCAAGCCAACTTTATCTGCTACTATTTACCTGAAAATGAACTATAATATTTGTGCAATTAATAAATTGAAATGTGAAAAAATGTGTTTGCTATAAAGGAAAATAATAATCTAGTTTGTTATGAGATTGCTATTAGACAACTATCTCTATTTGGCTTATTTTCTTGGCTAGACTAATATTCTGTCTTTAGAATGTTTCTACAGATACACTAAGAAAATTAAAAAAAAAACTCTTGTCACTATATTGACAACTATTGTAATATAATAACCTTTGAAACTCAGTATGTGTCTGGGGATTTTTGCTAGAAGCAGGAATTTGCATTAATAGAATAACACTTCTATAAAATGAAGAGGACACATGCAATATTAATCTAGTCAAGAAAATATACTGGGCTCCTTCACCGTTGCTGCCTGATAGGATTCAGGCACTAAGAAAGATTTTTTTTTTAATTTTAAGAATAAAAATTGATATTAATATAATTATTATGGAAAAAGCTTTGAGCTGTTTTACATGCTTTATTATGACACTCTTCTAAGTTAAATACGATAATCATCACCATTTTACCAATAAAGACACTGAAATGTCATTGGGATTTTGATCAGAATTGCATTAAATCTGTATAGTGCTTTTGGTAGTATGGTCATTTTAATAATATTAATTCTGCCTATCCAAGAGCAAGGTAGATCTTTCCATCTTCTAAAGTTTTCTTTGATTTCTTTCTTTAGAGTTCTGTAGTTTTCATTATGTAGATCTTACACCTCTTTTGTAAAGTTGATTCCCAATTTTTTTTGAGGCTATTGTAAACTAGTTAGTTTTCCCTTCTGAGGATTTGTCACTGATAAACAAATGCATTTAATTTATGGGTGTTGATTTTATATCCTGCTACATTTCTGAATTCATTTACTAATTCTAGAAGTTTTCTGGTGGAACTTTTTGGGTCTTCTAGGTATAGAATCATATCATCAGCAAATAGTGCTAATTTGAGTTCTTCTTTCCCTATGTGTATCCCTTTAATTTCTTTCATCTAATTGCTCTGGCCAGTGTTTCAAGAACTATGTTAAATAGAAGTGGTGAAAGAGGACATTCCTGTCTTGTTCCAGCTTTTCGAGGGAATGCCATCAATTTTTCTCCATTTAGAATGATGTTGGCCTGGGGCTTAGCATAGATAGCCTTTATGATATTGAGATATGTTCCTGCTATCCCTAATTTTTCTAGTGTTTTTGAACATGAAGGGGTGCTGTATTTTGTCAAATGCTTTTTCTGCATGTATTGAGATGATCATATGATTCTTAATGTGGCATATATACACAATGGACTATTACTCAGCAATAAAAGAGAATAAAATCATGGCATTTGCAGGTAAATGGATGGAGTTAGTGACGATAATGCTAAGTTAACCAATCCCAAAAAAACAAATGTTAAATGTTTTCTCTGATACAAGGAGGTTGATTCATAGTGTGAGAGATTCATAGGGAGAGGGAGCATGGGAGGAAAAGAGGAACTCAAGATAGGGCAGAGGGGTGGGAGGGACAGGGAGGGGGTATGGAGTTATTAATGATGGTGTAATGTGATGTACATCATTACCCAAAGTACATGTATGAAGACACAGATTGGTGTGAATATACTTTGTATACAACCAGAGATACGAAAAATTGTGCTCTATATGTGTAATATGAATTGTAATGCATTCTGCTGTCATACATAAATAAAAAATTAATAATATTTTTAAAAAGACACTTAAACTCAGAAATTATAATTTGCCAAAAGTCCTGCAGTTAGTAAGTAGCAAAGTCAAGGTATCTATATATCTCTGTCAACTCCAGAAGCCAGATTCTTAATCACCATCATTTATTGACTCTTAACCAAAAGCAAATAGAAATTTAATAGTTCATACTTCCGGATTTTAAGGTAATGTATCTTCACTTGTTTATACTTCCTGCCTGATTTTCTTTAGACTCTTGAGAAACTGGCAGAAGTATAACTACCAATACTTTAGGCTAAACTTTATTTAAATAATCTTTGCTATCCCTTGTTATTAGTAGACAAGTATTGTGTGTGTGTGTGTGTGTTCATAATGATGAAAAAACAAAGAATCTATTTAGGTTATCTGTTATCTTTTTTTCAGACTGCAAATATTTTTAATTATTGAACTCTGTAGATATAATCGCATGCACACACACACACACAAACACACAGTTAATTTTCACTTAAATAAGCTTTACAAAAGAAGAAAGAAAATGGTGTGGGGCATAGAGTTGCATGCCTGTAATCTCAGTGGCTTGTGAGGCTGAGACAGGAAGGTTTCAAGTTCAAAGCCAGCCTCAGCAACTTAGTGAGGCCCTAAGTGACTCAGCGAGACCCTGTCTCTGAATTACATTAAAAAAGGCTGAGGATGTTTCTCAGTGGTTAAGCACCATGGGTTCAATCCCTGGGACGAAAAAAAAAAAAAGAATTGGTAACTGAATTAATACTTGTTTTTCAAATGTATGTTTATTATACAAATTAATGGGTTTTACTGTGACATTTCCGTGTGTGTGTGTGTGTGTGTGTGTGTATAGTGCTTTGATCATGTCTATCCTTCTGTCTATCCTCTTTACTCCTTCCACTCCCTTCCCGATCCCTTTTCCCTTCCCTAATACTCCTTATTCTACTTCCAAGTATATTTTTTTTTTAGTTTCTACATATGAGAGAAAATATGCAATATTGGTCTTTATGATATTTGTTATTGTTGAAGTCTTTCTTTGGGGTCTTTCCAGTTTCAATACCTTCCCAGGAGTTGTTAGGCACTAGTAAGTAGTGACTGATCCTGGGTTTATGCTCAAATTTGACTGAACAACCTTCTCAAGAGCAACCTTCACAAGATGGGCTGGGTTGTGGCTCAGTGGTTGAGCACTTGCTTGATATGTATGAGGCACTGGGTTCAAATCTGAGCACCACCTATAAATAAATAAAAAATAAATAAAGATCCATACACAACTCTCTCTCTCTCTCTCTCTCTCTCTCTCTCTCTCTCTCTATATATATATATATATATATATATATATATATATATATATTTAGAGCTCACAAGAAGACTTATATCAGGTTAAATTATCTGGAAGCAGAGATGAAATAGAATATGGCATGAATGGTATACGGAAAGGGAGTAAGCAGGGTTAGGGAAAGGGAGAAACTGAACAGCAAAGCAGGCCTGAAAAAAACCTTGGTGGACCACACAGAGGCTCTGGAGACCACAGGGTCTCTAAGAGTTGCTAGAGAAGCAATATAGACCTTCAGTGAAGTTAAAATTCAGGTAAACAATGCATGATTTTTTATATAAAGATGTGCCATGCAATGTTCATCCCATATAAGATTTCCTCTGGCAATTATGCACACCTTGGAAAAAACAAACAAAAAAATGGAGCTTTATATCTCATGTTTTATCAATCATTGGATGTGGGTCACCACAGGAAATTCACTTGAGAAAGTTGGTTTTCTGCAGTGGAGGCAGACCATAAAGGAGCAGAGGGCTGGGCAGCAACCCCTTCCATAGAGTGAGATCTGGAAGGCATATATCCATATTTTCCACAAATTCATTGCCAAGGAAGTCTTGAGGTAACTGAAAGTTCTGAAATAGGGGTTTTAGCAAAAGAACTCAAGCAGCTCTAAATATTGCTTCTTAGTAGTGAACTCTCACTGATACTGCAAAGGAACAACCCCATGAGAAAGCTCATTTCAGTCATGTATGCAAGCAGTGAGACTAAGTACATATCTATGGAAGAAATATGACAACTGAGGTATTCAGAGGAAGTGTGGCTTTATGGGAATGTGAAAAGGGCCATCACACAGGACCCTGTGCCCCAAAGGGCCCTGCATTTGGTTGAATACCCCATAATTGCTGTCTTAGAGTTTTGGATAATTTTTTAACTTTTAACCCTGTAGAGATGTCTGAAAGGACAATGGAGCATGTCTGTGAGTAGAAATGATGCACATACAATATTTGTGTCTCTTACTCTCTATATTCCTATTCACATATAGCATTCAAGATTTCCCATAAGCAAAATAATTCTGGTGGGCTCATTATCAGTGGGTGTTCAATGAGACTCAAAGTGAATATAAACTGGTAATCTGAAGTGTCCCCTAAAGATCTAGCTTGGCCCCATTGGAAGGTGGTGAAATCTTTAAGAGTTTGGAGGAAGTTAGGTCATTGTGGGTATGTCATTTAAAAAAATAGTGGTAGACGGACACAATATCTTTATGTTTTATTTATTTATTTTTATGTGGTGCTGAATATTGAGCCCAGGGCATCATGAGTGTGAGGCAAGTACTGTACCACTGAGCCACAACCCCAACCCTGTGGGTATGTCTTTGAAGGAGATGTTGAGATTCCAGCCCCCTCCCTTTTTGCTCTATTATTTCCCAGCCACCATGAGGTGAACAGCTCCCTCTCTCACATGCCCCCACCATGATGCATTGTCTTACCACAAGCCCAAAAGCAATGAGCCAACCTGCCATGTACTGACACCTCCAAAACTATGAGACAAAATAAACATTTCCTCTTTTTAAGTTGATCTATCTCAGGTATTTTTCATGGTAATGGAAAACTGACTAAGACAAGTTAAGTAGCCTATATCAATGACTGATAAGTAGGGCGCTAACAGCCTGAGAGGCCATAATTTTTATTTGAATTAAAATTTTTCTTAGAATGCAGAAGGAAGCCACTAGCATTCTAAAAAATACAAACAAACAAAGAAATCTACCATATACTTTCTTATTCATGTTATATCCTGGTGTTAGCCAACCACTTATGCTGAAAATAGTGAGATAAAAGGAAAAGGAATGATGGGCAATCCTTATTTTCCCCTTTTCCTCAGCCCTTCCTAACTCATCAGGAAGCTGAAGAGAGAGAGTGTGTTGGTTGAATGTGTATGTAGCAAGAAGTGAAATAAAAAAAAATGAGTTGGTTTTCCAGTGTTTCCACTGCACTGGTAAGAATGAGATACATATGTATGGATGAACTATGAAATACAAATTGTGTGGATCCAACAAGGCGGTGGGCGTGGAGAGATTAAGTCTCTGACCTCTTTAGCTGCGCGAGCATAGGGATTCGTAAACCGTCTAAATGCTGTTTGCTCAGGATCACTAGGCAATGCTGAGCTGACGTGGATCTGGGGCGAACAGTCTGGGCCTCTCAGAACACACACCGAGCCCGGATCGGCTGAATTCAAGCTCCCGTTCGCCTGCTTCTCGCAGACAGACTGCTGTGACTCAGCACTAAACGATCCCGCTGAAACAACTGGTTGGCCCTTCTGATCCTACGGAGGTTAATGCCAACTGAGCCTTCATAGGCAGTGGCCACAGGATTGAAACGGGGCTTGGGAGAGACAGTCAGAACCCACCCATTGCATTGGTCACCCGGCAAAGGGAACGAACTGTCGCCATTTGCATGGGATACCACCATGGCAGAGAACTAACGTCACCAGAATGCGGCGGAAGAGATAACTTCATTGAAACCAGCGGCAACAGGTGTATAATCCCCTAGCCTTCCCTCTCCACACAGCGGGGAAACCTTAAGGGCCACTCCCAGCTCTCCCGTGAGCGCCATAGCCAGACCGAGGGAATCAGGAGTGGCGCGGGACCACGGCGCGGAACTCCCGGCTACCGCTCCCACCAGTGCTGACAACTGAGGTCTCTTGCACCAGCTACGGGGGGCGTGGCTACCGGAAGGCTAGCAAAATTCGCTGAGGGTTCTCAGCCCCAAGCTCTAGACTCTACAAACTTAGGGTCTGAGGGAATGGCAAACAGGGAGAGTGTGCCCAGTCATCTATGAAAATAGGGCTCCCGGGAGCAGCAGACCTGGCGTGTAGCCAGTATTGTGGTGAGCGTCACCGGTGAGCGGGGCCTGGCTTGAGGAAAAGTGGGGAAGTGACTAGACACAAGAGAAGGTCCTAGGCACTCAGGATTGGAGACCCGCCCAGTCTGGGAGGAGGAGCTGCTGCACAGTGATTGGTTCCCGCGTATTGAGAGGAGAAGCTTGGCCCGGTGGGCACAGCTCCACCTACTGGAAGAGAAGTTAATCAAACTCTAAGACTGCATTTATTATTATTTTTTTAATTTGGGTTTTTATTCATTTTCATTTTTTTGTTGTTGTTTTTTAAATTTTTAAAAAATTTTTTAAATTTTCTTTTTAAATTTTTATTTTTATTTTTAATTATTTTTTTTCTTTTTTCTTTTCTATTTTTTTTCTTTTTTCTTTTCATTTCTTTTCAATTTTCTTATTCCCACTTCCTTGAATTCTACCTGCTTACTCTCATTCTCTTTAGTGACTTCTTCCCTTCCCTTCTAATACCTTTCCTCCCAAGCATCAAATAAATTTATAGGAGTAAACAGTAACTCAGCAGTCAAACACAACAAGAAGTAACATGAGCAGCATGAAAAAGCAAGGAAGAAAAGGAGTACAAACAATGCAGGGCAGCCTAAATATTCAGGAGGACCTAGAGTCATCAGAAAAATGGTCAAATAAAGAACTCAAGGAATACCTTAGACAGATGGAATGGAACCTTAAAGAGGATACGAGACAGCAAATCCAAACAGTGAAAGAACACTTTGAAAATGAATTACATAAACAGATAAAAGAAGAAGTTAAGCATCTTTATCAGGAGATAGAGATTATAAAAAAAAAACAAACAATAATTCTAGAAATGAAGGAAACAATAAACTAAATTAAAAACTCAAATGAGATTATCACTAACAGAGTGGAGCAAGTAGAAGCCAGAACGTCAGATAATGAAGACAAAATATATCATCTTGAAAAGAGTCTAGCCAACTCAGAAAGGCTGGTAAAAAATCATGAGAAAAACATCCAAGAGATATGGGATAACATAAAAAAAAAAAAAAAAAACTTAAGAGTCATCCAGATAGAGGAAGGTATAGAGGTTCAAACCAAGGGAATGAGTAATCTGCTGAATGAAATAATTACAGAAAACTTTCCAGAAATAAAAAAGGAAACGGATATACAAATTGTAGATGCATACAGGACACCGAGCATACAAAATCACAGTAGACCAACGCCAAGACACATTGTTATGAAGATATCCAATATACAGAACAAAGAGAAAATATTAAAAGCTACAAGAGAAAGGAGGCAGATTACATTCAGGGGTAAACCAATAAGGTTAACAATGGATTTTTCATCACAGATGCTGAAAGCAAGAAGATCCTGGAACAACGTATTTCAAACACTGAAAGACAATGGATGCCAACCAAGAATTCTGTATCCAGCAAAATTAAGCTTCAGGTACGACAATGAAATAAAAATCTTTCATGATAAACAAAAGCTAAAAGAATTTGCAGCCAGAAAACCAGCATTGCAAAGCATCTTGAGCAAAACACTACACGAGGAAGAAATGAAAAACAATAACCAAAACCATCAGTGGGAAGTGCCTCAGTAAAGACAGAGGGCGGGGGGAAAGCTAATCATGGAGAAACAAAGGAACTTAAAAAAAAGATAAATAATCAAACATGGCTGGAAGTACAAACCATATATCAATGGTAACTCTAAACGTTAATGGCATAAACTCTCCAATAAAGCGACATAGGCTGGTAACATGGATTAAAAAAAAATACAACAATATGCTGCCTCAAGGAGACACATCTGATTGCAAAAGACATACACAGGCTGAAGGTGAAAGGTTGGGAAAAAATATACCACGCACACGGTCCTCGTAAGCAAGCAGGGGTGGCCATCCTCATATCGAATAAAATCGACTTCAAGACTAAGTTAATCAAAAGGAATAAGGAAGGTCATTACATACTGTTAAAAGGAACCATTCACCAACAAGACATAACAATTATCAATATTTATGCACCAAATAATGGTGCTGCAACGTTCATAAAACAAATTCTCCTCAAGTTCCAGAATCAAATAGACCACAACACAATAATCATGGGTGACTTCAACACACCTCTCTCACCATTGGACAGATCCTCCAAACAAAAGTTGAATAAAGAAACTATAGAACTCAATATCACAATCAATAACCTAGACTTAACTGACATATATAGAATATATCAACCATCATCAAGTGGATATAGTTTTTTCTCAGCATCACATGGATCCTTCTCAAAAATAGACCATATATTATGCCATAGGGCAACCCTCAGTAAATATAAAGGGGTGGAGATAATACCATGCATCTTATCTGATCATAGTGGAATGAAACTGGAAATCAATGATAAAAGAAGGAAGAAAAAATTCTACATCACATGGAAATTGAACAATATGTTACTGAATGATCAATGGGTTACAGAAGACATAAAGGAGGAAATCAAAAAAATTCTTAGAGATAAATGAAAATACAGACACAACATATCGGAATCTATGGGACACAATGAAAGCAGTTTTAAGAGGGAAATTCATCACCTGGAGGTCATTCCTCAAAAAAAGAAAAAAACAACAAATAAATGAGCTCACACTTCATCTCAAAGCCCTAGAAAATGAAGAGCAAAACAACATCAAATGTAGCAGAAGGCAAGAAATAATTAAAATCAGAGCGGAAATCAACAAAATTAAAACAAAAGAAACTACTGAAAAAATTAACAAAACTAAAAGTTGGTTCTTCGAAAAAATAAATAAGATCGACAGACCCTTAGCCATGCTAATGAAGAGAAGAAAAGAGAGAACTCAAATTACTAACATATGGGATGAAAAAGGCAATATCACAACAGATGCTACAGAAATACAGAAGACAATTAGAAATTATTTTGAAAACCTATATTTCAATAAAATAGAAGATAGTGAAGACATCGATAAATTTCTTAAATCATATGATTTGCCCAGACTGTGTCAGGAGGATTCACACAATTTGAACCGGCCAATATCAATGGATGAAATAGAAGAAGCAATCAAAAGACTACCAACCAAGAAATGCCCAGGACCGGATGGGTATACAGCAGAGTTTTACAAAACCTTTAAAGAAGAATTAATAGCAATACTTTTCAAGTTATTTCAGGAAATAGAAAAAGAGGGAGCTCTTCCAAATTCATTCTATGAGGCCAACATCACCCGGATTCCGAAACCAGACAAACACACCCCAAAGAAAGAAAACTATAGACCAATATCTCTAATGAAACTAGATGCCAAAATCCTCAATAAAATTCTGGCGAATTGGATACAAAAACACATCCAAAAAATTGTGCAACATGATCAAGTAGGATTTATCCCTGGGATGCAAGGATGGTTCAATATAGGGAAATCAATAAATGTTATTCACCACATCAATAGACTTAAAGATAAGAACCATATGATCATCTCGATAGACACGGAAAAAGCATTCGACATAGTACAGCATCCCTTTATGTTCAAAACATTAGAAAAACTAGGGATAACAGGAACTTACCTCTACATTGTAAAAGCTATCTATGCTAAGCCTCAGGCTAGCATCATTCTGAATGGAGAAAAATTGAAGGCATTCCCTCTAAAATCTGGAACAAGACAGGGATGCCCTCTATCACCACTTCTATTCAATATAGTTCTCAAAACACTGGCCAGAGCAATTAGACAGACGAAAGAAATTAAAGGCATAAAAATAGGAAAAGAAGAACTTAAATTATCACTGTTTGCGGAGACATGATTCTATACCTAGAAGACACAAAAAGGTCTACAAAAAAACTACTAGAACTAATAAATGAATTCAGCAAAGTGGCAGGATATAAAATCAACACGCATAAATCAAAGGCATTTCTGTATATCAGCAACAAAATTTCTGAAATGGAAATGAGGAAAAACACTCCATTCACAATATCCTCAAAAAAAAAATAAAATACTTGGGAATCAACCTAACAAAAGAGGTGAAAGATTTATACAATGAAAACTACAGAACCCTAAAGAGAGAAATAGAAGAAGATCTTAGAAGATGGAAAAATATACCCTGTTCATGGATAGGCAGAACTAACATCATCAAAATGGCGATATTACCAAATGTTCTCTGTAGGTTTAATGCAGTGCCAATCAAAATCCCAATGGCATTTCTTGTAGAAATAGATAAAGCAATCATGATATTCATATGGAAAAATAAAAGACCCAGAATAGCAAAAGCAACTCTAAGCAGGAAGTGTGAATAAGGTGGTATAGCAATACCAGATTTCAAACTATATTACAGAGCAATAGTAACAAAAACAGCATGGTACTGGTACCAAAACAGGCGGGTGGACCAATGGTACAGAATAGAGGACACAGAGACTAATCCACAAAGTTACAACTATCTTACATTTGATAAAGGGGCTAAAAGCATGCAATGGAGGAAGGATAGCATCTTCAACAAATGGTGTTGGGAAAACTGGAAATCCATATGCAACAAAATGAAACTGAATCCCCTCCTCTCGCCATGCACAAAAGTTAAGTCAAAATGGATCAAGGAGCTTGATATCAAATCAGAGACACGCCGTCTGATAGAAGAAAAAGTTGGCTACGATCTACACACTGTGGGGTCGGGCTCCAAATTCCTCAATAGGACACCCATAGCACAAAAGTTAATAACTAGAATCAACAAATGGGACTTACTCAAACTAAAAAGTTTTTTCTCAGCAAAAGAAACAATAAGACAGGTAAATAGAGAGCCTACATCCTGGGAACAAATCTTTACTCCTCACACTTCAGATAGAGCCCTAATATCCAGAGTATACAAAGAACTCAAAAAATTAGACAGTAAGAGAACAAACAACCCAATCAACAAATGGGCCAAGGACCTGAATAGACACTTCTCAGAGGAGGACATACAATCAATCAACAAGTACATGAAAAAATGCTCACCATCTCTAGCAGTCAGAGAAATGCAAATCAAAACCACCCTAAGATACCATCTCACTCCAGTAAGATTGGCAGCCATTCTGAAGTCAAACAACAACAAGTGCTGGCGAGGATGTGGGGAAAAGGGTACCCTTGTACATTGCTGGTGGGACTGCAAATTCTTGCGGCCAGTTTGGAAAGCAGTATGGAGATTCCTGGCAAAACTGGGAATGGAACCACCATTTGACCCAGCTATTGCCCTTCTCGGACTATTCCCTGAAGACCTTAAAAGAGCGTACTACAGGGATACTGCCACATCGATGTTCATAGCAGCACAATTCACAATAGCTAGACTGTGGAACCAACCCAGATGCCCTTCAATAGATGAATGGATAAAAAAAAATGTGGCATTTATACACCATGGAGTATTACGCAGCACTAAAAAATGACAAAATCATGGAATTTGCAGGGAAATGTATGGCACTAGAGCAGATTATGCTAAATGAAGCTAGCCAATCCCTAAAAAACAAATGCCAAATGTCTTCTTGGATATAATGAGAGCAACTAAGAACAGATCAGGGAGGAAGAGCAGGAGGAAAAGATTAAAATTTAACAGAGACATGAGGTGGGAGGGAAAGGGAGAGAAAAGGGAAATTGCATGGAAATGGAAGGAGACCCTCATTGTTATACAAAATTACATATAAGAGGCTGTGAGGGGAATGGGAAAAAATAATCAAGGAGAGAAATGAATTACAGTAGATGGGGTAGAGAGAGAAGATGGGAGGGGAGGGGAGGGGAGGGGGGATAGTAGAGGATAGGAAAGGTAGCAGAATACAACAGTTACTAATAGGGCATTATGTAAAAATGTGGATGTGTAACCGATGTGATTCTGCAATCTGTATTTGGGGTAAAAATGGGAGTTCATAACCCACTTGAATCTAATGTATGAAATATGATATGTCAAGAGCTTTGTAATGTTTTGAACAACCAACAAAAAAAAATAAACACATTCATCACCTCAAAAAAAAGAAATACAAATTGTGTGATTTCAGTGATTCCTTATGATAATTAAATGTTTTTATAGTTGTACCTAAAACTAGCACTGCATAATATGAAAGTGAACAATAAAATTCATGCTAATAGTTGAAAGTTTTAATTTTTCTCTGCTTAGAATGACATTAAATTGACCATAAAAACACTTCATGACAAATCAAAAATGAAACTGCAGAAGGAAGAAAAAAAGCTTTACATTCCACTATACTTGTAGACACTTTGGGGCCAGAAGTCCTGCATTTTCATTTTTCATTGTTGCTTGCAAATTATATAGCTGGCTTTAGGTCAGAGGAATGGGATTAGCAAGTATAAATGGAGTGCAGTAGGACAAGGATCCTGATAAAGCATTTTTAAGAGAGAATACTGATCTTCTGGGACACTGATTCTTGATGGATGAACTTGTACTACTTTTAACAATTTGTTTTTTTAAATATTTTGTGACCTAACTGGACAGCATTGATTTCCCTATCTCCTTTTGTTACCCATTAATCAAATATTTATTATTGAATCTATTTTGTATACAGAATTGTGCTGGGAAATATGAACGGGGCAAATTAGGGTTGGGAAACAGAGACAATAAGTATCAGCTAGCTTCCAGGAGTTTACTTACCAATAATACACTTTTCTGATCATGTCTAGATTAGACATGCTAGCATATACCTCCATCATAGTACTTGTGCATACACATAGAACCATATACATGTGCCATTTCCCTATTCATCTTTCCTTTCTTTTTTTAAATGGTTTATTCTAATTTGTCAAATATGACAGCAGAATTCATTATAATTCCTATTACACATACAGAGCACAAGTTTTCATATCTCTGTATATAAACTATATTCACACCATTCGTGTCTTCATACATGTATTTAGGGTAATGATGTCATCTTTCAATCATATTTTGTCCTCCTTCTTCTTTCAGATCATTGGTAATTTCTAGGATGGTAACAGTCATGATGGTTATGGTGATGATTAAGACAACAGCAACATAATTCTAAGTATTTTATACATATTAATTTCAGTTACCCCTCACAATAGTCCTAAAAGATAAATACAGTATCTACTTCCATAATGCAAATTAAGAAATGGAAGCATCAAGAGGTTAATGTGCCAGAAATTGAATGAACCAGAATTTGAAGCAAGGTGGTCCCCACTGTGCTGCACTATCAAATTTACTCAAAGATTTAGGCATTAGTGACCTTAAGCTGTGATCTTCAAATTTATATATGTGTATTGTGGCAGAAAGGAAGTTTAAAAAATTCCAGACACATTTTAAGGTTTTAATATCCAGATCCTAGGTTGCACACAGTTCTTTTTCCTAAAAAAATTTCTGCCTAGAATCAACCTAGAATTGAGGCTAGTTCCTTTCTTACCTCCCTTTTTCAACAGTCCTACTCTCTAGAGAAAAGACCCTCCTGCTGAATTTTATTATGGTTCATTGCTCTGGGGCATAACATAGTCCAAGTGTCAAGCAAAGGGTAATTTAAAGCATCAATAATAGTGTTGAGAAAAATGACTTTTAAGACTGGGTAGCAGTTTGTTTTATAATATAGGAGTTTCTAATTTTGTTATCAATAAAATTAAAGGGAACCTAAACAAATTATTAGTTGATAGGTTGTTAATAATAATTTTTGATGATAGAACACTATGTGAATTTTGTCATATAACTTAGGTGTAGTTATAAGTATTGGGTGAAAGTTTTTATGACAAAACTCCTTTCCTCTCGATTCTCTTATTTAAGTGACAGCTTTTCTCAGTGTTTATGTTTATCAAAACTGAATAGAGAAAGTGAATTCATGTTAAATCCTGTTTCATTCTAAGGAAAAGTACAATTCACTCATAGATACATGAACAAAGTATATAAAGGCAATGCCAGCTATCTCATTTAAGCACATTTTTAGCTGGGCACAGTGGCACTCACATATAATCCAAGTAGCTCAGGAGGTTAAGTAGGAGGACCGTGAGTTCAAAGCTAGCCTCAGCAAGACCCTAAGCAACTCAGCAAGGAGGCCCTGTCTCTAAATAAAATATGAAGAGGGCTGGGGATGTGGCTCAGTGGTTAAGTGCCACTGAGTTCAATCCCTGGTACCAAAAAAATGTACATTTTTATGTTCCATAATTATTTAAGAGCATGAAGAGAGAGCCTATATAATGGAAGATCTTTACCACCTGCTCTTCTGACAGGAAATTAATATCCAGACTATATACAGAATTCGAAAAACTTAACACCAAGAAAGCCACAAATAACCTAATTAATAAATGGGCAAAAAAACTAGAGACACTTCTCAAAAGAAGAAAGACAAATTACCAACACATATTTGAAAAAATGTTCAACATCCCTAGCAATTGGTGAAATGCAAATCAAAACTACATTGAGATTTCATCTCACTGCGAATGGCAATTAGCAAGAATAGAAATAATAAAAAGGATGTGGGGACAAGATCCACTCATGCGTTGTTGGTCAGACCGCAGATTAATACAACTCCAGAAAGCTGTGTGGAGATTCCTCAAAAGACTAAGAATGGAATACCATATAACCCAGCTATATCACTCCTTAGTATTTGTCTTAAAAAAACCTAAAATCAGCATGCTATAGTGATACAGTCATATCAATGTTTATAGGTACATAATTTATAATATCCAAGTTATATAACCATGCCACATGCCTGTCAATAGATGAATGGGTTAGAAAATTTGGTATATATACACAATAGAATTGTACTCAGCCATAAAGAAAAGTGAAATTATGGCATTTGCCAGAAAATGGATGGAACTGGAGAACCTCATGCTAATTGAAATAAGCCAGAATCAGAAAGTCAAGGGTTTAATGTTTTCTCTCATATGTGAATGTTAGACAAAAATAAGGAGAAAAACGTTGGGGCAAACGTCCCATAAAATAGAAGGGAGATCAGTGGAGCAAAGGAAGGTAATTAGGGTGGAGGGAGGAGAGACAGAAAAAGGGAGCAATGGTGGAATGAAATCGACCAAATTTTATATATATATATATATATATCACAATAAATTACTCCTTTATGTATATAAGGCACTAATTAAAAAAAAACCTAAAAACAGAAGGAAGGGAAATAGGGGGATGAAGGGAAGAAGGTAAAGAGGAAGTAGTAGGAACTGAAGTGGAGCAAAGTATATTCCACGTATGTATGATTATATCAAAATGAACCATAGTATTACCTATAACTGTAAAGCACTAATAAAGACATAAAAAGAAATTAAGAAAAATGATTATTTATCAAAATATGTACATGTTTGTTGTTTCTGATAATTTTCTAGTAATATTTGTAATGGCAATTCAATCCTAAATAAGATTTTAATATGTAAAGTTGTCTAATCAAAACAATTTCTCAAAAACTACATTTCAATTTAAATACATAAATTTATTATATAGAGGAAAAGTAGGTTGATCAGTAAAAGATTTCACAGGGCAAAATATGGATATAGTGTGAAATTTCTGACAGTTAAATTATGTTCACATAATTAAAAATAATAGATTATGATGGCGATGAAACACTATAGTAACCAATGCCATCAGGTATGTTTAAGAATGATGTAATAGTTTGTTTAAAAATGTCAAAACCTAAAATATATCCTTTGCATTTATTTCATATTATAATGAAACAATTTAAAGGTCAAGTTGATAAATGTGTGAAAGGGTAACTAATTTAATACAGCTTTTTCATAGGTATACTAACATGAAAGTTTGAAGACCTTAAGACCTGGAGGAATTGTCTTATAACCTAAGTATATTATATTCTATTCATCTCCATTAGACACTCCTTCGACTCTTTTTTAATGCCCAGAGCATCCTTTGAAGTTGATGAAAGCCCTGTACCAAGGAGGAAGGAAGTATTAGAGAAAGGGGTGATAGAAACCCATCAATTGTGGTGTCTCCAGAGGGGCTGTTAAAATGAGTAATCAATTTTATTCTTCGCTTCATCATGTTCAGGGAACTTTTGACCTGCTTACTTATTCAATTTCAAAACTTCATCTCTCATAATTGCTTTTGGACCCACATACAGCATTGTTAAAAAAATGTGTTTACCTTACAACTTCCCAGTGGTATAGCCTGAAGAACAGAGAAAGAAGAGTAAAATTTTATAAGTGAGAAAATGAAACAGGACAATTGCTTTTACCTTGGAAATGGAAAGAAAGATGACTGACAGAGGAGTAACCAAGATATAAAGAATGAGGAATCAAATTACTTCTGACTAGCTGTGTATTCCTAAAGTTAGTTTTTTAACCTCTCTGAGACTTAGTTTTCTCAAATAAGAAAAAAAGTAATACCTGTCTTTCTGTCAGGTATGAATGGGATTGTGTGTAAAACTTGAGAAAAGCCCAATATTAGGGAAAAAAAGAGATCCTGCAGTTTGGCTGAAAAAGGAAAGAGAAATTTCTTGGAAAAAAAGCTGGGGGATTCATTTTCATATATCAAAGTTTTCCTCTTCTAAGTAGTGCCGTTTAAAAGCTAGATGATTATTTCAGAGACACTCTCAGTGCAAAAATATTTCAGTAACTACAGACACACCTTTATGTACAATAGATTTAAATCCTGATAAACCTGTCATAAATTGAAAATATCTTTGTCAAAAATGCATTGAATACACCTAACCCACTAACCATTACAGTTTAACAATACAGCAGACTGTAGAGTTTTGTTGTTTCCCCCTTCATGATTGCTGCCACTGTCCAGCATCACTGGAGAGGATCAGACTGCATATGGCTAGCCTGGCAAAAATATCTAAATTTAGAATTTGAAGTATATCCTTTTTCTACTGAATGCATATTACTTTTGCACCATAGTAAAGTTGAAAGATTATAAGCTATGGCAAATATGAGAACAGTTTTTCTCTTCTAGAATTATTTCAAAACACGGTAGTTTAAAATATCTTTTTTTTAAATCTTCTTTGGCGAGGCTAAGGACAACACTCATGCAAGGCAGGTGTTCTGCCACTGAGTTATATCCCCGGCCCTTAGAACATCCTCTCTTTTAAAGAAGATTTTTTTAAAAAAAATTATAATTATTAACACATATTAATTGTATAGTCTAATGGGTCCCTATTATTCCCTCTTCTACTTTTAGGTCATCTTTATTTTTTTTAAGAAGAAGACTTCTAAAAACTTTTTATTTTGAAATAATTCTAAATTCACATTCAATTGTAGGAAATAATGCAGAGTATTCCCATGTGCCCTTTTCCCTAATGATAATAACATCTTTCAAAACTATAGCAAAATACAACAACCAGAATATTGATATTGATAAAATACACAGATATAATTCTGATTTCTCCAGTATTATTTGTGCTCCTATGTGTGTAAAATGTTTATTTTTGTGAAAAACGTAGATGAAAATATTTATAATTTTCTATTCTCAGGCCCCTGCCTTCCTAATGAGAATACAAATCAGAATTTAAGGACTCTTAGAAAGGAAACCATGGAAATCCACTGCATAGTAAAATGTCATGATTTTACTGAAATCCTTTTAATAAAATACAAATCTTTTAATTAAAAGATCTTTTATAATGCAAAATAAACAAATAAAAAGGGAAGTTTGACACATTGGAGTATATCAAATTAAAACTTTCTGTTCAATAAAATAAACAATTAGGACTGGGGTTGTGGCTCAGAGGTAGCGCACTCACCTGGCATGCAGGAGGCACCAGGTTCGTTTCTCAGCACCATGTAAAGTAAAATAAAGACATTGTGTCTATCTATAACTAAAAAAAAAAAATTAAAAAAATAAAATAAACAATTAGCCAGTTTCAAGATGAGCTATAGAATGGGTGAAAACATTTGCCACAGATATAAAAGACAAGATATAAAGAATGTACAAAAAAATTCTGAGAATAAACATGAACAAAAAAACACTACAAATAATACTGTATGCTAACATTCAGTTAATAGAAACAGGAGTATAAATTAAATGTAAGTGAAAAATTGTTCAAGCAGGGAAGTACTACTTAAGGCAATAAAAACTGCCTTTTGTTCTCTAGATTTGCAAAATATTTTAAGTTGATAAATACAAAGTGGAAATAGATAAAATTAAGAAAAACATCTATTAATTAACTGCTATGTGTGAATCATCACATTTATTCCTCCAAACAAAACTCTGAGGCAATTGATATCAGTGTACACTGGATTAACTGCATTGGAGGCTAATCTGATAGTTATGTATTAAAACAATAAAATATAAATATCTATGATTCAAGAATTTAAATTCTTAACATCTACCCTGCAGAAATTTTAGTTGTTTATGGGAACAAAGAAGCATATGTAAAAATGTTTATTGAAGCACTGTTTGCAATAGTGAAAAATTGGAAATGAACTAAATGTCCAATTATAAGAAAATAGTTAATTATGTGTTCATATAATAGTTCAAATAAATTATAAATCTAGAGATATAAACAAGCATAGATCTCCAAAATCTATTGTTCACTAGAAAAATCAAGTTATAGAATAATACCATCTATGTTAATCATGTATATTGGTGCTATATATTTTAGTATACTGTATATGATAAGTAAAAAATAAATATTATACTAATTTTAACTAAACTTAATTTTCATTAAGAAAAAAAAACTGTAGGTCAGAGACTAAGTAACTTTCCAATTAACAGATATTAAGACATGCCAATGCATTGTATTACCTTTATCTATGTGAAACAATAGAGGAGATATGCTTTTCTACTAACTTGTATTATTATTGATAAGTCTGTAATCCTTTCTGACCCTTATTATTCCAATTGAAAGGTGGCAACAATAATAGCCACCTATCTTACAGGGCTGTTTTCAGGATAAAGTGTGGTACCATATATAAAGATCTTAGCAGTGTACTTGATAAAAGAAAGCACTGAAAACATGGTAGCTATTCTTAGTAACATTGCTAAGGAGAAAGAAAGAGCATCAGTGACTAACTCCGGGGTGTTTAGGGAAATGTTCATTAGGAAATAACATCTTAGTTGACCTTTCATAAGGATAGGGAAAAAGTTGGAGGCTGTGAAAATAGCATGTTGGAATGCAAGTTGGGGTGAAAGATGATGGGAAATTTGATGAGCTCCTTGTAGTTGAGTAAAGGGGTATCAGGGAGAGAGAGTTTGGGTAATTTGGCTGCCATGCTAAGATCTTTGGGCTTAATACTCCTGATGAAGGGGTAATGTTGAAGGACTTTAAATAAAGTGCGATGATTAATCCAAGAGGGCAAAGGTGAGAAGGCTCATAGGGAGGAAGTAGGAGGCTGTTTTTAGGTAATGGTATTAGGGAGGAAGGAGCCACACAAAATCAGAACAGTGGGTCCAAAACAGTAATAAAAGAAAATGTACTTGCTACAAGACCAGTGACTCATGTGCTATAAACGGGAATAAGTTTTGAACCAGAGAAAGCAGGAAAGAGTGAGAAGATGAAGATTAGATCATGAATTATATAAAATGTATTAAAATATATTTCAAATTCCATGGAATTGTTATAATTTCGTTGGCAATAGCCAAGTATTTTAAAGAACTTAAGAGGACAAATTCGTCTTTTATATTTATCCAGATATTTACTATGTCTTTCTGAAGATGCAAGTTTCCTTCTGGTATTATTTCCCTTCAGTCTGATGAACTTCCTTTAACATTTTTTTATAGATTTGGTCTTGTCTTAGTTGTCTTTTAACTAAGAATGTCTTTATTTGCCTTCATTCTCAATAGGTGTTTTTTTTTTTTTCTTGATGTAGATGTTAAGGTTGACAATTCTTTTCTGTCAGCACAGTATGTGTGTTTTGTCAAGTTTTAGTTGTAAACATCAGGAAAAAGAATTACTAGAATTAGGTTGCCATGTCCCAAACAGAACTCCATTCAATTTTTTTAATCATACATCAAAGTATTTGTCAAACTGTCCCATAATACGATATTATTTGGTTATTGTTGATAATTGATGGGCTTTCTTTACTGTGAAATGTTTTCTTCATGTGTTTTGGAATTTTACAAACTCATTTTGAGCAAGTATCTTTGTTATTTCTCTTTCTCTCTCTCTCTCTCTTCCTCCCTCTCATTTCAATAATGTAACCCATAACATAAATTTTATTAACTACCCTGGCAGCATTCATGTAAGTATACTGCTACTACTATTACCACTAATAATAGTAACAATACCTAACATTTTTATGTCTTTTACTACCTAACAAGTTATAATGCAAGTGTTTTACATTCAATTTTTGCATTTTAGAGTAGCCTTTTACATATTTGAAATTTTCTTATTGTGGATTTATTTATTTATTTTGGGGGGGTACCAGGGATTGAACTCAGGGGCACTCAACCACTGAGCCATACCCACAGCCCTTTTAAAATTTTATTTAGAGACAGAGTCTCACTGAGTTGCTTAGCGCCTCACTAAGTTGCTGAGGCTAGCTTTGAACCTGTGATCCTCCTGCCTCAGCCTCCAGTGCTGAGGAGATTATAATCATGTGCCACTGTGCCCAGCATTTTATTGGTATTTTGATATAAAATTGCATTAAATTTGTAAATAATTTGTGGAGAATTGGCATCTTTATATTTAGTGTTCAGTGCACACAATATTTCTCAACATTTATTTATTGATTTCTTTTATCAAAATTTTCTAGTTTTCTTCATACAAGTCCTGTATATTTTTGTTAGAATTATACCTGAGTATTTCATACTTTGAGTATTTAATATTTTGAGCAATTATAAATAACATTATGATTTAAATTGGGTTTTCCATGTATTTGTTGCTAGTACATAGAGATACAGTTGGCTTTTGTATGCTTATCTTGTATCCTTATGACCTTGCTGAACTCAATCATTAGTTGTAGTAAGGTTGTTTCTTTGTTTTTGCTTGTTTTGACATATTCCTTTGGATTTTCAATAGATATTTCAATAGGTCATTATGTGGTGCAAATAGGGATGGGCTTACGTTTCTTTCTTTCTTATTTGTATGGCTTTTATTTCCCTTTCTTGCTTCATTGAACTAGCTAGAACTTTATTGAATTTTATCTTCAATAAAAGCAATATAAGTGGGAAGCCCTGCCTAGTTCTTGAACTAATGGGAAAAACATTCAATCTTAGATCATCAAATATGATGTAAGCTGTAGGATGTTTTTAGATAATCTTTATCAAATTTAGAAAGTATCCCTTTATTCTTAATTTATGGAGAGTTTTTTTTCATGAGTGGCTATTGAATATTGTCAAATTCTTTTTTTCCTCAATTGATAGGATCATATGATTTTTCTACCTGGTTTCAACAAAATACTACATAAACATTCAAATGTGGAGAAGATAAGCTGAAGAAAATTGTTTGGTGAAAGTAGTGAGCTTTTTTAGTAAATAAGTTTGTTAGGGCATTTAAAATTTAATGTTTGTATTCTATTTTAATAATATGGTATAAATTGATTTTCATGGCTGTTTCAGCAGTATAAGTATTGTATAAATCCAGGTACACTATTCATTATTTCTGAGTGCTGGGCCCAATTCCCAGAATTTCTGATTCTGTAGGTCTAGGGTGGGGCTGAAATTTGGCATTTCTAACAAGTTCCACATGATGCTGAGGCTGCTTCTTCAGGGACCACACATTAAGAATTACTGAACTACTACTCTAGGAAGATGAGAAATAGGTTTTAATCCTTATTTGAATATAACTTATTTGGGTGAGTTTAAGCAAGTAGTAATTATTCTTTTCCTCAAGTTCTTCATCTGATAATTAAGATTAATGATATCAGTTCAACCTACTTTGTTGAGTTGTTGTTAGGAACCAGTGGACTAATGCTTATTTTTAAAAAAAATATGCACTATTTATTTGAAAATGAAAAGACATAAATACTTGTGTGAAATTGTTAAATATTTTTAGAAATTCTGAGAGGAGAGAATAATGATATAAGAAATATTCCCTCAAGAATATCATGGTTCACATATGATATTTGCAATTTTACTTCTTTCGTATTTTTCCCTCTCTTTCCACTTTTATAGCACATCAATGATTGCCTTTTGATTATTATCAAGCAATGGGCAAGTGATTGGTGAATTAATAAAGTCTTTGGCCTTGAGTTTCTGGTTTTTCTTTTTCCCACCCATGGTCTCTGGGTAGCCCTCTTTTCTCTTGGTACTAATTGCAGAAATATTTCACAAGGAATGGAGTGACACTGAGCCTCAGGATATTGCTTCTTTTCCTAAACAAATACTCTTATCACTAGGGGACAATCCTGCCTTAGTTGATGACATGCTAGTTGATATAAATAAAGGTGTTCCTGTTAGATCCTTTTGGCCCTTCAGATTTCTTTCCTATAAATCAGTGAAAGATGCAATTTGAACTTGATTGCTTAGAAAGTCACAAAAGCAGAGAGGATAGGTTACACTCCACCACTAAGTATTAAAGGACAAGCTTGTTGTCAAAGTCAGATCACTAGCTTCCTTTGATCTATTGGTTTTAAACTGAAGGGAGACTGGGAAAAGGAGTGATCAAATTGTACCCACAGCTAATACAGAAAAAATTAGCATTTTTTTATTTGTACCAAATGTAATAATGGGATGAGTCTTTTGCTATAGCAGTCATCTCTTTCATTTGAATGCTAATTACATTCTCAATGTATGAATTAATTATAACTTCTATTGACTATGTTGATATTATTTAGAAAAATTATCTCTCAGATCAGATGAAAAGTTTTGCCTATGTATGAAAGGCTCAAGTTACTTGTTCTGCATATGGCATTAATATTCCTGGGTGTAACTTCATAAAACATTAAAACCAAATTAAACTCAGAAAGAGACCAACCCTGCTGACTTATTTATTTAAAGCCGAGGGAGTGGAGATCCTCTTTCTTTTTGTATGTGTAGATGAAGACATATGTCTACCCTGCTCCTCCTATGTGGGTCATTTTTAGAGATTTCATTAAATCCACCTAAGATGATTATCTTCAAAGCTAGAACAAGACTTATTAAGCCCTGAAGTGTTTTGGCAAAGGGAGTAATTTTATGTGAACATTCTTTGTCTAAAGCTGTTTTGAGCATTCCTCATGCCAGAGAAAGAGGTCTTCCAAAGTAGGAAGAAGGCTAAGACTAAATGAGAATTGACACTTTCTGCACAGATCTTGTTCAAAAAGCTAGAGGATTTTAAAGTACTTCATTGCCTCTTCTTACTTCCTCCCCATGGGACTGAAGAATAGTATAGAGCAGTCAAACTAAAATGTAAAGAAATCCATGATGATAATTAATCCTGAGTTGTGCTTCTAGAAGAAAGGCAATCTTAGAATTTAGCTTTTATTTGTTACCATTCTTTTATGGGCCAAAGAAACTCCTAGCCTGAGAAAAATAATTAGAAATATTGTATATTATGACAACATCCAGAAATACCTCTGATTCATTTATTCATTAATGAATTTGACAAATATCTATTAAATGTCCACCATGTATCAAGGAATGTTTTATTCACTGAAGATACAGTAGTGGTATGTTAAAAAAATCCCTAATCCCAAGAAGCTTATACTAGTGGAAGTAAGAAAACAATAAAAAATGTTTAGTAAATATTGGTTATGTCATATGGTAACAAGGCAGAGATGGAGGATGGGGAGCAGATTTTGTATTTTATTTATAGTGGTTGGAAAAAATGCCTTACCTTTAGAAGGAAAAAGAGCTCTCAAGAATTATATCCAAGATGGATATATTCTTGGCATGAATGAAAATAGTAAAGGGGTCAAAGAGGTTGGAGAGAGATTGAGGGAAGGGTGAAAGAAGATGTTATCTAAGAAGTAGAGACAGATTGTGTGTGTGTGTGTGTGTGTGTGTGTGTGTGTGTGATCATTTAGTGTCTTATATGCAATTGTAAAAAGTGACTTGTAGGCAAAGAAAGCTAGGAAGCCATTATAAGGATTCGAAAGGAGAAAAGATAGATATGACCTATTTCAGATCAAACGAATCATTCTGAATCTCTTTGTGAAATAGAATGAGAAGACAATATCAAAAGTGGGCCGATCCAGGGCTGGGATTGTGGCTCAGCGGTAGAGTACTTGCCTAGCACATGTGAGGCCCTGGGTTCTATCCTCAGAACCACATATAAATAAATAAAAATAAAGGTACTGTGTCCAACTACAACCAAAAAATAAATATTTTTTTAAAAAGTGGGCCAATCCATTCAAAGCTTTAGTAATAATGGAAGGGAGACAGAATGTTGGCTAAATAGTGGTTATGAAGGTGGAGAGAAGTGATCAGATTCTGGATATAGTTTGAAGGAAGAGCTATATTTGCTGATGGATTGGTTGCAGAGCATGACAGCAAGAACAGTCATGAAAACTCAAAGATTTTCTGGCTCAATAAATGGAGTTTATATTTATTGAAATCCTGAAGATGAGATGAAAAGATTGGAGGTGTATGAATGATAACCAGAAAAACAGCCTCCCCTAAGCATTCCTCTGAGTACAGGCTAACATATCCAAATGACTACCTGACATTTTCCTTGGATGTCCCACTCAAATGTCCATGTCCATGTGTGAAAGAGACTTTGATCCTCCCATTCAGATCTCTTCTTCCCCAAACTTCCTGATTTCAGTCATATCTCCACATTCTGCCAGGTGGTCAAGTCAGGAATTTTGAATTAATATTTTCAATCCTTCCCACTCTGTCACTTCCCTACATCTAACTCATCTACAAATCTTGTTATTCCTACTTCCAAAATATACTCGGAAGCCTCCACTTCTCTCCATCCATCATCCTTGACCTGATCCAAGTCATCATCCCTTCTTTACCACACCAAGGTTGTAGCTTGCTGATTGGCTTTCATACCTTTTATCCATTCTCTACACAGCAGCTAGAAATAGCTCCTAAATATGACAAATCTGATACTTTGATTTTGATGCTTATCTTTCAATGGATTACTATTTCTCTTAGGAAAAAAATGCAAAATCCTTCTCAAGGCCTAATAGGTCCTATATGAACTGAATGCAGCCTCCTCTACAATTTCATATTTTTTTGCTCTCCCAGCTGTCTGGTCCAGCTACACTTGACTCCTTTCACTAACTTGAACACGCTTGGCTATTTCCCACTTCCTTTGCTCCCCACATGAAATGTTCCTGGCTTCTTCTTCAAATGGCTGGCTTCTTTACAACTTCAGTAGCCTTCTCTTTACATAAGTCTTCCTTGTCTGCCCTATCCAAAGATCCTCAAATTGCAAATACTCTCCATCCATTACCCTTTTTTATCCATTATTTTTTCTCAGTATGCCTCACTATTTGGTATTTTCTTGTTTTACCACATATTTGCTTATTATTTGTTTCTACTTCTAGACTGACTGTAAGTTCCATGAAAGCAGAGATTAACATGTTTTACTTACTATTCTGTACATGGTACTTAATACAAGCTCTTGTTCATTGGAAATGTTCATTATGCTTGTGTTTACTGAGCAGTAAATACAACAATTTATTCACAGTTTAGATTTGCCTTCATTCATTTATTAAAAAATACTATGCACTGTGGTTAAGGTACTGAGGTAGATGCTATAAGGGAGAAAATCTCCAACAGTTAGCATAGTATCTGTTACGAAAGATGTCCTCATGGCTTTGTGATCAAATTAGAAAAGACAATGTAGTGTTTGAAAAATTCCTTATAAAGTACTGACCATTATTTTGAGATTATCTTTCTCTGTGTGTATGGTGTGTTGAAATGTCTCTAATAAATGTAATAATAGTTAATGAAGTGCTTTTAAAATACTCTTAACTAGTAACATAATTTGATAGCTCTTTATCATGAATTTCCTTTTTGTTTAATTTGCTTTTTAAGACACACAGTTCTGGAAACCACCACTTGAAACAGTGAAAGCTGAATAAAGTAGAGTTACTACCACCATCAAGAATCCAAATAATAATAATAAAATCTGGACACAAAATTGAGATATGATCTGAAGTACAATACTGGAGAAATACAATGTCTTATGTGTGTGAGTATAAGTAGGAGTAGGACAGTAAGGATTGTGTGGTGGACCAAGAAAATCTTTATGAAGTATGAATTTTGAAATAGGCACGAACAAGGAGATAGGAATTTGTGCATATAGTTGGGAGATACATTCTAGGCAGAGGTAACACAGGAATAAATATGTAGGAAGTTCAGAAAGTATGAATTAAACAAAGATCAGCATCCAGAAGTCCTGTTTAGCTGGGCCTTTAAGGATTGCATACCAGAAGTACTGACAAAGAATGTCTGAAAGGCAAATTAGTGTCTAATTATCCGTCAATTTTTAGTAATAGGCTAATAAAGCAATAGCCATTGAAAGTTTTATTGAGAAAGGTAACATCATCTGCACTGAGCTTTAATAAATCACTCTAGGATTAGATGTAAAATGAATAGTTTATTGGTTTTGAAACATGACCACAGAATCCTTCATATTCCTTCTATGGAGAGGTGGACTCTCTGTTCTATTCAATGGGATTATCCAAAAAGTATAGCAAAATGGACAAGGCTAGGTTGTAAAAGGCCACAGGTCTTCCTCCATGTTTGCTCTTGGATCCTTGAGACATCATCTAAGAAAACAAGTGACCACAAGGCTGCCATACTCTCTATATAAGGGACATTTCCACCTCTGTGTGGTCAGAGAATGGGAACCCAGGAAGAAAATAAGATACATGAGCTATTGTACCATATTTTAATTAAGCCTCATTAAATTTACTGGAATTTGGAGTTTCATTAGTTCTTTGAGGAATGTAAGCTAGAGGAGGGTAATGAAAAATTGGCTGCAAATATCTTTGTGGCTTAGGAACAGTAATGAATCATATAGAAAATAACATCAACATTAGAGACACTATGGGCAAAGTTAACAGCATATTAAGGAATAACAGAAGGGCCAGGAGTGTTGGCACACAACTGTAAACCCAGCTACTCAAGAGGCTGAGGCAGAAGGACTGCAAATTCAAAGCCAGTCTCATGAACATAGTGAGATCCTGTCACAAAATAAAATTAAAAGGGCTGGGGATGAAGCTCAGTAGTACAGTGCTACTTGGTTCATATTTTTTTGCTCTCCCAGCTGTCTGGTCCAGTACTGGAAAAGCGATGAATAAAAAGGGATTTGCCTAAAACTGACATGGAAGTAATATCTAGAATATTATTCTAGCAAATAAAGAAGAAAGGATGATAATCCCCATAAAAACAAACTGGGCACAAGAGTGCATAAGAAAATTTACATAATAAGAAGCAAAGCCTACAAGCATATGCAGAGTGCTCAAAATCAAGGGCAATCAGAGAAATGCATGCTAAAACATTAATGATAATCCATTTTATACCTGACTGACAAAAATTAGGCAATTTGGTAATAAGAGTTGTTGGGAATGTGGGAATATATTGCTGTTTGGAGGGAAGACCAGAGCAGCCACTGTTGGAGAGCAATTTAGTACTCGTTAAGATAAGTTCATTAAGCTAGATATGCTATGTCCTGGTAATATTTTTCTTATGATTAGCCTGAGAGAAATTCACCCTCAACTCCATAAAGGAAAATATATGAAATTGTTCATTATATTATTGCAGTGTTTTAGTTAGCTTTTTTTTTTTGTCACTCTAACCAAAAGACCTGACAAGAATAATGTAGAGGAAGAAAAGTTTATTTTTGGATCATGTTTCAGAGGTCTTAGTCCATACATGGCCAACTCCATTATTCTGGACCCCAGGTGAAGCAGAATATAATATCAGAAGGGTATGATGTCATTTCACCTCTAAAAATTCTTGCATTGTCTTACGCATGTGCTCTTGGAGGACACCCCATATCTCAACAATAACATGTAGTCACAATGTGTTTGTGGCTACCTTGGTATCTGTGAGATACTGGAGTAAAGAAATGTGGTAGACATTAATCATGGTGTACTATGCAGCTAGTGGAAGCAATACATTTAGAACACGTATTGATCATAAAAAACAGTGCAAAGTGAAAAAAAGCTTAGAGAGTGATATATAATAAAGTATTAGTTTCATAGGTTAAAATTTCAGCAAGAGAAAATAATGAAACACATTTTACAAAAGCATTAATTAATAATCAAGAAAATAGCTGATTATGGGTGGATACTGTGAGTTAGTACAAAATGGAAGGAATAAGTAAAGAATATAAGAAAGAAATCCTGCACAAACCAATGATGATGATGTGCCATGAACTGAAAGGTGTTATGAATACAGTTTTCTGTACCTGCACTTCAAAGATCATAAATACAAACCAATAAACTCAGATAATGGCTTTTGAAATTACCTATTACTCTTGGTTTTGATTTCTCCTAGAATTAGGCTCCTTTTTCTTTCCTGCATTTCTATCTGGACATATACAATTAAGACAGACTACCAGGTGTGGATTACTTATATAGTACACATTTCTGTCAGGAACTTTCACTAGAGCTCATTTGGCAATTTTATGATTCTGTACCTTGATTCAAGTGACTTAAAGTTTTTCCTTGATTATGAAAATAATACATATTCATTATAGAACCTTTGGAAAATATAAGAAAAAAGGTAAAAATAATTCAAAAAATAATCAAGAAGAATCTTCACTATAATCTCATCATCCAGAAATAATTACAGTTCATGTTTTCATAAATCTACTTCCAGTCTTTTTTCTGAATATGAATTTGTCTACATGAGCATTAGTATTAAACATGTAATGCATATGCAAATATGTATGCATATGTATAATATTTTCACAATCATACTATATGCCAATTTCACTGTTGTCAGAATTAAATAGCATATCTTTAAAGATCTTTACTTAGTTTATATGTGTTAGTAGCAACTTATTATTATTTTAGTTTGCATTTTTTTGATTACCAGTGAAATTTTGTTACTTATATATTTTTAGCTATTTTTATTTCCATTTTTGCAAATGTTCAGCTCATGAAATTTGTTCATTATTCTATAAAACTCTTGTTAAAATCAACTTTAACAAGTATGTGAAAATCATTTAAACCTTTGTCATGCTTCTTGTTGTCACATAATTTAATTTATGCCAAAAGTATGATAGCGCTAGTCAAAACTACAGTTTATTCTTATCGTTTATTCTTTTTTGTGTTTTTTCAAATAATTTTTAAGCTTAGAATATCTTTACTCACCTATGACTTCTCTTTTTTAAAAATTATTTATTTATTCTAATTTGTTATACATGATAGCAGAATGCAATTCATTTCATATTACACATATAGAGCATAATTTTTCAAGTCACTGATTGTATCCAAAGTGTTTCACACGATTCAAGTCTTCATACATGTACTTAGGGTAATGATGTCTAACTCATTCCACCATCATTCCTAACCCCTTTCCCCCTCCCTTCCCCACCCTCCCCTCATGCTCCCCCCCCCTTTGCCATTAGGAGTCAGCATCCTCATATCAAAGAAAACATTCGGCATTTAGTTTTTTGGGATTGGCTTGCTTCACTTAGCATTATATTATCCAGCTTCATCCATTTACCTGCAAATGTCATGATTTTATTCTCTTTTAATGCTGAGTAATGTTCCATTGTGTGTATGTGTGTGTGTGTGTGTGTGTGTGTGTGTGTGTACTATGAATTGTGCTGCTATAAACTTTGATATGGCTGTGTCCCTGTAATATGCTGTTTAGTGGGATAGCTGGGTCAAATGGTGGTTCCATTCTAAGTTTTCTAAGGAATTTCCATGCTGCTTTCCAGATTGGCTGCACCAATTTTCAGTCCCACCAGCAGTGTATGAGTGTGTCTTTTCCCCACTTTCTCGCCAACACTCTTTTGCTGTGTAACTACTGTGTGTGTGTGTGTGTGTGTGTGTGTGTGTGTGTGTGTATAAATATATATATTTGTGGTGCTGGGAATTGAACCCAGGGCCTTGTGCATGCAAGGCAAGCACTCTACCAATTCAGCTATATCTCCATCCCTTGTGCTTCTATTTCTTTAAATCTATTTAAAAATACAGTATGACAGTTATATTTAAAATAATTTTCTCAGAACTTATCATTAAATAGGGATATTTTTCTATTAGACTTCTATATTTCTTTTATGATGAATTAATTCATATATACACCTACATTTGTTTCTGTTCTTCTGTGAAATTAATTTATTTCCTGTCCTTATACTAGAAATATGTTTTAATAACTATAGGTTTATTACGTATTTTAATAACTAATACATAGTATGGCAATTTATGCAATATCTTTTCCAAAAATAATATTCTTTCTTCCAAGTGAAACTCAGAATTATTTTAAGTTAAAAAATAAACTCCATTTGGGATTCTGTTGGCAATTATGTTTGAATAGCAATCATCTGTCAATAAATAGAATTTTCAAAATATTTAGAATTTATAGCCAATATCATGTAGCCCTTCATTTATTCAAATCATTTTTTAAAATCTTAACAAAGTTTAATAATTCTATTCATATGCATTGTGTAAATTGTCTTGTTTAAGGTTATTCTTGACTTGCTGTAATGTAGTATTGGCTCCCCTTAACTCACTGAAAGTGGAAAGAAGGGCATCTTTCAATAGAGACTGAGAACTGGGAGAATTGCTCTGAGCTATTTTAGAGGAAATTTCAGTGAAAGTATATTTTTCTCCCATAGACCTCACAGTCTCCAAGGTAGGACAATGTGGGTGGATCAAATGGCCATTCAACCCACCCTTTCCTTCAAATGCTACTCTTGTGTTAGAGGAGACATTCCTTTAAAATATTTAGTAAATTTATTCCTATCACCATGTCTTCAAGTAGAAATTCTTTGTAGGATTTACAAATGATTGGACATTACTCATATTTTTATTGTCATTATGGCTTTGTTATTTTATGAGCATTTTAATGGAAACATGGGTGCATCAGGATAGGCTAAACAATGTTTCAAAAATCAACCCCCAAATTTCAGTGACTTCATACAAATTTATTTTTCATTTCTACTGCTTATACAATACTGATTGTCAGAGAAAATCTGATAGTTGTAGGCTTACAGAGATTGCATGTCATCACATGCCTACACTATCACTGTAGTAGGAAAAGGAAAAGAAACATGATAAATCACATAGTGGCTCTTTCAGCTTCCACACAATATTATCACTTTAATACTCTTGCCAAAGCAAGCCACTGGACTTACCTGATTTCAAAGTAGTGAGGGACATATAATTCTACCATGTTTCCAGAAGAAGAGCAAGCTATTTGTGAACAGTCCTTGTGATTAGCCCACATTCCCATTCTGAAAACCTAGTCTCATTTCAGTGACCTAAAAAATATGGCTGCCATTTGGATTCTGAATCATTTACAATAAATAGATTGAGTTACTTATCAAATGAGCAACACATCAGGAGCTGGAAAGGTGTTAATCCTCATAGAAAAGCAATTTTATTTTTAAAGGCAAAAACCAAATAAGAGAAGTTATGCCATTGATAGATACTGGAAGGTCTTTATTTTGGTATTAAGCATTCAGATGGGGATTGGTGGTTGTACACGCCTCTGCTGCTCTATCCATGGAACAACTGTACAGCTAATGCATTCAGAGGTCTTTTTCATTTCCTGAGTACTTTATTATGTATATTGACTTCTTCCTCTTCCTTCCAAAGGCAGAACCTTGGAGCTTGATTATAATCATTTGAATGTCCAGTGTCCTCTTCTACTGGTTTCTAGGCATTCACAGTTTCTTTTTAACAACAGAGAAAAGTCCTGTTGCTTTAATATGCCATTTCAAACAATCTTGGACTGTGAGGCTGCCAACTCTGGCATCAGTTAAGTTGGGATCAGGGTGCAATGTGTAGTGAGTGGGGCAGGGAAATCCAGCTAATACACATCTCATACTGATTAGAACAAATGAATGCTCTGTATCTCTAACTGGTGTCAAAAGACATGTACAGTTTTCCAAGCCTGTTTCCCACGTCTCTTTGGCACAGAGACTGCCAGGATCAATGGTCCAATTTTAGTCCCACTTTCTTCTTCCATCGTTCCCTGTATTCAGCTCTTCGGAAGTGAGTTAATAATGTAAAATCTGACTGAATTAAATTCATTTAACTGTGCTGCCAATTCCCTTCCCTTCATGCATTTTTAAAGAGCTCTCAAACCTGTGATGGATTTCTAATGCTCTAGGAAAAGATAGCAGGGATGAGACAGTAAACCTGAATGGTGTAAATTGTTTATTATAATTACTCCATTGAATTAGCTCACTCTGTATCCAGAAGGAAGAGGAAATATCAACCTATATAGTCTTTGCAAGTGATAATATGCCTGGTGGGAAAAAAGGTAGAATCTAGAAACTGCCTTTTCAATAAGTCAAAGAAGTGACATAGTGAAGCTTCATATGGAAAACTGAGAACAGTAAAATATGAGGTAGGAGGGGGCCTGATTCTATAGCAACCCAGTATATTCTAGCTAGGACATGATTTTTTTTAAATTTACAGTTAGAAACAAATTAGCAAACAAGCTTCAGGCTGCCTGTTTTTAACTAGCTATGTGAGCTACCTGTAAAAGTAGTCTAATTTGAACCCTGTTCCTTGTTCTCAGGCTATCTGTGGCTCTCTCTAAAGCCTCGTGGCTTATTAAATTGAGTGATGCAACTAAAATATACAACTTTAATGTCCAAAAATCAAAATACAAAGTTTATATCCAATGCGTAATAACAAAGAGTGAAGATTTCAGGAAAGAGAGACTTCTTCATGAGGAAATATTCCTAGAAATTAAATACTGATGCATTTATTAACTTGAGTGAGTCTATTAACATTAACATTAAAGTCCCTGCTTTCAAAGCAAGGTACTAGAACAAAATATATTCATGACTGTTCTTCTTCTGCTTTATTTTTAATTTCTTCTAAATACAAAATGGATCCCCTGATGGCAAACAAACATTACATGGAATTTATACTGTGTTTTATTACCTACCTCCTTATTTGCTGTATCTTTTCCCATCAGACTGTCTTATTTATCCTAACTGTAAAGTGTGTCTTCTAATGGTGCGATTGGATGAAGATGTGGTCAATTCTCCAGTTTATAATTTCTTGACTAATCAGAGAGTGAAAGAATTCACATTGTTTCCGCATGCCCATTCTTTTTGTTCCTTAAATGGAACCAGGGACTATCTTGCAACTAGATGTGTTCTTCATCACCAATCACCATCCCTGAGATTTCATCTATGTAATATGGGAAAGCAATACAATGGCTGGGGAATATGCTCCTGTTAATTTCATGTTTAGCAAGATCACTTTGGAAATCTAGTTTTATAGCATTGATGAAAAGCTGGGTGGCTCATTCAATCTATCATTTGACAAAACACAGTATTCAGTGGAGCTTTAAGAGTGCAGGTGCTCCAAATAAAATGGGAAATGGCTTTCCTATTAATAATGCATCACACTCTGTTCTGTGGTCCTGGATCCTTTTGCTAACTCAGAAACAAAAACCAAACAAACAAGTACTGTGTCCACTGTGTTGCATTTTCCTGCAAATCCCTAATACCTCAGCATTGAGCACCATATGTCAACCAGTGATAGAGGGAAGATTTAAAATTTGAGATGCAGGATTTGAGAGGGGTTTTCTATTTCTCTGAGTGTTTTCTTTGTTATCCTCCAACCATCCCCCACCCCATCTCTGAGAGTTAAGATACTAAAAATATATCTCACATAGACTCTGAATAAATTCTTGGTGGTTAGAACAGCCATTTTTCTTTACTACTCTCAGAGCCAAAACCCATTGGGGCCAAATGGGATTTTTCTGTTACACCAATGCAAAGATTGATAAGATAAAGTTAGTACCACAATGGCTTCTCCTGGCAAGCAACTGAGAACTTTGATAGGCCACCTCCTAATGTTCTAACCTAATACTGGACTATTGAGGTCAGTTAAACTGAGTAAGTGCCCTATTATCATGCCAAGCCACCATCTAGAACTCTCCCAGTAATCTGTCTGCCTATGATTCTTGTTATACTATACTTCTCTCCAATTGCTCTTTTTTTTCTGCAACCCTCCTTATACCCCACTTCTTTCATGAGCAAGGAACCCTTATTTAATTGTTGAAAAGCTCCATTCTATCTTCATCCTTGCCACAGAATTTCTCACTACCTCTTGACTCTAATTGAAAAATAATTTTCTATAAGGACTCTCCTACAGCCTTCTTGACCAATGTTGTTCTTCCATATTCCTTGTTCTAGTTATCTTCTCACAGAAAAACAAACTATTCCCGAACATAGGGGCTTAAAACATGATTTTATTTTGATAAGATTTTGTGAGTGAGGAAGGGCTCAGTTAAGCATTTTTTTCCTCTGACCCATATGGTATCACCTGGGATAGCTGAGGCTAGAAGATCCATTCCCAAGATGGCCTATTCACTCATATGCTTGGTACCTCAGTGCTTCTTGGCTTCTGTCTCCCTCTAAATTCCATTTCATCCTTTAGGACCTCTCCACTAGACTTTCTTGGGCTTCTTCCTCTGCATGTTGTGTCTCAGGGTATGCAGTTCTGGGATGGCTTTCCTCATAGTGAGTCTTAAAAGTGACTGAAGCAGAAGCAATGGGGCTTCTTATAGCTCAGCCCAGAATACCACTCAAGTCATATTCTACTAGCCAAACAAGATACTAAAGCTCACCCTGATTCAAGGGCAGGAGGATTAGACTCCATTTCTCAGTGGGAGGAATAGCAGCTAAATTGTGACCATCTACAACCTACCATGTCTCATATTTCAGAGATCAGAGGTGGGACAGTGTTCTCTCACCTGCCTCCTCTTTTTTTACTTTCAACTAACACTTTTATCCTCTTTGTTTTGTGTTCTGGGCCCTTAACTACCCCCAAATAGCTCACTCAGCTATGCTAAAACTGTATTGGGAATCATTGCCTCCAATAGAAGTTTACAGTCTCAGCTGTTTAATTGCAGCAGCATATGACATGTTGACCAATCCCTTTTGCTTTGGCTTCCAGAACACAACATTCATATTTTTCTTCTTCCTACCTCTCTGGCCATATCTTGTTCCCAGTGTAGGCTCAACCTCCTCTACCTGGTTCATTAAATGCTGAGCTCTAAAAAGTAGGATACCAGTGTATCTTATACTCCCTAGACCCAGAGGGCCACAAATAACAGTCCATAGGCCAGCCACTTGTTTTTGTAAATAAAATTCTACTGGAATATATTCATCCATGCTTATTTATTTATGTATTGTCTATGAATATTTTTAAATTTTATTTTTATTGGTTCTTTTTCATTATACATGACAATAAGATTCATTTTAACATAACTATAAAAGCATGGAATATAATTTATTCTAATTCAGTCCCCAGTACTTTCCCTTCCTCTCCCCTCCTCTTTCCTTTTTACTGGCCTTTCTGTTATTTACTTATAGTTTTTTTTAATTAGTGTCTTGTATGATTCATTTTAAGCTACAGTGACAAAGTGACAGGGATTATATTTCCTATAAGCCACACAGTAGGCCTTCCATATCCGTGGATTCCACATTTGTGGATTCAACCATGGCTTGAAAATATTCTGAAAAAATTACATCTGTACTGAATACATAAAGGCTTTTTTTCTTGTCTCTAGTCCCTAAACAAATAGTATAGCAATCATTAATATCATTAATATTGTGTAAGTCATCTTAGTGATGACTTAAATATACAGGATGATATGTGTAGTTTATATGCAAATACTGCACCATTTTATATTAGGTACTTCAGCATCCATGGATTTTGGTATCCTTGTGGTTGTACTGAAACCAATTCCTCATGGATACCAGAGGCAATGGTATTGACATTTTGGTCCTGTACAGAAAACATTTTCTGATCCCTCCTTCAGAACCAGTGATTGATTAAGTGAATTAGCAGCATTAGGATCCTCTGGAACACATTATAAATGCAAATTCTGTGTCCCAAATTAAATCTGAATCAGAAATTCTGGGAGTAGGGCCCAGCAACCTTTGTGTTGGTTTACAGCCCTCTAGGTGATTCCAATGCATATTCATATGTGAGATTCACTGCTCTTGATAACAATAAAATCAAGAAGAGAGCCAGACATAACAAAGGTTTGATGTAGCCATTATAGCTGGAGTGGTGAAAGCTGAGAATCCCTGTTCACATGTGGGACCTGCAGCACCAACAAAGGTAAGTTTGCACCAGTTCAGGTCTAAAAGCAGCAGTGAGGCAACCTCACAAGCCTGTGGGTATTTCTTTTCTTCCCAGTCACCTTACCCATGCAGAGTAGGTGAAGGTATAGGAACTGAGCAAAACCCCCAGCTCTGTACCTTAGAGGCTTGTGTTTTGTGGCCTGGAATGATTGTGTAAATTCAAATGTGATCTGAAGAATGAGCATTTTAATTTGTCATGTGACTATAATGTTCCAAGCATTGTATAAAGCATGTCTCACATCCAGGGGAGATTATTACTAGGACCCCTCCAGAAACCAAAATCTGTGGCATAGTATTTGCATGTAACATATACATGTCCTCTCCCATATTTTTTGTAATTTCTAAATTCCTTATAATATCTAATATAATGTAAATGTTATATAAATAGTTGTTATTCTGCAGTTTTCAGGGAATCATATCAAGAAAAATATGTATACATGTTCGTACAGATGTAATTTTTTCCTAAATATTTTTATCACGGTTGGTGGAATCTGTAGGTATGAAAACAAAGGATGCTTGGGTCAACCGTAGACATATTTAACCATTGTTAACACAGTGATAGAGAGCGGAAGTCCAACATCCAACCTACTAGCTTCAAATTCTGGCTCTGCTGCTTTATAGTTCCCTTGTCCAAGTTACTTAACCAGTTTCCATATCCAGCGCTATTAACTACAAATTAGGGATAATACTTGTGCCCACATCATAGGGAATTTATGAAAAAAAGTTATTAGATTACTGCCCAGCAAATAGTAAGTCTTCAATAAATTATCTATTTGTATTATTTCATTTACTTTTCTCATTAGTATTCCAAGATAACTATTATTTACCCTTATTTTACAGGTAATCTCTCTGGGTCTTACATTGCTTAAGTAAATTTTTTGAAGTGTCTTAATCAGAAGTTTTTAAAATATTTTTTTAGTTGTAGTTGGACACAATATCTTTATTGTATTTATTTATTTTTATGTGGTGCTGAGGATTGAACCCAGGGCCTCACACATACTAGGCAAGTGCTCTACTGCTGAGCCACAACCCCAGCTCCTGAATCAGAATTTAAAGATGGGTTGTTTATAATCCGATCATCAACCTCTTAATCATAACACATTCTCTCTCCCTCCCCCTCCCTCTTTCTCTCTCGTGGTTTGGATCTGAATGGTCTTCCAACCTCCCAAAACTCATACACTTGAAAGAATGGTATCAACATGGGGAGATTTTGAGATTGGTTTTTAGGCAATGATTGGATCATGAGGGTTCTGACCTCATCAGTAGATTAATCCATTTGATGGATTGATGATTTGAAAGGGTTATTGGAAAGTGTGGATACTGTAGTGGTGGGAGCAGATGTGGAGGAAGCAGATCACTGGGAGCATGTTCTGGAAAGGCTTTATCTTTTCTGCACTCTTTTTTTTTATTTCTGGCTGCCATGAGCTGAGCAGCTTTCCTCCACCATGCCATTCTGACAGATGTTCGGCCTCACCTCAGACCCAAAGCAATAGAGCTAGTCAACCACAGACTGAAACCTCTAAAACTGTCAGCCAAAATAAATCTTCTTTAAGTTGCTTATGTCAGATGTTTTGGTCACAGTGACAAAAAGCTGACTAACACACATAAAGTTTGAAGCATTCTGTAAATCAGTTTCTATTGATAGCCAAATTTCTAAGTAGCTGTGTTAATATTTAAAATATTGATCAAATCTTAAAAAACAGAAATCCTTTAAAATGTTCCATTTAATTTAATTTATTTTAATTAATTTCAAATGGAATTACCAAACTTATAAAACCTATTTTGATAAATTGGCATTAATTATTGTTATACTGATGAATATGTATTAGCTGACATAAAAATTGGTGATGCATTGAACATGGGTATTTGCTGTTTCACACTGAACACCCCTTTGCTTGACAAATTCCCATGTAGCACACTTTTTAATTATTTGTTGTTTTCTCATGGAATAAGACATATATTCCTACATGGCTCCTAAGATGCCTCTAAAAAATCAGCTAGGGAAACAAAGATCAGAGCATTCTTCTCAAAAGAGGGTTTCTCACCTTCTAGAAAATCCCCCAAGTTTTCTAATTCTGGTAACAACATTCTAAATCATTTAAGTTGCATTCCAAATACAACTGCACCATAAAAAAAGGAGCATTCTCAATTGCTAACAATTCGACCTCATTTGCATGTTGAAGGTATGAAGATTGGACAGGGGCCATCCATGGCAATTTTGCCATTTTAGAAATTTGTGCTGTAGTGTCATCTGTAGGACATGACTTGAACTTTATTTGCTCATTGTGTGGGCAGCAAGCTACCTAAACTGAACTCTATATTGGCTGAACCAGCATTTATAAAGGATCCAGAACTGGGTTAAGTGTTTGCAACACAGAGATAAATAAGGAACAGTCCTTGCCATCAAGAAAATTAGAGTCCAGGGGTAAGATACTACCAAAGGGAAAGTGAATGACTGGTAAAAGGTCTTCTGTAGGAGCCCACATGAAGGCTTTTTGGAAGAGATGAGACATAGATGAGTGGGAATAGCTATAAGGAAACTGGGGAGCAAGTAGTCAGGTACAGGAGGCAGCAGAAACAAAGATATGGGTTTGAAAAACCCCACAATACAGACAGGCACCATCATTACTAGATTCATCTGTATGGGGAGACATGTGGCAGGAGAGAGGAAGGCAGGTTGGAAGGGGCATCTCAGTAATAGGGGCCTTTTCATGCAATGTGAGGCAAACAATGTTCATTGTGTGGGCTGGATATTCTCAGACCCACTGATAGATCATTGCCATTTTAGAAATTGACTTGATAGTCCTGAGCAGGTTTTATTTTTATGTTGGACCTTGGCTTTTATGCCTTAATCTTTAGATTTATTTCTTCTACCATATGTATTTATCTCTATGTCTTTCCTTTTGCATTCTGACAAAATATATGAAGGTTTTGATTTGCATTAAGAAGCCAGTTTTCTACTGAGTCAATTTTGTTAGTTATTTTCTCCAATGCAGATTTTAACTCTATTACTGCATTTTCAAATATCTTGTAATCTTTTCAGTTGCAACATTTAAAAAATCTGATAATCTTTTTAGTATTATCTCAGGTCTGCTCTACATTAGTATTGCTATGGTTTGGATATGACCCCTCCAAGTGTTGAAATTTAATCTCCATTGTGGAGAAGTTAAGAGGTGGGGCCCTTTTGGAAGTGACTAAGGCATGAGAGCTTTGCCATCATAAAGTGATTGATGTTCTTATAAAAGAGGTTTCTGAGGGAGTATGTCTTTTTTGCCTGTTGAAGTCAGCTATTGGAGGACACAGAAACAAGTCTCTGACCAGACATTGAACGTTGGCACCTTGATCTTTGATTCTCAGCCTCCAGAACTGTAAGAAATGAATTGTTGTTGCTTATAAATCACCCAGCCTTAGATATTTTATTATACTAACAAAAATGGACAAAGAAAGATATTAACAAAAAGTTTAATGAGTTTTCTTGAGATCAGAGCAGAGATTTTCAAAAACTTTAATTTCTGCAGTGATTTCACCTAAATGTGTGTATGATTTGTCTTCTGGATTATCAATAAATTCCTTCTTTTATAAGTAGAGCAGAATATTTCTTGGGCCCTGTATGTTTTTTTTATCATACCAGATGAGAAGGTTATACTTTCCCTGTGTCTGTAACAGATAGAGACTTGACCACCCTCATTCATATTTACTATCCATTTGGAAGCTCAGAGAATTCTCTTCTCCCCTGTAAATCCAGATGCTAATTTGATTTTCAAAATCTTTCTCTATAAGTATTAATTTCTTATAGTGTCTGTTGAACTGGAGTAGAAATTTTTCCTGTCTAACTATCTCATTCATTGACTATTCAGAATATATGAGTGATGACGCTGTTGAAGGAGGAGAAGGGAAGAGGTAGAGGAGAAAATAATCTTGACTACCAGACATTTTGCTAAGATCTTTTCATTAATTATCTCATTTAATCCTTTTAAAAACTCTTTGAGAAAGCTACTATTCTTCCCCTGTGTTACTTACAAGGAAACTAAGGAATGATCAGATTAAGTAACTCAAAATTTTACAAATCAGAAGAGGTAGAGCTCTACCCTGAGGTCTTTCAGATTTCAAAATCCATATTGTTGGCCATGAAATGTTACAGGCTCTTCCCTGAGCAGGTCAAATGCCAATCTACCCCTCCTCTGCTTCCACATAGATTGCTTTGCTTTAGAATACATTCTGGAATGCAATGATCCATCATTTGCCCTTCCCACTGCTTTCAGCTGTTCCCCACATGCACATGGAACTCTAAAAAGGAGGCTGGAGAAGGAATTGAGAGTATGATGCACCCACACAAAGATAGTCCTCATGTAGTGAAGGGGATACCACTGGCTTCCAACCTACTGTAGCTTTGTGTTTAGAGCTACAGGCAGAGTGGTGGTGGCCCTAACCTCCTTCCACCTACTTTCAAGCTGTTATTCTATTATAGATGTTGAGCATACCTTGGCTATTTTCTTAGTCCATGCTTATTTGGGATGTAGTTAGTGAAAAAATTTTCCCATTTTCACACTATGTTGGACCCTCTTACTCTCATCATTGGCTAATTGTGCTACTACAATGTTTCCCTTCATTAAAGTTATTTTTAAAGAAAATATGAGAAAAGGTTGAATCGAATACTTTAGCTAACTGTCATTTTTCATGCTAAACCTCCATTGTCTTCTCAATGTTTTAAAATATTATTCAAGGCAGAAGAAATATTATGATTTTATTTCTAGTTTTGATGCTGTAGGTGTATTGGTATTCACTGAAATTAAAACATTTATTAAGTACTGGAGATATGCAAAGCAAAGTGTTCAGTAATTTGAGGGTATAGATACAAAGTAATCATAATTTTTACTTTCAAATGCTTAGTGGGAGGGATAAATATATTTATGATTCATTGCATCTTCTTATATCCTGTATGACACTTTCTCTAATGCAAAAAAGATTTTCTGTGAGGATCATTAAGAAAGGACTCCTAGGAAATCTTATATTGGATGCCCCCAGAAGTAAAGGCCAAGAGTAGTATTTGAGTATAAGGTTATTTGGGAGGTGATCCCAGGAGTGCATTAATAAACAGGTTATTGTTCTGGGCAATTTGGACTCAATTCCTCTAGGAACATTTAAGAATATACCTGAGTGTTGCTCACCTTGGTGGGGGCAGAAAGATGACATATTTATTTACCAAATCCTGTTCTTCATTGTTTGAGGGATCTATCTAGGACTCTTAACTTTCTGATACTTCTTACCTGTCTCGTATGAGAACTGAATATATAAATGGATGGAACTGGAGAACATCATGATGAGTGAAAGAAGCCAGACACAAAAAGTTAAGGGTTGAATGTTTTCTTTGATACCAGAAGCTAGAGAGTAATGAGAATTTAAGAAAAGGGAGCGGGGGATCTCATGAAAATAGAAGGAAGAACAATGGAGAAGAGAAAGGGGAATAAGAAGGAAGGAAGAGGGATGGGAAAAAGAAGGAAGAGCAAAATGAAACTGACCCACCTATGTCATGTGCAATTATGAGCATATCATAACAAATTCCAATTTTTATGTATAACTATAATGCATTAATAAATGAATGAATGAATGAACTAATGAATGAAGATACAGAGCAAAGAAAAAATATGCCTCAGTATTATTTTCCTTGTGGGTTGGAGGCATAGAAAGATGATGTATTTATTAAACAAATCCTGTACATCATTGTTTGAGGGCTCTACCCAGGGTCATTAATTTCCAGTACTCCTCACCTGCTTCACATGTGGGCTGAGTATATACCTCTGCAATCAGCAAAAGGCCACAAACAAAGAGTTATAAATTTTCATGGTGCATGGAGACAGGATTTGACAGAGGCACAGACAGCATCTGTTTTACTGGAGGAGGCGGTATTTAAATTGAACCTTAGATGATGAGAAGATTTTTAGCAAGTCGTGATATGGGTGGGGGTAAGCATTTCAGCATGCAAGAGTAGGAAGGACTAAGGCAGCATTTGTGTTGTCCATGGCAAATAATAATAAAATACCAAGCTTTGAAAATGATTCACATTTTTAAAATTAGAGAATATTTAAGGCTATCCCTATAAATATTCATTCTCACTCCCTTGCTGTGAGTGGGAGAGAACTTAGCTCCTAAGCGTTTGCTCAGAGGAAATTGTGCTTCACTTAGCAGTCTGTTTCCTCTAGTTAATATCTGGGTTGCTTTGGACTTATTACACTATTTAATTCTCTGCAAAATTGTGAAATTTTGACAAAATCTGGAAATGGCGGTTTGAGTTGTGTTGTTGCACAAAGGGAAGTGTCATTTCTTATATGTGGCATACTGGGAAAAATAAACATTAAAAAATAACGATTCCATGTCTGGAAATGTGTTTAAGAAAGAAGAAATAATCCAGTTACTGGGGTGTAGATTGTAGTGTGTAAGGATGGGGGCTATATGTGGATAAAAAAGGAAGGAAAGGAGGTGGCAAATCAATCAATCTATCAATCTATCTATAATATATTATATATTATAAGTATATATGACTATATACTATAAAATTTACATATATATATATATCCATTTATATATATACATACATACATGCAGTGGTTTATATATATATATATATATATATATATATGTATGTGTGTGTGTGTGTGTATGTGTGTGTGCATATATATCATGGTGATAAATATTTGTATGTGTGTGTATATATGTGTGTGATATAATATGTGTGATATATCTCCTAGATTATCCCAACTTAATACTGGGGCTAATATTTGGCAAATGCTTTAGACCTTAAACTCAGCATCTCCAAATACTGAAGAGGGGCTACATATTAGAGAAATGAAAATAGGTCATGTGAATTTTCCTTTTTCTTGCAAGTAGAGGCAAGGAGAAACACCAAACCCATATTATGTACTTTACAAGTTGCAATTGCTTTCCATTAATGAAACACATGTGAGGTTTCATTTTAACCTTAAAAAATATTGAAATTTTTGTCAAGGTAGGTTATTAGTAGATTGGGAGTCTGCATCCAAATTTGCACCTGCTTGAAGATGCTTCATTCTGGACAGGCAGCTGTCATCTATGATAATTCACACCTGTGAGCCCCTGTAATTTTGGCAAGCTGAGTAACAGCAATACCCCATCACTGCAATCCCTAGCCTGAATTTCCCATGGGCCACAAGACTGTCAAATGTGATCAGGTGAGGCTTATTTAAAACATCTTCATTTTTGGTTTATACAACATGGAATAGAGTATTCCAAGTCATGTGAGTACATGGAACACTAAAGTATGTAACACCGGTCTACTTTATGCTTGCAATATAGCACTTACTTCTCTAAAACTGACATGGCTTTTCTTCCTGACTTTTTCCTCCCCAACTTTATTCTCCCCGACCTTCTCCTCCCTTCTCCTCTCTTCCCTGGTCCTCTCCTCCCTGATCTTTTCCTACCTGATCCTCTCCTTCCTAATCTCTCCTCCCTAATCTCCAGAAATGGTCTTTGAATCACCTCTTTAAAAACTTTTAAAGCTTTTTATTTGTTCCCCCTGATGGGAAGTATCACAACCTCTGGGACTGGAGTCCCCTGTGTTTCTCCCTTACTAGCAAAGCAATAAAACTTTTTCCTTTTTCTCCAAGCCATGTCCTCATTATTGGATTGGCATCAGTGACAAGGACCTACCTTTCAGTAACAAGTACATGGAGTATGTGTAAGAACTGGGTTTGGTTACACAGGATTGTAACAGCAGTGGAAATGACATTTTTCTAAGGACAGTTTATGAAACAGTGATAGTGTGCAGAAATTCTTTTTAGAGGGAAAAACAAAAAGATGGATGAGCCTTGTTTCAAAAAATAATAGCAAAGATGAAAGATAGTAGTCAATACCCCAGGGTTTGCTTCTTATGCTTTTCAAAGTTCAGCTTCTTTTGGAGTAAAGGGAAGTTTTATAGCATTTCTGTTCTAGTTGTCCACAGCAGAGTGCTGAAGAGCCTTATCCAGCTCTGTCCTGGTGGCTGCTGAGTCAACACCTGAAATATGGGCCCCCTGAACCCATTCCCTCAAGAGGCTGATTCTTTATGAAAGTAATTGGTAAATTTGCAAAGGGACTAGTCATTCTTCCTTTTAATATACTGGTTCCTTGTGTTTGCTGATATATTTCCATACACAGAAAGAGGGGTGGGATATGTTTAAATGAAGGACTGGTGGGATTTTTTTAAACATGGATAAAACCTCAAAATCAGAGCTATCATATGATTTTTTTCCATTTGTTTTTTGAGATAGCCCGGTAAGTTAAACCTCTCACAGTGTGGTTACCAATTTTATCTTTGTTCCTGACTGGTTTTTCCCCCATCATTCTCTCAAAAGGGAAAGGGGAAGTATTTTTCTATTTTCCCTGTAATTTTAAAGTTTTCTCTTTTAAAAAAACTATTGTTTCCCATTAGCATTTAAGCAGTGTTGAAGTTCCCTCTTTTATTCTTCACTACTGCCTGCCCACCCTCATGAGTGTTGGGATTAATGTATAGGCTCCTGGTAGAGCTTTTTATACTTTATCAACTACTTTCTTAGCCTTAGCCACCAATAGAGAAGCTTGACACTACTACCCTATTAGTCAATAACCTTCATTTTCTCCACCCATATTCTTGGTTTTGAGGAAGAGAAGGAGAAGAGATTATTGTTCATTTTTTAAAATAAACTAATGCAAGTTTCTATTGGAGTGATTCTGAGGGATACTGCTATTTATCTGAACTTTAAATAATCAGTGAACTCCATTGTGAAAATTAGTCATCGATTTCTATACTCCTGGTACATACACTTCTGTGGTCCTTATCTCATTGGCTTAAATTTATTCATTTATTCATCTCCTTCTAGGTGCACTGTCAGAGTCTATAACTCATTTCTTTTGATTTCTCTGGAGCCCAGTATTGAGAAACCATATAAAATATGATAAATATATGTTTGTTGAAAGAATTTATATCCAAGCTTCCATGCCACCTTTTGAAAGTGCTCCATTTAATAAATTTTAAAACAATGAGATACATATTTTGAAAAGATTCCAGAAACCCATTTCAATATTAGCTACTGAAGAGAAAGGGGAGGGTAAACAAGAGGATCAAAATTTACGAAATACCAATCCTATACCAGTACCTGTATAATAGAACTCATCTCTTTTTTTTTCTTTAAAACAGCCCTAGAAGGGCTGTTAAATCTCAATTTTATCAATGAAGAAATTGTAACACATAAACTTAAAGCTTTTGTGGATCATGGGTTACTATGAGACAGAACTGAGATGCAAATCTGACTATCTGTTTCTGAGGTCCAGGTCTGCTCTATCTTACTTCTTACTTATTTCTTAGTAGATAAATAAATGACAGCATCCCTATATATCTGCAGATTCTAAGTCCTCAGATTCTACCAATCAAGGATCAAAAATATTTGGAAAAAATTTCATCTGTACTGAACATGTACAGACCTTTTGCTTGTTATTATCCCCTAAACAATATAGTGTAACAACTATTTGCATAACATTTACATTGTAGGAGATGTTATAAGTCATCTAGAGATAACATAAAGTACATAGGAAGATGTGCATACATTCTATACAAATATTACACCATTTTACAGAAGGTACTTGAGCATTTGTGGATTCTGGCATCCATGGAGGTCCTGAAACCAATCCCAAAAGGAAACATAGGGATGACTATAGTCTATTCTATATTACATTGGCAGATAAATATTCTTAGAGCTTTCCTTTTACTCAAATCCCCTACATCATTCTTGATCTAAACTTTAGTTTTGATACTACACAGCCTGAACAGCAAGGTGGGATAGTCATATAATAAACAAATTCTGTGGGCTTCTGTATGTCAATGCCAACAGGAGTTTTTTTAATTTCTTAATTTCATGAAATTATTCTGTAAAATGAACATAATAATAATATCTACCTCCCAGAGTTTTTTGAAGATGAAATGGCATTATATATATGAAGTACTCATGTAAACTAGCACTATTATGTGTTGTCATTGCTGTTATTAATAGAACTTTACCACACCCTTTCCTTCTAATTTCTGTTTTTCCTTAACATAGTTCTGAACTTGCCCCTAGCTGGGCTGGACTCCCCTTGCTTTGCCAAACTTTATGATTATTGTTGCCTTTATTCTCTTGCTCAAACTAACACTCTTCTTTTCTATCTGTTCATGCAAATCCAATCAATTTTCTCACTCTCTCAGGCAAAACTGGTACTCCAAATAGCCATCCTGTGGATGTCAGTCAGCTTCTTTCCCAAGCTCCCTCAAGGAAGATTGCTGTATATGCAAAGTAGATATGACATCAGGAATGGGATCAAATATGGGCTCCACAACATTGACTTTGCCTTCCTAAGGCTGGTCTGGCCATCACTATTAACTGTCTTCCTGCCAGCACCAGAAATAATGCTGAGCCCTGAGAGGATACCATTCCCTCAGGATGGAGATGGGGATTGGGTAAAGAAAGCAGGGCACAGCTTCTTGGTGGAAGAATGGTTGATTACATTTAACCTCTTCTAGCAGAACAGCAATTTGTCCTCATAGGAATATGTATATATTCTGAATATGGAATGGTATTTTTCCCATGATACTATTGCCAACACCACCATTTATAGATTCATAACATATATTACTTGCTGAGAGCCATAGCCAAGTAGGAATTACATGGCATTTTTGGTTAAGGTGACCCTGCTCAGGGATTAGGATGGCTCCAGGTTTAGGGTGGATCCTGCTGGATTAGGGTGGCTCCAGGTTTAGGGTGGATTCTACTGGTTTAGGGTGGATCCTGCTGGGAATAGGGCATATCCTGCTGCCTCAGGCTCCCGCTCCTTGAGTTCCCATTGAGTTCTTGCAGGGTTCTGAGAGAATTGGTACCAGAGCCCGGTGAAGGGAGTGTATTTTCCCAGAACGTGCGTGTAGAGCCGGTGAGAGTTCGGGAATAAAGAGTTGCTGTTGGAATCTACAAGTTTTTGTGGTGGCTCAGTTATTTTGTGCTCAGCCAGACTGCGGCAATTACTCACTATCATATCATTTTATATAGCATTGCTTCTTATCATATATTAAATTTTTCAGAAAAAGAAGTGTGCTTTGGCCTCAAGGCTATGAATTCTTGGTTCTTGCCATGGGCTTTACCACCCAGAAGTTGATTTCAGCAGGGTGTGGTGGTACACACCTGTAATCCCAGGGACTCAGGAGGCTGAGGCAGGAGGATCATGAGTTCAGAGCCAGCCTCAGCAACTTAGCAAGGCCCTAAGCAACTTAGTGAGACTCTATCTCAAAATAAAAAATAAAAATAAAAATAATCTTGGGATGTAGTTCAGTGGTTAAGTGCTCTGGCTTCAATCTCTGGACCCAAAAGAAAAAAAAAGTTGATTTCATAAAATGCTGAAACAGCCTATTGAAAATGTAGCTACTGTGCCAATGACAATGGAAGACTGCCAAAGTTTGGATGTTGAATGTCCCCCAAAGGCTCATGTGCTGAAGGCTTGGTCCCCAGTTGGTGATGCTATTAGAAGATGATGTTGCCTTCAGGAGGTGGGGCCTAGTAGGTGGAAGTTAGGTTTGTTGAGAATATCTTTTTGCTTCCTGGATGTCATGAGGTGACAGCTTCCTCTGCCCCATGTTTCCCATCATGATGTAATGTTCACCACAGACCCAAAGCAACTGAGCCAACTAAAAGTAGACTGAAGCATCCAAAAATGTGAGCCAAAATAAGCCTTTTCTTTTTTTTGATGCTTCTTCTATTTTATTTATTTTTTATTTATATATAACAGCAGAATGCATTACAATTTTTATTACATATATAGAGCACAATTTTTCATACCTCTGATTGTATACAATAGTATATTCACACCAATTCATGTCTTCATACATGTACTTTGGATAATAATGATCATCACATTCAACCATCTTTAATTACCCCATGCCCCCTCCCTTCCCCTCCCACCACTCTGCCCTATCTAGAGTTCATCTATTCCTCTCATGCTCCCCCTCCCTACCTCACTATGAATCAGCCTCCTTATATCAAAGAAAACATTTGACATTTGTTTTTTTGGGATTGGCTAACTTGACTTAGTATTATCTTCTCTAACTCCATCCATTTACCTGCAAATGCCATGATTTTATTCTCTTTTATTTCAGAGTAATATTCCATTGTGTATATATACCACATTTTTTATCCATTACATCTATTGAAGGGCCTCTAGGTTGGTTCCACACTTTAGCTATTGTGAATTGTGCTGCTATAAACATTGATGTGGCTTCCCTGTAGTATGCTGTTTTAACATCTTTGGGTATAGACTGAGGAGAGGGACAGCTGGGTTAAATGGTGGTTCCATTTCCAGTTTTCCAAGAAATCTCCATACTGCTTTCCATATTGGCTGCACCAATTTGCAGTCCCACCAGCAATGTATGAGTGTACCTTTTTCTCCTCATCCTCACCAATACTTATTGTTGTTTGTATGCATAATAGTTTCCATTCTGACTGGAGTGAGATGAAATCATAGAGTGGTTTTGATTTGCATTTCTCTAATTGCTAGTGATGATGAATATTTTTTCATGTGTTTGTTGATTGATTGTAAATCATCTTCTGAGAAGTGTCTCTTCAGGTCCTTGGCCCATTTAAAAAGCCTTTTCTTTTTTAAAGTTGATTATCTTGGGAATCTTGTTACAGTAACACAAAGATGGCTAACACAGACAATATACCTGTGAGTTTCAGAAACTGTCCTCAAGGTTGTGATACATATTTTAAATCAAGACCAGTTTTGATTGGTACCAGTTGGGTACCAATTGCTTTATACCATTGATTGGTATTTATTGGTCTGATAGATACCATTTCCCCATAGCCAAAATATGGAACCAAGGGATGAAGTTGAGAATGACCTCTCTCACTATTCCATCTGATAATCCACTGATCATATTTTGCTTTAAAACAACTCAAAACTTTAGGCTGTGCTGATTGGAAAGTATTGATTCCTGGCATATGTGTGTGTATGTGTATTTGTGTGGGGGTGGTTTCTACCAAGGGAAACACCAATGGTTCTACTGAATTGAAAAGCTGAGACTACTTCCTGAACTTGCTATCTTGTTCAGGTCACTAAACTTCTTACATGCAAAGAAGGGGATACTCTACTAAGCAGGGTGCTTGATCCAGATTATCAAAGGGAAATTGGGTTGTTATACATAGAGGGAGCAGAGAAGACTATGACTAGAACTCAACATAATCTTTGGGTCACCATTTCTGGTCATAACAGTTATTTAAAAACTACTGATTTAATGCAAGACCACTAAGGGCTCAGACTGCTCATAATGAAAGTTTGAATCATCCATCAGCTCAAGTAAACTACTTGAGTTTACTCAAGTAAACTGCCCAGCTGAGGTGAAGGCTAAGGGTAAAGGAACATGGATTAGGCATTGGACAAAAGAACTTTAATTTCTACTGTGGCTTAGTGTCCAATCATGGAAGCAAGAATTATATCCTATTTTATGTATTGTTTCTTGCTTGATTTATATATGAGTGTGTGCATGTTTATCATTCCCTTGTTCCTGCACTATTTTATACGAGAAATGTTGGTAGTAGTTTTCAATTTAGTATTAAGATATAAAATACCCTGTGGGCTTTTATTAATCTAAATGAGAAATTAACATTACAAGAGAGGGATAGAATGAATAATAGACCATGTGCTTCCCACTTTTGGAGAGAACATGAATATGTCCTAGTTTATTCAACAAAAAGCTGCAGTGGTGATGTCACAGAAATGGTGGAAAAGGAAACTCCAAGAACTGGCCCATACACTGAGGCCAGCACTAAGCTAGAAAATACTAACCAAATCAATTTGGGGGGGTACTCAGGAACTTCATCAACTCCTACAGCAACTAGGGAAGTGCTTAATAAATACAGATGCTGTCAAAGTTTCATAAGAAAAATGTAGAAATTTTGCCTACTCACCTAATATTTTCCATTCCCTAGCTCAGTAGTGGCTGTGGAGACAGTACCCCATGTTTCTGGTGTGGCATTCTGGTGCTGAGGTTTAGTGTGTGGGGATTATATATCTGCTTCTCTAAACATTTGGCTTTGATCAGTTCAGTTTTTATCAGTACTGATTGTTATTAGCACCAATTGATTGGTATTATTAATTGGCACCATTAAGAGGTACTGTTTGGTATTGGTATTGATTGGTACTGATTCGTATCATTTCCACATAGACAAAAAGCATAGGTCTTAGAACTAAGATGTAAAATTGAGAGTGATTTCTGTCACTATTCCACGTGATAATCCATCCATCAAGTTTCCCTAAAGTCTGGCATAGAGACTGACATTTATTTGCTCCATTCCTTACTCTTGGGCTACAGGAGATTTCTAGGTGATGTCTATCAAAAGCATTAAAATATATACTGCATGTAATTGCCTGGGGCAAGGGACAGAACATGGGGCAAACAACAAACAGACCAAAAGATGTGGGAAAGAGAATACTAAGGAGGAATATTCTTGAGGGTCTTGTGGTCTCTGAAAAGCTACCACATATATTGGGTAATTCAGACTGCAACATGCATGCACAGGGGCATGTGCATGCTCACACACACAAAAATGAGAGGATCTGAGGCTTACACCTCTGGTTGATAACTAGTCTTTGCATAGAAGGAGGTAACATCTAAGTCAGAGTTGTAGGTTCCATTGCTTACTATTGAAGGAGGGTCATAGCACAGAGCCAGTCTTCAAAGACTGGGACAGAAGGCTTTTTACCTCCTTTTTGGTTCTAACTGTTGAAAACCATCTCTGGCAACATCTAAGACAACACTATAGATACTTCAGCAACCACACACAAAAAGGAATAGTCTTTGCAAAAATAGTTTAGAAAAGCCATTAAACATCAAGATTGCTGCAGTCTTCTATAATCAACAAACAACAGCAAACACTGGAGAAGGGGGAGAATCTGATTCCCCAAAAAAACTTTATAATATTCAAATATTCCAGTTTTCAAAAAATGCAAGACATACAAACCAATAGTAAACTAATTAATAAGAAAAAAAGAAATGCACAGACACTGTTGCTGAGGAGTCCATACCCTGGACTTAATAGACAAAACATAAAATCAATTGTTTTATATATGCTAAAATAGTTAAAGGAAACTATGACAAAGAACCAAAGGAAACAAGGAGAAAGATGTATGGACAAACAGAGAATATCAATAAAGATGTGAGTTATAAAAAGCAACCAAATAGAAATTCTGGAGATGAAAAGTATAGTAGATGAAATGAAAAATTAAAAAATGAAAAACTTCACTCTCTGAACCTCCAAAAGAAGCAAATCCTGCTGGCACCTTGACTTTAGCCTAGTGAAAATAATTATAGACTTCTGGTTTCCAGAACTGTATGAGAATAAATTTATATTATTATTATTACCAAGTTTATGGTAACTTGATACAGCATCAATAGAAAATTAATAAAATGTCTTAAATAAATTCCAAGTATTAAATTGTTCTCTCTTTAAAATATCTAGAGTGGTATCTATTTTTCTGCTTGGGTATTAATAAGTAGGTGTTTTGTCCATATTTGTGGAATAAATGAATGCATAAAAGTTATAAAGTCCAAAGCAAGTCTGTTCATCTTCTACTGTCTTTATTTGGGTTCCTCCAAAAGCTGACCCTGGGATATAAGAATTTGGTTGTAATGCTTCTTGGGAAATAACAGGAAGGGAATGAGGAAGTGAAAGAAGGATGGAAAGATGGCCAGGGCCAATGACATGTATGCTATCAAAGAAGTCACTATGGAAAATCAAAACCTAAGCTTATTGAGGAATTCTGGAGGACAATATAGAACACGTACTTCATAGTTATTCTGAGAGATAAGGACTCTGGAAAGTAAGTATATACCAAAATGCCATCTTCTATCCTTGGTTGAGGGCTTCATTAACTCTTGGAACTTCTGATCTGCCATGTATAGGAGCTAAGTAGATTCTGGTGGTAAAGTACAATTTCCCAGACCACAGGTGCAGATCCAGGCAATTGGAAGTTGAGCTGGCATGCACTGAAGTGGTGAGGGATAGGGTGTTCAAGTGGGTCAATGGCAGCCTCCCCTGCACCCACAAAATCTGACTAACTAATCCAGTCCCAGATCACCTCCTTCCTATTGGCCAATAGACACATATTATATGCATCACTTCTGAGCAAAGCAGTACCTTTGAGATAATAATGTGTTAAATTTTCAGGGTTTTTGAGAGGAAAGCCCATGATACATTTTTCTTCTCTGTTTCTCACAATACTGAGCACATGGTAAACATGTTATAGATAGTTATAATTGCATAATACCTATTTCTTATTCTTGAAGGTAGCACTCTATTAAGTATTCTCCACACTTTTTCTTTATAATTTTTGTTTTATTAGAATATTTGAACTACAAATTATTAAGTTACCATTATACCTATGGAAATAATCCAAATATTTCATTTTCAATGTTAAGTATCTCCCTATCTAACTCTATGTCTACTCTGAGGAAATCAGTGTTAATACCTACCACTATCCTTTCATAGCCTCTCCAATTTCCTTACAAATATACATAAATGTGAACATACTATGCTTTTGTTTTGTGATTATACTATGCATCCTTCTTTAACACTTGTCATTTACTTGGAAATATGGTATAGACAGTCCCAGATAAAACAGATCTAGTTTATTTTAGTAGTTGCACAATATTGTATTTTGGATGTACTGTAATTTATTTAACCATTAGTCTACTGATGCACCTGCAATTTGCTTCCAGGTTTTTCTTTCTTTCTTAAACAATGTTGCAGTAAACATCCTAACACAATTATTCATTTACTATCCTCAAAGTGGCATAACCAGGTCAGAGACTATGCATTTGGAATTTTCATATTGTCAAATAATCTGCTACCCCGCTTTTTGGTACCAGGGATTGAACTCTAATATTGCTTAACCACTGAGCAACATTCACAGCTGTTTATTTTGAGTGTCTCACTATTGCTTTGAGCCTCATTAAGTTGCTGAGGCTCATCTTGAACTTGTGATCCTCTTGCCTCAGCCTCTGGAGTCACTGGGATTACAGACATGTGCCAACACACCCACAGCCACTATTTATCAGTATTCAAAATTCTCATTTCCTTTAAACATTCTTTATTTATATGTAATAGGGTTTGTCTAAGCAGCACTAAAAGAGATTAAGTATTTCTAATCCCAAAATCCAAAAATACCTTTTTGACCATCTATTTAATGCCACAAATAGAATGTCATATGATGGGTCACAGTCAAAATGCAAGTGCTCTAAAAATATTATATAAAATTACCTCCAGTCTATGTTTGCAAGATGTATATGAAACATAAATGAATTTTGTGTTTAGACTTGGGTTCTACCCCAAGACACATCCTTATGTATATGTAAATATTCCAAAATCTGAAAATATCCAAAATCTGAAACCCTTCTGGCCCAAACATTTCAGATAAGGGAGACTCAATCTGTACATACTTGGTTATGACTGATAAACTTGCAAAGTGCCACTAGGCATTATTTATGTGAATCAATTGTCATGAAAGTTTTCCACTAAAGGGGAATTGAAGCATATTTCCGCATGTCCTGGGGAAGAAAGATGTAGTAGAAGCTGAAGCAGGAGAGATACTTCCTTTGTCTAAGCAAGGAGAAAGATACAGCTTTTGGGAAACAGAACATTTCCCCCACTTCTAAATAGAAAACAACATAGTTATGGCACAAAGAGTCCACACTCAAAGACAAAGTTTGATGGGAATATTCTCAAGAGTTAGCAGAAATACCCAGGGTTATACTATGCAAGGACATTAGTAGGGAACAACAAAAAAAAAACAGTGAAAAGACTTGTTGCAATGAAAGTAACATCTCTACCCCTACATTTGCACCCATTGGCTGGTAAGATATGGGGAAACTTACTTTACATATAATTATTGAATTGGTCCTAACAAACACTCTTATAACTCTGAATGGACTCACTTTCAGGAAATGGCAAAATATTTTTTCTTTGTTGATTCTTTTTTACTGTGAAACACTTTGGAATGGAGAAATACAGTAACGAGATCATTAAACATCTTATTAATAGAATTGTGAACTTTTAAATTGAAGATTATGCTTTCTGTTATTTGCAAATGAGCTTCCAAAATCATAAGACTTTCCTCCTTCCTGTAAAATTCCCATTTTAAAGCTATAATGAAAGCCTTTTTAAAAATATTTTTTTTTTTGCTGGGTGTGGGGGCATATGACTATAATTCTAGCTACTACCCAAGAGGCTGAAGCAAGAGGATCACAAGTTTGAGGCCAGCCTCAGCAATTTAGCCAGGCCTTGTCACCTTGTCTCAAAATAAAAAGTATAATGGGCTGGTGATATAGCTCAGTGGTGAAGTGTCCCTGGGTTCAATTCCCAGTACCAAAAATAAGGAAGGAAGGAAGGATGGATGGAAGGAAGGAAGGGAGGAAGGGAGGGAGGGAGGGAGGGAAGGAAAGAAGGAAGGAATGAAGGAAGGAGGGAGGGAAGGAGGAGGAAAATTTCAACAAAGATGCAGAAAACCTGAGGACAATTCAGTGGAGAGAAGAGGCATGTGTATTTTATGTACTAACCCAGCTTTGCCTATTTTCCTGCTTTGCTGAAAAGTTCATTTTCAAAACATCAGTGCTCTATCATTTGACAGCTTGCTGCTTCTGAAATTCTAAATTTCTGGTGTGCAGCTAATGTATGTACATTTAGAAAGCACCAGATCTGAATTCATATGTATGCAACTCTTAAATTCCATGCTGCTGTCAAGTATTGGCTTTTATGGTTGATAGCTTTAATATTACTATTTGTGTCTCTATAAATTATTTTTTCAGAAACCAAAAAAGAGGAAAATCCAGGTTTTATTAATAGATATACTAAGCACAACACTCAAGACATAATTGATATGAATATCAATAGCATGATTTTAATAACATCAAACATTTTGGTGTCATAAGGAAGCATCTTCTAAATGCATAATGTGAGTAGTATAGGGAATCAGGGGCAGGCTTTTAAGAGGAAATACCTGACTTGAATCTATGAATACAGTAGAGGAATCTGAAAACCATTAGAGGCAGCAATAGAGATAGGCCTGAAGATTTACGTTTACCATAATCTCAAATTTTGCAACCACAAACAAACAATAAATTGGCCACAATTAGATCACCAAAATTCCTAGAATACTTCCAACAATGGAAATTTGTTATTCTCCTTAAATGCTATGTGAAAAATATTTGTGTACATATATATGCGAGTGTTAGGATGGGGATGGGGGTAGGAAAAGGGGTGTTTGAAGAGAGAGACTCCTTCAGAATTTTTCCTGCTAAAAGGAATTTCAAACTTTGGGGATGTTTGGCATTTCTCCAGGCTTAGGTCCTGGCTTTCCACAGTGGCAGATATATGAGAGGGGAATCTTTGACAGGGTTTGCTGGGCGGTGTTTGAGAGGCCAACATAAGGCAGATGTGACAGAAGGCAAATGATCCATTAATGGAACTCCTGACTAATCAAGTTTGAGAGAAGCATGTGCAGAGGAAGGCCTAAAGCCAGAGCCTCACAAAGTGTTCAACCCATGTGACATTTGTCCCAAGGAAACGAGACCATCACATGAACAAAACCAAAGGTAAGGTAGAGAAAAACAGTCTTTAAATCTCTTATTGGATCCCCTTTCCCCCTCCAAACTTTGAACTCCATAACTTCAGTCAATCCTCCAATTACCAGGCCTCATCAATTAGTAATTTCTTACCTAAAACATCCTTCTTGAGCAATATTAAATCAGTTTGGGCAATTTAACCAGTAGTTTTAATTTCCTTTTGCCCCAATAAAACCTTAGCCTTTCTGATGTTCATTCCCCCAGAGCTTGCCTCTACAAATGAAACAATCTGGGTCATGAACTCAATTTGATGTTCTTTATCTATTATGCTTACATCCTAACAGTATCTCTCAGAGCCTTAAGCAAACAATAGGTTCAAACAGTGGTCTTTTCAATTGAGAGGATTACCAGGGGAGCAGATTGGTTGAGGTGATAGATTTATTGCTTCTGTTCAAACCACACCTTCTAGAGAACTGCCTATTTGGCCTAAGTCTTGTCCTTATGGCTTTGTCTTGCTGTGTCTAGTTCATTGTCATGTACTGAAGATGACACCTAGTGTACTGTAGTCAGCTTATGTTACCTCCCATCCACTAGGTTCATCCTGTGCCTATGGACCTTAGCAGCTTCTCTTGCTTGCCAGTAGGAGTAGCCCCAAGGAAGTTCCACACTTTTCCTCTGGTATTTAAAGCCCTGGCTCAATAAGGGACATCTTATTGAGTCCTTATGAACCCTGTGGCCACAGTCAGAGAGCCCCTATGTGCAGTTCTGACTGATAATGAGAGTCTCCAATACTTGCACACTGGCTGGACTAGGCTCACAGAGAGTCTGCTTTTCCAGTAGATTCCCAAAAGGACTTTGGCCCAGCGAACACAATCCAGAAGTGCAAGTAAGTTAATATTCTATTGACCAGTAAGAGATTAAAGATGAGAAAAGCCATTGCTCTCCCTTCTCCCTCAACAGACCATTCTAAGACACAGTGGTTGCACATTTCTATATGATTAAGTTGTGTTTTGCTGGGAGGCCAGCCTGGTAACACACCACTTTGTATTTGTCCTCCTTCTTTCCCTTTCTCACTTCCATTATTTCCATCCTTATTGCTTCCCTGGGATTGTATTCCCTAATAAAGTATAAATTTCTACCATTTTTTGAGAAAACCAGGACTAAAACATAGAGTAAAAATTGATTACTGACAATATCAGAAAAATATAAAAATGTGTATATATTTCTCTTACCATAAGCCAAATTTTGTCCTATTGTGGTGACCTAAAGAGTGTTGGCTCTAGCAAATTGCCAAGTGCAGCACTACATCAGGAAGTGATAGGGTAATAGCCCAAAGGCCTAAGAAAGTTTGTATGGATTGAATGTATGTTCTACTACAAGTGTCACTTGTGCCTATCACACAGTGTAGAAAAGAAATCAAGGTAAGGAAATGGTGAGCAAATTCTGAGGGTGTTTTTTTTTATTCCAGATATAGATTTTGTGGACATCTTGGCTGTTTGCCTAGGTTCAGATAGGGGTGTCTAGGGAATCCCAGGGAGCAGCACACTGCTCAATTCTTCTCTCTATCTGCACATTGTCAAGGAAAAGTAAAGCTCATGGGTATATGTGCTTGATCACTGATCTGCAAAACAAAGAGTCCACCTTTACATGTGGTTCTTAAAATAGTTTTCACTTTACAAGCCATTTCTACTCATAGTTCTTAGCAAACAGAAGAGTTGAAATGATCATATGCATAACAGGATAAGTGTCCCCACAGGGCCATGCATGAAACTACAGGCCAAGCGTAGACAAGTGTCCTCTAAATGAAATGAAGGGGAAATGTAATAATGGCTTTTAACAAGGTCACATTGAATGGGAATGACAGAATAAATTGGACCACTTTAGAACTTTGCCAAGTGTAAGAATTAAGGTTAAATTACAAAAAAATCTATCTAGATAATCTTGGGCTCTGAAAAAAGTTAATGGGAAATGGACTTAATTATTTGAGCCGAAAATGTAGTTCATATACATATTAAGGATACATCATTTTATCCCAAGGTATATGAACAAAAGTGCTGACAATGATAAATTTAATATCGAATGATTTATTTTAGGCAACCTAAAAATCTTTTCTATATAAGAGTTTTAGGGTAAAAACCTACTGAAATAAACAAATCCTAAGGTAACACTTAATTTAGGTTTGAGTCAGTGGATAAGATAAATTTGAATAATAAAAAATATATATATATATATATATATATATATATATATATATATATATATATATATACAAGTGTTCTGTAAATTTGAGGAAGAAACGTTTTTTTATTGGTTGTTCAAAACATTACAAAACTCTTGACATATCATATTTCATACATTATATTCAAGTGGGTTATGAACTCCCATTTTTTACCCCAAATACAGATTGCAGAAACTTAATGAAAAGAATATGGAAATGGGTTAACAACATGTTTTGCTTGCTCTCAAAAATCAACACATTTTAGCAATATAAAACTTTCAGATTATTGCCGCAGTCTGGCTGGGCACAAAATCACGAGCCACTCAAGCAGGAACAAACTTTATTGTTTGAAACTGCAGCCAATGCCCCGCATGCTCCCGGGAAGATTGCTGACCGACCCACGCGGCATTCTCTGGACCCCAACAGGAAGTCCCTCCTCTGGAATTCCCTCCTACCGCACTTCCCCAACCAATGGGAACTCTCTAGGAGTCCCGTAGCAGGCCGAGGTGGACAGCAGGAGTCCAATATCCATATGAATGCAGGTCTTAACATAATCATATCATCTCAATGGCTTGCTGGCATCACCTTTCAACCAAAAATGCCATGCATCATATTGCTTGGCTGTGGCTCTTAGCATCTCCCCCCTTCTGTTTGGACGAATTTTATTTATATTATTTGGACACTTATAAAATATGAGGATGATTCAACTAGGAAAAAAGAATCCTACAAAAATTCAGTTGTTGAATTTTGAGGAATTAGGAAAAATAAAGCCAACACTTGGTTAAGCTTTTCCTATATATTGACTTGTTAACTCCTTGGAAGAACTCTGTAAATAAACAAGTTTTTTATAATCTCATTATAGATAAAACTACTTTGAGGAAGTTCATTTGTCCTCTTGCATCTTATAAACCAGAACTGGAACTCAGTTCTTTCAGACTGAGTATGGATAGGCAGCCATACGGCTTTGTGCATAGATCATCCCATGTTTCCTGTCCAACCACGAGGCTAGGTTTTCAATCTTAACATTTTTGGTCAAATGCCATACACAATTTAACTGCTCTTCCTTTTTCAGTATTCCTTTTTTGATGAGACTATTTCTATTAGCATGTGGGATATAGATGTCCATGTTTGGATATGTCTTCCATTTAATCAAGATTCAAAATAAAATGGCAATGGGGTTAAAGTGAGTCCACAAATTTCAGAAAAAGCAACAGAGGTTGGTGATGCTCTGAAAAGGATTGAAAAGAAATTCCTGGGAGGGGGGATAGTAGAGGATAGGAAGGGCAGCAGAATACAACAGACCCTAGTATGGCAGTATGTAAAAACATGGATGTGTAACCAATGTGATTCTGCAATCTGTATACGGGGTAAAAATGGGAGTTCATAATCCACTTGAATCAAATGTATGAAATATGATATGTCAAGAGCTTTGTAATGTTTTGAACAACTAATAATAAATAAATAAATATATGAAAAAAGAAATTCCTGATAGCAACATCCAGGGAATTATGGTTGGTTTTCTTGTGTTCCTTTTCAGAAAGTGTGTACTGTAGCCAAATTTCAGATGCCCCCATAGGATATCAGGAAGTATGTCACAATAATTTGTTTATGCCTAGCATGCACAAGACCCTGGGTTCCATCTCTTGCAGAAAGGAAGGAAAGGTAGGAAGGAAGGAAGGAAGGAAGGAAGGAAGGAAGGAAGGAAGGGACTTTTAAAAGTGTGTAAGATCCCTTAATATTAAGTGGATTCCATTTTTTGACAAATTCTATAATATACTAAATTCAATAAATGATAGTCTGAATATATAATTTGTCTACATTTAAAGATAAAATATTGAGACAGAGTTTCTTGTGACCTACAAGATCATCTCAAAAAGGATCTCACGAGCTTGGGAATTCAACTGAGTTTGAATTCTAGCTCTGCCCCTGGCAGGCTGTGAGACCTTGGAGATTACTTGGTCTCTCTTTCTTGTTTTTCTCATCTCATTATAAGGATTAAGTGATATCATGTATTATAAATGCAGTCTTTGTATTTGTTTATTATTAATAAACAATATTTCCATATATACTGTAGCAAACTTAATGATTTTACAAGCAAATCAGTTTCTTGAATCTACATAGTTTATATTCTTCAGTCAAAATATTGATTTTAAGGAGTAAAATACTTTTAAAGATGTTATGTGAATGTATGTCTTTCATTTTCTCTTTCCCCCTACTTCTTTACCACCTACCTTCCACCTAACATAAGAGAGAGAGAGAGAGACAGAAAAAAATAGAGGTAGGGACGAAGGAAAGAAGAGAAGGAAGATAAGAGGTAGGGAAGAAAGAAGCAAAAATGAATCAAAACAAAATTATTTCTTCCATGTCTTCATACTGATGTCTTTAGCTGCTGCCATTTGAAATACATGTATAATTCAACACAAATTTAAGAAGGACATTAGGCTGAAAATTTTCCACTTTGGTAAAACTGATGCTAGCAACTCATACAGCTTGTCAAGATTTTAGGCCTCACTAGTAGGCACCCCAGAAATATACAACAGGAGGAAGCATCAAATAGTGCCTTCTGCAGTTCCCAGCAGCGACAACACACAGCATGACATGATTCCAACTGGAACTGCTGCCCAGCTAGCTGTCAGTGGATGTGTGCACATGGGCTACCAACTTTTCTCCCATCCTTATCCGGTCTCCCAGCAGCAGATGGTGACAATGGTCAAATTTTTCAAGCTGCCCACATTGAAGGTTTGCCTCTGTACTCCCTTCTTTTCCCACTTTGAGGAGTCTGTGGGACAAAATGTCAAGCCAGAGAAAGGTCTGGTTTAATACCATGGATCCCACTATCATTCTGTCATTTTCACTTTTAATGATAATTGTTAAATACTACTGCCGCAGTCTGGCTGGGCACAATCAGGAGCCACTTGTCAAAAGAAACTAACTTTATTTTTAGAACCAAACACGCCAAACAAACAGCCTCTCAGGAAAAACCCCTCAGAGCCTCAACTGCCACCACCGGCTTTCCACAAGCCTCTCTCTCCCCCCCCCCTAGCTTCTTTTCACCTCCCACAATCCTCCTGCTCTTGAGGCCGATTGGCTGGGTCACGTGGGCAGAGCCAAAAAGTCCCCCAATGAGCAGCTCCGTGGTCTGAAAGGGCAGGGAAACAGTCCAATGAGCATCACCGCAGAGGAGCCAATCAGCTAGATGTTGCTGGGGCCCAGGAGCCAATCAGCTAGATGTTGCTGGGGCCGCTGTGAGCCAATCATCAGCCGGCAGCTGGATTGCTGGCAGCTGGAAGTTTGCTGGGGCCCCTTCGGCTGTGGCTCTCAACATCTCCCCCTCTCTGTTTAAACAACAAGCATGTGGCTTAGGGACCGTGCCTGTTAGGCAGTCCAATTCAACATATGGTCCTTACCCGTCATCGGATGAACTGACCTCTAGGCGTCAGCCTCCTGTCTTAGGTTGGTACCACTGCAATTGGATCATACCCGTCACTGACTACCGGTCCAGCATACAGCTATACTTGTGGATAGGCCTTTGCACCAGTGGGGGGGTGAGGTTCTTTGCCTCACCTCTGTTGGCCCCCAAATTTTAGACCATCACTAGTAGAGGAGGATGCAAAATGCCATGACATAAAGCCAATTGAGGGCTCCTTTGAAAAATTGTACCACCGGTGACATCATCAGCAAAAATACCCCAACACTACCACAAGTCGCTGCACCAACAGATAGTTCACAATGCATACAGGTGAGCTCACAATGTGTCCAGGCAAATTCTGCAAGCAGTTCAGTGATGGCTATTGTAGAAGCTGTAGATTGGTTTTATCTTTGACTTCACCAGCACTGAGATGAAGATAGGAATTCTGGCAATAATGGCTAAAGAAAAAATTATGTAACATTACAGAAGGCACTAAAAGAAAACAATTTTCTTAACAATTTACATTGTCTTCACTGGCACTGGGATGAAGATAGGAATTCTGGCAATAATGGCTAAAGAAAAAATTATGTAACATTACAGAAGGCACTAAAAGAAAACAATTTTCTTAACAATTTACATTGTCTTCACCGGCACTGGGATGAAGATAGGAATTCTGGCAATAATGGCTAAAGAAAAAATTATGTAACATTACAGAAGGCACTAAAAGAAAACAATTTTCTTAACAATTTACATTGTCTTTAAGAGAATTATTAAATATAATGAAAAGGAAAGGTGAAAGTAAACAAACAGATCTGTTAACCTTCTTTTTTGTTTACATATTAAAACAATCCTCAACAGTTGTTTACCCAATATAAATTAAACCATATAAATCACGTGAAAAAAAAAATATTTGGATCCATATTATCATGAGCGCTCATCATATATGATATATGGACATACGTACATATAACACAAAACACAAGTGTGCACACATAACATAATACATACAACACATAACATTATAGTAAAGGCCTTATAACTTTTTACAGGTGAAATCTCCATTGCAATGTTTAAAAACTCTATAGTCAAAAAATAGAACTGATCAGCAAAACATTAACCTAGGTCTGTATGAGCTCAAAAAACAAAATAGAACTTCATGATATGGCAAAGGGCAATAATAAAATAGATATTGAAAAAAGCATCCTGGTTCTGTTGCAGATGTAAGAATAGCCAAACTGGAGATTTGGATATCAGTTGTTATGGATTTGAGCCAAATCATCTTCTTTTTGGTCTGTAGAAATCGCTTTAGATAATCTTTCTGGAATCCAAATCGGCTGCTGTTCTCCCTGTGGAAACACACAAACAGACCCCCGACTCCAGACAATTACTGGGTCAGGACCTTTCCATTGTCCTGTTAGAATATCCTTCCAAAGTACCTTGGGCTTATGCACATTTTTTGGACACATATGCCTTTCCGCAGCACTAAGTCCTGATGAATCCAAATTTAAAAAGTTTAGAGTAAAAAGGGTTATTTTAAGTTTATCTTTGGGGAATATATACCCCTTCCCAATTCCTTCTTTTTGCTTTAATAAGTACATTTTAATAGTTTGATGAGCTCTTTCAACTATGCCTTGTCCCTGTGGATTGTATGGGATTCCTGTTATATGAGTAATGCCAAATGTTGAGCAAAATTGTTTAAAAGAGGTAGAAGTATAACCAGGGGCATTATCTGTTTTTAACTGTTTTGGAACACCCACAGTGGCAAAATTTTGTAAGCAGTGAGCTATAACATCTTTAGTTTTTTCTCCGGCATGAAGGGAGCCCATCAAAAATCCAGAAGAAGTATCAACTGTAACATGCAAATATTTTAATTTTCCAAATTCTGGCAAGTGTGTGACGTCCATCTGCCAAATATGGTTAGGTATCAATCCTCTAGGATTGACTCCAAGATTAACTTGTGGTAAAAAGGTCACACAATTTTGACATTGTTTTATTATTTGTCTAGCTTGTTCCTTAGTTATTTTAAAACGCTTTTGTAAAGTATTAGCATTGACATGGAACTTTTTATGAAAATTTATAGCTTCTTCTAGTGTAGAGAAAATATGTATGTCATGTGTAGTTTTATCTGCTAAATCATTGCCCAAACTAAGGGCTCCAGGCAATCCTGTATGTGCCCTGATATGTCCTATAAAGAATGGATCTTTTCTGTCCCAGATTAGACTTTGTATAGTGGAAAGCAAAGAGAAAACAGTAGAGGAAGGGGAAATCCTACCAGCATCTTCAAGAGATACTATAGCATTAACTACATACTGACTATCAGAAAATAAATTAAATACAGAATCTTTAAACATCACAAAAGCTTGTAAAACTGCATTAAGCTCTACCTTTTGAGCTGATTGTTTGGGTACTAAAAATGTAAAAGTTTGATCAGGGGTAACTACTGCTGCTGTACCATTATTTGACCCATCAGTGAATATATTTGGAGCATTCATGATAGTTGTTTTTCTTGTCATTTTTGGAAAAATTACAGGATGCAATGACCAAAAAGACAATAAAGGATTAGATGGTAAGTGGTTATCAAATGAAACATTAGATTTGCACATGATTATTGCCCAAGTATTTAACTCATTAGCTAACTCATCAATTTGATTCATAGTATATGGAGTAATAATTTTATTGGGAGAAATTCCAAACACTCCCTTTGCTGCTTTTATTCCTTTGAGTATTAATTGTCCTACAGCCTCAGGATACCTAGTAAGAATAGTGTTAGGAGAATAAGATAAATGTATCCATAATAATGGACCTTCTTGCCAAAATACTCCTGTAGGAATATTTTTTGTTGGTAGTACAATAAATAATAAAGGCAAACTTATATCAATTCTATCCAAATGCATATTTTCCATATATGTTTCAATGATTTTTAATGCCTTTCTTGCTTCAGGCGTTAACATTCGGGGTGAATTTGGATCTGATGGACCTTTTAGGATATCAAATAAAGGTCCCAACTCTCCTGTTGGTATACCTAAATAAGGCCTTATCCAATTTATGTCTCCTAATAACTTTTGAAAGTCATTAAGTGATTTGAGTTGATCTACTCGTATTTGAATTTTTGGTGGACGGACCATGGTTGAGGATAATAGAACTCCTAAATAATTAATTGGAAAATTTAATTGTACTTTATCTATTGCTATCTCTAGATTATAATTTTTTAATAAGTTTGTAAGTGTGGCATAACATTCTAGCAATGTGTTTTTATCTTTGTGTGCTAATAATACATCATCCATATAGTGAAATATTTGTAGTTCAGAATTTTGATTTCTAAGTGGCTGGATTGCTTTGTTAACATAAATTTGACACATAGTTGGGCTGTTAGCCATCCCTTGAGGGAGTACTTTCCATTCATATCTCTGATCAGGACCTTCATGATTCAGTGCAGGGATAGTAAATGCAAAACGTGGACTATCCTCAGGATGAATTGGAATTGAAAAAAAACAATCTTTAATATCTATAACTAAAACATACCAGGTTTTTGGAAAAGCAGACAACTGAGGAATCCCTGATTGAGCAGGTCCCATAATAACCATCTCATTATTAATGGCTCTTAAATCTTGCAATAATCTCCATTTACCAGATTTCTTTTTGATGACAAAAATGGGAGTATTATGGGGAGATACAGAAGGTTGTATATGTCCTTCTGCTAATTGTTGTTTGACCAGGTCATGGGCTGCTTGTATCTTTTCTTTAGTCAGGGGCCACTGAGGAACCCATACTGGTCTTTCTGATTTCCAAGTAATTTTTATTGTCTCAGTGGCCCTTTCTGAAAATCCAACCCATGTCTGTCTGTTCCTTGATCTATTTGTATTGGTGCTGCTATACCTTGTTCTTGTTTTTCTAATCTTTTTCCTTTCCTAAAACCTTGTCTAGACATAATAGTGGGTGCATTTTGGTTGATGTTATTTGTTAATGTCAAACCTAATTGATCTAGGACATCTCGTCCCCATAAATTTACGGGAAGATGATCCAATACATATGGCTGTATAGTTCCTTCACATCCTTCAGGATCCTTCCAATCTAATACCATTGCACTTCTATGGGGATTAGTCGCCACTCCTAGGCCTCGAAGCGTTTGAGTGGCTTGTTGTAATGGCCAATGTTTTGGCCATTCTTGACGAGAGATGATGCTAAGGTCTGCACCTGTATCCAGTAGCCCATTAAATTCATGTCCTTGAATATTTAGTTTTAGCATGGGGCGAGAATCTAAATTTAAAGAAAGCATAGCCCAATCTACACCTGTGGAACCTAATCCCTTGGAACCTCTTTCTACAGTACGACTGGAAAATTTATCATGTAGGCTGGGTATTATTAGTAACTGTGCTATTCTATCTCCTGGTGAAATTACTGATATACCCTTTGGAGAACTGGCTATAATTTTTATTTCACCTTCATAATCGGGATCAATTACCCCAGGACTTATCATAAGTCCTTTTAGAGTAGAAGAGCTGCGTCCCAATAATAAGCCTACTGTTCCTTTGGGAAGAGGTCCTTTCACCCCTGTGGGAATGATTTGAACTCCCATCTCTGGAGTTAGTACTGCTCTGGCGGAGGCGCAGATGTCCAACCCTGCGCTCCCTCTGGTTTGTCTGATGAGGGATCTGATGGACAATGTGTCCTGGGCACTACCCTGATGGGGTTGCTGGGTTCCTCCAGTGCTCCGTATATTTGTGGTTTTGGGCCCCGGAGCATTGGGCCCTCTTGTCCATTTTTTGGCAATGGAGCCTGATGCCTTTCTCCACGATATCGTGGATAAACACCTGGTCCTTGTTCATTTTTTGATAATGGAGTACCCTCTATGGTGGTTTGAGAACGGCATTCATTAGCCCAATGTCTCCCTCTACGGCATCGTGGGCAAATACCTGGTATTCTACTCCTTGGATACCTAGTTTTGTTAAACCCTCCTCCAATGGGGCAATTCCTTTTAAAATGTCCTGTTTGTTCACAATTGTAGCATGTTCTTGGCCTGGCATCTAAAGCCTGTTTTACTGCAGCTGCCACAATTTGCCCTTGTTCATTAATGTCTCTGGCATCTAAAGCCTGTTTTACTGCAGCTGCCACGACTTGCTCTTGTTCATTAATGTCTCTACATAATTTAATATATGTGTTTAAATCTTCATGTTTCCATGGTCTAATGATATCTCTGCACCAACGATTCGCTTGCTCATAAGCCAGGTGTTTTAGTAATGGCATTGCTTGTTCTGTATTCCCAAAAACTCTGGTAGCTGTTTGAATAAGCCTATCTACAAATTCAGCATAAGGTTCATTAGCTCCTTGTATTACCTTAGATAATTGACCTTGTAAACCTCCATGTCCTTGTAAAGTCTTCCATGCCTTAATTGCATCTGCAGCAATTTGTGCGTATACGCCAGGATCATATGCAATTTGTTGCTGCTGATCCTCATAAGGTCCCTTTCCTAACAACATATCTAGATTTCTCTGAGGATAACCAGCTGCTGCATTTCGCCTAGCCGTCTCCTTGCAAAATTCCTCATTGGCAACCTTCCATAACAGGTATTGTCCTCCATTTAGCACAGCTTTACACATATTAGCCCAATCTGCTGGCGTCATGTTCAAGTTGTTAATGGATTCGACCAAGCTTACAGTGAAGGGTGCTTGAGGACCATAGGTTGTTACAGCCTCTTTTAGCTGCTTCACTGTTTTGAAATTTAAAACTTGGTAAAATCGCTGCCCTCCTGCCTCAAATACAGGGCATGTTAATATTTGAGATCTTGTCTCAGGATCCCAACTATCAACTGCGGGGGTTGGGGACCTCCCAGCATATGGAGGTGGCCTTGTTAGTTGGACACTTACGTCCTCTGGTGATAGAAAGGTGTTAGTAGCAGTCTCCTGTAGAGGTGGTGCTGTTGGTTGGACACTTACACCCTCTGGTGATAGAAAGGTGTTAGTAGCAATCTCCTGTTGTAACTTTCCCCCTGATGGCTTTTTCTGTTTTACACTTTCTTTCTCTGTCTGACTAACTTGAGAGGCCTTCTCTTTTACTTGAATCTTTTCCTCTGTCTGACTAACTTGAGAGACCTTCTTTTTTACTTGAATCTTTTCCTCTGTCTGACTAACTTGAGAGACCTTCTCTTTTACTTGAATCTTTTCCTCTGTCTGACTAACTTGAGAGACCTTCTCTTTTACTTGAATCATTATGTCTTCTCCTTCCTCTACCATTGTCTGAACTGAAGGCTTTGGACTAAGCAAACAAGATACGAACGTCCACAATGGCAATGTGCCAACTGGCAGAGTCCCTGGGCTTTTCTTTTCTATTCTTTTTAAATCTTCACCATGATGGTTCCATTGTGATATATTTAACAACTCCTCCTTAAAAAGCCATGGGCTACATTTTTGTATTGTATCAACGTATGCCCTGACTGTTCTTGATTTTACTGAGATGCCTCCTTCCTCTAACAATTTACTTAACACTCTTTCAGTTTGTTTTTTACTAATTTCTGATCCCGTATTTCTACTATAATACAACCCAACAAGATGACGCCAAACAAAACCGAGACAGAATGAGATAAAAAGGGAACAACAAAAAGTCATTATAGCCTTTCTATCCTCCTGACATGTGCATCCGTCCTTTCTCCCTATCTGTTCCTCAGACGTAAATAGTTTTTCCTCAGATGTGAGCGGTTTTTCTTCCGTCTCACTCATCTCCAGGGACAGGCAACTTAAAACAAAAGTGAAACAAAATAACAAAAGAAGAATCTTAAAATGGCTACCCATCCTCTCGCCCTGCCCTCAGGGGCGAGCAGTTTCACTTACCCTCAGTCGCTCCCCGTGCGAGCCACCAAATGCCGCAGTCTGGCTGGGCACAATCAGGAGCCACTTGTCAAAAGAAACTAACTTTATTTTTAGAACCAAACACGCCAAACAAACAGCCTCTCAGGAAAAACCCCTCAGAGCCTCAACTGCCACCACCGGCTTTCCACAAGCCTCTCTCTCCCCCCCCTAGCTTCTTTTCACCTCCCACAATCCTCCTGCTCTTGAGGCCGATTGGCTGGGTCACGTGGGCAGAGCCAAAAAGTCCCCCAATGAGCAGCTCCGTGGTCTGAAAGGGCAGGGAAACAGTCCAATGAGCATCACCGCAGAGGAGCCAATCAGCTAGATGTTGCTGGGGCCCAGGAGCCAATCAGCTAGATGTTGCTGGGGCCGCTGTGAGCCAATCATCAGCCGGCAGCTGGATTGCTGGCAGCTGGAAGTTTGCTGGGGCCCCTTCGGCTGTGGCTCTCAACATACTACAAGTTTGAATAGTGGAAAAATAATAAATATGAATCATCTATAAATCACTAAAGTATTAATGAGTATTCTCTAATACTTTGGACAGGAAATTATCATAATTTTACACTATTAGGGAGAGGGCATGAAAAATTATTTAATCACAAGTATACAAGGTTTATCAGTAAAATCAATACAGGAGTAATGTAATAGCCAAATATTCTACTGTGATTTTAAAGCCATTATCCAAATTGGTTGCTAAAAAAAGAAACTAAATATAATAACTAGAGAACCATTAATATGTTGGTGTCACTAAAAGTTAGCTATGAGAATACTCATCCAAAATTACAAGCATAATTCAAAAATCAGAGCAGCCTAGAAACAAAACACAAAACGACAATCATGAAATCCATCAACTGCTCTAATAGCAACTTACATTTATATGGTGACTTACACTTTGAAATGAGATTTCACAGATGTTTTCTTAATATAATAATCTTTTGAGGTACATAGATAATGCATCATTATTCCTGTTTTTCAAATGAATATATCTGAAACAAAAAAAAATATATAATAAGGCAAAATGAGACCTATAATTCAGTTTTCTTGTCTTTGGGGTCAGTCTTTTCTTATCTCTCTGAAAGTCATAGATATTAATATTCATTATATAGCAGCCATTGGAAACCATCCCAATTTGCCTGAAGATTGCAAGATCATACACACACACACACACACACACACACGTATGTGCATACACACATACACACACTGTGGGATGGGAAGCAATCGTTGCTATGATGTTGTGCTTTTTATTGCATTAGGAATCCCAAATCAGTAAAAACCTCTTGGTATTCATACCTTGTGCGTTCCCACCCTTGTAGCTGGATGAGTGTTGGCCTGAGCCAAGAAAATGCAGTGGGATTATCTGGTTCAAACAATTAGCAGTGGTTTTAATCTGAAAAGGAAGAAAATCAAACCAAGAAATGACCCAGAGGAGCCCATGACAACTACTCCAAAGATGTAAATGACTTACAAGCACAACAGTCACCTAGGTCTATGTGCCTGACTTCAGCCTGTTTGGGAGCATATCAAAGGATGTTCAGTTTGCTATACTTCCTCACATTCTCTACCAAGCACCTTTTTAAGTCCCATTTGGGTGATCATTTTCATCTTCTCATATTTTGACAATTTTTCTCTGTCTTTCAACAGTCTCCTTGATGACAACTAATGAATAGAGTACCCGAGCAAAGAGAATATTTTGGGATTGGTGATGTGCTGGTTCTGGGTCTAACTCTTAGGAAGACCCAACATCTTTTACTCTGTGCTTTTGAAAGCCTGAGATATCATGAAAGAAGTCTGACTACTCTGCTGGAAAGGTCACCTGCATGGAGAGATCATGTAAAAGGCCACTTGAAAAAGGCCTCATAGAGAAAGAGAAAAACTGAGCATCCCAGAGTCCTGAATGAGTCCAGAACAACTAGTCTGCCAGCTGAATGCTGAATGCTGTCAGATAAGTGAGCCTGGTGATAATGACTAACAGAAGAACCCCCAACTGAGCACAACCCATGTCACACGATTGCGAGAAAACATAATGGATATGATTTTTAAGCTGCTAAGTTTTATAGTGCTTTACTATACAGCAATAGACAACTGAAATAAATGTCAAAGCAATGGAATTCAGGCTTCATTACTCTTTCTAAGTACACTGTTACTGAATGAGTATTCTCCACTCCTATATCTCAAAATTCTAAAGACAGTTCTGTGAATTCTGCATTGGATATATTTCATCATTAAGGAAAAAGAGAGGCCTGCTGTGAAAGACTAAAAGTTCATGAAATTGACTTATTGTTTTGTCAGAGCAACAATGCTGCTAATTGTTTGAACCAAAGACCCAGGCACAATGTGGCTGCCTAGATATGAAATGACACTCCATAAACTCGCAGTTTCATTTTGCATCCATGAATGCATTTCCTTCCTGTGAGGACTGTGTATGAGGGCACTTTCAATTCTGGGAATACCATCTGGGAAAAGATAGCAGCCACTTGGCCATGAAACTGCAGGTTTGCAAATTAGCAAAATTTCAGCACTCTATTCATTAGTGAAATCAATGAGACTGTTAAAAGACAGAGAAAAATTGTCAAAATATGAGAAGATGAAAATGATCACCCAAATGGGACTTAAAAAGGTGCTTGGTAGAGAATGTGAGGAAGTATAGCAAACTGAACATCCTTTGATATGCTCCCAAACAGGCTGAAGTCAGGCACATAGACCTAGGTGACTGTTTTGCTTGTAAGTCATTTGCATCTTTGGAGTAGTTGTCATGGGCTCCTCTGGGTCATTTCATGGTTTGATTTTCTTTGTTTTCAGATGAAAACCCACTTCAGATATTAATAATCCCCCTCAACTGTGTGATTTTAAAGAAGGATATTTTAAGAACATTATTAAGCCTTATTGCAAAGAATAATAGTGGTTACATAATGGAAGTACATAATTTGGAGTTGGGGGGGGAAAGGCCTGAACCAATTATAGTGACATCTAGCTCTTCTAGCTCTTTCATCTTGCTCTACAGTGACGTGTGGGAATTCAAGAGGCAGCTAATGTCTGCTAAGAAATTAGCAGATGGCCACAAAATACATAACATGTAGCCCTGCCTTCAAGGCATTGGAGTTTAGTTTAGGAAACAGCGATAAGGGTAAATCTTAATTATTCTCAGAGTCAGTGAGTCTTCGAGAAGCTTATGATGAAATGAGTCTCCTTCATTTGGAGAAATGGACTCAAATTAAATATATACATTGTTTCCCTGTCACTCATTTTGTCAATAGGCACAGCAGATTAGTCCTGACCACTTTTTAGTTGCCAAAAATGCCTACAATCTTGATGTCAACTATTTGAGAGAAACTTAGATGAAACGGCACCTTACAATTTCAAATGTAGTTTCACAGACATTTTTCTTAACAGAATAGTCCTAAAAGGTGAGTGGAGCATGAATCATTATGCCTGTTTTTTTGATAAATAAATCAGTTAGGAAAGGTCCACACAGTGGGTTTAGAAGTCAAGAGGTAAAAAAAAATGTCAAGAGGCAATATGCTCATAGATAATAAGTTGCTGATTTTGAGCAAAAATTCTACAGAAATATAAATCTTCATCTATCCAGTGATTGTGATTAGAAATCAGAGAGGGCAACTGTGAAGGAGTAGAGGATATACATGAAAAGAAAGATGAATATCCCAAAGTGTACTGAGGGAAAGTCTTCTTGTACAAAAATGGGAGTTGTAAGTTCAGAGGTCATGAGGTTGCTAGGATGGCATTAAGCAGGAATCAATCTCTCACTCAACTTCCTTCTTTTAAATGGATGTCAAAAAAGTCCACAGAAACTGCTGACTCAAAATAAAAAAGGAGTAACAGGACCAACATGGAAGAAGGCTCCTTTTCTTTGCCAGTGTGGAAATAATACATGTTTCCTTGTGTGTAGGAGAGTGTTAGGCTTACCATGGCAGGATTATTTCAATATGATATATGCATACACACACTCATGAATATTCACATTCTCATTTGCACACCTCCCCCCAAATGTTACCACCCTATCTGGTATATTTAGGGGACACATTACTTGAAAAGAACATCTGCTTGTACTGACTTGCTGAACAGCTTTCGCCATCATCTTGAATAAAATGTGAACAAACCAAACTATTTTGTTGAATCTCACCTGACTTCATCCTACAGAATAGTGGACCTTTCCCATCTTTCTATGTCCCACAGCATCTGTCAGAAGTTTCTGAACAGGATATGCTTTCTAGAACAAAACTAAGACATGAACTGGACTGGTGGTCTATTTAGTTTCCACTAAATGATTCAAACTCTTTGTACCATAATTGTCTTCTTAGCAAATTGAGGATGTGTCCAATTAGAATAGAACCTGATTGCTTCTTCATGGGAGTTGACTCATGGTAGAAATTCCTTGATATTATTTCATCATGCAAGGAACAAGTTTATTGTAAATAAGAGATTGTTGCTATTTTCCCCAGTGGTTTTGTGAACTCAAGAGACAATCCAGGGTGCACTCTATGTACTGGCATTTTCTCTCTCTCTTCCTTCCTGATGAAAGCTAAAGGAAAGACACAGCTAATCCAAACATGGCAAATGAATATACCTCCTCCACAGCTCAGGCCAGACTAGGCCAGCTCATGCTTTGTCTAGCTGTCTCTAATTTTCTGTTTGATTTTCCACCACTCACAAGCAAGATAAAGGGTTGTTTTGGCAGAAATTTAATGTGCAAAAATGTTTTACCATCTGCTGGAATATTCTTAGATGTTATCCCTCCAGAAACACTCATTATTAAAAATATTTATTGGACATGAACAATATATCAAATTCTGTTCCAAATATGGCTGCCTAACAGTTACTACTCAAACAAGAATAAAAAATGTGATTTATTGCATTTAAGAATGGTCTAGAGTTAACTCTGTCCATGAATTCTTCTCCTCTTTTCCCCTTCTAGGAAGAGGAAGTTAATTAAGGAAGAATCATGTTTCTCTTATTTAGAACATGAGCATCCCTTAACACAATAGAGAGAGACAAAATGTTGATTGAATTATAAATTTGTGAAGCCTATTTCATCATCTAAATTGCAAGTTTCTCAAGGGGTAGTGAAGAAATTTACTTTTTCTCACATATGAAAGCATCTGCTAACTTTTTTTATTGTCAGTACCCAGCTTCTAATAATACAGTCTAGATTTAGAGAAATGCCCAATATAAAAACCAAAATACCAGATACTTATTTTCCCAGCTTCCTCTGCAGGTAGGATACTAGAAGGTGGTCTAATTGGATCAATTAGGAGCTAATAGTGGTAAGAATCAGATACTGTGTATAATTTATTTGCATCAGCAGCATTTGCTATTCCAGAGGCTGCAGCAGTCAGGGAGTTAACAGTGAAGGCTGTAGAGGCCAATGTTTATGGAGGTGGCATAAATCCTCTCTCAAATTCCTCACAATTCTTATCCCTGCAACAAGATCTTGCCTGCCTGTTTACCAAACCTGATTCTATGGCTTTCCTTGTAATTCTGCAGCCCCAATATACTTTCAATGACTCTCTTTGCTTAAACCACACAAAGGAATTTCTTTTGCTTCCATGTTAGAAAGCCTAGCTGATACATTGAGCTTCTTCCCTAGCCTCTCTGTAACAGATAGAAAGAAAATAAGAGAACCTTGTACCCAACATTATTTTGTGTTCCACCCACAGGTAATTTTCATTCTACATTTTCTTATATTTTAACTGTTTTAGTATGTTAATCTTATCTCTCCTATGACATTGTGAGATACTTAGAAGCACAAAATCACATTATCTGTCTTGATAACCTCCAAGACATAGCAGGGAACTTCAAACTCAAAAAAAGTACATGCTGAATACTGAACTATATAATCTAAATAACATCAGGACAATAGTCATTAGCTCAGTGGGAACATGATTCAATAGAAAGGTAGGAATCATTCTTTCTGGATCAAGATAGAGAACACATGAGTTTCTTAAAATTAAAATTCAGTGCCATATAAGAGGAACAAAAGATTTTACTGAGTTCAAACTGCTTTGAATTTAATTTAGTCAAATCAATTTTTGTAACTAGACAGTCTTAAAATGAAGACTGATTGTAGGTGTGCCCTTCAGGCTAAAATTAGATAAAATAAGAATGAAAGAATGGATTTTCAATGTCATTGGTCTCTAATGTCATTGTTAAACTAATACAAATAGTGCATATTTTTTTCTTCCCTTCTTCTCTCCCACCTTAAGAATAGTCACTTAACAAGGTCAGAGGAACTCAATTTGGGAATGAGTGTCAAAGGAATTAAAAGAAAAATTGGAGAGAGGATACAATGGATGGAATACCTTGGAAAAGTGTTCCTTGAAAGTGTAAATGGACCTGCAGACTTAGTTGTATGTTCTAAGGAAGAGAGTCTGGTCACTTACTTTATCTCTCTCTCTCTCTCTCTCTCTCTCTCTCTCTCTCTCTCTCTCTCTCTGAATGAGAAAGAATTTGTACAACTGTTTGTGTCAAAGAAGAAGAGATTATATCTTCTTTTAAATAATCCAATTCTGATCACACAGATGCCAGTGTTATGATAAATCAGTGTGAAGCAGTTCATTCTTTTATGTATTCATTCAATAGTTATGTTCTGAATACTTCTTTTCTATTATGTATTGTTCTAGGCTCTGGAGCTAGAACAGTGAATGTCACCAATAAAATCCTGGACTCAGGGGGCTTATATTTTAGTCAGAGAGATATGTGATAAACCATTAAGGAAGCAGAAATATATTCTAGGTATCAGATAGTAAGAAGTGCTATAAAGAAAATAAAGTAGGATGGGATGATGGGAACTGCTATTTTAGGCAGGGTTGACTGGGAAGTTCTTTGTCTGAGGTAGCTACATTTGGGAAGAGAGATGAATAAAGTGAGGAAATAATCCAAGTAGACATCTGGAAGAAGGTGCTTCTGGGAGAGGGAAAAGCAAGGGCAAAGTACCTGAGGAGAGACTGTACCTGATGTGTCTGAGGAAAGGCAAGGAAGCTAGCTTATCTGGAACCAATGAACCAAGTGGAAGAATGTTAGGATGCAATCTCCCTTCAATTATGACTTATTGCCTTAGCTATTAGAAATGCCATGTACAAATAGCCATCAGCTGTGAGAACAATCAGTGACTACCTCAGCTGCTCCAAGCTACCTCAGTCAAGGTCTTGTCCCTTCCTGGGGTGCTGCAATAATGAATGGAAGGTATAAAAGCCCACCTTGGCTTAACTTAGGACAACTCTCTTTAGCTTTTAGCTTCTGGGCTTGCCATGAAGTCAGCCAAGACTGTTGTAGAGCCTAGATTGCACCTCAATCTCCCCCTCTGTCTACTATTGCTTTTTTTCTTCTCCTCCATAGACTTTGATCCCAGGGGTATTCCCTAATAAAAATTCTTCCCTCATCTCAGAGAACCCAATCTGCAACTGAGAAGTAGATAAGGATTCCTGTAGGTGATAGGGTTCTATTAAAATGTTCTTTAAGACTCAGTGGGTTCTGAGCAGAAGAGTGATGTGGACTGATTTATATGTTAAAATGATTACTTGGCTTCTATATGGAGAAGTGCATGAAAAAAAGAAAAGAGAATGTTGGGAAGATATTGAAACAATTCAGGCAAGAGGTGATGGTGATTTAGGCTAGAGAAGCATTGGTGGTAGTGATGAAAAATGAATGGGTTCAGGATACTTTCTGAAGGCAAAGCTGAAAAGATGACACAATGATCTTTAGCCTATTGAAGGGGCCATAAATTAACAATGGGTATCAGAAACAAAAGAGGCAATAAAAACCATGGCTATTTCACAAGTACTACTATTGTTTAAAATGCATAATAACACTAATAAAAATCAAATTACCTAGTCTATTCTTTTTTTTTTAAATTTTTTATTGTTGGCTGTTCAAAACATTACATAGTTCTTCATATATCATATTTCACAATTTGATTCAAGTGGGTTATGAGCTCCCATTTTTACCCCATATACAGATTGCAGAATCACATCAGTTACACATCCATTGATTTACATATTGCCATACTAGTGTCTGTTGTATTCTGCTGCCTTTCCTATCCTCTACTATCCCCCCTCCCCTCCCCTCCCCTCCCCTCTTCTCTCTCTGCCCCCTCTACTGACATTCGTTTGTCCCCCTTGTATTATTTTTCCCCTTCCCCTCACTTCCTCTTGTATGTACTTTTGTATAACTCTGAGGGTCTCCTTCCATTTCCATGCATTTTCCCTTCTCTCTCCCTTTCCCTCCCACCTCTCATCCCTGTTTAATGTTAATCTTCTTCTCATGCTCTTCGACCCTACTCTGTTCTTAGTTACTCTCCTTATATCAAAGAAGACATTTGGCATTTGTTTTTTTAGGGATTGGCTAGCTTCACTTAGCATAATCTGCTCTAATGCCATCCATTTCCCTGTAAATTCTATGATTTTGTCATTTTTTAATGCAGAGTAATACTCCATTGTGTATAAATGCCACATTTTTTTTTATCCATTCATCCATTGAAGGGCGTCTAGGTTGGTTCCACAGTCTAGCTATTGTGAATTGTGCTGCTATGAACATCGATGTAGCAGTGTCCCTGTAGCATGCTCTTTTTAGGTCTTTAGGGAATAGACCGAGAAGGGGAATAGCTGGGTCAAATGGTGGCTCCATTCCCAGCTTTCCAAGAAATCTCCATACTGCTTTCCAAATTGGCTGCACCACTTTGCAGTCCCACCAGCAATGTACAAGTGTACCCTTTTCCCCACATCCTCGCCAGCACTTGTTGTTGTTTGACTTCATAATGGCTGCCAATCTAACTGGAGTGAGATGGTATCTTAGGGTGGTTTTGATTTGCATTTCTCTGACTGCTAGAGATGGTGAGCATTTTTTCATGTACTTGTTGATTGATTGTATGTCCTCCTCTGAGAAGTGTCTGTTCAGGTCCTTGGCCCATTTGTTGATTGGGTTGTTTGTTCTCTTATTGTCTAATTTTTTGAGTTCTTTGTATACTCTGGATATTAGGGCTCTATCTGAAGTGTGAGGAGTAAAGATTTGTTCCCAGGATGTAGGCTCTCTATTTACCTCTCTTATTGTATCTTTTGCTGAGAAAAAACTTTTTAGTTTGAGTAAGTCCCATTTGTTGATTCTAGTTATTAACTTTTGTGCTATGGGTGTCCTATTGAGGAATTTGGAGCCCGACCCCACAGTATGTAGATCGTAGCCAACTTTTTCTTCTATCAGACGGCGTGTCTCTGATTTGATATCAAGCTCCTTGATCCATTTTGAATTAACTTTTGTGCATGGCGAGAGAAAGGGATTCAGTTTCATTTTGTTGCATATGGATTTCCAGTTTTCCCAGCACCATTTGTTGAAGATGCTATCCTTCCTCCATTGCATGCTTTTAGACCCTTTATCAAATATAAGATAGTTGTAGTTTTGTGGATTGGTTTCTGTGTCCTCTGTTCTGTACCATTGGTCCACCCGCCTGTTTTGGTACCAGTACCATGCTGTTTTTGTTACTATTGCTCTGTAGTATAGTTTGAAGTCTGGTATCGCTATACCACCTGATTCACACTTCCTGCTTAGCATTGTTTTTGCTATTCTGGGTCTTTAATTTTTCCATATTAATTTCATGATTGCTTTCTCTATTTCTACAAGAAATGCCGTTGGGATTTTGATTGGCATTGCATTAAACCTATAGAGAACTTTTGGTAATATCGCCATTTTGATGATGTTAGTTCTGCCTATCCATGAACAGGGTATATTTTTCCATCTTCTAAGATCTTCTTCTATTTCTCTCTTTAGGGTTCTGTAGTTTTCATTGTATAAATCTTTCACCTCTTTTGTTAGGTTGATTCCCAAGTATTTTATTTTTTTTGAAGATATTTTGAATGGAGTGGTTGTCCTCATTTCCATTTCAGAGGATTTGTCGCTGATATACAGGAATGCCTTTGATTTATGCGTGTTGATTTTATATCCTGCCACTTTGCTGAATTCATTTATTAGCTCTAATAGTTTCTTTGTAGACCCTTTTGGGTCTGCTAGGTATAGAATCATGTCATCTGCAAATAGTGATAATTTAAGTTCTTCTTTTCCTATTTTGATGCCTTTAATTTCTTTCGTCTGTCTAATTGCTCTGGCCAGTGTTTCGAGAACTATGTTGAACAGAAGTGGTGAGAGAGGGCATCCCTGTCTTGTTCCAGATTTTAGAGGGAATGCCTTCAATTTTTCTCCATTCAGAATGATGCTAGCCTGAGGCTTAGCATAGATTGCTTTTACAATATTGAGGTATGTTCCTGTTATCCCTAGTTTTTCTAGAGTTTTGAACATAAAGGGATGCTGTACTTTGTCGAATGCTTTTTCTGCATCTATCGAGATGATCATATGGTTCTTATTTTTAAGTCTATTGATGTGGTGAATAACATTTATTGATTTCCGTATATTGAACCAGCCTTGCATCCCAGGGATGAATCCTACTTGATCATGGTGCACAATTTTTTTGATATGTTTTTGTATCCGAGTGGCCTGAATTTTATTGAGGATTTTTGCATCTAGGTTCATTAGAGATATTGGTCTGTAGTTTTCTTTCTTTGAAGTGTCTTTGTCTGGTTTAGGTATCAGGGTGATGTTGGCCTCGTAGAATGAATTTGGAAGTTCTCCCTCTTTTCCTATTTCCCGAAGTAGCTTGAAAAGTATTGGTATTAGTTCCTCTTTAAAGGTTTTGTAAAACTCTGCTGTATACCCATCCGGTCCTGGGCTTTTCTTAGTTGGTAGTCTTTTGATGGTTTCTTCTATTTCCTCAATTGATATTGGTCTGTTTAGGTTGTCTATATCCTCCTGACTCAATCTGGGCAGATCATATGACTTAAGAAATTTATCTATGCCTTCACTATCTTCTAATTTATTGGAGTATAAGGATTCAAAATAATTTTTGATTATCTTCTGTATTTCTGAAGTGTCTGTTGTGATATTGCCTCTTTCATCCCGTATGTTAGTGATTTGAGTTCTCTCTCTTCTTCTCTTCGCTAGCATGGCTAAGGGTCTGTCGATTTTGTTTATTTTTTCAAAGAACCAACTTTTAGTTTTGTCAATTTTTTCAATTGTTTCTTTTGTTTCGATTTCATTAATTTCAGCTCTGATTTTAATTATTTCTTGCCTTCTACTTCTTTTGCTGATGTTTTGCTCTTCTTTTTCTAGGATTTTGAGATGAAGTATGAGATCATTTATTTGTTGGTTTTATCTTTTTTTAAGGAATGAACTCCAAGCAATGAATTTCTTCTTAGAACTGCTTTCAATGTGTCCCATAGATTCCGATATGTTGTGTCTGTGTTTTCATTAATCTCTAAGAATTTTTTAATTTCCTCCTTGATGTCTTCTATAACCCATTGATCATTCAGTAACCTATTGTTCATTCTCCAAGTGATGTATTCTTTTTCCTTCCTTCTTTTATCGTTGATTTTCAGTTCCATTCCATTATGATCAGATAGGATGCATGGTATTATCTCTACTCCTTTATATTGTCTAAGAGTTTCCCTGTGACATAATATATGATCTATTTTTGAGAAGGATCCATGTGCTGCTGAGAAAAAAGTGTAACTGCTTGATGTTGGGTGGTATATTCTATATATGTCAATTAAGTCTAGGTTATTAATTGTGTTATTGAGTTCTATAGTTTCCTTATTCAACTTTTGTTTGGAAGATCTGTCCAGTGGTGATAGAGGTGTGTTGAAGTCTCCCATGATTATTGTATGGTGGTCTATTAGACTCTTGAACTTGAGAAGAGTTTGTTTGATGAACATAGCTGCACCATTGTTTGGGGCATATATATTTATGATTGTTATGTCTTGTTGGTGTATGGTTCCCTTGAGCAGTATGTAGTGTCCCTCTTTATCCCTTTTGATTAATTTTGGCTTGAAATCTATTTTATTTGATATGAGTATGGATACTCCTGCTTGTTTCCGAAGTCCATATGAGTGATATGATTTTTCCCAACCTTTCACCTTCAGCCTATGTATGTCTTTTCCTATCAAATGCGTCTCCTGTAGGCAGCATATTGTTGGGTCTTGTTTTGTGATCCATTCTACTAGCCTGTGTCTCTTGATTGGTGAGTTTAAGCCATTAACATTTAGGGTTATTATTGAGATATGGGTTGTTCTTCCAGCCATATTTGTTTATTTATGTTACTAAACATGGTTTGTTTTCCACTTTGATTATTTTCCCCCCTTTAGTGTCCTACCTCCCACTGTTGGTTTTCATTGTTATTTTCCATTTCCTCTTCCTGTAATGTTTTGCCAAGGATGTTTTGAAGAGATGGTTTTCTAGCTGCAAATTCTTTTAACTTTTGTTTATCATGGAAGGTTTTAATTTCATCTTCCTGTGACCACCGACAGAAAAGGCCCAGTGGCCCGCGGCGGGACAGAGCTTCCAATCACTCCTGCAAGGTAGGCGGGCCTGCGACCCACCGGCAGAAGAGGAGCAGCGGCCTGCTGAGAGGCAGAGCCGCCCCCTCCCCCTGCGCCGGCAAGGTAGAGGGAACTGTGACCACACACAGAGCAGGCCCAGCGGCCTGCTGAGGGGCAGAGCCGCCCCCCACCCCCCGCGCCTGCCAGGTAGGGGAACTGTGACCACCCACAGAAAAGGCCCAGTGGCCCGCGGCGGGACAGAGCTTCCAATCACTCCTGCAAGGTAGGCGGGCCTGTGACCCACCGGCAGACGAGGAGCAGCGGCCTGCTGAGAGGCAGAGCCGCCCCCTCCCCCCCGCGCCTGCAAGGTAGACGGAACTGTGACCACCATCAGAACAGGTCAGACCTGCAACCGAGAGACAGAACAGGCCCAGTGGCCTGAGGAAGGGTAGAGCCGCCCCCCCCCCCGCGCCTGCAAGGTAGGCGGACCTGCGACCCACTGGCAGTACAGCCCCAGAGGCCTGCAGAGGGGCAGTGCCGCTGCCTGAGCCTGCAAAGTAGGCAGAACTGAGACCACCGACAGAACAAGCCTAGCAGCCCGCAGAGGGACAGAGCCGCCGCCCGCGCCTGCAAGGTCGGCGGACCTGCTACCGACCGGCAGAGCAGGCCCAGCGGCCTGCTGGCGTGGTAGGCACATTGCCCCAACTGGAGGAGGGGCAGAGCCGCCGCCCGCACCTGCGAGGGAGACTTTGCAACTATACAAGACCAATATAAATATATAGGGGGAAAATTCAATAGCACAACAGTTTCACCAAGTAGAAAGGAACGCGAACAGTATGAAGAGACAAGGAAAGAAAGGACCACAAGCATTGCAGGTCAACTCAACGTTAGAAGAGGTAATAGCTGCAGCAGATGGAATGTCAGATAAAGAATTCAGGATATACATGCTTCAGATGATCTGGAGTCTCAAGGAAGACATCAGACAGCAAAATCAGACAATGAAAGATCACTTCAACAATGAATTACATAAACAAATTCAAGAAGCAAAAGATCAACTATACAGGGAAATAGAGGTTATAAAAAACAAACAAACAGAAATCCTAGAAATGCAGGAAGCAATAAGCCAACTTAAAAACTCAATTGAGAATACTACCAGCAGAGTAGAACACTTAGAAGACAGAACATCAGACAATGAAGATAAAGTATTTCAACTTGAAAAGAACATAGACAGCTCAGCAAGACTGTTAAGAAACCATGAGCAGAACATCCAAGAAATATGGGATAACATCAAGAGACCAAATTTAAGAGTCATTGGGATACAGGAAGGGACAGAGTTTCAAACCAAAGGAATGAGCAATCTATTCAATGAAATAATATGAGAAAACTTCCCAGACTTGAAGAATGAGACAGAACCCCAAATCCTAGAAGCCTACAGGACGCCGAATGTGCAAAATCATAAGAGACCCACACCTAGACACATTATAATGAAGATGCCCAACATACAGAATAAGGAGAGAATTTTAAAAGCTACAAGAGAAAGGAAGCAGATCACATTTAGGGGTAAGCCAATCAGGATAACAGCTGATCTTTCAACACAGACTCTGAAAGCTAGAAGATCCTGGAATAACATATTTCCTAGTCTATTCTTAACCCACGCCTTTTGTTTATGTCATAGGAACAAATATCACTGGGTTACCTGGTGGAATACCCAGTGCTGGTTTGCCATGCACTCTTTGTATTACAGGTCAGCAAACTACAGCCTATAAGACAAATCTGGCCTGCTGCATGTTTTCACATGACCCCCGTCCTATGGATTTTTTTACCTGTTTAAATTTTTGAATCAAACGCAAAAGAAGAATATTTTGTAGCACATAAAAATTACATGAAATCCAAATTGTAGCATCCATATAAATTTTTATTGGTACACAACTAAGCACTTTGGTTTACATATAGCCAATGGCTCCTTTTGTGCTATAAGAACAGAGATGGGTAATAGTAACAGAGACCGTATGGCCCATAAACATTTACCAGCTAACCCTTATAGAGAGGTTCGCTGACCTCTAGTTTATGTCACAGAAGTACAACCAGGCAGAAATGCTTAGCTGTGCTGGTAGGGCTGTGACCTTCTCACTTACTCTAACTTTGTTCCTGCCAGATACCAGGGTGATGAGCAATCGTTCAGGGTCAATTTGTTAAAGTTTATTTGAAGGGTCTATTGAATTCTGGCTTTTTCTGTGATTTCTTTTGCTGGTTTCAAGGTCTATTGTGATGCCTTGGGTGTTAGATATTTCTTCTTATTATAAAACATGGGTTTGGGACCTCTCTAGCTGACCTTGTAACTGTCAACTAGTCATACCCAGTATGCAGCATGCAGTGACAAATGAAAGCAAATGGCCAATAATTCAGTGCCATTCTCCACAGCTTTCTGTCGTACATGCTCCAATTTCTCCCTGTTCTTGACCCTTGTCCCTGTCCCTCCTGTTTTTCTCCTGCCCCAGCAATTTGGACTTGACATTTAAACTTGATCTTCCAAGTATTGATCCTAGTATTCTCTAGGGATTTTGACTCACGATTGCCTTTGTGTCCTGCTCTTAGCTGTCATAGAAGCTCTAGACAGGCTCTGGCCTCAGGATTCAATCCCACTGCTGCTTCCCTGAATGATACCCGCTGCTAATAGAGGCTGCCATACCAGCTGGCCATGTTTCTACTATGCTCCTACAGGTGCAGGCCTATAGTCATCTCTTGTCTGTATTTGAGCACACACACAAAAATTCTGCACCTAGCTTCACTTTGTTCCTTCTCCCTCCTTTGAGTTCTTCTTTGCATCTACTCTTAACTCACACTCATCCTTCTTGACCACAGCACTATACCAATCAAGATATGTCTTGCGGGCTTATTATGATGCAGGAACCACACCTTTTGCCACAGGTCTATAATTTTACTTACATTAATATAACAACAAACATAATTATTACAGGTCATAGATATTGAGCATATACCACTGTATCTGATGGTGCATGTACCAGTCTGTTAGGGATGGCAAAATAAAATATCACAGATTGGGTGCCTTAAACAACAGAAATTAATTTTTTTGGTACCAGGGATTGAACTCAGAGGTGCTTAACCACTGAGCCACATTCACAGCCCTTTTTTATTTTTTATTTTGATATAGGGTCTCTCTAAGTTGCTTAGGACCTCACTAAGTTGCTGAGGCTGGCCTCTAACTTGTGATCTTGCCTCAGCCTCCTGAGCCACTGGGATTATGGGTATGCACTACTGTTCTCAAATAGAACTTTATTTCTCACAGTTCTAGAGGCTGGAAATCCAAGATCAAGGTGCCAGTGGGGTGATTTCTGGTGAGGTCTCTCTTCCTGGAAGTCTTCTTGCTATGTCCTCATATGGCCTCTTCTTTGTGTATGCACAATCCTAATGTCTCTTCTTCCTTTTTTAAGTACATGGGTCCTATTGGATTATGTCCCTAACTTTATGACTTCATTTAAACTTAATTACTTCCTTAAAGATCCTATCTCCAGATATAGTCCCATTTGGAGTTAAAGCTTCAGCATATGAATTTTGTGAGGATGCAATTCATTTCATAACAGTATATTACCCTACATACAGTATCTCATTTAGTCCTTTCAACAGCTCCATGATGTAGGTAGGTGCTCTTATCAACCCCATTTTACATATGTGGAAACTGAGACTTACTTCCTTATACTTATGGTAAATTGAAGTAGATTTAGGTCTGAATCCCAGTTCTGATTGAACCCACAGCTTACTCCTTTTATTTATCTAGCCTGTCACAGATTACTTAGTTCTTTCATAACATTTATATGAGGTAACTCTAATTCTTTGGATAGTTCTTTTTCTTTCATTGGCTCTGAGCTCTTTTGGTTACCTCTAGGGTGTTTAGGCAAGAAAACTTACTACTCACAATAATCTATAAGGCCTACACTGCGTCAGGCTGATTGTGGAGTCCTGGAAGACAGTGGAAGTAAATCTAACAAGGGTGTTAACCTTGGGGATATAACTGTGTGCAAGACTCTCTGGTCTGATTTTATAGCACACTGGGGGAAAGACTATTTGATGAGCTTCTCTGATTTTGAGTGGTGACAAAAAATGTGTGTGTGTGTGTGTGTGTGTGTGTGTGTACTCATATAAGTGTGGAAGCAGAAAGGGTAGAAGAGGAGTGAATATAAAAATGAACTAGTATTGATAAAGCATCATTGTTGCTAGGCTTATTTAATTAGAAATTGTATTGAGATTATTGCAGAGTCACATTTAGTTGTAAAAAATGAGAGATTCCTTGCACAGTTTACCCGGTTTCTCCCAACAGTAACTGTTAAACTATAGTATGAAATCACAGTCCAAGATATGGATACTGACACAATCCATCATTCTTATTCAGATGTCTCTAGTTTTACTTGCACTCATTGTGTGTGTGTGTGTGTGTGTTTTGTTCCATACGATTTTACCATGTGTGCATGTTTGTGTATCCACAATCAGTGAAGACCCAGAGCAAACAGTTCTATCAACACAAGGACACACTGTATTTCTCTTTTATAACATGCCTACCTCCTTTCCTGTCTCAAACTCTTGGCAACCATTAATCTGTCCTCCACTTCTAAAATGTCATCATTTTAAAATGTTTTATAAATAGAATCATACACCATATAATCTTCTGGAAATGGCTTTCTTCACTTCATATGGGTCCTGGAGATTCATTCTAATTGTTACCTTTATCAATAGTTCATTCCTTTTTTATTGCTGAGTGGTGTTTCATGGATATATGTATCAAGGTTTGTTTAATCATTTACCTGTTGAAGGATTTCTACGTATTTTTTTCTTATTACAATTAAAGCTCTTATTCATGCACAGGTTTTTATATGGACAGATGATTTCATTTCTCTGGAATAAATGCCTGAGTATACAACTGTAAGTTCCCTCTGGGTGAAGAATAATTTTAGGTCTAGTGAGACAAAGAGGCTTCCTGGATGGGACCATTTGTTTAAGGCATAACGGATACAGAGAGACCCTCTGCTAGATGCTTATTTTGGTGAGGCTCCTTATTGGTCCTCTTTGAGAGTGGCATCTCCTCTGGTATTGTCAGTTGGACTTCCATTCAATTTGAGGGAAGAATCATCATGCCTGGGCTACCTTTGTTCCTGGATCAGAGGCAGAGAATCACTGAGTACAGGCTGTTTTTTCTTCTACTGGGTTGGTCATATAAGACACTGTGTTGTTGGATTGATCCCTCAGTCCTGGGGTCTCAAAAGAGTTTGTCTTCTTCTTACTACCCTTTAGACATCTCCTTTAGATGTCTCTTTCATAATTCTGAGGGCTTACAGTTTTGCTTAGTGGGGAGGAGTAGTGCAAAAGAGTTCATGGAGTTTTGTCTAGACTGAAAGTCTATACCCATTTTAAAGATAAGGAAAAAGGTAGAAAATTCAGGATAATAAAAATCTAGGCAACAGGAAATGGGCATGTTTTGTCTTATCTAAGCAGATCACTCAAAATTTTGTTGAACTACTTTAAAAAAAGTTAATAGACACAATTTTGTATTTCCATCATTGTCTTGAGAGATACAAGACTAATAAACATATGATAGAGATTAAGACATTAAGCTTTTACAGCAGAATTTGTCCAAGAACCTCCTGAATAATGCTCATAAGAATCTTGTAAATGAATATTGTTTTCTCCATTGTACATATAATGGAGCTCCATCTCAGAATGATAAGTGACCCAACACCTGGCTACTTAAGAAACTAGAGAGTCCATCTAGCTTTGAAGCTGGGAAGGAGATGGGTGTAAATAAAGCTACATGTCTATATCCATCAAATTCTGACCTTATTGTAAACTCTGGTTTTATTGTGAACTTTAAAATGTTGTCAATTGGATCTCAATTTTCTTTAAATTTGTAGTGCAAGCTACACATTTAATGTCCAATAAGGGACATGATCCACTTCCCAGGCTACAGCTATAAGGAATCTATCATTGTCCTTTATGTTTGATGTCTTAAAATGATAACGTTGTATTTCCACCCAAAAGGTCATTCTTAGAAGATTTCCAAAGTAAATGATATAAATAGTGCCTGTTTAAGTGAGAGCTTTCATAACAGATTAAATGTTTAAATGTTCAAAAAATATAAATTTTATTCACAGTAAGAAAAAGATCATTTCATAATTTTTGCATCCTATTTCTCTTAGGGTGCTTTGGCAAATATTTTGTTTCTTTTAACTTCATTTAGATATGGCAGGAAGAAAAGGATGAGAGATTCTAACTGTAGAATATTTGCAGTCAAGGACATATGGTTGGAGTCTGAGCTCTGCCCCTTACTTACTCCGAGGCCTTAAGAAAGTGACTTAACCTCATTGTACCTCAGGGTCTTTATGCAGACATGGTAGCACATACCTTTAACTTACTTACATGTGGTCAAGTATCTTGCACATAGGAAGGACCCCCAAATACTTGTTGTTTTCTTTTTTCCTCTGTCCATTCTTAGAATCACCTCAGATTAAAAGGATTGATATTAAAATTCTTACAGAGGAACAAATCCAGTTTCCCATTTTGAGTCTGAGTTCTATAGTTGCATCCCCTTGTGTTGTCAATAATGTGTCAGCATAATCCACTGAAAATTAGCCTGTGTTTTGTTTTTTTCCTCTTCCTGTGAAGAGTATATTAGGGGGCTGGTGATGTAGCTCAGTGGTAGAGCACTTGCCTAGCACATGGGAGGCACTGGGTTTGATCCTCAGGGCCACATAAAAATAAATAAATAAATAAATATTAAAGAGAAAGAGTATATTAGGAATTCTGCCTCTACTCAGAGCTCACAAATGTAGTCTAAATTAGAGTTTCTGATTTCCAGAGCTCTTTGCCAATGAGATTGCTATTGGTTTGTATACAGAAAACCTGAAGGTATAATTTTTATTTATGAATTTTTTAGATGGGGTTTTCCTGGATGTTGCCCAGGCTCTCCTTGAATCTTCCTGCCTCAGCTTCCCAAGCAGCTGGGATTACAGGCGTATGTCAATATGCCCAGCTAAAGGTACACATTTTCAGGCACCATGAAAGCCTCTGTACTTGGGTTTAAAGAAGGAAAAAAAAACAAACAAAAAACAACAACAAAAACCTTCAGGTTCTGAGATGGTCCAAATAGAAGATGGATATTTGGGGAAATTTTGTCCAAAACCAGGGAGAGTTTATTTAAAATGGAAATTTCGCATAAGGTATCCTAGGTATATCTGGTAGGTACCCATTACCCTTTTCTCAATTAATCTCTATTTTTTGTTATGGACAAATAATTTAATTGAATCAAATTTTCTTTCATCTAAGAGGTAACCAGAGAACTGAAGGAGAGACATAAGGTTGAGGGTTCAGATATAGACCCTTGAGTCATGTTCAGGCTTGAACTATCAGCATCAGTCAAGATTACAGGGCCCTGCCAGAATGTCAGTGTGTAAGATCCTATATCAGTCAGGATAGGCCAGGCTATGTTGTGGTAACAAGCAACCCTTGAATCTCAGTGGTTTCAAATAACAAAAGTTTATTTGTTTATTAATTGATTTCATACTAGGGATTGAACCCAGGGGCACTCTACCACCAAGCCACATTCTCAGCCTTTTTAATCTATTTATTTATTTATTTATTTAAATTTGATATAGGTTCTCCCTAAGTTACTGAGGCTGGTCTTGAACATGTGACCTTCTGTGTCAGCCTCTTGAGCTATGGGATTACAGGCATGTGTCACAGCACCTGGTACAAAGGCCTTTTTATTCATGGTTGACTATGGATCCTGTTCTTCATTGTTAACCTCCATACTCTGGGATCCAGAATAAAGTAGTAGCCACTCCTGGAGAAATTGCCAAGCATGTGCTGACTCTCAGAGCTTTCTCAGCCTGAGAATGCTAGGTCATCTCTGTTCACATTTTACTGGTCAAGAGAAATCACATGGTGTACCTAACTTCAGCTAGTTAGACATACAATCCTACCATGTGCCTGAAAGGGGAGAGAACAGACTAGTTTAAATAGTTAATTCTAATGTCTTTAATAGTCTGTATATCTGATGACTAGATATTCAATTTAGTCTCCTCTCATGGAATGAGAATGCTCATATTCATCCCAAAGGAGACAACCCAAAAGTCCTGTTCTGTCTTGTCAGCAAGCTAAAATCCCACATCTTTTGGAGCTTCATGGGTAGTCTCTTCATCTAGGAGTGAGATGCAATGATGCCTACATCAAGACTGGATGGAATTGTTCTTGATTCAGAGAATGATAGACTAAAACTTAAAAGAATCCTCATATGTCAAATATATATGACAGAATAAAGGCAGGCTAATGTCAACACTCTTCTTTTAAATTTGGAAAACTGGAATACATTGGTCTATAGAGATCCTAGTAGGCAGACCTAGGGAGGGCACTAATGTCCACTAATAAATAATGCTTAAATATTCAATCCCTGTTTTGCTCCTTAGCCCTTAGTTATTAACCTTGGCCTCAAGGCCAAGGCATCAGAGAATATGCCATCCAATAGGAACATATTGTGTCACAGTCCAAAATCTAGTCCAAAACCCTCATGGGGTTTTCTCTCAAAGCTCTAGGACAGAAGCCATTCCTTCCCTCTTCTAACTTCTGGTTACTGCTGGCATTCTTTGATACTCCTTGGCTTCTGGACACATCATCCTAATCTCTTTCTCTGTCTTTACATTACCTTCTCATGTGGGTGTATGTGTGTGCGTGTGTTTGTGTATATGTGTGTAATCTCCCTCTACCTGCCTACTGAAAGGACACTCACAGTGGTATTTAGGGTTCACCCAGAAAATCTAGGATAATCTCCTTATCTCATGATCCTTATTTATATCTCTCGTTCCCTTTTTGCTTATATGGTATCACTTACCTGTAAGGATTAAGGTCTGATATTTCTGGGTGCCCAAAATATATCAGATCTTAATTCTTCAACCTATTATAAAATCAATTTAGGTCAAGTTTAGTGGAATATATCTTTGTGTCTTTGCAGTCATTTCCTTCTACAGTTAAGGTGTTGCTAGCCATCCCAAAAGAACAATCATATTCCCATAGTGCTGACTCACCTCACATTGTAAAACAAAGATTCAGGGCCATGTCCTGATGTGACTGCCATGTGGGGCCTGAAAGGAAAAGTTGAGGTAATGGTGGGAGAGAGGCATAGGGAACTAGAAACCAATCTGTGAAAATTATTCTAAATGTAACAGTGTATCTAGGAAAGAAATTTGATGGAGACGTTCCTAAATTGGATAATCCTAAAAATGTACATGGTATTGTCCATAACAGGTTATGAAGTGAAAAGAAACTTGCTAAACTATCAATATGAAAAAAAAGACAAATTTCCATCATATGTGGTAGAAGAAAGACTGAATTATCTTTCTATTCTCTATTTAGAAAATTATAAAAGATCGTTGAGGAAATAATTGCAGGGGCAGTTCATTCACAAAAAAAATATTTTTTATGGTATCTGTTAGGTTTTTTAAATTTTTAAATATGCCATGTTTTCTCATTCTAAATGAAAATTAACTTTTATAGTTGTAAGTCACCTGCTAAAGTTAATTAAAAATTATTTAATTTTTATATTATATGTCAAGTTTTAAAAGATTTAAATGTGTCATATTTTCTCATTCAAGTGAAAATTATCTTTTGTAGTTGATTTTTAATCATCTACTAAAGTGGCATAAAAATTATTTAATCCTTGTGTTATCTGTCAGTGTTATGGTTTAGATATGAGGTATTCCTCCAAAGCAGTTAATGTAGGAATAGTAAGAGGTAAAATGATTGGATTGTGATAGCTGTAATCCATTAAGTTCATCCTAATTTAAATGGACTTGTTGGTGACAGTGGGCAGGTGGTGCACGGCTGGAGAAGATGGGTCACTGGAAGGATTCATCTTACCTGTGTTCCCTTCCCCCTTTCTGTCTCTCTGCTTCCTGGCCATCCTGAGCTGAGCAGCTTTCCTCCACTGGGCCCTTTCCCCATGCCATGCAGCCTCATCATGGGCCCAAAGCAATGAAGTTGGCTGTTTATGGATTGACACCTCTAAAACCCTGAGCCCCAAATAAACTTTTCCTCCTTTAAGTTATTCTTGTTGGGTTTTTGGTCATGGTGATGCAAAAGCTAAGTAAAATAGGTTTTAAATTTTTTTAAAAAATATATCATGTTTTCTCATTCCAAATGAAAATTAACTTTTGATTTTGTGTTTATCTGGTAAGGCTGCTCCCTAGTATTGTATAAGTTTTAGGGTCTGGTAAAGCCTGGACAAGCCCTTAACTGAAAGACCCCCTTTAGACTGCTCTATGGTTCAGGCATAAGCAAAAGGGCAGCTTCTTAAATACATTAAGGGAAATTGCCTTAAGAGCCAGAGGTCTTCAACATTTACAAAAAGTCAGTCTTATGTCCAGCTTGGCAAAACTGGCAACACAGAGTAGTTGCTTTCCAGCCTATTGCCTGGGGTGTCAACCTGACCTCAGTGTTTCTCTCAAGCTTGGCTGAAAAAGCAAATACATATGAGTGATTGATTGAATGAGGGATATATACTGTACCCATCCACTTATGGTGCACACTAATCTTCCCTAGGATGAGCTAGATCATGAAAGATGTATGTATATACCCCTAATTGCCCTTCCTGGATTATGTTTATGGTTATATAATTAACCATATGGTTATATGGTTAAGATAGGTATTTAGGATAAAGAGAGATAAAAACTGAATCTTCAAGGAAAGTACCCACAAGCCATTGAGATGCAGAAAGCACAGTTGTAAGTCTCTAGGAATGTCCCCTTAGCCCATGCCCTGGTCAAATGAGGGAAATATGCAAACACAGGGAAAACTGGCACAAAATTGTGCAGCCCCACTCTGGCTCCACCTCCAGTCTGGTTCCTGTTAAAGCCCTTCTAGAAATACTGGACCCCAGCCCAAGGCAGGGCTGCTTCTCATTCTCGAGATAGCCCCAATTCTTCCTTGAATGTGTATCTACTTTTAAAAATAAACCTTCATCTAGGCCTTTGTCTGGCTTGTGTTGAAATTCTTTTCTGTCACATATGCCAAGAACCCTGCCGGTCCTGAGTTGAATCCCTTCCTTAGGGAACTCCTCTGAACCCTTCTCCAGAGACATCTCTTCTCTCATGACATGGTGACTCAAAGGGAAGTATAAGAAATAGTCCTCTGAACTCGGAAAATCAAGGGTGGTGTTTTTTTCCTTATATGTGAAAATTAGAGAGGGAAAAAAAGAGAGAGAGAAAAAAAGGAAGGATCTCATGAAATTAGCCTGGAGAACAGTAGAATAGAGCAAGAGGACCCAGGGCTGGGAGAAGAGGAAGGAAAGAGAAGGTAGTGGGGAATTAAATTGACTAAATTGTGTTATGTGCACATATAAATATATCAAAATGAATCCCACTATTATTATTATATAATTATAATGCACCAATAAAAACAATTAATTTTAAAAATATATTGACATTTTATTAAATTGAAGCATGATGTATATTTAAAAAATTGTACATACTGGATTTCTTATTAAATATGACATGTTTACTAGAATAAAGTAAAAGAAACCGTCCTCTGAAGCCCATTTGTGTATTTATTGTGGGGATGCTATTGAAGAAATTGTCCATTATGTTCCTATTTATGAGAACCCTGAGGAGACATTTCACTTGGCTCCCCTGAGCATCAGGTTTAATTTTATTTGTATCAATGTTGTACATCATGTGTCTGGTTTTGTCTCTCACATTTCATGTTTCTAGTAGAACTCTTGAGAACTTAGAACATGAATTTCAGTTAGCATTATGACCCCTAGTTCCATGTAAACTACTTTTATTTTTTTTAACCTTGATTATCTTATTTGCTTCTCATGAATTGTTTCTGAACTTATATTTTTAAATGTATTTATGCAAACTTCCCCTAAAATTAGTCTGCAACAATGTGGGGCAGAAATAAAAAATAATATAAAAACCACATTATGCAACTTAAAAAATAATAAAACACCTAAAATACATTTCCTTTCAAGGTACTATTAATTATATGATATTTCTGCACAGGCCTTATGCCTGCAAATCACAACTGCAGTTAGTGAGAAAGGATTCAGGTTTCATTAATGAAACCTTAGATATTTTCAGTTGAGGAAAAAAAAAGCCTCATTTTCCCCATATTTTTTTCTTTCTCCATTTTTCACTGTGATTATTGTTCATTTAAGAATACCAAGGTTCTCTGAGGCTCCCAGTTCTTTCTTATTCAAGTAGGTTAAGTCAAATTACATATGACAAAAATGACAAAGGCCTTCCTAATCTGCAGAGCTTTCTGCTCCTGGGAGAACTCAGTCCTCTTGTTTTTGTTTCCCTTCCCTGAGTCAGCACTTGGCTAGTCCAAGGCCAAGGGCCCCCAGCTCAGACTGTTAGAAATAATAAGGAGAGAGAGAGAGAGAGAGAGAGAGAGAGAGAGAGAGAGAGAGAGAGAGAGAGAGAGAGAGAGAGCGCTCTGCTCTTTAGTTGGCAGAACAATTGTGTTGTTAATACAGTTCAGAAAAGAAGGTCTAAGGGGAGTCAGGAAATAAAAAAACATATTGTCTCCATAACTCCACTTAAATTAATTTTGATGCTAAAGTACAGCATGAGATATCTCTATAGATGAAGAGATAAGCCCCAGAAACTAGTTAAGATGATAAAACTAACATTAAGCTTATTTTTTTTTAACTGGGACTGAAACCTTTTTTTTTTAATTATCCAAAGAAAAATCTTCTGGTCTTTTGTTGATTAAATAATATATACTCAATAAGTCTCTGTTAATTCTGATAGTCTTTGTTTCAAATTTTTCTAGTCCTAGTTATTGTAGCCCCTAGGTAACTGTTTATATGATTTCTAGATTATTTCCAACTAGCATATAATCTGATGCCTTTTTTTCCTTCATTATCATTATTGCTAAGATGTCCTGCCCCCTCAACATGGCCAGTCATTAATTGCATATCTGAATTAGGTTCATCTTCTAATTTATTTTGACCCAGTGCCCATCTGATTTAGAGTTCAGAGAGTTCTGTTTTATCTCAGAATTTATGAATCAGTTTTTTAGTCTACATCTCCCTGTAAAGGTTCTTATGACCTTGACAAAACATTATTTTATTTACTTCCCAAGGCACACACTCCATCTTATACACCATAATCTAGCTTGCGATTTACTGTCTGTTTCTATGTCCTGTCCACTGGCCATTCACAGGAACACTAGAGACCAATGATCAGCATGGTCCCCTATGCAAATTAGCCATATATTTTGACAGTCTCTGCTCACTTTGTGCCCATTCACCATGGTTCCTTTTCTTCCTTTTCCTGAGCTGCCTTAGAGCTTCTGTGAGGTCACATTCTGTGTTTAATGATAAGGACCTGGAACTGAGGCCCAAACAAATCATCCAACAGTAAACAAGCAACTCTAAACGTCCATCATAGAGTAATGACATTAGTAGAGAATAAATGATTAAGATTGATTTTGAATGGCTCTCTATACATGGTGGGAAGTGTGTGTATGTGTGAAGGTAAGTAGGAGAATATTTGCTGCCTGAAGAGGGGCAGGATCTCACAGAGTTGAGGCTAAAATGAACTCCAGTGGCAAGATGTGAATGATGCTACCAGGAGCCTATATACTCTAGCTACTCTGGTATTGTGATTCTTGTGCTACATCACATGCACATGCACACATGCACACATACACACACACACACACACACACACACACATTTGGAAGTCTGGATGCCAACTTTCTCTGATATGGAGGAAATGCTAGAGAGTGCTTGCCTCTCCATAATTGTCAGTAGGTAATAAGGAAGGCTGCACAACTTGCCACCAGGCCAAATCCCAGAGGAGGTTTATGTGCCACCCCCTGTCCCTGTTGTCTTATATCAACCTTTCTGAGAACATGCAAGTCAAGTGTTCCATGAATACTTAATTTCAATGAACTGGCAAGAATATTTGTTTTACTTAGAGCACCATTTCTGCTTCACGATAGCTCCATATTTGATTCATTAAACTTGTTTATGCAATAATCACTAAATCAGAATCCTTTCCATTTGGTGGCTCTGTAGTAAGGCTTTAGAAGTTATGTGCACTATGTGTAAATCATGCTGCACCTGCATTCTTTTCCTTTACCCCACAATCTCAGTTTACCACACTAACAAAAGCATCCAAAAGAGGAATCCAAGAAAAAGATCACACATCATTTAATCAGTAAAGACTATATTATATAGTCAAACATTAAACAAAACAACATGTTGAAAACTTACAGGTGTCAGGCATGTCCAAAACAATTTGCATATAGTTTATATAATCCTAATAACACCCCTGAAAAGAAGGTATTATAGAGTACAGAAAAGTATAATTCTTGCTCTCCACTCCACAGAGGCAAAGGCCAGCTGGCTAGCTCCTAGAGGAATTCATTTCTTTGTGAATTTTCTGAGATCTAGTGCCTGGCTCTCAATCTCAGGCTAAAAACCTGATTATATCAGCTCAGTGAATGTGGAGCCATCTCTCAGGGGTAAATCATAAGCCAAGGAGAAATCACCATCAGACAAATCTGATACTCAAACCCACATGCTCAGCATATGTATCAGTCAGGGGCTCCACAGGAGACAGATGGCATGCTGAAATTAGGATAATTGGGGGAGGGCTCAATAAAGGGGTTATTTACATAACTTTGTGCAAGAGTAGGGAAACCATACTGGAGATTACAGAACTGGAAGCTAGTAAAACTGCTCTATCCCCACCTGTAGGCCAGAGGGATGAGGGAGGAAGTGGTTCCAATGAGTATTGGTGAGAGAGACACCTTGTTAGGAACCACAATTTTAAGTCAAGGGACTCAGCCAAAACAAAGTAACCTTATAGGGAGGGAGCAGTGAGGATGTTGGTCTTGTAATCACTCACTCTCTCCAATCTCCATGTTGGCTCCTTATTGGTGAAGCTTAACAAGAAACCACAAGGTAAGGCAGTTCTTTGATGCAATCAATACAGGACAACTTCCTGGAATAAAGAGCAGGGTAGAGAAAAGTAGAGTAAATGTGGAGGGGAAAACAGAAGATATGTAGCATAGAATATCTTCTCCTTAAGCCAAACCTGAGCTCAAACCACTTAATTAATTAATCATAAGTAATAACCATACCAGTGGCTAGGAATCCTTAGAGTTTATAGTCAGCCCATCACCTACTATAGGAAGAATGTGTGAGGGGCCAGATTGTGATTAAAAATTTGTTGGTAAATATGGTCTCAGAGCAAAGGAAATGAAGAGAATGAACCAATTGATGATGCCAACCTAAGATTGCCTAATACATCTACATTATAGAAAGGATGACCTCACCCCTGAGACTGGATGCTAAAAGCTAAAACACCCTGTGTAGCTATTGCAACATAACAAAGTACCTCAAACTTTGTGACTTAAGAAACATAAACAATTATTAACAATAAACATTGGTGTTCCCATTTTACAGATGATGAAATTAAAATCACAATTAGAAGTTGGATCTGGACCCAGATCTAACAGAATTGACTTTCATTCATACTGAGTTACTTTTCAAAATTTTTGTGAAAATACATTCTAAACCACAAAGAACTACAAGAATATAAAAGAATATCATCATCATCATCATTGTCATCATCATTATCAGTACTGTTGGGTGTAGAGCCCTAGTCCACAGTGAGGTAACAGTGTCCCGTCAGACAAGTTCTCTGGAGCCAGCATAAGACTTACATAAGAATCAGTCTTGATTAGAAAGTTCTGAGTTAATGGTTTTCCATTATATTAAATAGCTATTTATTCTTTTTAATTAGATTATACTTCAGTAAGTAAGCCAATTGGTCAAACAACTGGGCTATAAGGTACAGAAATTAAACCATTTGTGAAGCTAGCATGTCTCTGACTTCCATTATACTCCATATCAAGAATAGGACAAGCTCACAGGTTGTTGTAAACTCAGCCTCTGCCTTTAGGAAAATTTGGCCGATTCTGGTCCATCAAACAATGTTTAATTTTGACTTACCTAGGTCAATGTTCCTTTCTATTCCAAGAGATTGAAGGCCTCCTGGTGGTAGAATATGTGATTTATACTTCTTTTGTGTAGTACCTAGCAAGCAAATCTCCAAAGTGTCTGGAAAATAGTGTTACTTGATGTAACAATTAAAAACTGAAAGAAGTTATGAGGAGGGGTTAGAAGGAAGCTGAGGGGTTAGTGGCTCCTTCCATAAAACATGATTGAGTAAATATTAATAGCATAGATCACTAAATAGGGTTTGACTACACTATCAGCTACTCAAATAACTTACAAAAGATGGGGAGCTTATTTTTATTTCATATAAAATTAGATATAGAGATAGGCAAAAAAAGAGATGTACAATATGCATGGTCATTTTGTCAACATCTTACAACATGTTTTGGGAGATGGTTATCTAAATGAATCCTTCATTTTACAAATCCATCAGAATTTAATTTAACCAATACTTATTAATGCCAATACTACATGACAAAAACTGTTTTTAAAGCGTTATTTGTCTTTGGAAAAGACAGATAAAGGAGATAAGGATCCAAATAAGTAAAGCAACTTGAAAGTTGACACACCAAATGAATGGACAAAGCCAAGGCTAGAGTCTGAGCATCCCAACTGCCACAACATATGTGACTAAGACTCATAAAAATATATAGGGCAGGCATTATTGTTGTAATTCTTATTGTTTAGATCAGTAAATGTGTCTCAGAGAAAATGAATAACTTGCCCATGGTCAGCCAACAATAAAAATATTCAATGTTAAATCTGTCAGGGCCCAGATTCTTTACTTTTCTACTATAACATGTTTATTGTGTACTGATTATATTTTTGACAATAGCAAAAGATAGAAACTGTTTTAACTATGAGAACTGGTAGGTTCAAAGGATTGAGGCTTAGAGTTTAGGGTTAGTTCCTTGTCATAGCAGGGAACTGGTTCAGGAACATGGAAGCAGAGAGTTGGCCATTCATGAGGTCAACGAGCTGGCCATCTTTGATTTCCCATTGCCAGTTTTCAGAGTTGCAACCCCAGGTATTGTCATGAAGAAACCAAATAGGCTGTCACCAGACTCACATTCCACAGCCTCTCACTCTATGTTTCCAGAAAAGTATTTTTTAAACTTTATGGCACTTCTATCTACAAGATGTCATACATAATATATAATCTGTTGGAAATTCTTTGCCAAATGTGACAGAGACCCAGGTCCATTCACCCTTTACTCCTTAATTTTAGAAAATCCTTAGTTTCCTCTTCTTGCAATTGGTAGATCATTCATCTCTTCAAGGATATCTTACAAATGTAGTGACAAAAACTACAGATTTCCTTGAAGAGATGAATGATCTACCAATTGCAAGAAGAGGAAAGTACCAGATGGATCCCTACAAAATCTATTAAAAGAGATGGAATATGGACTTTATTGTGGAATTATGAAGAGGATGGACCTCATGCACAAAGAAAGAGAAAGACAGAAAGCACTAGTTTCTGAGGACTTCATGGAGCTTTCATGACATCTCTGGGTAGGCTACTTGTAGAATGATTTTCATGTCAGAGAAATAGGCCTAAGCCATATAGAAGTATTTCCCAATTAACATCACTATTCCATTCCACAAAATAAGATATACTACATAAAAATTCTAAAATAAGATATGCTACAAAGTAATGTTAACATTATTTTAAATGAGAAAAATTTGGGGTTAAATGTCAACCAAAATTACCTACCCAATTTATTAAAACATAACTAAAACACAACAAACGCTGAGATGTAAGTAAAAATTGTGTTGAGATATAAAATACTCAAAATATCACTTTCTGGTGTAAAAACAATCAATATGGTTATCAGAGTCCAGAGTGTTAACCATTACACAATAAAAGCCCCTTCAGTGTGGTTACCAACAATTAGACTTCAACCTCCAGCCAAAAGGGGATAATTGGCACCAGATTTACTCACACAATCCAAAGTATTATTTCTTCTTATATGTTCTATAGGATTTTTCCAGTGAAACCCTACAGGCCGAGGATAAGTGTGTGTATCTGTGTATTTGTGTGTGTGTGTGTGTGAAAAATATTTTAACTAATTTAATTTTAAAAATAGATATGTGTCTATTTTAACACAGATAAAATACATATATTTTTAAATAGATAGTATATTTTGATACCTGGCTGTATTTAAAAACCAGTTTTTAAGTCATGAGAAATCATGTGGAAAGGGACAGTGATTCCTGAAATATGAGAAACAAATGAGATGAAATTTACATTGACCCAGTTTGCTGACTTCAAAAAATTTCTAACCTAACATTCTGGGGAACTGAGGCAGAACCAAAAAGATCCCTTGACTTAAAGAGATGTTGTTGAGAGTCTGGGAATAATCAACAACTCTAACTACTACCTAATCAACCATAAAAAGAAGAATATTATAAAAAATAAGCATTTATAAAAAGCAAATAACAAAGTTTACAGTAGAAATCAATGGACTAGAAAAATAAAAACAATAGAAACAAATTATAAAATTATAAATTGGGGTTGGGGGTGTAGCTTAGTCATAGACAGTTTGCCAAGCATGGATTCCATCTCAGGCACCAAAACAAACAAACATGCCCATAAGTTGATTCTTGGAGAAAATCAATAAAATTGATAAAACTCTCACTAGACTGAACTGGAGTTCTTCACCATTGCTCATGGGTTCCCTTTGTTAAGCTCCCTTCAATTCTCTTTGTGACTATGGCATCTGTTTGTTACTTGGGCCTTGGACAATACAAGCACTGAGCTAAAAATCAGAAACTTTGGGTTGCAAATTTGGTTCTGCCACACTCTAACTTGTATAACTTTGGATTTCAGTTGTCTTTGAGCCTCATGTCTACTCTCTGTAAATGAAAATGGCCATTGTGGTTATGTTTTCATGCTTATATACATACGTCAAAATTATCAAATGGTATATTTTAAATACTTTCAGTTTCTTGCATGTCAACTATACTTTAATAAATCTGTTTTTAAAAAGCAATTGCTTTGTTTGCTGTTACCTAAAGCATCCGTAGTATGCTAGCTTCACTTCCCTTTTGTTGTTTCTTTTCAAAACATCTCCTTCACATATTATGACATATTCCCAATTGTATTTGGAATGTTTCTTGAGACTTCTCCCACACAGTATTTTGTTTTAAAATGGTACAAATGTTTAAATGTTAAAAATTTCTTGAATATAATTTTTACTACAGAAACCTAAGCCCCCAAAAATGATCTATTGCAAGATATGTATATTTGTAACTTGAATTCAGCAGAAAGCAGAGCCTGAGGCTTCTGAAGCTTTTGTGCTTGCATTTATCAGGAATCTGATTCCAGAGAGTAGAAGAGGAACAAAGAAAGTGGAACTGTAAAGGGGAACAAATATAAAATTGCATTGTTGAGCTTATTGTTGCTAAGTGCAACAGAGCGCTACATTTGTGGGACTTGGCCCTGAAGAAGCTCTTTCTATAAAGTACACACAAGGACTCTACTGGGAGCAGTATGTGGATAAAGAGGAGGGATTTATCCACTGGTTCTTGTTACCCACAAGTCAAAGGCTTACTCACCAGATATTAATTTGCCTACATTTCTGTATTATGCAAGATAGGGTGAGGGAATAGGGCAGAGAACCAAACAGAGAGGCTTCAGGTGCAAACAGGAGGTGAGACACTCTGTGATTAAGAATATGTGAAGAGCCCTCTTAGAGTTGTCTTGCCCCACAAGCAGCTGAATAAAAGGGGGAGAGTAGGAAAAGCATATGAAGCCCAAATAATCTGAAATAGTGCATTATATACGTCTGATACCTATACATTCTATAAATATTAAGAATTGGGGCAAGCTTTAAAATCATGGTTTTTTTTCTATGTCCTACATAACATGTAACCTATAGCTAATCCTACTTGACATATGTATCTTGCTGCTTTGTTTTGTATGAGTACATTCTTTTAATCAGTATTGTATTCATGAGATACACTAAATTTGCTTGGATCACTTTTCACAATTATTGTCTTCTGCAGTCCATTCCACATCAACCAAAATGTAACACCTGGGATAGGAAAATCAGTATTTTAAGAGATTCCAGATGATTCTAATGTGTAAGTAAGAGAACCATTAAATCACTTCAGTCTCCTAACTACCAGTAGTATTCACATCTTCTCTATTTAATGGAATGATTTCTTCTTTTTTTAATACTACCCATGATTCAAAGTACATTTTAAGTTGTACCTCATCTACATATCTTTTCCTAACCATTTTATCTTTCATAATCTTTTCCTTCTTTGGCTAGATCATCTGCTTTAGCAAAATATCTTCCATACATCCCTCAGCAGCCTATAGAGAAACCCTAATTGTTTTTAAACTTTTGCTTTACTGTTTTCTTCCACTCTTAGGTTCCAGGGTGTTAATTTACACATGTTCTTAACATGAAGGAATCTTCCTATAAAAATTTTACAGTTTTTCATATATCTATTGATCAATCGTATATCTTCTTCTGAGAAGTGTCTGTTCAGACACTTAGCCCATTTATTGATTAGGTTTTGTGTGTGTGTGTGTGTGTGTGTGTGTGTGTGTGTTCAGTTGTTTAAGTTCTTTATATATCCTGGAGATGAGTGCTCTATCTGATGTGTATGTGGTAAGAATTTGCTCCCATTCTGTAGGCTCTCTATTTACCTCACTGATGGTTTCTTTTGCTGAGAAGAAGCTTTTCAGTTTGAATCTATCCCATTTATTGATTCTTGATTTTATTTCTTGTGCTTTAGAATTCTTGTTATCTCACTCCAATCAGAATAGCAGTTATTAAGAATACAAGCAACGATAAGTGTTGGTGAGGATGGGTAGGGAGGCAAAGGCACACTCATACATTGCTGGTGGGACTGCAAATTGGTGCAACCAATCTGGAAAGTAGTATCGAGATTCCTTAAAAACTTGGAATGGAACCACCATTTGACCCAGCTATCCCACTCCTCGGTTTATACCCCAAGTACATAAAAACAGCATACCATACTGACACAGCCACATCAATGTTTATAGCAGCACAATTCACAATAGCTAAATCATGGAAGCAACCTAGATGCCCTTCAATAGATGAATGGATAAAGAAACTGTGGTATACACAATAGAATATTACTCAGCAATGAAAGAGAATAAAATCATGGCACTTGCATGTAAATGGATGGAGTTGGAGAATATCATGCCAAGTGAAGTAAGCCAATCCCCCAAAAAACGAAGGATGAATGTTTTCTCTGATAAATGGATGCTGATCCATAATGGGGGTCAGGGGATAGCATGGGAGGAATGGAGGAAATTTGGATAGGGCAAAGGGGAGGGAGGGAAAGGGAGGGGACGTGGGGGTAGGAAAGATGGTGTAATGAGATGAACATCATTTCCTTAGGTACAATATGAACAGACAAATGGTATGACTCTACTTTGTGCACAACCAGAGAAATGAAAAATTGTGCTCAATATGTGTACTATGAATTAAAATGCATTCTGCTGTCATATATAACAAATTAGAACAAAATAAATAATTAATTAAAAATTGTATATATTAATTTATTTTGAACAAAGTCAATGTAAGCAAACAGATTTTAAGGTGGACCCAATAATTTCCATCTTTTTATATTCATGCCCTTATAAAATCCTCTCTTCTTGAATGCAGGTAAAAGCTGTGACTTGCTTCTGACTAATAAAATGTGACAAAGGTAATGGGATGTCATCTTCATGAGTATGTTATGCTACATTATATAAGAAGACACCATCTTGTTAGCAGTTTTTGCTCCTCCCACCCCACAATCTCTCCATTGCTACCTTTCAAGAGGCAAGTTTGCTTGGATCCTACAGCTATAAGGAAATGAATTTTGACAATGACCTGAGGGAGCTTGGAAGTAAATCATTCTTTACTTAAGTCTCCAATGAGAACCTAGTCCTGGCTAATACTTTGATTCTAGCCTTGTGAGACCCCAAACACAGGAGAAAGTTAAGCAATGCCCTGACTTCTGAGCTACAGAAACTGAGATAATAAATGTGTATTGTTTTAAGCCATTGGATTTGTGGTAATTTGTTACACAACAATAGAAAACTAACATTTTGGTACTAGAAGTGGGACGCTGCTATAACAACACCTAAAAATGTAGGAGTGGCTGTGCAAGTGAGCAGCTGGTAGACTCTAGAATAATTTCAAGGAGCATGATAGAGAAAGCCTAAATTGCTTTGAGTGGGCTGTTACTAAAAATCTAGAGTTGAAGTATGTTCCTCGTGAGTGCCCCAAAGAAGTGAGGAACCTGCTATTAGAAACTGAAGGAAGAAGGAATGATAACAGAAATAAGATGATACCAGAGATAAGCTCTCACCAAAGATTGTGTTTTGTTCTGGGCTCTTTTGTCTTTGTATGAGAGGATTTCTAGCAAGACACAAGATTTAGTAAAAAGTATATCAAAATTTATAAGGAGAGAAAGAAGGGAGAGGAGGGAGACACCTCACTTCTTCACCCCCCAGGATTGTTAGAGAGTCCAGCCCAAGTATCACTTCTGGGCTCTGGATGGACAGTCTACGTTAGCTAACAACCTACAGGTAACTCTTGGTCATCTTGGCCTGGCTGACAGGTCCTAATTTGAGCTGGTTTTATCTAACTTATGGTGGGTGGGCTCCAATCTTAATCATTCTGCTTTCTTAGGTCTGGAAATCTCTGGTCTAATGTGGTGTGAACTGATCAATATAATCAATAAGTCACAGACATAGGTCATAGATTATAGTGTTATGCCAGATTCGTGGAACCCCAATAGACCTCCAGGAGACGAATCCGATGCAATCACACAAGAGTCTTTATTGCAAGCTCAAGCCTGGACTCACAACCGTTCCCGACACAGTGGTCCCAGGGAGTGAGTCCTGGTCCTTTTTCAGTGAGATTTTATAGGTTTTGGGGGGATACTCTATGCGTCACAACATCACACAGCAAATCATTCCATACCACGGGCAAATCAAACAACAACTCTTAACATTGATTAGCACATTCACTGGCGGGAACAAGTTGGGTAGGGGTGATCGGCTAGTACAAGAGGGGGGTTTGTTTGAACTGATTGGTTTAGGCCACGAAGGGTGTAAGTGCTAAACTACATGGTTTCCCAACATGCTATCAACCACCATAAACTACTTGGGGGTCATCTGGCATCCCAGGTATTTTCCCTGTCTCATGCTGATTGGAGGTTGCTAGGGGGTTGTTATGGGTCCTCACCTAGCCTAACTGAGTCAGGGACACCTGGTGCTGTAGATCTCTCCTGTTATTTACAGACAAACAACTCAGCAGGGTGGGTATGTGCCTAGGAGTGCTCTGTGGGTTTTTCCAAGGACAAGGGCCACACCCCCTTCCTTAGGACAGGCCTTGAGGTAGAAGCTGCTGTTATTTGTTTATTTTTAAAAATGGAGTCACATTAGTTTCTCAATAGGAATAAGGTAAGATAACATAGATAAGCAACAGTAAGACATAAGTTCATAGATAAGTTCATCAGGAGTAAGCCTAAGTAATAGTAATAAAATCATGTAACTATAAGACATAGGATTTAAACCACAGGAAAAAGATATGGAACAGTGAAAGGTGATAAGTCATTATGCCAGTATAGTTATAGATAAATATAGGCTGATAGGTTAATATAGATATAGACAAGGTTAAATCAATATAGTTGTGAACAATTGTATTAGCTTGATCGTGTAGACATAAGGCTTATATATATCAGTAGTAAAATGATGAGTAAATAAGATAACTGCAAGCATCAGATAAGTTACTAGTACTGGGATAGTGCAAATGGAGTCATTGTGGCTATATGAACAAGAAGTGTGGCCCTAGCAACTCCATCTTAGGTGTTCTTGACTCCACCTTAGTTTTTCTGTTACTACTCCTGTGAAGAGGGAACTTCATGACCCATTTCTGAGAAACAGAAATGAAAGCTGTCTTTTTTTAAAAAAAAAATTGTTTTTCTGTACTTTGTATCCCACAGAATGTACCCAACTCAGGATATGGCGGTGGTCATGGTAAGCTATATCCTGGGTTTGAGTACATTTATGGGTCTACATGACTTTAAAATAGATTATCGTTCCCACTCAGCTGAAACTCAGGATAAAGTTGTCTAACACTTGTTTGGACCCAAGATGCAGTTAAGCTAACTGCTTTTTTTAGCTTCTGTATCTTGCTTGTTTGCATGATGCGGAGAAACACCCGAGTTGTGGTTTTTGCCCTTAAGTTCTCAAGACACAGGCCAGGAAATTACTGTTCTCCCACAGAGCCTCAGTCTCTAAGGGTGGGTGACAGTCCCTGGCCAGGTAAATAAAGCTCTCTTTTGTTTGAATTCAGACTTAGAGTGTTTTCTGAGGCGGCTCCCCATAATACTATGTTGTTTGTATAGGATCTTATTTAAGATGTCTTAGCAATTAGACCCTGCTGAGCAAACATATCTTTGTCCTTCCAGGAATTTATCTATGTTCCTCCTGTTGTAAGAAGAATAGTTTATAGGACTGAGATGAGGCAAGGATCCTGACAAGATAGAAATAGCTATCTTGTCAACCCTTACAGCACTACTGAGGCAGGGCTGTTGATTAACTGATTTGCCCTCTACTAAGTGTTTTATTTTTAATTTTTTTAAAAAAAATTTTATTATTTTAGTTGTACACGGACACAATACCTTTATTTTATTTATTTATTTTTATGTGGTGCTGAAGATCAAACCCAGTGTCTCACACATGCAAGGCAAGTGCTCTACCACTGAGCCACAAACCCAGCCCAAGTAGTTTCTTGAACTCCTGACCCACTGTTCATATCTAATTGCTACATTACAGGGAACTCTTACTAAATAGTAGCCAAAAGTTCATAAAATTATCTCATGCAGTCATGTAGAAAGCAGACTTGTAAGTGATTAACTTGGTTATCTAGCTAAGGAGATTTATAACTGAAATGTTGAAGGTACTGTCTGGTCTCTTCTTGAGGCCTGTAGTAAAATGTGAGAAGAGAGAAATAAATCAGGGGAAGAATGAAAATGAATGAGAACATGATAACTTTGAAAATCCAGTCTCTTTTAATGGCAAGAGACACTAAAATTAAGACAACTTGGGCTAGAGAAAAAGTTGAGGTTGTGACCTTACAGCCTCTTGCTAAAATTTCAGAAAAATCTAAAGGTCAGAGTATTCAGTTACATAAAGGGCCCTTTCAAGAGATTGAGGGTGTATTTCACAGATCCTCCCAATCAACCCATAGAGCTTCTAGGAAGCTTAAGAGTATTGTCCCTCAGCTGTTTTAGCAGGAACTCGAGATAGAGAAAGTATTTTCATGAAAAATATGTGGGTTTGGCCTTTGTCTAAGGAGGAAGCAAACACAATTGAAATGCATGGAACACTCATAAAGTCTTTGAGAAAATGACTTCATAAGAAACACAGGCAGCTTGAACATAAAGGGACAGAGTACAAAATGAAGAGAGGCTATTGAATCCCCAAATTGATAGTGAAACCAGAGTTTGAGATGAAATTAGATTCTTCTGCCTCACCAATTTCTTTCTGGGTTCTTGTCTTGCAAATTTGAAGAATAAAATCTACAGACAGTAACAGAAGGCAAGAGTGAATGGAGTAGGATATATATTAAGTGAGAAGAAAAGAGAACTCTGGCAAGGCAAGAGGGGAACTGATAACAACTTTTCCACCTAAATGTACTAGTCTGGGGATTTATATAGCTTCTAGGTAGGGGCATTGATCAAAATCCATGAAAAAATAGGTTTGGAGTAGTACCAAGGTTATTGGCTCAGCCCATGACCTTCTAATTGGTTGTTCTTTAGGCCTTGAGCCTGAATTCTCCTGTAATTTCTATTCAGGTCGCCTCCACATCCACCTGACCCCCACCCCAATAAAGAAGTTAATTGGAATGTTTCTATGGTTAGCCTCAAGGTGTGGTCTTTATATTTGAAAAAGGCCTTAATCAGGGCCCATTATCCTAACTACTTGAACATTGACTCTCTATTCTTACTCAATACCACAGTAAGGAGGTGGATAATTAATCAGTTACAAATACGGGTTAACTTTCCAGAAGAAGGAAGGATGACTCAGCACAAAGTCAACAGTCTAGAAGATGGAGTGGAAAGCCATGGAGAATGATTCTTGGACCTTGAAACCTAATCAAGTAACTCTAAATATCTGCCTGGCTACATTTTTCAGAACTTCTATGGACCATTAACTGCTTTTTACTTTCTATTTCTCCTCCTTTTGAACTGGAATATCTATAGCTATTATGCTATGCCTGTCCCACCATTTGTGTTTGGGGGCAGATAACGTGTCTCTTTAGTTTGATAAGTTCATAGAAGGAGAGAATTATGGCCCAGTAACTGTACCAAAGATTTCAACTAGGAACCTTATCTACACATAGATCTAATTCAGATTATAAGATTCTGTAACCATAGTACATGGATAAATTCATTTTCCATATAGGAGAGAAATGAATCATTGGAGAACAGAAGGAAGACTATGCCAGACTTTAAGATAGCCCATAATTTTCCCCTCCCTATGCTGATGCCCTTGTACAATCCTTTTTCCTTGAATTTGGGTAGAACATGTAGCTTGTTTCTAACCAATAAAATATTATAAAGGTGGTGGATTACCAGTTTTGGGATTGTGTTAGGTTATATGACTTCTTTCTGCTAGCAGTTTCTTTCTCTCCATTGCTGGCTTTGAAGAAGCAAGCTTACATTAATCCTATAGACGTAAGGGAATGGATTCTGTCAACAACTTGAGAGGGCTAAAAACAGACCCTCTCCAGTTTAGCCTTCAGTGAAAACCCAGTCTTGCCTGATACCTCAATTGCAGCTTTATGAGACACTAAGCAGAGGACACAGTTAAGTTGTGCTTAGACTTCTGACCCAGAGCATCTGTGAGATAATAAGTATGTGTGGTTTTAAGCTATTATGTTTGTGGTTATTTGTTATGTAGAAGTAGAAAACATACACAATCAGACTTTTCATTGTTGTATTTTAGTCATCACTCCAGCTAAACCAGAGGCAAATTATGAAATTATATTTGCCTTCCATTTTTAAACATTTATTTCAATTTCTTTAATACCTATATACCATATATTTGGACATTGAGAATTGGAGGTAGATTTTTCTGACCTTTTGAACACTGGTTCTTAAATTTTAGCATACACTGGAATCACCTGGCAATCTCAAACTACAGATTGCTGGGCCCCAGTCCTAGAATATCTGATTCAATAGGTCTGAGGTAGAGCCCATGAATCTGAATGTTTAATAAGTTCCCAGGTGACACTGGTGCTGCAAGTCCAGGACCAGTACCCTGAGAACCATATCTATAGACTATATTTACTATAGTTCTTCTTTCTGTGGTCTCCATGATATACATTTTTTGCAGTTTGCTCTGACCCTTTTCTCATAGTGATTGATATTGTAAGCTGCTGGAATTTTCAGGTTCTGGCTGGCAGTTGCCATGGCAACCTGCACAGGGTTGCCCTGTGCCTGAGGGCCTGAGTGAGGATGGCACTAGATAAATCACTGGCATAAGTGACTTGTAAGTGACACAGACATTTTTTTTCAAGTTGTCCATTTGCTTCTGTGACCTTATTCCTAGTCCTTTCCAATTTTGGTAATGTCCTTTTAAAATTCCCCTTAAGATTTTTCTCTATGATATGATAATGAAAAAATTTTATATTTATATCATTATTCACATTTACAAAACAAGCCATACCTTTTCCAGCACAAAATTAAATTCTATTTGCATAATAATTATGTGAGGTATGCCATAGAGGTCTCATTATTATCATTTATAGAGAGTAGACATAAGGCTCAAAGAAAAAGACAACTGAAATCCAAAGTTATACAGGGAAAAGTGTAGCAGAACCAAATTTGCAACCCCAAATTTTTTGATTTTTAGCTCAATGCTTGTATTACCCAAGGCCCAGGTAGTAAGCAGTGCCATAGTCGCAAAGAGAATTGAAAGGAGCTTAACAAAGGAAACCCATGAGCAATGGTGAAGAACTCCAGATTATCATCTGGAGAATCAAGAGAAGAGAGTGGTTAATGGAACCTGAAATGAGAAATATAACTATAGCTGCAGTTATAAGAGGACCCCTGTATTAGTCTGTTTTCTATTACAATAACAAAATACCTGAGGCTGAGAACTTAAGATGAAAAGAGGTTTATTTAATTCACAGCTTTGGAGGTTCAGGGACTAATGCCAGTATTAGCTTGACTCTGGTGAGGATCTCATAGCCGATAATATCACAAGGATGCAAGTGCACATGGGAATGAGAGATCAGAAGACAAGAAATGAAAGTGTGACTGGGAGTTATCCAGGGTCCCATAAGAACTATGTTAATCCCTTCTGAAGCCAGGCCTTTAATGACCTAAGGACCTCCCACTAGGCCCCACCTCTTAAAGTTCCACCACCTCAACACCACCACACTGAGGACTAAGTGCCTACATGTGAACCCTTGGGGGCATAAACCATAGCAGCATCCAACAGAATCTGTGGCCTTTAGTAGAAGAATGGAGCCACTGGAAACCTACAACCCACATGGAAGTGGTTCAGGGCAATAAACAACCAAATTTCTCTTCCCAAATTATGAGGCAGGCCTAAAATGAATCAGAGACATTTGTCTCACTGCTGTTTAATTAGAAGGCTAGACTTTTGACCTTGGTTTGGTTTCTTGAACTCAGAGATAAGGATTTGAGTATAAGTAGTTTATTAGGAAAGATCAGGGAATACTAATAAGGAAATAAAGAAGAGAGGGAGGGAAACCAAGAAAGACAGTGTTATCAATCCAACTATCATAGTGACTGGCACTTAGTTCCATGGGTAAATTTTGGGAACTACTGTAAATTGCACTCCTCAGAATCATCCAACTTGAGGAGACAAAGAATTGGAACATTTGCACACCGATTCTTGTAGAGGACTGATTGAGGGCTGCTTTTGCAAAGCATTAAATCCTGACACTCCCAGCTTGTCACATGTACAAGCACAGTGATGTCTTGTGGTTTTAAAAATAGCCTTCTGACCCAGAGATGCAGATACTGGCTGTCAGAAGTAATTTTGAGTGCAACAAACTGTATATGGGTGAGACATTGACAACATGTGCTACATTGTCATATGCAGGATTGTGCTCATCCACACTATGGTCTCTACACACTTGATACAGTTCCTAGATTGCTGTATCTACATAGAATTCTGTTTGATCATGTGCAAACTGAAGCCTGCATGATTGTTTTGAAGATTATAATGATACCAGTCCACTGGAGATTGGGAACAGATTCTTGCTCCCCTGTATTGAAGATTAAACACCCTAGACACACAGAGGCAAGCAAAGAGAGTAAGTTTTATTTAAGAAAGTGTTAGACACAGACTTTTCTGAAGAGAAGGGGACTTTCAGAGCTGAAAGCCCATGAGAGGAGTGAGGCTTGCTTTTTTATATACCCCAGAACCCCTATTTTTTAATTATTGTCTTCTCTTTCCTCCCCATATACACATGACCAAGAACAGGGGCAGAGAGGTTAACTGTTAGCAACTAGAGTGCTAAGGAGCACAATTGCAGAGTTTAACTGTTAGCAACCCATTGTTCTCTCTTTGATAACCAGTCTTCATCCTCTCTTGACCCCCATCCTTCATTACCTACACTGACTGCTTGACCTTTGCCTCCACCTCAGTTTGCTGAGAAATGTGACATATCCTGGCCACTTAGGCCAGGCAGGACTGACAGGCATATTGCTTTTTGGCAAAGAAAGTATGTGAGGGTCAGCATAGTGGGCCCAATTTATAGAATTATTCTCTTAACCTTGTGCTCCCACCAATCTCATCTATCTGTCCCCTAACAAGAACATTGCTAGATAATTACCATAATGGGCAGTGGAATTTGTAGTAAAACATCTGAGATGCATTTTGACAAAATTTTAAGGTTCCAGAGAAAAGAAAGACATATTACCAAATAGTCAGAGGATCATGTAGCTAACATATCAGCTGCAATTAAGGGATGATCTGTACCTTGAACTCCAAGCTGTCAATCCCCAATCCAAAGGACAACACAATAAGGAAAGTAATAGTGCATACTTGCATTGCTTAGTATGTCTGTTTATTGCACTGATCTGGCTACAAAAGATACCTAATCACTGTGACTCCACTGAAAAACCAAAGCTTCAAAGTGCTGTCATTTTCCATCAAGTTTCAGAGCAGCCAGTTGTCTGTCTCATGCATACCTTCTCTATTTACCCCTCACTAAGTTTGCATCTCTCATTCCAGCCAGGACATCTGTCCTGCTCTACATCTGAGACCTCAGCATGATCTTGAATCCACACAGATACAAGTTTTAGAAGGGAAGCATTTTCTGTGCCACATTGTGCTGAATTATTTACTCCCAGCCCTGGGATTCAGAAAGCTAGCTCATTCTCAGCACTGAATTTTACTGCAATACAAAGAAAGAAAATAAGTAAATAAGAAGAGAAAGGAAATAAATCCCTTGGAGACCTTCTGCATATGAAATATCTTTTGAAATGGAGCCTGATGCTGAAATAATCGTGTCATTTAGAGTGCAATACTAATATGCTCACAACTGTGGCTAAATGCTGGAGCAAAACACAATTTTGCAGCAGTACATTTGCAGCTGTTTGTTAAAAAAAAGTGAACCTAAAATTTGCATGGATTTATCTAATTAAGCATTCCAAAATGCAGAAATTGACTCCAAAATAATGCCATCAACACTTATATGAAAAACAACAATAAAGACAGGTAATAGAAACTAGGATGTCTCTATTTCCTTGGAGATCAGAATGTGGGAAAAGGATATGATATAGGTCAGGAGGTATTTATATGGCCATAAAAGAAAATAATTCACCTCCTCTCAGGATATGTGTCTCAGAGGGGGGTTCAAGAACATTCCCAATGTATTTGAATGGGACTGTAATCATCTAGTCACAAAAATATAATGTAATTTTATTTTTGTCTCTACTATTCCTTTACATTTATTCAGAAGGATAATTCCTTCCCAGCCCTTTGACAAAAATCCTGGGAAGCTACATTTCTTTTCTGCGGCACTTAGGTAATAAAAATTCCTATAGTCACCTTAAATCCAAAGCACATCTTTTTTTAAAAAAATTTTTAGTTTGTTACTTTTGCTCAAAAACGTAATCTTCAGACTTTGTGGAACTTTAAAAGCATTTTATTTATTTTAAATGTCACATATAATTGTACATATTTATGGAGTAGAATGTTCTGTTTCAATACATGTAAACATTGTATAATGATCAAATAGATTAATTATCATATCATCATCTTAAATATTAATCATTTCTTTATGGTGAAAACATAAGTTCTGGCCTTCTATTAGACAGTAGGGTTACCATAGTTAACAATAATGTGTTATACATTTCAAAATAACTAGAAGAGAGGATTTTGAATGTTCTCAGCACATTCTTTTTTTAGTAACTGTCAGTAACTATAATTTCCAGGTCTGTATAATGATCAAAACCTTAAGCATGACTTGGTACTGATGGGAAGCCTGGAGCAGAGTAAGGGGTGGGGGGAGATGTGGTTGGCTATTTTTCTGAAGGAGAAGGAAGAGTGCTTCTCTGTCTTTTCTCTACCAACTGCTCCCCTGCATCAATATGTGGGGAGGTAGGAGAAGCCCATAGAGAAAGCAAGCCCTATGTAACTGAAATGCTTATGAACCCTGTCCACTAGTGGCCTGGTAGATATGAAATTCTGTCTCTTTTCCTCATGGATGCTGTTGTGGGAGTTTTGGAGATTCCCTTTCCCACCAAATGTCAAAGATCTCTCTCCTGTAGTTCTCTTCTTTGGAGGTCATGAACTCCCTCCTGTCTCACCTCTATGCTGTTTCTCAGTCCAAGGTTAGCATGTTTGGCCTATTGTTAGCTTCTTTTCTCCAGATAGACTTTTCACTCCTCCAATAGGCCCAAATCGATCTTTGTTTATTCAATCTGTCTCTCTCTGTGTCTCTTTTTCTATCACACAAACAAACATACATACATAACTGGTCCAAACCTGCTTCACAGGGAACACTTACACATCCTTTACTGTAATGAATTCAAGGCATATTGGTTGATCCCACTGCAGCCACTCAATGGGGAAGTGGGTTTATCCATTTCACATATGAGGTAGTGTCCTCCCTCAAATCATAGGCAACACACATGACTCCATCAAATGGTCTCCTTAAACCTCTCTCTCTTGATTTGAGGTAAAGAGGGAAATACTTCCTGACCTTCTCAATAGGGCTTTCTCAAATGAATCGTGACATATTGCCCTCAACTTTTTTCCACACGCTATGGGTGAGAGTCATAAAATTCATAAAATTTGTTTGGGGTCATTTTTTCTGCAAATCTTGTAGGAAAGTGTCTCACAAGTCACTTGTATCTGTTATGTCTTAGTATCTCAGCAGAAATTTCTATTTTAACATCCAATTACAAAATAGAAGTGTGAGTAGGCAGTGCTTCCCTCAGTCAACACTTGAAGTGCCCACAGACTCAGCAATAAGGAAACCCTGGGCTGCTATTTTTGGATTTTCAGAGGGCCTTGGAATCGCTTTTACTGAAGGCTAGTACATCAACAGCATTTATTGGTAAATTACTCTGAGCCCCCAAGGTAGGTATGATGTGTAACCTGCTATTTCTCTTTTTTTTTCTCCCAGAAAAAGACCTAGAAGTATATAAAAATGAAGTGGCTTGCCTAGAGACATTAATAAGCTGTTAGAACTTGAGCTTTGTGTGATCAGCCAACTGACTAACAAACATGTGGCATAATTTAATCTAATTTCTTTCAGTCCTCCAGGTCTCAAGTTTAGATCAATCTTGAAAGGACTATTGGTAGTGCAGAATCAGAAGGCTCAATAAAGTCTTGAATTTTCATCCTTGGAACAGAAAGTAAAAGAACTGGTAACAAAGCTGGAAGGCAAGGGATTATTGGATCTATTGGCAGACTAAAATTTAGAAGAATCAATGCACAAGAATAACTTGAAGTTAAAGCAAAGTTCTCTTATCTTGTTGATTTTTCTGTACTCCTTGATGAAACATGAACCTCCCTCCCATGAAGTGAGTCTCCATCTTAGAGATGACTCTTCATCTTACCCCTCTCAGCAGATTGTAAAAGACTGCTGCCTACTAGGCAGTCTGCTGTCCTTACTTTCTGCCTCCCCATTGATATTTTCATGTTCCAGATGAACCTTCTTATGCCCAAAGACACACACACACACACACACACACACACACACACACAATATAAACATATATGCATTTTATGGCAAAGAATGGCACACAGACCACATTTCTTATCCAAAATTATGCAAAAGGAAACTGTTGTGTACCATTTTCAAATCTGGTTCATAATCCCCCCATCCACTGTTTCCTTTTCTACTGACTTGATGCAAATGAGCCCAGAAAGCTTAGAAGCTGCATGCTGAGAATGTATCTAACATCATGATAAAAGCCTGGGCCTCATCATCACTTCTTGGAGTATTGCTGTTCACCAATTGGACCACTCATTTGAGCTTCATTTGAGAAAGAAATAAACTTCTTTTGTGTTTGAACCATTGTATATGTTTGCATTTGTATGTTGCAGCAGCTATGGTTATGTTAACTAAAATAGACTCCCTGAGAAAAGTTGTTAGGCCAATATACAACTCATCTTATGTTTCAGTAAAGAATTTCACAGATCAAAAATTGTAAATATAACCTTGAGCTCCATTAGACAGAACTCACATCTTGGTTATTTTTGTATTCTCCTAATAATCATTCTTGAAAAAGTCTTCCATGTGGTAGAAATTCAATGTCAATCTGTTTAAAATGTTTAAACAGTATAGGTTAGTATAGGTTATAAAATATTGATGTGCTAAACAAATGTTTATTTAATAAATGAATAAATTATTGAATAAATGATATAAGTTGGTGGAAATAAGTCTCACTTTTATAAGTTATAGATAAATTTTTTATTTGTAAAATCAGAATCATAAAACCTTGCTGTTCATATCTCACAAATCATATGTTAGCATCAAATTAGAGAATTCACTTTCAAGCATTTGATTCTTAATTTACTAAGTGTTAAGCACATGTAAATTCTTTAATATAATTTGGATAAGTTATGTATAATTTGTCAGTATGTTGACAGTATGCTAATAATAGTATTGAAGCTCAAAGAAGGAGAATCATCTGTGAAGCACGTCTAAACATCTTAGAAACATTTTTAAAATGTTACATTGGTGACCTAAAGATTTTACACTTCTCAAAATGCAGAATCTCTACCAGTTTGTGGATAAAATAATATCCACTATTTGTCACTGGACTCAAGAGAATCAGTGTCCTGTAATTATGAGCAGACATATGTGTTCCATATCTCCCCAGGGTGTACATGCCACTTCTTGGGTTCCTACTTAGTGATCAGAGTCAGAAAAGCATTAAGCAACACTGCAGTGCCAAATTCTATGGAAGTTCATTCAGCCATATTATGTGATTGAAATATCAGAATGCTTAAATACTCTCAGGCATATGAAAATACATTTGGGGATGTCTGGAACCAAGCTGGCAAAGGATAACTACAAGGAATTTTTTTATAAAATAGATAAGAGCCCATCATCCAGGGAATGGTTCTGTGTGGACTTTTGCTCAGAAGCTTGAGAATGGGGATTGGGCAAAAATGGCCACCCAGTATACCAATGGTAATTACAACTCCTCACCAGCTGAAGTTAGGAGGTGTATGCAGAAGACTTCAAGGACTCCTGAAAGAATATTCCTTGAATTACCTAAGCAGGTGACCTTCACCAAGATTAAGAGTTCTGGAAGTTCAATGTAGTCCAACCTATTTTAGTCCCTAGTTCTCCATCAGAAAAATCAAGAGGAAGCTCATAAACCAAAACCAAAATTTCTGTTATGCATGTTCCCTCTTCTATTAGTGAGAATCAAGTGGTAACCTCCACATTCTGTGTATTTTCTTTACTCCTCTTAAACTAAATATCAGTTTCTAGCACTATCTGATTTGGAGCATCATGCCTTATATTTCTGTTTATATCAGTCACCAGAAGAAGTCCAGAACTCCACATCCTACTTTGTCCTCTGACCTCTAATCTCCTTATGGCTTTAAACATTGAATTTCCCATTACCCACTTCTTCTGCCTTATCTCTTAAAAGAAATGGAACTTTCTGTCAAACATCTATCAACCATCATCCAAATTCCCTATATCCCCTCATATTTCCTTGACTATTCTCTCACATTTCTTGCTTCAACTGAAACTTACTTCTCCTCTGAAGACCTTGCCTTCCTTGCAGCCTCCTCAAGTGGTGGCTACTTTCTCTCCAACCTCTCATAGCATGGGTCTAGATGTCAGCTAGTATCTACTTTTCCCCTCATTGCCTCTTTGATCCTTGTTCCTAATTCCTCCCTAAGACTATGTATGTAACTTGAATGACATCCACGTTGCCGATTCTAGTGGTCCATTCTACTTTTTATTTGATAAGTCAGCAACATTTTACCCAGTTGATCACATTCTGTTGAGACACTTTCTTCATTTGGCTTCCAAGATACCACACTTTCTTGCTTGCTTCCTACCTTGCTGGTTGATCTTTCTTCATCCCTTTATGGCTTCCTCCTTATCCTGCTGACCTCTAAATGAGAGCCCCAGGACTTAATCTTTGAACCTCTTTTCTCTGGATATACACACTGCCTCAGTGGTCTCATTCAACCTCATGATTTTTCTATGTTCTCCATTTGTTGGTGACTCTACAAATTATATTTGCATCTCAGGCTATTTTCCTTGATCTTCAAATGTATATATCCAAGGGCCTGCTGACATCTGCATCTGGATAATAGTAGGCATGTAAATGTTAACACATGAAAATATTGAGCTCCTAATCTTTTTCTCTAAAGCTCTTCTTGCCAATAGTAATTAATGTAATTCTGGTTTGCCAGTTGTTCAGGCCCCAAAACTTGAAGAAGTTATACTTAACTTCTTTCTCTGTCTCTCTCTTTCTCTCTCTCTCTCTCTCTCTCTCTCTGCACATTGAATTCACCAGAAAATTCTGATGGAGCTCATATATATATATGGAGCTCATATATATATATGGAGCTCATATATATATCCTCTCATATATATATTCCATACATATATAATCTTCCATATATATAATGTGTATATATATATACATATATATATACATATATATATATATATATATATATATATATATATATATATATATATATATATATATATATAAAACTAGTTCTTACTTTTGGTACCAGGGATTGAATCCAGGGGTGCTTAACCACTGAGCCATATTCCCAGCCCTTTTTATATTTTTAAATATTGAGACAGGGTCTCTCTATGCTACTCAGAGCCTCACTAAATTGGTGAGGCTGTGTATTAACTTTTACTCTACAACTCTGGTACAAGCAACTCTTACCTCTCTCTTGGATTGCTGTGTTAGCTTCTTAACTACTTTTGTCCTTGCCTCCTACATTTCTATTCTAAACACAGCAACTAAAGCAATCCTGTTAAACATAAGCAGAACATATCATTCCTGCACTTACAACCCTATAATAGCTTTCTGGCTCACACTGGATAAAAGTCAAAATTCTTGCAATAACTTGCAAGGCCCCACATGATATAGCCATTTGTTATGTCTCTGACCTCATCTACAATGAATCCAGTCCCCAAAACTTTCTTGCTGTTCTTTGTATATTCCAAGCACACTCTTGCTTTGGGCCTTTGCACCTGCTTTTTTCTCTGTACAAGTTATATTCTTTCCATAATATTCATATGACGAACTGTTTCACCTCCTTCACATCTATTTAAATGCAACCATTCCTCTATCTTTGACACCCCCTTATCTTCATTTCTTGCTTTTTCACCTCAGCACTTATCATGATGTATCAAACTAGATATTTTATTTATCTTATTGATAGTCTGTCTCTTCCACTAAAATATAACTTGCATATGGATCCATTGCTATATACCTAGAACCTAGAAATATGTTATCCATACAATATACTAAGTTTATAGTAGACATTTAGAAAGTGTTTATTGAATACCATGTTATTCTTCTTCTTCACTGATCAAAAATTGAATGCAGTACTCTTTGTGCTCCTATTATCTTAGCACCATGGCCCTGAACTCATAGTCACCTTTTTTTTAAAAAAAAGTTTTCAGTTGTCAATGGACTATTATTTTATTGATTTATATGTGGTGCTGAGAATCAAACCTAGTGCTTCACACTGCTAGGCAAGCACTCTACCACTGAGCCACAAGCCCAACCCTCATATTCACCTTTTATATCCTTCCTCAATTGCATCTTCTATTAGTGTTACCTAGTTTCTGTCATAACCCTGCTCAAACATCAGCTATCATTCTACCCAACTTACCATGTATTCTAAGTTACAGTGACATTTTATGTTATATATCTTTCTTTAGTGTCCATGGTCCATGCTTATACTCTGAAATAGCATCAGAGCACTCTACAATGGTCCTAGAATAGTGTTGAGATCACACTTATAGTCAGAATGGATCACATGGTTCTTGACTGGCCTTGGAAGGGCAAATCATGAACTAACTCCCATAATTTAGAAGGTTGCTTGGAGACAAAATTATGTCTAGAATTCTGGAGCCCTAGGGTTCCTTCTAGTCCCCAGAACATTTGGGGGATATATTATGATGATTTTGTTATCAATAACTTTACTGAATTCTTACAATGTACTAGGCATAGTTTATATAATTAATTCATTGAATTCTTTCATCAACCTAATGTAGTACTACTATTATCCTTAACTTAGATGTGATGAAACTTAAGTACAGAGAGGTTAAGGGGCCCCCAAAGTCACATTGTTCAAAAGTGGAAGAGACTAGATTTAAAATCAAATGTTTACTACTGCCAGGGTACCATGGGAAGTTGTGGTCCAATTACTCTATTAAGCTACAACCAGTGAGTCCCAAATCCTATGACTTCTTCTCTACTGGATAAATACAAGGAGCAGGAATGATGCCTCATGACCTGCCTTTGTAGGAATTTGCTTTCCTAATATATATTTCTCCCTACTCTGCATTCTATATATTGAAATGGTGGGCAGGGGAATAATCTCAGAGAGTCTGCTAGCAGATAAGCAAAAATACTAGATGCACTTTTCCACCTCTTGCACTGGCTCACTGGTTGGAGGTTTCAAATCACATCTCAAGCTTCTTGGAACTCAAAATTGAGTTATCTGACTTGGTAAAATGTAGCTTTCTCACTTAAAATGATTTGCCCAAGGGGCCTCTGGGATTTCAAATGTACTTAAAAGCAACAACTGTGTTGAATCACAGAAATATATGGGATTGCATTTCTGTTGGAGAACACACAGGTATTAAACAGAGGGGGAAATGTTTGAAGTCCAACAAGCTTTGAGTTTCATCTTACCCACCACAACTGAAAACCAAATCATTTGATGAAAGCAAAATACAGCTGTGTTCCCTCTTATAAGTGTTATTGTGGCCTCCTCTCTTGACATTGCAATGCTATCTCTGTAGGAACATTTTCACCTATGTCTACTAACCAAAGATTGTGACAGAACCTAGGTAACACTAATAGAAGATGCAATTGAGGAATCAGGAAGAGTTCATTTTCCAAGGTCTGTCTGGAAGAGAGTGGGCTGGGGGAGGTGAAGAGCATATATTCCTATCAACAGATGACCATTGTTTTCCTCTCAGCAGCAAATACAGTTCTAAACAGAGTGGCGAAGGAAAACAGCCTCACCCATGGCCCCTGAGATAATATCAAAAAGATTACAGGGCCTTTATCTTTTCACTAGTGTTGCAGTAGAGTGTAGTATATGGACATAGACTTGGGATTCAAAGAGATCTACATTGAATTCTCACTCTGCCCATTTATTTACTCACTGCATAACCTCAGGCAGATTACTTTGCCTCTCTAATTAGGTTATTTTCCTTTTTATTAAACAGAGAGAGTTGTTGTGAGGATTCAACAAGAAATATTTGGAAAATGATTCCAACAGTGCCAAGCACATAACAAATATTTAATAAATGTCGGTTGTTGTTACTTCCTGTCCGTCAAACACCCACTGGTCTTTATTCTTTATTATTAAAATCTGCTTTCACGTGTTTTTTTTAAAAACAAATTTTTGTAGTTGTAGATGGACAGCATGCCTTTATTTTATTTGTTTATTTTTATGCAGTGCTATGGATCAAACCCAGTGCCTCACACATGCTAGGCAAGTGCTCTGCCACTGAGCTGCAACCCCAGTCCTGCTTTCACATGTTTTATTTGCCTGAGATATAAATGAAAACAAATTCTTACTGTCATAAGTTCTTTCTTTTCAGATTTAAAAAATACTTTTTAAGAGACAGGCTCTTATTATGTTGCCCAGGCTGTCCCTGAACTCCTGGGTTCAAGTGATCCTCTTGGTTCAGCTTTTCAGGTAGCTGAGACTAGAGATGCACACCACCATGCCTGGTTTAATTCTGAATTCTTGAACCCAGATAGGCACCTAACATGGAACTAAGAAAAAAATACAGAGTTCTCCCAACAAGTTAATTTATTCCAGACCTGCCTGGACCTCTGTAATAAGACAGTAAAGTGGAAACACTACTGGTTTGGGAGCCAAATTTGAAGGTCAAATCTAAATCTAAGGAAATCTGCATAGCTTCAGAACATTAGATAAATCACTTCAATGCCTTGGGTCTCTTTAAAATTGATAAAAAGTTTTAGGGGGTCTTATATCAGTGTTTTTAAATCATTTTTTGTGCCATGAAACTATATTTTCAAATAAACTTTCATAGAGAAATACCGTGTATAGATCAGATAAAATGGATTAGGGAGGTAAGTTTCCAGAGCCCCTCTCCTGAGGCCTTGGAATGTTCCATGACCGACAGCCATCAATGGAGAGTCATTGCACTGTGCTGCTACTCAAATTCATGATCACCACATGTTGTTTGGATCTCATTCTCTAGGCCTGCTGCCTTCTTTCCTTAAATACCAGACTGTCATAACCCTGCTCAAACATCAGCTATCATTCTACCCAACTTACCATGTATTCTTCTTTCCTTAAATACCATCTGTTGCTCAGATTGTCCTGTCTTTCTCTGAACCTGTTCTGTTTATACCTATATTTCATTGTAGTCTTCCTTATACTTGAAAAGTATTCACATTTCTCCTTCCCATAGGATCTATATCAGTGGTCATAGTCTTGCACCTTTAGACTGTTCTAAATGACAGGCTTCTTTCATTTGATCAGTGCCATGTTTAAAAAAAAAGCGTTAAAATCTTTCTAGATGAATGTGCGTTCTCAAGCTCCTACTAATCCCCACTATTCTCTACTACTCTTCTTTTATCCAAATTAAACATTTAGATTGCTTTTCTACCCCTCCCAAAGCTACCGACTTTATGACAACAGATCTTCTGTGTCATTCAGTGTCCTTCTGAAGTCTAATTTTTTGGCTCCTCTAGTTGCTCCCATCTCAACGATCCTATTGTAATTATAACATAATTGTAAAGATAAAAGTAACACAAATAGAAAAAAAAGTAGAGACTAAGAGAAGTTTAATTTGGGGGAACTGCTTACAAAAAGAGAGCAGCCAATCAACTTGTTCGGCATCTCTTATAAAAATGTATAATGAGTATACAATCTCTTCTTGATTGAGTGGTCAAATATGCCACCATGGAATAGAATTAATTTGAAAAGATTCTGCTTAATAATCATGATCATTAGTATATTAAGATAACACTAATTTCAATTAAGGAAAATCCTCAAAATCTCAAAAGCTTAACACAATAGAACTTAATTTCTTACATACAAATGTAGTGTGGGTGTTTAGTATATGGATAACTTAAAATTTTTATTTTAAAATTATTTTTGGTTTACAGTAGAATTGAAAAGATAGTGTAGAGTTTTCACATGCTTTTCTCTTAGTTTCCCTAATGATAGCATTTTATATAATCATGGTGAAGTTATTAAAAATGTGAAATTAACATTGATATAGCATTATTAACTAAACTACAGATTTTAATCAAATTTTACCTGTTTTTCTTTTAATGTCTTTTTTTATCCCATGTCTAATCTAGGAGATGACATTGCATTTAGTCATCATTATCTCTTTAGTCTCCTCCAACCAGTGACAACTTCTCAGTTTTTACTTGCTTTTTTTTGACTTCAGCACTTTTGAAGAGTAGTGGACAGGTGTTTTGTAGAATGTCCTGAAATTCAGGTTAGTTTATGAATTCTTGTGGTAACACTAGGATTATCAATATTGGAAAACTACCAAAGAAGTAAAGTCCCTTCTCTTCACATCATATTATGGGTCCATGATAGTCACATAACTTTCACTGATAATTAGTCTTGATCCCCCCAGTGAAGTCAGCATCTGGCAGGTTTCTCAGTTCTTTGGAAGCAAGCTACAAAATCCAGCCCCAGCTCAAGGGGAGACAAAATTAAACTCCACTCTGTAGAGAAAGAAGGACAAGGAATTTGTGGGCATATATGGCATATATTAAAACCACTAAATAAATACTTCTAGGGAGGTTGGTTGTTTGTTTTGACAGGATCTTGGTAAATTGCTGAGGCTGGCCTTGAACTTGTGATCCTCTTGCCTTAGCCTTCCAAGTCCCTAGGATTATAGATGTGTGCCACAGTGCCCAGCTGGGGACGCTACTTTGAGGCTATGCAAACATCTCTTTTCACCCTAAAGTTTTTCCCATTAATTTTGGCATTCTTCAGTGGGTTCTACCTATAGCAATTATTATTGTGCTATTCAAGTTCTGCTTTTATATATTTTTCATTCTTTTGACATTAATTACATGGACTGTAATAAGTTTTTTCTTTTTCCTAGTTATTTATTTATTCAACTATTTATAAGTATGGACTCATGGATGTTTATGTATTCTTTGTATTTTAATTCAAAATTCACGTTATTTATTTTGTTGCTCAGATTGTTCCAGGTTTGGTCATTACTTCAACTTTCAAGTTGGCTCCTATGCCATTTTGACATGTTTACATCTTTAGAAATTTGTTTTATATTTTCTTTTCTTTATTTATTTCTTTAGAATTTTTTTTACAGTAGTCCCATCTTTTCTGCAGTTTTGATTTCCACAGTTCTAATTACCTACAGTTAATTTCAGTCTGAAAATATTAAGTGAAAAATTTCAAAAGTAAAAACAATATGAGTTTTAAATAACTTTTATTATGATACATTGTTATAATTGTTCTATTTTTGCTGTTGTTAATGTTTGCACTCTCTTACTGTGCCTAAGCTATACATTAACCTTCCTCATAGGTATGAATGTATAGGACAAAACATAGTATATATAAGGTTCAGTACTATCTACAGTTTCAGGCCTCTGAAGAATATCCTATAACATATTTCCTGTGGAATATAATATATTTCCTGTGAGTTACCATATTTTCTGTCACTACAGATGCTCCAGGGTCATGCTCTGCCTTATTCACAACTATATTGCTTAATTTCCAAATATTTGAGGGTTTTATGAATAGCCTTTTTATTGATTTCTAGTTTGATTCCTGTATAGTTCAAGAATATATTTTATATGATTTCTTTTATTTTACATTTGGTAAGATTGGAGAAAGGGGGTCCAAGAGTGAACATTATCACATCCCTTTTTGTGTAGATACGGAGTGCTTAGCCAAATTCCCTCCACACTGCCTAGTGTATTTTCATTTTTATCTTAGCTTTTAAACTACTCTTGGTAGATCTTGTTATGTTTTAGGGAGTGGAGAGAGGGATTGGGTGTTTGAGGGAAAGAAATGGACAAAAGAAAAGAAGGGACTTAAAAGATGTGATGTATTCCTAACTCTTACCTTAAAATTTTTTGTTTCAAGGGAAAGCAAAAGAAAGCAAGAAAGTATGTCTCCATGAAACAAATAGTCTTATAGATCAGAAGCTTAGAGGAAATGATAGATTAAAACCTAGAAAGAAACATCTCAGTGTGCTGAAGGAAAAAGAAGTTTCCTAACACCCTTCTTATAGAATTGATTGTGTAATGGCTAAAATTCAGAAACTGAGGCAAAAGTATTAGCTGGCTCAAAGGATGGCCAATGATCCGAAATCCTATGAAAATTACTATTTAGTACGGAGAGTAACTCAGCACCAGGATTACATCATTCCAAGACCTTAAACGAAAAAATCTGTAAGATCCTTGAAGTTCATATCATCCACAGATATAACATTAAGTGGATACCAGATGATTATGGAGCCTCTTGGTTCTAATTCTTACAAGAGAAAGTTCTGCTTTCCTTTGACTGACTTTTTCTGTTGCCAGTTCATTAAACTTGTCAAAGCATGAATTATTATTCTACCCACCCATTTGCTCTATTATGAGCTTCATGTGGTTAAATACACTCATTTTTTGATGCTGTTTTGAAAATGATATTTTGGTTCCTCTAAAAATGTGTTGAAATTTTTTTAATATAAATCAGATGTTCTGGTGATTGTTCACATAATTTGATGTTCTCAACGAACATGTATTAAGTTTATACTAGGTACTTAATAAGATAAAGTCCTGCACTAAAGACCTCATATTATGGTAACATGTAAATGAAAACAACCACAGTAAAATAGCAATGCTGGTAGTTATGGGCATATAAAAGGGGAAAGAATGGTTTCTTTCCACTTGGTTGGATTAGGAGGGGGGAAAGGCTAGAAGTAGTGATGTTTGAGTTAATCTCACAAATGAATAGGTGTTTGCCCAGTAAATAAGGCAAAAAAAAATTGAAGCATAAGAAGTCATATGAACAGAAGCGTGGAGACATGAATGTTATCTGATGTGAATGTGCTTGACCTGTTTGGATAACTGCCAGAAAGTTTTTATGAGTAGAACATAGGAAATCATGAGAGGATGGGTTTGTATCCACATCTGAGACTCCAAAGGTAGGATGTGAGAGAAATGGAGCCTTTCATGGCATGCTAAAATGTTTGAACTTGGTCCTAAGGTCAGTAGGGCATTATTAAATTTTTAAGCAGAGTGGATAACATGATCAAAGTGGGTTTTAAAAATTACAAGATAGTATAAGAACAGACAAATCAAATCATTGAGAGTTCTATAGCAAATCTAGAAATAAACTTATGTATTTATAAGAATTTAGCATATTATTAAAATGGTATTTCAAATCTATGGGAAAAGGAAGTTGTACTAGAAGGCCAAAGAGTTAGGAATCATTCTATTAAGAGTAGAATCCTGATTTTACCAGTTAATATCTGTATAACCTGGATAAATCACAAGCATTTGATACCTTCCTTCCTTTCTCTTTAAAATCTTTGTTTAATCCTCAAAATAAGCTTGATAAGATTAAATTGAATACCTGGCCCAAGTAAGTGTTTTTCAATAAATATTAGTAATTATTGTATTAATGTAATGGCAAAATGGCTATCCATTTAAAAAAATACTTAAATTCCTACTTCCCATGATTCATAAGAATATATTTCAAATAGATCAAAAAATAAACTCTTTTTAAAGCTATGAAGTATTAGATAAATGTGTTTATAAACTTTAGGTAAAAATGAAATCTTAAAGGTATAAAAGAAAATAATTGATAAGTCTGAATACATTATAATTATATATTTCTGTGCAAGACACTCTCCTCCCTCCAAAAACAAATGATTGATCAGATTTATATGTGTGTGTGTATACATACGTTAGATACATCTATACAATATATAATGTTAATTCATTAGCAAGGATATTAATGAATACTTGTGATGCTGACAGATGGGCAAATAGAGAATTGTTTGGTAGGATCCATTAAAATAAAACTGCAGCTAACCCATGAGCCCAATTCAATTTTTGGTTACTTACAGGTATCACACAGGTGATTGAGTTTAAAATGTCTCAGCATGATCAATGTAATATATATGCAAAAAGAGATATTCACATATGTACCAGAAAGCACATAGAAAAATGTTTACTGCACTGCTATTCATAATAATAAAAAATAAAAACAATCTAAATGTCTATCAAAAGTATCTTAAGTAGGGCTGTGGCTCAGTGGTAGAGCACTTGCCTCACAGGTGTGAGGCACTGGTTTCAATTCTCAACACCTCATATGAATAAAATAATGTCCATCAACAACTAAAATAAAAGTATCTTAAGTAAGGAGTGTCAAGAACATTTATAAAGAAAAATGTAGGTTTGAAACAGACAAAGGACTTTTTAAAATTTGTTCTAATTAGTTACACATAACTGTAGAATGCATCTTGACACATTGTACACAAATGGACCATAACTTCTCATTCCTCTGGCTCTATATGGTGCTGAGTCACACCAGTAGTATAATTATATATATATATATAGTCTGTCTCATTCTACCATACTTCCCATCATCACTGCCCCGCCAGACAAAGGACTTTAAAGATTTTTCTACAGATATACAAATGTTCAACAAGCTCATAAACAGATATTCAACATTACTAATTATTAGGGAAATACAAGTCAGAGCCACGATGAAATATCACCTCACACTACTTAGAAGGCAGTGTGAAAACAAAACAAAGATATTTGAAGATGCTGGTCTTAAAGAGTGGATTGATTCAACTCCAAGCCTAGGAATGCTGGCAGACACCAGAAGATTAAGAGGCAAGGACAGGATTCTCCTCTATAGCCTCAGGAGGCAGCATGGTTCTCCTTTGATTTTGGCCTACAATACTTATCTCAAACATCTGCTTTCCATAACTGTGAAAAACTAAATCTGTTGTTTTAAGCCACCAAGTAAGTTTGGGGCAATTTGTTACAACCATTTAGGGATAATAGCAATATCTAGGTTATTTTATCTGCTTGGTGTTTTATAAGCCTCTTAGATCTGTGATTTGATGTCTGTCACTAATTTTGAAAAATCCTCAGCCAGTATTTCATTGTCTTTTTTTTTTCCTTTGCCTGTATTCTTTTTTCCTTCTGGAACTTCATTACAGATATGTTAGACCATTTGATGTTATCACATGGCTCTTTCATCTGCTGTTTTTCTTCGCACTCTTTTTTCTCTTTGTATCAGCTGGGGTAATTTCTGTTTTTTTTTTTTTTAACTTTGTTTTATTTATTTATTTTTATGTGGTGCTGAGGATGGAACCCAGTGCCTCACGTGTGTCCAGTAAGCTGACCACTGAAGTACAACCAGTTGGGATAACTTCTATTGATCAAGATCACTGGTTATATCTCTTTTATTTTTATTTTTTTAGGTACATGGGGATTGAACCCAGGGCCTTGTGCATGTGAGGCAAGCACTCTACCAACTGAGCTATAGCCCCAGCCCATTGGCCATATCTCTGTTTTGAATCTACTGATGAGTCTTTCAAAAACATTCTTCATCTTTGTCATTGTATTTTCACTGGTAGCATTCCATGTTGCTTTTAATTATAGTCTTCATCTTCCTGCTAAAATTAACTATCTATTTTTGCATGTTACCTATCTTTTCAATTAGAGCCTTTAAAATACTAGTTATAGTAAATTACCTACTAGTTCCAAACCTGTGTTATAACTGAGAATGCTTCTGATTGCTTGGTCTCTTTATAGTGTTTATCTTGCCTTTTTGTATGTCTCTAAATTTGTTAATTGAAAGTTGAGCATGCTATATAGTACAGTAGATATTAAGGTATAATTGTTGCCTGCCTTTCCTTTGTCTGTGCCTTAAGCATGAGAGATAGTGGTCATACAATCAGGAGATGGGCTGGGTTTGAAACTGACTTTTCTCTTTGTCATACTCTGCAAAGAGAATCTTCCTTTTATAGCTCCTCAACTCCATTTCATCTTTGTTTTACTTGAAACCTGTTAGTGTGGTGTTGGAAGTAGGAGGAATGGGGATATTCTCTGATATTCTGATTGAACCTCAGTCTTAGGAAGGTGCTATGAACCTGAGTCAGAGGCTGTGGCTTTGAAAAGTATTCCTGCCCCTCCTCCTGACAGTGCTGGACCAAACATGTATTCCTGTCTCATCCCAGGGGCAGACTTTTTTTCCTGTTCCCTTCTCTCAGATGAACTCTGATTTCTGCTAATGCCATCAGGTTACTGCTTACCCCATCCTCGAAAATTAAAGGAGGTAGAAGCACAGCCTGGATGGTATTCTCTTCCCCAGTCAATGCCCCGGGATAAATTTTCTCAGGATTCTCCCCATCTCTCCTGTGAACATGTATGGGGTTCCCCTAGGAAAAACACAAGAAGATAGGAAGTTTTTGGCATTTGCCACTTCCAGGGCCTTAATGCTGTCATAGTAGGCCACATTCAACTTTTTAGTCTGAGAAATAGAATTCTAATGAAATTCTCTTTTTGGCTTATATGGCATTTGGCAGCCTCTGTGCAAATGCTAGCATCCTGCTTCTCCCTATAGATACCAGTCTCTCTCTAGGTTTCAGGTTAGTTGTCTTGTGACCTGAGTTTTCTCATGTGTTCAAAGGAAATGTTAATGTGAAGTTTGTTCCCCTTTTGCTTTTTGTTGAAAGGACAGGTGCAATATTTTTTCCAACTCTGCATCTCCAACCTGAATCTAGTGTGTGACATTTTTCATGAATTGATTGAGAAACTGAGTTGTCTTCCTCTTGTGGCTTTACTACGCACGAGGGTTTACAGATTATTCTTTTTGTTCATAGTTGACTTTTACTTAGTATAGTTCTTAGATGTTAAATTACTGGGGAGAATTACTGAACTTTTCAGGAGGCAGACTTCAAGATGGAGATTTGCATGAAGAAGTTTTTTAGGAAATACTCTTAGGGCCTGAGGGGGAAGGGAAGAATAATTAGGAGGAAGCTGAAGTTCAGCTGTGTGATAGAATCTCATTGAAAAGTCAGTTGACTCCATGGGAATCTCTGAAGATTCAGGGCCCCGAAGAGTTGTCCTATATGTGGTAGGGAAGCTGGACTTTTATATTTTCATGTCAACTGGTCATCATATGTAGGCTAGTCCAAAGTCATATCTTAGCAAGGCAGCTGAGGATAGTATCTAATGAGGACTGAGAGGGAAGATAGCAGCTGGAAGAATAAATTCTGAAGGGAATCCAGGTAACATCGCAGTTTCCACTACATTAAGTAAAAAAAATGCATATTTTGAGATTCTTGATATATACTGTCAAAATATCCTTTAGTAAATTTAGTCCAGAAAAGGTGTACTTAACCCTCATACTTAGTTTCCTCATCTATAAAGTTGAAATAATTAAAATATCTACCTTACAAAGTTATTGTGACAATTAAATGAGTAAATGTTTGTAGTATGTTTAGAATAGTTCATGGTAAATACTAAGCACTAAATGCTGTTAACCATTGTTGTTATTTTGCACTGGTACCAGAAGTATATAAATGTGCCTGTTTCTCAGCACCATAGCAACACACAGAGATTTTTTTTTCTTTTTAAAAAATTTATTGGTTCTTTTTATTTATACTTGGTAGCAGAATCCATTTTGATATAATAATAAATGCATGGACTAAATCTTATTCTAGTTAGGATGCCATTCTTATGAATGTACATAATGGTGGGATTCAATGTGTTATGCATGGGAAAATTATGTCAGATTCATTCCGCTGTCTTTCTTTTTCCTATACCCCTTCGATTCTCTCCATTCCCAGTTGTCTAGTCTAATGAACCTCTATTCTTCCCCACACCCCTATGTTCTCTCTGATATGTGGAACTCACAGAGATTTTCATTAAAAATAAAATTTTCCAATTTGATGTATTCCCTGATGGTTTGTTGATCACTTACTTTTCTTACTTTGTAGATTATTTTCTCATGTTTTTTAGCCTAATTTCAATTAAGATACAAACTTTTTTTCTTATAGATTTGTGAGATTTCAAAATTTAGGATATCCATAGTGTATCATCATATAAATAATACAAGTTAGAAATATATTTCCAGTTTGTGGTATATCTTTTAGCTTATTTAAGCTAGATTATTATATTTTATATATTTGCTGTAGGAAATCTTATTAGTAAGCCTATGTCAGAATGATATTAATGATGATTATTATAAAGATAAAATCACTGTTTAGTGATAACTAATATCTAGTGAGTATTTACTATTCTTACAAAGTAAGAACCCATTCATTTATGCACTATCTTAGTTAAAATCCTCTCTATATATCTATGAGGTAAAATCTCTTATGTCTATTTCATAGACAAGAAAACTGAGGGTTAGAGAGATTTAATAGCTTGTTCCAAAATGGTAGATGGAATTGAAATATAGGTCTGTTAGATTCCAAAGACAGCACTTCACAAGGTATGTACTGTGAGATACTACATACATACCCCAAAATATGAGTGTGAGTGCACACACGTGTTCAATGGTAAAATCAATCTGGTAGAGTTTTGAATATCTGATTCCATAAATTGTCCATAGATACTAGCATGTGAAAAACTCTAAGGGACACTTTAGGAAAGAAACATTTAACCCAAGTTTTCCCCTCAATGTTTTCCTTTTGTTTTTCTCCCTCTCCTCTCTTTTTCTTTCTTTTCTTTTTTTAATTAACAGAAAATTTATTCTCCCAGAGTTCTGGAGCCTGGAATCCCAAGATCAAGGTGTCTACAGGATTAGTTTCCTCTGAGGATTCTCTCCTTGGCTTGCAAATGGCTGTCTTTTCCCTCTATGTTTACCCGTTCACCCCTCTATACATATAGGAATGGTTCCCAAATATTTCATCATAGATCCTTTACTTCCCCACTCACATACTGTAGAAATGGTGTTTTATTTCACGTACTTAATAAAATGCTATATTATACTACTCAATCTCTCAACTAGAGGGGATCTTCAATGCTAGCTCTCTGGAATTCTGTTCACTTATCATCAATACAGATGAAAACAAAGAGAATGACCTAATCAAATTAGCTGGTGATTCAGAGTGGGGAAGAAAGCTGCTATACTAGGTAACAAAATAAGGATTTAATAATCTGGAACAATGGACAGAAGTAAATAAGATAAAATCTGACAGGGATAAATGTAAAATCCTGCAGTTAGGCTAAAACAAAAATCAATGACATGAGTACAATTTAGGAGGAAGCTTGATTTCACAGTAGTTTGTGTGAGGAAGCCTGGAGGATTTAATTGATCACAAACCCAATAAAAAACAATTGAAATGCATTCAATAAGCAAGGGAACTACAATTTTAAACCTGCATTAGTACAAGGTAGTGTTCAGACTGGCAGAGGTTGGTATCTATTCTCCTAGCTGATGTGCTAGTCAGAAGGTGTCTGTAACATTATGATATTCCTGGCAGCATCCTTCAAGGCAAGCAATGAATGACAATCAAGAATCTGCCTAAGTGGTACTGACTTAGATAAGAAGGAGCCCAACAGTCATAACCTTTTGAGAAATAGAAAAGAAAAAATAACTCAAGCTGTATACTCTGGCAAGAGTAGATTCAGGGTGGCTCTTGGGAGTATATGATCGTACTGGATATTTTTCAATCATCTCTCTCTATTCATTTTCCACCATGCTTTGTATCTTAGGCTCCCTATCCTCTATCTGCCAATGGGAAACACCAGGAGGAGATAAAAGGTAGAAGGAAAGGGAGATGGGTTTTATTCCCCTGGCAGCTTCTCTGCTGGCTCATTGGGTGAATCTCTCCTCTAGCTTCTCCTCTCTGGATTCAAATAACCTTTCCCTCCCCTTGGTCCTTCAGATAGGACTCTGCTTTTACTAATTCTGGGGTGCCCCTAAAATTCGCTTAATCCCACTCACATCTTTGTCAAGAAGTTCTTTATCATGTTTTCTTCAATTACTGCCTGAGTGTGTGATCTGGGACCAGCTAGACTGATGTTGAAATGATGAGGATGCTTGTCTTTGAAAATTTCAAGGGCCTTCACATGGTAGAATTAAGAGGGTGGAAGTCAAGAGAAGATTGAATTTGTGTATTCATTTATTCATTCAACTGGTCTTACTATGCCTCTACTATATGCTGTGCCAAGCATAGTAGTAAGCAGGAAGCAGTGTTTTCCTTGCTCACAGCAAAGGGAATTAATCTAGATTAGAAGTTGGAGAGATTTCCCAGAAAAAGATCCACTCAAATAAATAAGGACTATAGGGAAAAAGAGGAGAACCTGGGTAGAAATATTCCTGCAAGAGGAATTTACAGAAGAGAAGGTTGGAGGTAAAAGGGAAAGAAGCTTATAGGAGGTACAAGAAGGACAAAATGTCTATAACTTCTCTCATTTCTGGTTGTGTGAGAGGAGTACATCAAGGGATGAGGATGAGAGGTAGGAGGAGGGCTGAACATGCACTTGTGAACATAGACTTGATCCCAAGGGCCATATGCACCCCTTGAAAGTTTTAAAGCAAATGAGACATCCAGTATGATTTTCTGTTTTCATTTCAGAGTGAAGGGAGCAAGAATATTTAAGAATATTCAAATATAAATCAAGTTGCCTTGCTAAAAAATGATCAGCCTGTTCCTGGGAGCATCCAAGGAGAGACTGGATAGCTAGACTGTGGAACCAACCTAGATGCCCTTCAATGGATGAATGGATAAAAAAATGTGGCATTTATACACAATGGAGTATTACTCTGCATTAAAAAATGACAAAATCATAGAATTTACAGGGAAATGGATGGCATTAGAGCAGATTATGCTAAGTGAAGCTAGCCAATCCCTAAAAAACAAATGCCAAATGTCTTCTTTGATATAAGGAGAGTAACTAAGAACAGAGTAGGGTCGAAGAGCATGAGAAGAAGATTAACATTAAACAGGGATGAGAGGTGGGAGGGAAAGGGAGAGAGAAGGGAAAATGCATGGTAATGGAAGGAGACCCTCAGAGTTATACAAAAGTACATACAAGAGGAAGTGAGGGGAAGGGGAAAAATAATACAAGGGGGACAAACGAATGTCAGTAGAGGGGGCAGAGAGAGAAGAGGGGAGGGGAGGGGAGGGGAGGGGGGATAGTAGAGGATAGGAAAGGCAGCAGAACACAACAGACACTAGTATGGCAATATGTAAATCAATGGATGTGCAACTGATGTGATTCTGCAATCTGTATATGGGGTAAAAATGGGAGTTCATAACCCACTTGAATCAAATTGTGAAATATGATATATCAAGAACTATGTAATGTTTTGAACAGCCAACAATAAAAAAAAAAAAAAAAAAAAAAAAAGACAAGGAGAGACTGGATGACAGTTCCGGGAGATTTTCCAGGGATACCCACACTGAGAGAAAGATTGAACTCACAGGTATCTATGGCCCTTTTTAATTTGGAAAATTTTGTGACTCTTCTGGTTGTGAGATAAAAGACAGAAGTTCTAGAATTATTTAACTGACATAGAAACGTAGTAAGTTGGGGCTGGGGTTGTGGCTTAGTGGGAGAGCACTCACCTAGCGCATGCGAGGCCCTGGGTTCAATCCTCAGCACCACATAATAAATAAATAAATAAATAAATAAATAAATAAATAAATAAATAAAACAAAGGTGTTGTGTCCAACTGCAACTAAAAATTAAATATTTAAAAAAAAAAGCTAGTAAGTGAATGCTCTTGTCTCCTTTCTCCCTCCATTTAGACCTAGAAGGCAAAATATACACCCAGACAGAGCCTTTGATAATAAGCAGTGCTCCTTGCTCATCCCAGCTTATATAGGAAATGCACTGGCCATAGTAAGTTCCACGGAATGGTTCAGTCAGCATCTGACCTTCAGGTCTGCTAATGGTTAGCTTTATAGTCTGAGATATTAGACAAGTTCACTATTATTTCTTTTGTTTCAAAAATGAGACCCTACAAAATATATAAAATCCAGCATCTCAGACCTTGGGTCAGTACCACACTTTGGTTACAGTGGGGCCTGGGAACGGTCTGAGGGCTCTGAAGGCAGTTGTGACATGCAACACAGTGACCCTCTTGTTTTGGAACTCCTTCTCAGGGACTGGGCAGATCTGTGTGTGATACCGCAGCTGTGTGCAAATGCCAAGGTTGGGGTGATAATTATAGAAACCTTCTCATTATGCTTGAAAGGGGGCCAAAGCATGGCCCTGCCAGAGAGGAGGGTGTGAGGCTGCAAAACTGGCACTGTTTAAAGCAAGTTGGCTTTTGCTGCCAGCACGGGCATCTGAGGTGTGCCAGAGAGTCCTTGTTCCACATCCTGTTGGCGGGTGCCCCTACTGGCTGCTTCGGATCCCCTAACTCCAGCAATCTCTTTGTTTCTAAGCCGACTGCAGCAAAACTAGCAGCTTTTTCTGGGGGACTCAATTTTCTAGTCGATACCCCACTCAACTCCTGTCCCTATGAGTCATCTTCCTGCCCTCTCACAGACTCATTTTCCCAGCCCCTGATTTGGGTTCATTTTCTTTAATATTCCATGTATAGAATATGATTAATCAGAGCCTGGGTGGTCCCTGCTCCCTGTAACAATAATACACACAAGAAACAGCAACCTGGCTTTCCAGGCACTTCTTGTGGCTTTAAATGAGGACAGATTTATTTTGACTGAGATATCCATTAGCAAAAGATAATTAGAAAATCATCAATCCATATTTTTTGAATTGTAACAACTTTTAAAAGAAGCACAGGACAGGTCACCCTCTGGATTACCAGGGCTACTGGAGAGAGCAGCTGGGGACAAGGGGAGAAAGAAAGAAGGAGTTGATGTGGGAACAATAGTCATGAAGGAGGGAGTGAGGCAGAGTGAAGTGAATGTGCAAATTTTCTTCATGGAAAATATGCTATTATCCAAAAGTAGATCCCTCTACTGGCACTTTTGCTTTTTTCCAATAGGAGGGAAGAAGTACAGTTTTATGTAACACATATAACAGGGAAAGTAGAACGGTGACCCTGTGAAAATTACAGCATTAAAAGTAATAAGCCTGCCATTGCCAATAAACCACACAGACATCATGCCGTGCTATCTTGAGTATAAAGGTGACATTTTTACAGTTATTCCTATAGTAACTTCTCCCACTCCAACTGCATTTTCAATATCATGCTCTCACAAAGAGACTCCCACTAAAGTTTGAGGATTTCTGGGGCTTTTTTTTCAAGGCCAAAGTCATGCACCTCTGTCTCATGAAAGTACCACACCCTGGGCTATCCTCTCATAGTATCTCCCTCCTAGGGAAATTACTTCATTTCTGTATTTGGTAATTCTTGACTTATCTTTTTCACCCACTAGACTATGAGCTTTCTGAAGGTAAGAACTAGGAATTATTAATTTCTGAATCCCTCCCTGGCATCTAACATTGCCTGATTTTAATAAGTGTATATAGAGTTAAATAATTAATTACCCTACTTCTTTTCCTATTCTTTAAGCAAAAAAAAAAAAAAAATACTACATTAGGAGGGGGCAACTGAGTTAAATTAGATACATTGACTAGTCCCTTCTAACCCTAAGATACTACAATATTAGAATTTCTTGTTTCTGTCTTCAGAAAGTAGATGAAGTTCCAAAGTGAGAAAGTTGTTTGGCTGGATGAGAATATAAAAAGGGAAGAATAAATTACTTCTATTGAGTAGAATTCATTAATTAAAAGGTACAGGTGAAGTGTGGCAAGGGTAAGATGGAATTTAAGTCTAGGGTATGCAAAAAATTACAGAAATGTAGAAGTATTCATTCTCATTTTTTAAAAAGTTGAGAACTGAAGTCTAGAAGCAGTAATAATCAAAACTCTGACGGCAAAAAAACCTGGAATCCCTCTCCCCTTTTTTCTTCTGAAAATGAAAACTCTGAGTTCATAAAAATAATTTAGGGATAAAAGTAGGCACCTGTTTCTTTCTAGAATCAGTGACTCAAGGAGGGTAGAAACAAGTGAAGATTGATAGAAAAGTAGCAAATTATTTGGGTTTTCATTTTTCTGAAAAGGAGAAATGTAAAACAATAAAGTCATTCTTCTGAGTTGTGTAAAATAAATAGAGAATATATAAATATAATAAATAGAACAAATGAAATACAAATGAACTTTTTCATTCTCTATTGTCCACACTTAAAAAAATAAGAAAGATTGTTAAAGAGAGTGAGAGAGAAAGAGATGAGTGGAGGAGGAATAAGATAAAGTAACAAAAGAGAGGAAACCCACATGGACATAATCACATAAGTAGAAAAAAAGCATACTACAAATAAAGATACAGATAGAGGTTTCCATGACCTAGAATCTCTAACTTGTGTTATTTTAGAATGAGTTAGGAAAGATTTTTTAAATCATGTTTTATTTTTTGCCTTCATGATCACCATTCTTGATTTGATATTTGCTTTGTATGTAGGTGTTTAAGGGAGAGGGAGAAAAGGAGGGTGGGGAGAAAGAAGGAAATAGAAAATGACAAATTAAAAGGCTGTGTGTTAATCAGATTTCCATTGCTCTGACAAAATACCTGAGATCACAACCTCAAAGAAGGAATAGTTTATTTTGGCTCATGGTTTGAATCCAGGATAATTTGATGCTGTTGCTTTTGAATCTGTGGTAAAGCAGATCTTTATGGCAGCTGAGAAACAAAGAAAAAGAGGAAGGGGCTAAGGTTTCCTTTAAAGACACACCCCTCAATGGCCTAATTTCCTCTTTTCTTTTTTTTCACTAGGCCCCACCTCTTAAAGGTTCCACCACCTCTTGGTAGTGCCATAGAATGGTGAAAAAGCCTTTATCACAGGTGCTTTGTGGGGATGTTAATGATCCAAACTGTAATAGGATCTTAAAAAGAAACTGGAATGATAAGTATAAGAAACTTTGTTCAGACTAAGGAGCATTTCAGAAAACTTGGTTCAGATTAATGAGCATTTCAGGAAGGGGGTATTAGGAGATTTTAAAAATCTTTCCATTTTCAATGGTTTCTGGTTGCTGAAAAAGACAAGATGGGGAAGGGGGGAACAGAAGATAGTTTTCATTGCTTATTACTTCTGTTCTTAGAGGTCTTCAGGATCATCTCTTTGTTCTCACCTTACACTGGTCAGTTCCAAGAGTATGATGGGACTAGAAGGCACTCTTAACACAATGATTCCTTCATGATTCAGTGAAAGGTGGTAATTGAACTCAGCATATAAGATTTTCCATTTTATAAAAGAGATCCTTAGCCAGGTTTAGTAGTGCTCACTTGTAATCCCAGCAACTCAGGAGGCTGAGATAGGAGGATCACAAGTACAAGGCCAACCTCATGAATTTAGCAAAACTCTGTCTCATAATAAATCCTAAAAAGGGCTAGGGATGTAGCTCAGTGGTAGAATTCTCCTAGACTCAATTCTCAGTACCCCCCCCCCCCAAACACATACACACACACACACACACACACACACACAGATGCTTGTAGAGAACTATGTCTTGATGCAATAAAATTAACCAAGGTCCACCTGTATGTCAACTAATAGGTTTATTATGGGAAACATTTCTGGATTTATTCCACACTTAACCTTCGAACTTTTTATTCTTGTGTGGTTATGTACTAAAGATATCCCACATATAAGCAGCTTTGCACACCTTTGTCACCCTTATTATTGCACTTTTTAAAATATTCCACTTTCATTTATTTAATTCCATGGTTATTGATTCAGAAAAAGGATAATATGTAACATTGTAGGCTCATTTTTTCATGAACTTAATGCACTCATAAATCATTGAATGTCTTCTGTCATTGACTGCTTCTTGTGCCCATGTTATTATATATTATTGATCCACAATGACTTTGTGATAAAATCAGGCTCTTTTCTATTATTTCTATTGATGCTCTATTTAATATCATTTAAAACTCTGTAACTCAATTTTATTATTATTTTGCAAGCAAAGTCTTTCCTGAGTTTATACCATGGGCCAGACCACATGCTAGCCACTGGAAATGAATGCCTTATTGCAGTGACTCTGTGCTATAAAATGGCCTCTAACCTTGCTTGTTGATTTACAACCCATTTCATTTATCCTTAGCTCACCAACACGTTTCGATTAAATGGAGTCATTAATATAAAATGTACTTTCACAAAGGAAAATACACCTATTTAGGTGTGTGTTTTAAACAAACCAACATCAAATGTCCATTCTAACTTTTTCCTCTTGGTCATATGGACTGTGACCTCTTCCTGTGAGGATAGAAGTAGTTTAGAGTAAAGGAGATATTCAAATTGTATCCTAGATCAAAGTTTGGCTTTGGTGGGCCTACACATAGGAAAGTCAGGGGCTTGCATTTATGTCCCTTAGCAAGATAGATGGAATCCTGGCTGTGGCACTGTAGAATGTTGCTCTACATCTCAATAATGTGAAAACACTGATAAGATTCTCCACTGATCTACCCTTCTCCATCAGAAATAGGCAAGCCTTTCTTCTTTTCTATCCTAATGTTAGTACTCTAGAAATAGAGGTCTGCTCCATTTTTCTTAAGAAGAAAGAGTTTAGTAGTAGAGATAAGAACAATTATTGGGCCATATCATCATGACCAGTAAAAGTTACTGGTATATTTCTTATTCCATGATATATTTTGAAGTAAAGTACATTCACTCTTTGAATTCTAAACATGGCTAAAATAACTTTTCCTTGTTTGTTCCCCCCAAGGAGAGAAAATTGTGACAATATTCTACAAGAAAAATATCTAAAACTCTTTGTCTAAAACTGACATTACGTTTTCTTAGTCTTCAAGATTATATAAAACTGGCAGAATTTTAGATCTTTACTTTAAGTTGTACTGAAATGCATTATAAATAGGCATTAAAATAAACAGAAAAGAACAAGAAACTGATTTTACTGGAGGTAGAAGACTTGTGATCAAGAATGTTTTACAGAGAAGATTTTTAGGGCTTTGAGTGGTTTTTATTCTACCTGAAATATTTTCACAAAGAGAAGAGGAATTGTCAATTATAAGTGAGACTCTGCCAGTGTTATAGTGTTTGGATATTTGACATACAAGGAGTGGTTCAATATGATTATGATATATCTTTGAGAGTGGCTGCACAACAGGCCAGTGAATTATTTTTAAGCTAATCCTTAAGTGCCGCTAGTAGGAATCAGAAAGGGTATCAGGAGGTAAATCATCAGCATGTATAAATATAACCAGACCACTTCAATGATCCATATACACAAAACCTGTCAAATCAAAAACAGGGTCTTTTCTCCCACAGAATATTTTCATGCTAGAGCCCCAACAGAGGGCTGGCACATAATCATTATTGGCTCAATTGTTTTAGAGCCAAAGCATAAGTTATATATTGTTTTAAATAATGGTAGATAACACTACTTCCTTCTCATTCTCCTCAAAATACAGCAATGGCCTCTGGGTTTGTGAATACACTGGTAGTGCTTCTGGTTTAAGTCAGGCTAAAATGGTCTCCTTTGGAAGCCCTCATGTGTCAGCAGTTAGCTGGCTGATGGGGGCCTGGCTGATCTATGATGACCTTGCTTGAAATGGCTAACTTCCGTGTGGTTGCTCACCTTTCAGCAGATGGGTTCAACTTTTTTTTTTTTTCATGAGGATCTCTGGGGTCTAAGACAGTGAGCAGAAGTATCTAAAGCCTTCTGAAGCCTAGAGTTGGAACTACAACACTATCATTTCTACTGCATTCTGTTAGAGTGAAAGCAAGTCACAGGGCTGCTTCCGTGTCAAGGAATGAGTACATAAACTCCACCTATCCCTGGGAGGGGTTTCCAAATCACAAGGCAAAAGGCATGCTGCATTCAGAAGGGCATTGAGAATTCTGCCATTTTGGCAACCATCTACCTCAGAGTGGGAAGCTTAAAAATTGAAAGATAGGTGTCAGGTTAAAAAAAGACTTCTGAGGTTGGAAAGAATTAAGGCAGTGAGAAATGCATCAGAACTTGTTTTTTTTTTTTTTTTGCTTTCACAATGGCACCCTGGAAAATTAAAGATCTTAAAACTAGGTCAAGAGCAATAAATTATATTGAAGTTTGGAATTTGTTTTTTAAAATAAATCAACTTCCTCAGGTGTAGCCCAAAGCAGGTAGTAAAATAATCTATAAAATTTAAAAAATAGATATTTTAAGAATAACATAACATGAGAAAATATACAAAGCTTATTTTTAACCTCTGTTTGAATCAATCAAACTGCAAGTATTATTTTCATAAATCCCAGCTAGGTACAAAGCAAAATTTTCTAATTTATGATTACAACAGCAAATGGCAAGGCAGAAAAGAGATCAATTTCTCAAGAAAATCATACTTCATGCTTGGAAAGAGAACAAAAGTGACTTTCTGCTGCCTCCTTATGGCAAACAACTTGAATTGCAGAGATGGGCACAAAGCATGAGTTGCCCTGTCACTGTCATAGGCTTTGCAGCCTATTTAACTTTGTCTTTCATAGGTGTTGGACTAATAAACTCTAATTTTCTAAGAAAACCTCCAAGACTGAGTTTTCCAAATGCGATTCAGGTGGCTACAATGAGCACTGTTCAAAGAGCACAAGAAAGTGAGGTTCTAACTCTGGTATTCATCTGTGTGCCTTTCCTCAATCACCTCATATGAATACTTTAAAATTTTCCTGCACAAATGTTATAAGTGCCAATGTAATCACACATAAAATTTGCTTCACACATTGTTGGGAGATTAAATTGGTAAAATATTTTTAGGGAATAGTTTTGGCATAGAAAACCTTAATGTTTTGCACATTTCTTGCCCCAACAATCACATTTTTTGGGATTTATTTTATGGAAATAACCAGGGATGTGCAAAAAGCTTTAGCTGCAAGGACATTTATTTCTCTAATTTCATGACAGCAAAAATTCTGGAAACAACCAAAATAACCCAAATTAGGGGTTTGGATAAGTAAATTACAGTAGATCTATACATTGAAATGCTAGGTGGCAGTGAGAAATGCTGATGCAGATATATTTTATGAAAATATGCTGAATGGTTTACATGTCACTAAATGAAAAAGTATGTAATAAAATGATTGTTTACTATAATTATATTTTAAATTAAATATGCATACAAAAAGATGAAAAAATGTTATTAGTGGTTATCCATGTCAGAGATAGGTATGGATCTTATTTTCTTAGTTTTGCTTAACACTATTTTCTACATGTATTACTTTTATGTAATAACTTTCATTTTTTTCTTATTACAAAAGATTTATGGAATAGAATTTGTGAATATAAAGCATTTTTATGCTTACCTCTTGAATCAGGACACTATAATAATGAGAACTCAAATTCAAAACTCTGCATCTTTAAGAGCTTTGCCAACTGACATTTGTCCTTGTCACAGACAAAACACTTTTCTATTTATGTTTACAGCATTGAAAAATGCACAGTATCCTACAGCACAAGGAGGAAGATTTATAATAAAGTCCTTCATCTCAGTGTATGAGTATACCTGTAAATCATTCAAGAGACTCACATTAAGTACAAACCTCAAAGCAGCAGATGTATCTAACAATAAAATGTGAGCATGTCTGCACTATCTGCATCTTTGTTTCTCTGTGTAAGCATGAATGTCTTGCTAAACTCTATTCAGAGTCATCTTATTATTCATTCAACACATATTTATTTGGGGACTATATATTATCAGATGATCCTGGTACCATGGTTCTGGAAAATGAGATTGCCAAGGTTTCTTGGAATCAGAGTCCTCACAGACACTCAACAATGCCTTCAGGATAATGCAGGGCCTATATACAATATAAGACAAGCAAAAGACATTTAACTTGTTTTCTGGCTCAAAAGAAGGAAAAAATATATGCATTGAGTGGCTAAGAAAAAAGTGCCATTTATCTGTTCTTTCAACAAGATTTCTTTTGTATTTATTGATGATGGGCAGCTTGCCAGATAAAGTATAGAGGATGTGTTCCCATTTTAGAATATAATTAAAGATCAATTAATGTCAAATTCTATAATTGAGAGAAAAGAGAGAATCATCTTAGCTCCATAAATTTGCTTCAGAGCTGGAAGGGACCCTGAGAACATCTTGTCCACACAAAGTTAGCATGATTTTATAGAGGTGGATATGAAGTTTAGTAGATGAGGAAGGCTTCCTAGTAAAAATAGAACTTAGGGTGGGGTTTAAATGATAGGTAGAATTTGCTGGAAAATAATGACAGAGGAATACTCTTCAAAAGGAAGAAACAAAGGACCTCAACTGGGAAAGGGTATTACTTACAAGGAAGACTAAGTGTAAGAGCAGTAGCTGAGTATTTAAACAAGGTTCAACCAGAGAGAAAGGTTCTCTACTATTCAATATGACCAGGTCATCAGAGAATAGAATTCTTGAGGGCATTATTCTCTCTCAAAGGAGAGGCAGAAAGTTGATAAACAGCTCTAAATAGTGATTCTTAAATATCTTAAGAAATTTAAGATATTCTTAAAATAATATATAAGGGTTATGAAATATTATAGACTGGAGGAGGAAAGTCCTGTAGTTTTGTCAACTATGTAAGTACTTATTTTATTTTATATTTTGGTACCAGGGATGGAACCTAGGGGTGCTTAACCACTAAACCACATCCCCAGCCCTTTTTAATATTTTATTTAGAGACAGGGACGTGCTGAGTTGCTTAGAGGCTCACTAAGTTGCTGAGGCTGGCTTTGAACTCGCGATCCTCCTGCAGCCACTGGGATTACAGGGGTGTATGAAGTATGTTTTTAGAGCCAGAGTTGAAGAATTGAGTATGATTTCTAGCTTCACCACTTAATAAAATACTAAGTCCTCTTAGAGTTCTCAGTCTTAGAATCATTTCTTTACTTTTAAATAGAATAATCATATTTTCACTTCTGGGTAGGATAGAGCAAGAGAGACCAGAGATATGTTCCCATCAAAACAAACAGGAAAACAGACAAAGTGTACCAAACAATGGCATTCAAGTCACTGGAAATCAGGCAATCAAGGGCAATAATCCCTGAGAGATGGAAACAAATGAGGTGAAAACTATGATTGCTACAACTTGTTTTTAGAGTTTCCAGGCCATGGTGCAGAAAGGAGAACACGGGTAGTACCTGGAAGTCTCACTGAGTTTAGAAGATAGAGCCGAAAATCTGGGGGAAACCAATGCAACTAGAAATGGCTGATCAGAACACCAAGAAAGGAGAGAGGTGCATAGAGAGTGCTGAGATCTGAAGTAACTTCTGCTCAAGTACTTAGCAGAGTATCTATCGCTTTGATAAATATGCAAATAAATCATCAACTATTTGGAAATTCACATACTTCTAACTAACTCATTGATCAAAGAATAATTTATAAAATTTAAAGAGAAATTGTAAAGTGTTTTGTACCAAATGAAAATGAAAATACAACATATCAAATGTCATGCTTGCTGCTAAAGCAGTGCTTAGGGAAAAATTTATAGTACTAAATGCCTATGTTAAAAAAAGAAAGTCTCAAATCAATGACCTCAGCTTCCACCTTAATAACACAGAAAAAGAAGAGCAAAATAGGCAGAAGAAAGGTGACAATAAAGACCAAAGCTGAAATCAATGAAAGGAAAAAAAGAAGAGAAAAATCAATGAAACCAAGAGTTCTTTCCTTGAAAAACAAAAACAATAAAATTGATAAACCTCTAGCTACACTGAGAGACAAGATACAAATGATCAATATCAAGAATGAGAGAAGTGATATTTCAGATTCTATATACCTTAATAGATTAAGACAGACAAGAACAATTTATAGTAAATTTAACAATTCAGATGAAATGGAAAACATTCTTAAAGGACACAAACTACAAAAGCTTACTCAAGAAGACAGATAACCTGAATAAGCCTATATCATAAAAAAATAATCTCTAGTTAAAAACCTTCCCACAAAGAAAACAAGATGCTGGGGTTGGGGTTGTGGCTCAGTGGTAGAGCACTTGCCTAGCATGTGTGAGGCCCTGGGTTTGATCCTCAGCACCACAAAAAGATAAATAAATAAAATAAAGGTATTGTGTACAACTATAACCAAAAAAATTAAATATTTAAAAGAAAAAAGAAAACAAGATGCCTTCACTGATAAATTCTACCAAATATATAAGGAAAAAATAATACCAATTTTGCATAAGCTCTTCCCCCAAAAAATAAATAGAAGGAATTGCTTTCTAGTTGGTTTTCTGAAGTCATACTACCCTGCCGCAGTCTGGCTGGGCACAATTCAGGAGCCACTTGTCAAAAGAAACAAACTTTTTATTTTTAGAACTCACACACCACACCACACAGCTCAGCAGGAAAAACCCTCAGAGCCCAACTGCCACCACCGGCTAGCCACAAGCCTCTCAACCTCCCCCACTCCTCCTGCTCTTGAGGCCGATTGGCTGGGTCGTGTAGGCGGAGCCAAAAAAAAAGTCCCCCAATGAGCAGCTCCTAGTCTGAAAGGGCAGGGAAACAGCCCAATGAGCATCACCGCAGAGGAGCCAATCAGCTAGAAGTTGCTGGGGCGCTGTGAGCCAATCATCAGCTGGCAGCTGGAAGTTTGCTGGCAGCTGGAAGTTTGCTGGGGCCCCTTCGGCTGTGGCTCTCAACACTACCCTTGCCCCAAAGCCAGCCAAACTATAAGAAAATTACAGACCAATATCCCTCACATTGCATTACACGAAAATTACAAACAAAAATATTACAAATTATTACCAACCAAATACAAAAATGATAATATATCATGACCAGGTGGCATTTATCCCAGGAATTAATTTTGATTTAACATTTCAAAATCAATGTATGCAAACTATTATTAAAAGTTTACTATATAAAGAAACTAAATGCAGAATCACATGATCATTTCAATAGAAGTAAAATTCATTTTACATAATTCCACATATAGTTTTGATTAAAAGAAATCTCTCAGCAGGGGGAGGGAAAGATAGGATAACATAAAGAACCAACCAAATACAAATTAGTAGTTGAGCAAAAGGAAGTCTAGTAGAGGAAGGACAAAGGGGGAGGGGATGGGAAGGAAGAAGAAGATGGAAGGGGGAGGATTATGAACTGAAATCTATTTCCATGCATGTATGAGTTTGTTGGCATAAACCCAACAATATATGTATAACTATAAAGCTCTAATAAAAATGGATTATAAATGTGTAAGGAAAAAAACCTCTCAGCAAAGTAAGCATAGAAGGGGCTTTCTCAACTTGATAAGGACATTGTGTTAGTTAGACTCTAAAATGGCTTTCAGTGATCCCTGCCTCCTTTGTAATCTCTTCCCCTGAGTGTGAGCCAGACTTAGTGGTGACTCATTTTTTTCATGAGTAGAATTCTGCAAAGAGGATGCCACTTCTGAGATTAGTTTACAAAATAGGTGTGACTTCCATGTTGCCTGCCATGTCTTGCTGCCTTGCTTGGCTTGCTCTGAGTGAAGACATATGGAGACCTCCATGTGATGAAGATCTAATGGAATCCCCTAGTCTACAGCCAGCAAAGAATTGACAGTTGATTGATTGTAGACAATCAAATAGCCTGTGAGGAAATGGATCCAGTCAAAAACCATGTGAGTGATCTTGGAAGAGAATCTTCCCTGAATCCAGACTTCAGAGGAAACAACAGCCACAACAAATACCTTGATTATAACCTGTGAGAGACCTTGAGGCAAAGACATCCATCTAAACCATGTCTGGATTTATGACTCCCAGAAATTGTAAAATAATAGTGTATATTGTTTTAGTGGGTAAATTTTGGGGTAATTTGTTAAGCAAAAATTTAAAACAATTAGTACAAGCACATGCAAAATATCTACAGCTAGCATTGTACTTAATTATGAAAGAATGCATACTTTTCCCCAGAGATCAATAGCAAGAAAAGAATGTTTACCCCCATTACTTCTATTCAACATTGGGTTGGAGTTCTAGCTAATATAATGGGAGAATAAATAAAAAGCATATACATTGCAAAGGAAGAAGTAAAACACTCTTTATTCTTGAACAACATGATCATATATGTAGAAAATTCAATTGTATTTATAAAAAAGCTACCAGAACTAAAACCTAAGTTTGGCAAATTCACATGATAATAAGATCAATACACAAAAAGCAATTGTTGCCTGGCACAGTGGCACATGCCTGTAATCTCAGTGGCTTGGGAGGCTGGGACAGGATGATTGCAAGTTCAAAGCCAGCCTCAGTAATGGCGAGGCGCTAAGCAACTCAGTGAGACCCTGTCTGTAAGTAAAATACAAAATAGGGCTGGGGGTGTGGCTCAGTGGTCAAGTGCCCCTGAGTTCAATCCCTGGTATAAAAAAAAAAAAGGCAATTGTCTTTGTATATGCTAGCAACCATCAGAAATTGAAGTAAAATAAATAAGATTTATAACAGCATAAATATGAAATACTTAGAAATATCTCTGATAAAATATGTGAAAGGCCTGAACACCAAAGATTACAGAACATTGCTGAGAGAAATAAACAAGACTTAAAAAGTGTAGAGTTATGCCTTGCTCATGGGTCAGAAGACTTGATATAATTAAGATATGTATTCTTCTTAAGTTGGTTTATAAAGTTAACATAATTTCAACCAAAATCACAGCAGGCCTGTTTTTGGTAGAAAAATGGAAATCTAATTCTAAAATTCACATGAAAATGCAAAAGATTTAGAATGGCTAAAACAACTTTGAATAACATCAATTTTGGAGGACTTACAATACCTCATTTCAAAACTTACTTTGAAGCTATAATAATCAAGACACTATGAGATGAACATTAAAATAGACAAACAGATCAATGAAACAGAGTTTGAAAATAGACACACACATGGACAACTTTGTAATGGCAATTGAATGGGGGAAAGAGCTTTCTCAATAAATTGTACTAAAACAACTGGATAACCTCACATTAAAAAAGCATTGGTCCATATACATAAATTAATTCAATATGAATCCTAAATATAAATAGAAACTAAAACAGTAAAATTTCTAGAATAAAATTTAGATCCAGTAAAAATTGATAATTTGGATTTTAACAAAGTTAAAAACTTTTGCTCTTGAAAAGATACTGTTAAGAGGCTGGGGCTGTAGCTCAGTGGCAGAGCGCTTGCCTAGCATGTGTGAGGCACTAGGTTCCATCCTTAGCACCACATAAAAATAAACAAATAAAATAAAGGCATTTTGTCCGTCTATAACTATAAAAAATTAAAAACTAAAAAAAATAAAGAAACGATACTGTTAAGGGAATGAAAAGGCAAACCATAGACTGGTAGAAAATATTTGCAAAGCATATGTCTGATACAAGACTTGTATTCAAAATAAAAATTGAGCAAAAGATTTTGACAGACACATCATTAAATACATACTGATGTAAAATAAGCACACATAATTAGTCATTAAGAAAAATGTGAGTTAAAACCACAATAAGATACCACTACACATCTATTAAATTGAAAATACAAAGACTGACCAAACCAAGATTTGGCAAAAAGGCAGAGGAATTAAACTTTTTATACAATGCTGCTGAGAACATAAAATGACACAACCACTTTGGAAAATGTTTCTGAAGTTTCTTCAAAAGTTAAATATAAATTTCCCAAATAATCTAGGTATTTCATTTGTTGGTACTTATGCAAGAAGAAAGAAAGCACATAATCATACAAAGCCCTGTGAACGAATGTTTTTAGCGATTTTTTCCACATTTTTATCAGTGCATTATAGTTGTACATATTGATGGAATTTGTTGGTGCATATTCATACATGAACACAGTATAACAATATAATTTGTACAACATCATTCCCCAGTATTTCCCCCCTCCCTCCCTCCCTTCAATTCCTTGGTCCCTTTTCTTTACTGATCTCCCTTTGATTTTTAGGAGATCCACCCTTACCTTTGTTTTTCTTTTTCCTCTCTACCTTCTGCATATGAGAGAAAATATATTACCCTTAACCTTATAAGTTTGACTTATCTCACTTACCATGATGGTCTCTAGTTTCATCCATTTTCCTTACAATGCCACAATTTTATTTTTTCTTTATGGCTGAATAAAACTCCATTATATATGTACACCACATTTTCTGTATTCAGTCATCTATTGATGGACACCAAGGCTGGTTCCATAGTTTGGCTATTGTGAATTGTGCTGCTATAAACATGGATATGCAAGCATCACTCTAGTAAAATGACTTTAATTCTTTGGGTAAACACTGAGAAATGGCATAGCTGAATCATATGGTGGTTCCACACCTAGTCTTTTGAGGAGCCTCATACTGATTTTTTTTCCCATTTTTACCCCGTATGCAGATTTCAGCATCACATCGGTTACACATCCACTGTTTTACATATTGCTATACTAGTGTCTGTTGTATTCTGCTGCCTTTCCTATCCTCTACTATTCCCCATCCCCTCCCCTCCCATCTTCTCTCTCTACCCCATCTACTGTAATTCATTTCTCCCCCTTGTTTTTTTCCCCTTTCCCCTCACTTCCTATTGTATGTAATTTTGTATAACCATGAGGGTCTCCTTCCATTTCCATGCAATTTCCCTTCTCTTTCCTTTTCCCTCCCACCTCTCACCCCTGTTTAATGTTAATCTTCTTCTCATGCTCTTCCTCCCAACTCTGTTCTTAGTTACTCTCCTTATATCAAAGAAAACATTTGGCATTTGTTTTTTTAGGGATTGGCTAGCTTCACTTAGCATAATCTGTTCTAATGCCATCCAATTCCCTGCAAATTCTATGATTTTGTCATTTTTAATGCAGAGTAATACTCCATTGTGTATAACTGCCACATTTTTTTTTTATCCATTCGTCTATTGAAGGGCATCTAGGTTGGTTCCATAGTCTTGCTATTGTGAATTGTGAATTGTGCTGCTATGCAGTTGAGCTACTTTATAGTTCCCCCAACAGTGTAAAATTGTTCTTTTTCCTCCACACCCACTCCAGCATTTATTATTACTTATATTCTTGATGACTGCCATTCTGACTGATGTGAGATGAAATCTCAAGGTTTTGATTTGCATTTACCTAATTTCCTAGAAACTTTTAAAATACTAGGCCAAACCAGAAAAATCTTAAGTGCAACATGATGGTATGTCCATTCAATGAAACACTACTTAATTAAAGGAATAAGCCACACACATATATCAACATGGATAAAACTCAGAAGAATTACACTGAGTGAAGAACTAGACCTTCCTCTAATGGAATAAATAGTGTATGATTTTTGTTTATATAATTATCTAGAAAATGCTAATCTATCTAAACTAATTGATCTAAACAAATTAAATAAACTAATCTGCCTGTGAAATGCCACTTATTCCTCAAAAAGGCTGTTGAAAATTAACAAAAATACCAGAATGATTATAACTCTTACATGAAAGGACTATTACAATGATGAAATGAGATACTATATACTCAAGGAGTTTGGAAATTAACAGTATACAATATGAGCTACTGTTATTATTTGTCCCTATTTCTGATCAATTTTGTTAAGTGTTGATGATGAATTTCACTAATGTGAATTTGTTTCAAGATTTTTTCACAACACCTTTATTCTATTCTATTTATTTTTATGTGGTGCTGGATCAGACTTTCAGGGCCTCACACATGCTAGGCAAGCAGTCTACCACTGAGCTATAACCCTAGCCCACTAACGTGAATTTTTACGAGACTTTTCTTGGTGGTTGGGGAGTGTGTCTGAAATGTTTCTCTTAGTTCCTTTAAGAATAATTTGCCGTAGATTTATAATCCTTCATTTGCCAGGACATGACAAATATTAAATCTTTCTCCCTCCCCATCTTTCTGTCTCAACCCTGATTACCTTCCAGCTGCTCTATGATCATAGCCGAAAGCACTGTTGGGTTCATCATTTATTCAGCATATATAACACAGCTATTTAAAAATTTACTGCTCAGATGCATATCACCATGACGTTAAAATAAAACACACTAAGTATAAGTTCCAACTTTCAAAAGGTTTATTCAATAAGTCAAACCAGAGAAAGTGGAAAGTTTGGCTTTTAACAGGAAAACTGTATCTCATCCAATCAAATGTTTGAGGTCAAGCAAACACCCTGAGAAAGCTTAAATCTTTTATTGCCAATTTATGATTTTAGGGATGAAATGTTTTAGGACCCTCATTGCTAAGCCAGAAGAATCGATAGTTTTATATTAACAGGCAAGCTGTCACATAAGCAAATCAGCTGAAAACCTCCATTTAGCAGCTCAGGGAAAATACCTCTTCCAGAGAAACACCAAATCCAGGTCTTTGTTGGGTTTTGATCTCCTAAGCTGGGCCAGAGAAATGCTCATCAGCTTCTGTTCTAGTGAGTAATGTATTCCTGTTTCACACCTATTCAGGGGAGTTTGAGGCCTTATGTTATTTCTATTTGTCATGTCCCTTCTCCTTCTCCTGGAGTTACAAATATGAGAGATCATAAAGAGATCATAAAGTCTCTTTATAAACTTTTGAGTTTATAAAGAGGAAAAGAAAGACCCAGAGACTAAGATAACTACTTTTCTAAGACCTTGCCATTAATAGAGCTGTTTCTGTATTCATCTTTTGTTTTACCCTCCTGAAGCCTAAAATAAGAGCAGCATTTATGGGACTGGGGCTGTGGCTCAGTGGTAGAGTGCTTGCCTAGCATGTGTGAGGTACTGGGTTCAATCCTCAGCACCACATAAAAATAAATAAATAAAATAAAGGCATTGCATCCATCTGCAACTAAAAATAAGAAAAGAGCAGTGCTTATGATTATTAAATGGAGATAGGAACCACTAATGTTAAGATGTACTGCTCTATGCTGAATAAATGTTTGACTTATTGGCTGTACTGAGACCTACTCCCACTTTGAACAAACTGAATAGTTATTCATTAAATCAACACTAAGTCAACCAGTGTTAGGCACCAGGTATTGTGCTAAATGCTAAGGACCAAACAACCTTGAAGATGTGATCCTTTCCTTGAGGAAAATGATGTGAATGTAATATATTTTATGTGTGAAGTGATTTCTAAAATATTATTTGCACACAGCCATTTTAGAAATAATTTAATGCATATAGCAAGTTATTCCTCTGCATGTAAATTCATGTGTGTTTCATGTGTATGTCTTTTAGCAGTTCTGACAGAACTGGTAAGAAGTGTGTCAGGCACAGTGTTGATCAAAGTTGTTTATGTACCACCTCTATCAGAATTACATGGAAATTCTTGGAATAAGATGTAGTCTTGGGCCCCATTCCAGTACAAATTACTCAGAATCTCTAGGGCTTAGGAATCTGAACATTAATTCAGGTCCTATGTAATCCAGCCCCTATCAAGTTTTAAAAAGCACTGCTGTATGAACAAGTTATAAGAATGACCTCAATTTTTAAAATGTGAAGATGGCTTCTGGGATGTGATGACAGAAAAATACAGATGGCCTCCCACAACTTGTGAAAAAGACTCACAGTCATCTCTCAGTATCTACCAGGGATTGGTTCCAGTACCCCCATGGATACCAAAATCTGCAGATGCTCAAGCCCCTTATATAAAATGGCATAGTATTTGCATAGAACCTATACACATTCTTTGTATAATTTATATCATCTCCAGATTACTGATAATACCTAAAGTAATGTAAATGCTATGTAAATAATTGTTATACTATATTGTGTAAGGAATAATAAAAAAAATGGTCTGTACCCTTTTCCCAAGATATTTTCTATCCAGAGTTGGTTGACTCCATGGATGTGGAACCCATGGATATGGAGAGCTAATACATAAGCTTCATAGTGTCAGTGGTAGCTCAGAGTCATTACCTCTGAATGAGTAGTGCTATATTTCCAGGGTGCAGCAGAAGTGATTGCTAGGAGAAGGTTTGACCAGCAGAGAAAGGCAGTGGAAAGAAAGGCTCAGCACAGGTGAAATGAGCAATCGGTCCTTATTCTGCTTCTGTTGCCCACTGGTTTTGTGTTATCAGAAGAGTCGCTTCTTTGATTGCTACTCTTTTCTTTAAATGCAAGGCACAAATCACATAAATACACTTTTCCTATATCAAATGTAAATTAATGCCTTTCCTCCCTAACTGATTAGGTCATTGTGAGGTTCCATGGCAGTGGCTTAAAAAGAATGCAGTGCTTAACAAGGGCAAAGCATTCATCTTATTCCTCTATTACCATTTCTCCTTCTTAAAGTATCTGAAAGCAAAATAATGTCCTCTCTATTTGACTGGAATTGGGAGATGTAGCTCGTTTTCCTTTACCATCCTGCTTGCCAAAGACTAAGGAATAACTCTCTATACTCTTCTCTCTTCTCACTCTCAAAGCCACCACTGAAATGTGCAGGAGGCCACTGTGCTGGAATGAGTATGAGAAACCCACTGTCTCTGTCTCCCTTGACATTTAATTCTTATTTTAATTGAGGAAATCTGTGAGCTCAGAAGCATTGGGATTATTATCCAGTGTTTACAGTGGGCCTAAGGAAACAGTAACTTGTTGCTATGGCAATGAGATTTCCTGTGAGATTTTTTTTTTAACTGAACTTTCTTAAATGGAAAGATCTTCAGCCCCACCACCTTTTGTTAATCACATGGACAGGGGCATGCCAGATTATTTACCTATGGGCACATAACAAACTACCCCAAAATGTGGCAGTTTCAAACAACAAACATCTATCATCTCCCAGTTCCTATAGGTCAAGAATCCTGGAGCTGCTAGACTGGATCCTTCTCTCAGAAGGCTGTATTCAGTGCATCATATAAGTTGGACCTGCAGTCTTAGCTCAGGGAGGATAAGCTTTCAAGTTCACTCCCATGTTTATTGGCAGGATTCAGTTTTCTGGGAACTGTTGCACTGAGGGTCTTAAGTATTTGCTGGCTAATAGCCAGAGACCTCCCTATATTCCTTGGCACAAGGACATATCCACAGAGCAGTTCACTGCAGTTTGTTTCCTTCAAAATAAGGACTCTCTGACAGAAAAGAGAGATAAGACTATTTGTTACTTAATCCCAGAAGGGACAACCCATGACTTTTGACAGATCCTACTAAAGTTAATGCCTGACTTAGCAATGGCTCAACTTACATTTTTTTCAACTTCACAGTGGTGTGAAAATGATAGGTACACAACCAGTATAAACCACACTTTCAATTTTGAATTTGGATCCTCTCCCAGGCTAGCAATATACGATCTGATCCTCCTTCATGATGCTGGGCAGAGGCAGCAACCTCAGCTTCCAGTCAGCTTCACAATCACAAGGGAACACAAATAGTCTCTACAATGTGATCAATTGCTGAGCTAGGATGTGCAGTAGGTTAGGTGGTTAAATGTATTTTCCACTTTGGATACTTTCAACTTCTGATGGGTTTATGAGGATATAGGTTTATGAGTATATAATTTCATGGTAAGTAGAGGAGCATCTATAATTAAAATCAAGTCACTTTGTCTAGTCTGCACTCTGGGGGAGTCGATGACATAAGGGCATGAATACCAGGAAGCAGGGATCACTAGGGTCCTCTTAGAGGCTGCCTGCAGCAGGCATTTAACCCATTTTGTTAAGAACCAAAGTCAATTAGTAGTTTTTCAGTTGTAAACAATATTATTATGTATCTAGTCTATGTAGATAGTCAAGTGTTTGAGTGGTACAAGATGTGCTTGAGTACTAAAGCATCTGCCCTATCTCATCCTATTATCATACATGGGACTTGCATATATATTATATATGTTACACATATAATATGTGCTATATATGTAATATATTACATATCTTAAAAGTACATATGTAATATATAAGTATATATAAGTATATATAAAGGTATATATACATGTATATAGAGGTATATATATATATATATATATATATATATATATTATAGAATATATATATATACACACACACACACACACACACACACAGTTTTTGGACTCTTTAACTCTAGTTATTGCATAGAGAAATAAAAAGTTACCTGAGGACATGTAATAACTTATTCTAGGTAATCATGTTAGGGAACTCTTCATGAGCATATAAGTAGCAACTAGAATTTATGGAAGCAATGAAGTATAGAGTTTGTGAGTACTAACTTGGGAATCAGGGAGTTTTAAATTCAAGTCCTGACTCAACTGCCGTGTTGCTATGTGACTTTTAGTAAGCTAATTTCTTTGTCATGATTTATGGACCTAAATAATGAACATTAAAAATAGTTCCTTCAGGATAGTGTTGCTATAAACTTTAAAGGTAGTTATACATTTAAAAACTGGAGTACTGAGCCAGACACACAGTAGGTACAAAATAAATGGCATATTATTAGGCAAGTTTTTGAGATCTTAAAGAAGGGCAGAGGTCACTAGACTAATTCTGTTTGAATTATCCAGAATTCCAGGTTTATTTTATTATTAGTTAGAACTTGCTACACTATGGCAGTATATTTTACTTTTTCTCCATTAAACTAAGAATTTGGTAATGTTTTAACATCTTTCTAAGAATACATTTCATTCTTTACGTTCACCCATATCTATCTCTTTGGGGTCAATCCTTAGAGTTTGACATATTCCTCAGTAAAAAAATAAACAAAAATAAAAACAACAAAAAAAGACTTTATAGTTTATGGTGACCCATTTTGGGATAAATATGATGTATTAGACAAAGAATTCTTGCCTCCACCAAGCTTGAGAATGATTTATGTACAATGACAGGTTAAAATGAGCTAGTTTTTCACGTTGATATAAAACAGGTATTGGGAATTTTGTCCTTCCTGGTAACTGACTCTGCTCACTTAAAAGCTGATTTATTCTGATACACTTCTCTATTTTTTCTGACTTTGCCATTATTTTCTCATGAGCAGACATCATTCAAAGTTTTTGTAAGGCTTTTGTCTGGGGCAAGTCTCTGGAAATCATTGGCCAAGCCCTTTTGCATTTATTTTGATGAAGTTTTCTTCACTCTCTACAGCAGAGTCAGTGTTTACATTCTCTGTTGAGTTGACCTCAGCTTCCATCCTGGGAATTTTGCCCCATTCCTCTTCCACCACTGCCCTCATCTTTCCATCTGCATCTGGTATCAGCCATGGTGGGCTAGTGGAACCAAGGACTCCTATTATTTTGTGCCTTCCTGGGAACTTTGTAGCCTAGAATTCATGTTTATCTGCTCCTTTGAGTTCTGTTAGTTTGATTTCCTTGGTTTCCCAGTACATAGGAAATAACCTGAGTTTCAACTGATAGCTTTCAGCTATAATAGATAATTGATGTTGCTCAGCCTCAGCCAGTTACCAACACATAAACAATATTGTTTCCTCTGACAAGAACAGTATCCTATTAAAAGAAAACTAGATATCACCAGGTTACTTTTATATATAGATGCCTGCTATGGTTTAAATGTTCTCACCAAAACTCATGTTGAAATTTAGTCCTGATTGTGAGGTATTATGAGGGTAGCAAATTAATCCAACCATGGTATCTGGAGGTGTGATCTTAAAGAAATAATTAAGGTTAAATGATCACAGAAGGGTGTGACCTTAATCAAATGGGACTGTGGCTTTTTTAAAAAGAGGTGTAGAAAAGGGGAGGTACTGCAGGATGAACTTGATCGAATCATGTTATATGCATGCACAAATATGTCACAATTTATCCCACTGTTATGTATAATTATAACACACCAATTAAAAATTTAACTAAAATAAATAAATAAACAAAAAGAAGAAGAGGAGAGTTATGATGGTCTGCTTGTCATTTGATGCCCTGCACCATTCTGAGACTACAGAGTCCTCACCAGCAGAAAGAACTCCACCAGATATGGCCAACCAATCTTGAACTTTCCATGAGCCAAATAAACCTGTATTCTTTATGAATTACTTAGTCTGTGGTATTCAGTTACAACAACAGAAAACAGACAAAGGTAATAAACTTCCTGGTATTCCTTTACCCTGAAACTTGAGTGTACTCTGTGTATGACATTGTTGAATAGTTTTAAACCAGTCAGCCTCTTCTTCTCTTGTGCTGAGAGAGCTGCAACCTATGTGGAATCAAATAGCAAAGCTGGATGCCAAAGAAATCAATAACTACTGAGTGTTCACCACTTGCCAGGTTCTGAGTCCACTACTTTACCTAGTTAGCTCATGTAATGTCCAACCTTGAGAAGCAGATATTACTATTTTCATACTAAAACAGGAACACTGAAGCCCAGAATGGCTCCGCAATTACACATACACGGTTGATCTGAGATTTAGTCTTATCTCTGAATTTAAAGTCTTACTCCTACTATGTTATCAGAAGAGCACTGTACTGGCCAGTTGCAGCCCAGTTGCATGTCATGATAATAATAACGGGATTCTTAATTTTGAGGTAAATAAATTCTTAGGCTAACCCTGTGAAGTATTTATTATCATTATCTCCATTTTATGGATGAGGAAACTGAAACATGGGTTTCTCAATGTCTTAGAGGTTTTAAGTGACAAAGCTAGAATTTGACGGCAGATGGTATAGCTCCAGTTTCAGTAATATACCTAACCTCCTATACTAACCAACAATGTCAGTTCTCCATCACTGTGACAGATACCCAAGGTAAACAACTTGAAGGAAGAAATTGTTTATTTTGGCTCATGGTTTCATCCCATGGTCACTTGGCTTGCTTGTTTGGGCCTGTCTGTGGTGGTACAGTACTTCATGGAAGTCAGAGCACCTAGCAGAGGAAGACTATTCACTTCATAGCAGCCAGGAAGCTGAGAGAAAGAGAGAGATAAAGAGGAAGGACCAAGGGCCCCAATATCCCTTCCAAAGCAATCCCCCAAAGGCTTAACTTCCTTCCACCAGGACCTACCTCTTAGAGATTTCAACATCTCCCAGTAATGCCTCAAGCTATTGACAAAGCAATTAACATATGACCCTTAGGGGGCACACTTGAGATTCAAAACATAACACCTACGTATTTCAATATTTCATCAGATTATTGGAAAATTCTTTTGCTTCAGTTATCTATTACTGCAGGACAACTACTCCTAAAATTTAGTGGATTGAAAGAGTCATTTTATTTTTTTTGATGATATTATGAGTCAGGAATACATGGGCTCAGTTGGGCCTTTCCTGAATCCAGTTGGCTTCCATTGGAGTGACTAGAGCTGGAGGATTTCTTTCCAAGGTGACTTCACATATATGTCTGTGCCTCCTTGATCCTTGCTCCCCCTGTACTCCCTTCATATGGCATTTCAACTTCTATGGAGCTTGACACTCTCATAGAATGGTGGTCTCAATGTGACTATCCTTCTAATTTGGTGGCTGGTTTCCAAGACAAGGGAAGATGAGTTTTCCAGGTCAACTATTGACTTTGCCCAGTATTGGTACAATATCACTTCTGCCATAGTCTAAAGAGTCAAAAGCATTCACAGAGCCTATCCATTTTAAGGGGTATGAAAATGGACTCCCATCTTTTGCTGGGTTTCTGACAAGGTCACATTGCAGAACAGCATGTGGGGTAGGTCATTTTAAAATAATGCAATCTGCCACACCCTCCTCCCCAGCATAATCAGTCATGGTTTAGAGACTTAAATGTCACAAACAGAATCAAGCTGGTAAAGGAATTGCTATTTACCTCACAGTGCTGTGTCATCTATTTTAGTGCTGTAATTTAAGAGAGTGTCCTTACATAATATATGAAGGCATGCCTTGTACATTAAGTCTACGACAAAGCAATCCAAAAGTGCTTTTTGATTAAATGAAACTTCCTAGTTTTTAAATAATGTTTTTGTACTTTTTATACATTTATTTCATTTATTTTTATGTGGTACTGAGGATCAAACCCAGAGCCTCACACATGTTAGGCAAGTGCTCTTCCACTGAGCTACAACCCCAGCCCTGAAACTTCCTAATTTTTGATGCCAGAAAAATTATTTAGCAAAAGAGAGTCGTGTTTGACCAATAATTGAAATAATCTTCAATAGAATATAAAATCTACTGAGAGCAGCAGTCATAGATGAGACAAAGCTCATTTTATGGAAAAAGTATTGTACATATGACACAGACTTTTTGTCATCTGGACTGGCTAAACACAGGGAAGTCTACTGATCATCCTGGGCACATATCAACCATTTCAAGGCATGAGGTACACTGAAATCATTGAGAATTTGAATGTAGGTTGTTTCTGAAGTTTAGCCACTTTTGAATGAATACACCAATCTAAAGCTATTAAACTGAATCCAGGAGGAGGAGAGCTAGTAACATGACCCGGGCTGGTTTCAGTGCCAAAATTCCTCTGCCAGATGTGGCATTTTCAGTATGTGCATTTGTGTCTGTGGAATACAAGATGGAAAATGTCTTGGTTGTGTGGAATCCATGACTCATAATAGTGCTTCCCTTTTTATTTTTTCAAAATTTCTTTTGCCAATGTTTTCAGAATTATCAAGTGTTTGTCAAAATAATGATGATAGCCTTTCTACAAATGTAATGTGCTGCTATGATTTTATATTAAATTTGCAGAATTGATTCTTCTAATATCCTTATCCTGTTATGCATTCAGTAAGTATTGGGTCCGATATGCCCATACTGTTTGCTATCATATTGTTACAAAAGATCAACAACAAGAAAAGTTAGGACATGTTTCATCTATCATACTGGATATCAGTGTTCAAGCCATTACTATTGTTGGAATTATGTGTGTTTAGGAATCTTTTAACAATGTTCTCAAAGCACTGTGTGAGACTCTAGGAGAGCACAAGTATAAAACTATTTCAGCTAGATTCATATGAAGGATAAAGGCATACCTCTTTCTGTAAGCCTAAGATAAAAATTAAAACTTTCAGCATCTAACCATATGATGTATCTTTGAATAAAACATGCTATCCTAGCTTTCTTGGCTATACTGATTATTTCTTCCATTATGCTCAATGATAAGAATGAGTTTGGGGTGATCATATGGGCACTTTGAAAACAAGACATTTAAATAGCACATACACCCTCTTTCTGGAATCTGATAAACTCCTTTATGTTCTTTCTGAGGGGAAGGTATTATACAATTTTATCTTACCCAATATCATTTTTCTTGTTCTTTAACACTCATAATTAGCACCATTTATACTCATTCATCAAAGATTAGTGTAGGTGTGGGACCTTTGGTTCCATGGACACTTTACTTGGCCACTGTTTCATAGTTTGCAATTTTGGAATCTGACTATGGCCAGGGATTCAATGAGCTCCAATTCAGGGTCCAATAGATGGCCTTACCAAAGAAGTTAAATAAACCCTTAAATAGATTGGAAAAATACATGAAGATATCCCTGTGAGAAAGGGAAATGAAATATCAGAATGTCCATGGTTTCATATCACTGCAACTGGTATATATCTTACCCAATATATGCATGTATCAGGTCAAGTTTCCCAAAACTAGACTCTAAGACAGAGATTGGCTGGCAGGAGGTTTATTGTGAAGGTCCTTTTGGACTTGATATGTATGGAAGAATAAAGGAAGCTAGATTAGGCAGGGGGAGCCATTGAATTGAAAAACACAACAAAAGCATCAGCCAATCTCATTGGGAACTGAATACCTGGGAGGTCCTAAAGAATTTTCCCAAATTGGAGCTAGTGAGTAAAATCTTTATACATCCAAATTGGCTAGTCATTGGATGTGTGTTACCCACATGAAGGGATATGACTTTGGGTGAATTAGATTTACTTAGCTAAAGGCAATTTCCAAAAAGGGCTAACAGCTGCAGACTGTTCAGGTGTAAACACTCCCAAAACCTGAGGGAATAAGTACTTGAATCCTGAAGGCAGCATCTTAGCAGCACAATACAGACTCCACTACAGTGCTTACAAGATATAAAACAAGCACTCCTGGAATAATTAAGTATATTTGGGTCTTTCTTGTTCTTAATATCTACTGAGTTTCTCTTCTACAAAGAGCACGTATTCTGAGTTACTTCATGATATGCTGAAAAAGACATTTTGGGAATGTCAAGCAATTGTTGATTTCTCAGACTATCATTGCATTTTCATGAATATATATTACTTTTTCTTACAACTCATGCTTCATCTTAAGGGAAAAATAATGACAGATAGTTCTGAGGCATTGATTGCTCTCAACTCAAAAACAATGTCATCTGCATAATCAAAATCTCCTACAAATTGGAAACAGAAGACCTTGCTATTATTTCAGGAATAAAACACTTTAGGAAAACCTCACTTGTCATGTCTTAATGATTTGCAATAATCACTAAGTTTTTCTAAGATAAGCCTCATTTATTGTTTTTTCCCTTTTATTTGTTATTTAATGCTTGCTCTATGCTGGGCACTATACTAAATGATTCATAAATAGTAATTCACTTAATTCTTATAAGAGGTAAAATTACTAAACATATTTTATTGATGAACATATTGAGGCATACAGAAAGTTAAGTAAATTACACAGCTGGTAAGTAGTGGAGGTGGGCTTTTAAGCCAGGCAGTCTGCATCCAGTGTCTCTGCTCCTCACTCCAGTGCTATACTATCCTCACAATGTCATCTGCTGATGTCATGCGTCTTCTTATACTCCATGGAAATATGCATGTGAGATCTCCATTTCTTATCCTTTGATGCTTATGAATAATATGTTCATCCTATGGGATCCTAGACAGTTCTGTCTCTTAAATGTATGTGTAAATGTGTGTGTGTGTGTGTGTGTGTGTGTGTGTGTGTGTGGTGTATGTAGAGAAAAAGGTGGTGATGGTGGTTAGGGGTTTAAGCAGATAGCATAAGACAAAAGACTGTTGTGCATATGAAGTGTGCATTGTTATTCCAAGCAGCAGTAATCCTATTATGTCAAGATTATATCATAAAATATCATGGAATCTAGGATTTTATTTGTGTTCTAAAATTACTTCTGATGAGAAAAATACCTTAAAGAAGTTCTATCCAGCTGAGATTACACAGAATAGCCTACAAAAATAATCTGTTTTTCCATGCAAGTTTAACTAAGAAACTTTGGTCAAAAACACATTTCCAGACCATCTCATGATAAGAATTTTTCTTTTTCACTCTGTTCAATTCCTTCCCAAAATATCTTGGAGTTTTTCCAATTTCATCATAAATGTCACAGATATGCACCAGTTATTATAAACAGTTATTCCCAGCTACGTTTATTTCTAATGGTGTTGCCCTATTTACCTCTCTTATGTCATGCTCTCTGGAAAAGAACTTTTTCAAAATTGTCATCCAGACCAATGTAGCCTCCTTAGACATAGGCAAAAATAATTTTCAGTGTTCAATATGCTACTCCCCACTCAATCCTAAGGCCCAATCTCGGCACCTACCTAACGGGGCAGCATTACAAGATTTGTTTTCAGGCTCCCCATTATGTCTGAGCTGCAGACTTGAGGTACAATAGAAATGGTACAGATGCTGTTTTGCCAAAACTACTCTTCAATATCCTTGCTACACTGCAAAATCAACAAAGCTCTTTCCTGCCCAGATTGTTGTGGGCAGAGGATCTGGGATTCATGTGAACTAAATCACAGAAGCATTTCTCATAGGTGGGTAGACAAGGGAACTAAGAATTTTTATTTTCAAGCCAAGCATCCTGTAAATCTTCAAATCATGTGTTGAGTCATATTTACCCCCATTACAGGGGCCAAAGTAAAGAAATTTTGTATTTCCATACCCATTAGTTTAACAGATGATTTTGAATCAGCCAGTAAAAAGGCCAGGTCCACAGGGGTCCATCCTTGTTTATTAAAGTGGTATTCCTTGGGCAACAGGCATTCCATGGACATATCCTCAGATATCTGCAAGGATTCTATGAAAACTAATTCAATATTGATATTTTGATAATAATATAAATATATTCATTAAGCATAATCTATATAATCCCATTGACCAATTAATTCTGAGACCTCTCATTTATTTCAATTCCTGTATGAATGTATTTAGGCTTATCATAATGTTAGTGTTAAATAATATCATTTTACTGTTATTGCCTAATTCTCAAAAATGAAGTTAATGTAATATATAAAAGATATCATTAGCCTCTAGGAAAAGACAAATGACCTAACCATCACCACACTCAGAACAGAGGTTTCATAGTAGATATTTGTCAACTTATAATGGGGTTACTTCTTGATAAACCCATCATAAATTAAAAAAGCTCATGAAGTAGAAAATTTATTTAATACATCTACCTTACTCACCACCACCACAGCTTCCCAACACAGCACACACTAGTGTCAGCTGTTTCCTCTTGTGATTGCCTGACTCACTGCCCAATATTATGAGAAAGAATCAGATTGCGTATCGCTAGCTAGAGAAAAGATCCAAATTCAAAATTCAAAGTATGGTTTCTATTGAATGCTTTTGACTTTTGTACCATCAAGTCAGAAAATCAAAAGTCAAACCATTGTAAATCAGGTACCATCTGTAGTTTAAGAAAGAGAAATATGATGCAAGAATTCAGTTGGTAAATGGCATATGGTTGTAAAAGTTTGCTGAACTCAAAAGAATCTTATAGCAGAATCACTCAGAAAGAGGATCAACCCTTGCCTCAAATCCCTTTGTACCCATTGTTCCCTCTGTCTGGAATACTCACCCCTCTTACATTCAATAATACCCAAATACTCCTTCACCTACAAGTTTTTGTTCAAATGTCACCTTCTGCATGAGGCCTTTCCTATATTGCAAACTGAAACTCCCTTTTCCCCAAACTCTTTATTTCTCCTCCCTAGATTTTTCTCTTTAGCACTTATTTTCATCTCACATACACTACATATTTTGCTTATTTGGTTTTTTTTGGGGCCTTTAAAAATAGATTTATTGAGATATAATTTATATAACATTCAATTCACCCATGATTCAATTAGTATACTCACAGACATGTACAATCAACTTGTCTCCTACTAGAATGTGAGATACATGAAGACAAGAAATTTTGTTTAACTCACTAATATCTGCAGCTCCTAGAAAAGTGCCATCGGAAATAGGAGGTACTCAACTAATGAAATGTGTGTTGAATGAATAAATGAACACATAAATGATTGCATATTTATATTGTGAGTACTGGTCTGCCTTTGTCACATCCACCTTATTTGTCATATCAATGTTATTAATTTCTAGCTTGTTACTTTGTAGTTTTGCTCATTTTTCATTTGTAAACCTATTTTTTTATTTATACTTGTATAAAAACAATCCATACTCATGACTATCATGCTTAGCATCAGGGCCTTGCATATTTAAATTATGCAATAAAAGGCAGGAAAGATAAAAATTGGGTTCCTTTTCTCCCCTTGAAAAGACAGTTGTACATTGTTCAAATTTAGAAAACAATGTTGGATAAGAAGACTTTTCACCAGTGAGACAGTCAGAAGGGGGTTCTGTTTGCTGGGGCACTCTGTGATTTCATCACTGTGTTTAATCTTTCAAGTTTCTCTTCTCTCTCTGTACCCCACCTTGGGCAGCAAGAATTTTACAGAATAAGAAATAGGATGTGGGCTGTTGAGCAGCATTTTAACAAAAACATAAAGCTATAGCACTATTACCAAAGCAGCCAGCTCCTCCCCTGCCTATTAGTGTTACTCAAAAATTGCACCAGCTTTAAGAATCCATCTTTTAAATAAGGTTTCATTTCTCTGAAATTGTAGCTATTGTAAAGCACATTCAGAGGTTTATATGGTAGTGTGTATTTTCCCCCTTAAGTTGATGGGTGTAACTATTAGGCAGAATGCACTGAAAAATCAATTGTTCTGGGGATGATTTCCCCACCAATTGTTCTATCCCAAAGTGTTTCCATGGTGCTAGCTCTGTATTTCAAATGCTTGCTAAGCTCTTTTTTTTGAGCAATTTCTTTGATTATTCCAGAAGGCCCAGTACAGCACTTTCAAATACAGAAGGAATGCTATAATTTAAAGGTATTCTATGAATAAGCTTTTCCAGCCTCAGTCTTTGAGGTGGGAATAAAATACTGGGTTCTGGAATTAAAAACTCCTCTCTATCCACTCCCTACCCCTGCACCAACCATGGATATCCCACATATAGCAATCCTTAAGTCCCTCATATAGTTTCAAAATGACACCTATTCTGGAGTTTAAATCTCAGATCTGTGAGTAGGAAATCCAACCACTACTAAATGTCACAGTAAGAAAAAAAAAGGGAAGCTTCAGATCATATGTAGAAATATGTATTGCAAATGGGCAAATTCCCTTTATCTCCTCTTTCTCAACACACAAATACCTATTGCTGCTGGACTGTGTGGATAAAGAAAAATAAAATCAGCTTTAACAAAAAATATTCCCTAGTGGTCCAGACCATCACATAATATCCTGCAGTCCAGAGATGCACCCTTTAGTGTATTATCTTACTACATATGGCATTGCTATAGTTTAAATCTGGTATGTACTCCCAAAATCTTCTAATCATGTCCTAATCCACATGAGTAGAAGATGGTAGAAACTTTAGAAGGTGGGGACTAGTGGAAAGTTTTAGATCACTGTGGCCATGTCTTCAAAAATGATTACATAACCATGGTCTTTTCTTTTTCCACTTTGCTTCCTGACTATCATGAAGTGAGCAGCTTGCTCCATAATGCATTCCCCACCACAGGTCCTGTCTTTCTAGGGGCCCAAAAACAATGGTCCCAAGTGATCATGGACTAAAAACTCTGAAACCATGAACCAAGAAACTTTTTTCCTTATAAATTGATTCTCTCAGGCATTTGTTACAGTAACAGAAAGCTGTCTAACACATGTATCAAATGAAAAAAAATAAAATTATCATACCATCTTCTTTTACAACACTTTTACAACAGTGATATTGAGTCCCAGGTGTCCAGTGTGAGTCTTCTATCTTCTGTTTTGTCATGAGTCTCCTGGGACAGATTAAAAAGCATAGAGTTCACCTTTAGTGCTGTGCTTCCCCTTTCTCAGTGTCTTTCACAAAGTATATGGATTTTAATTAACTGCTTTCAACTCTCAGCCCATCTTCATCATTATTATAACCATAAGACTACTTACAGTAAAAAATCTGGGCAACTCAAAACCATCTGTGGAGGCCCCATAGGTACTAACTGTTGTGGGAACAAGTTTCTTTTTTATTGTCTAGTGGGCTCTAACATGTGTATCATACATTCTCATTAAACTTTCTTCTCATTGAACATTTTAAATGAAGCCTCTTAAAAATGTCTTTGCACTTGGCAGTAATATTTCAAAACCCTTTCTGTTGCTCAAAAGAATCTCTGTCTTTACCTCATCTCCAGCCTGTTCCATTACCTGGGTTCTTTTCACCTTATATTCATACTTCTTAATGCTCATCAGAGGCTCATTTTGTCCTTAAACCAATCCCTTTAAGGATGTCTCCTACTAGGATTCTATATTAGTTATCAATAGCTATGTAATAATGCTAGCACTAATGACAGCTTATAACAACACACATTTATTATCTCACAGTTTCTGTCAGTCAGGAATCCAGCATGACTTGGCTGGGTCCCATAAGTCAGGGTATCTTATGAGGCAAGGGTGTTGGCCAAGGATAGTCTCATCTGACTCTTGAATGCAAGTGAATGTGATTGTGTAGAATTCAATTCCTTGGGGGAATATTGGCCAGAGCCTACCCTTCGTTCCTTGCCTTGTGGGCCTCTGCAATATGGTGGCTTTTATTTCATCAAAATCAGGAAGGGTTGGGCTGGGGTTGTGGCTCAAGTGGTAGAGCACTCGCCTAGCACGTGTGAGGCACTGGGTTCGATCCTTAGCACCACATAAAAATAAAATAACAATATTGTATCTACCTAAAACTAAAAAAAATATATTTTAAAAAATCAGGAAGGGAACTAAGGGATGGGAAGCAGGGAGGGAGGGGGAAAGTGCTAGGGAGTGACATTGGTCAAATTATATTGTTATATTGTGTACATGTATGAATATATAGCGAATCCTATCAATACATACAACTATAATGCACCAATTACAAATGTGGGGCAAAAAAGGAAGGGAGTTCTCTGTTGAAGGAAGTCACAATTGTATGTAGACTAATCCTGGAAGTGACATCCCATCACCTTTGTACTGTATTTGCTGGAAGAAAGTCACATGTCTCTCCCACACTCAAGTGAAGGGAGTCACAAAAAGATGTGAATATTAGAAGGCAGGGATAATTTAGAGCCATCTTAGTATCTGTCCACCATGGATGCTCCACAACCAAAAATGATGCCTAAATTTTTACTAGTAAAAATTTAAAAATAGCAAGTTTGCCAAATTGGTTCAGTTTTAGCAAATACTATTGATATCTCCTTCATATTTCTCTAAGCCTAACTAATTTTGGTGTATCCTGGCTGTACCATCAAATGCAAGCATCTGTATGTCTGTGTTTGAAGACTTCTCTCCTGATAGAAGATGGCACTGCCTATGCCCACTATGGGTTGGAAGTAGATTAGAATAAACACCCACTGGGATCAGACCTCTACCAATGACTAATGAGGTTTGTTGTATAAATACCTCAGTTCTTTTGTCCCTTGGTTAGAATAACTGAGGTCCGTTCTATACTGCCTCCCAGAGTTCCCCACTAATTGATTAACACATCATTGGTTGGCTGCTTCCCTTGCCCTCTCTCTCCCTCCTCTATGCTACTAGTATTTCTTGGAATCACGTCTCAACTAAACTATTTGTGTTCAGAACCTGCTTCTGGGTGAATCTAAACTAAGACATCAGTCATTTCTTCCAATTTTCAGATCTCTGGTGCTGGGATAGAGCACCAAAATCAAAGCATGTTTTAGAAACACCATCTTAGAACTTGTTTTTTTAAAAAAGTACTTGGTTTCATACAAGATAATATCACTGCCCTTCATCTCACTCTCCAAACTTGGTCTTTTCCTTTGTTAAGTTCTTGAAATTGCCTTTGACAGTTAGGATCAGTATGAACTTTTAATAAAGTGGGTATTTAAATGCAATTTCTGAAAGCAATCTCCAAGAAACTCCACTACTCTGCTAAAAATACACAATAATGAGCAGAATTAGCAGTTTTTACTTGCTTCCACTTCTAGGAAGGCCCATACCTTCCAATGGGTTCAGAGTGGGATTTTCCTAGTGTTCTTTACTCAAGGAAAACATAAGAAGCATTAAGCGATAATCACACTGTATGACTGCACAGGCCAACTGTATTTAGCAATCTTGGCTAGAAGCCTCAGGGGATTAAAGTAACCTCAGTGAGATGCCTGACACTTGCTGATACTTCATTTTTCACTATTTTAAAGACACACAAGCACACATCAGAAATAGAATAGTGAGGTCAAGAAGGGTGTGCTTTCAGTGAGTGACATCTTGTTGAAGGAATGGTTCACGGAGAGCTTTTATTTTTAATAGGTTTAACACAAGCACAGTTGTATACATGAAATGCCCATGTGTAGTGCTTTACTATGCAATCTATAATTTGATACGGTGCTCAGTAATATAGGCAGGCAAATCAGGTATTTCTGTCTCCATTATAGTTGAGGTTACTGACCCTCATAAAGTCAGACAGCTAATAAATAATGGAGCCAAAAGTACCTCTTTCACTTATCATTGAAGGCTGTACTTAATTTTAATTTCCTCCAAATTTATCCCTTTTCCCCTCAGGACTCTTAATATTTAAACCATAATATTGCTAGGAGATGAGAGGAAAGGAAAGGAAGAGAGGGGGAGGAATGGTAAAGGAAAGGGAAGATAAGAGAAGAAGGGAAAATGGTAAAGTTTAAAAAAGGAAAGAGAGTGGTAAGCAAAGGGGAAGAGTGAGATCTATCTGTACATCGCCCGCCCCCATGAAATTCTATATACCAGGCTCAGCTTATATGCCCTGCCAAAGTTTTGCTCTTTTCTTGTTTTCAGTGGCTTGCCTTGTCTCTGCAATCATGGACCCAGGTTAATTCACTGCTGCTGCTGCTTGATCACTGTTAGAGATTAGCTAGTAAAGAAAGACCAACCCATTTGTGCCCTGAATGGGATGGATCTGAAGAGTTCTGGCTTTCCCAACAGCTGATAAGAATAATTCCTGTGTCTTAGGTTGGATTCTTGAGGAAGCAGATTCTGAAAAAGAGATTTACATACAGGAAGATTATTGAGAAGCCCCACCAAAACAATGCTGATAAGGGAGCAAGGGAAGCCTGATTGCAAGATTGGGCATAGAAAAAAATTTGAACTTTAATATACTCACCATAAAGACTTCAGCCAGAAGAAGTCCCACAGGAAACTCTTGGGACTTGGATGGCCCCTCAGAGATGTCCTAGTAGCTCCCTTCAGGCCAGGACAGTAGTTGCCAAAGCATAGCCTATGGGTCATACCCCTCTTCTTGTAAATAAAATTTTATTGGAACACAAGCTCGCTTATTCAATTATGTATCGCCTCTGGTTGCTTTCATGCTACAATAGTAGACTTGAGTAACTGTGACAGAAACTGAATTGCCTGCAAATTATAAAATAGTGAATATATGATCCTTTACAAAAAAAAAAAATTGGTAACCCTGGCCCAGTACAATTCCCTGAGAAGGATCATTTGAACCATCAACATCCAACATTCCTGGCAACTTGAGGAATAAGTGCCTAGGTCCAGCACACTACATCATCCACTACAGAAAATTAATACCCTATAAAGCAAACTTGACTAATGAAAGATAGTGGACAGATGGGAGCCAGAGGATAAATCCTTCTTTCTTCAGCCGTGATGGACTATTCTGAGACATAAGAGTTCATACCACTTTTCTGAAGTTGTCTCATAAGCCCGGGCAAATGCCTATATTTGTTGCAAAAAAATAGCTAGCTTAAAAGCATATCCTCTAATATTTTTCTCCTGCCTCTTCTACTTTGGTAAACCTTTCCTTTCACTCCTGTTTTCTTGGATTTGCCCTTTTCCAATAAAATTTAGCACTTTACGCCTTTTGCCTCAGACTGCAAAGACCTGTAAAATCCAAATATTTAGAATTTAGCATGGAACTAGTATAGGGTTAGAGTAGTGGAACATTCAGAGGTATAAGGACATACACTCCTTGTCATCTCATTCCCAAATCCAGGACATTTTTCAAAGATACATACCTCCCCTCAAATATCTATTGGGTATAAACTTTGCCCTGAGGTTGCCCTGAAGTGTTAATACTTCTGTCCCTCTTGCTCCCATTTGCTCACAACCAAGATAAAATACTTGTCCTTCCTTCCTGAGGCTCCTGTTCCAGAGCTGGGAAGCATGTTTATTATATCTGATACTTGCTTTACTTACCCTGAGGGTATTCCTGTTGATCTTTCAGGATATCATGGTTCACCTTGTGAGTTATAAAACCACCAAGGGAAAAAGAGTAGTTCCAGCCAAGATACAATTTTAAGAAGACACACAAACTAAAGTGGAGAAAAAGGGCCCTCAGGCCACTCTGTGCTTCTAAAGCAAAGCTCCAAAAAAATGAAATAAGCAGGCCACACACAAGGAAGCAGGCAAACTTTGTTTTGCTGAGAGGACTCTTTTCCTTGGATTAACTCCAAGAGGGAACAGGCACTGAGTGAGTCATAGAATAAGTAGGGCAGAGTTTGCCTTTTAGGGAATGCAATAATGTGTGGGTGTACTCATGGTTCCTCAAGGATGATCAGCAGGCAAGTCTCCCCAAAGTCCAGGCTCATCCATGTGACCTTGCTCTGGTTCTTTTCACATACCTAACACAAAATGAATTTTAAGTGGAAACTCAGGTTTGTGGTCTGCCCCCTTGTTTAAGAGGTTGATTTGGACAAAGCTTGGTCTGTGGTTGGTAAGGGAATCCCCAACCTGAATAATTGACAAGCTGTGTGGCAGACATAATAGAAATTTGGATGGTATCGATTTAGAGCTACTCAATGGGATGTCAATAGCAAGAAAAAATTTTTTTGGTACCAGGGATTGAACTCAGGGGCACTCGACCACTGAGCCACATCCCCAGCCCTATTTTGTATTTTATTTAGAGACAGGGCTCACTGAGTTGCTTAACATCTCACTAAGTTGCTGAGGCTGGCTTTGAATTCGCAATCCTCCTGCCTCAGTCTCCAGAGCTGCTGGCATTACAGGTGTGCATCACTGCATCTGTGACACAAGGGAATCTTGAGTCCTGAGGCCAATGTATGAGGCCAAAGGTGGAATATGCTATAGAGGAATTCAAGAAGAAGATCCAAATGGACGAGGAAAAGTAATCCTGAATAGTACCAGGTATGGAAGGGTGCTGTCCATGGCTGAATATTTATGGAACTGAATGATTCCAAAATCACCAGTTTCCATGTGAGTCACAGTACCAGAGATAAAAATATTGCTCTAAAGTCAATACATATGCTGTATATTTCAGTATGGGAGATAGAATCAAAATCTAATAACTCAGGATCTAATACAGTTCTCCCTTGTTATCTGTGGGGGATTGGTTTCAGAACACCCCCGAGGATACCAAAATACAGATGCTTAAGTCCTTTATATAAAACAGCATAGTATTTGCATAGAACCTATGCACTTCCACAAATCATCTCTTGATTACTTATAATCCCAATACAATGTAAATTATATGTAAATAGTTGTTATCTGTATTGTTTAGGGAATAATGACAAGGAAAAAAGTTCATACATGTTCAATATAGATGCAATTTTTTTCCTCAGTGTTTTGGATCCTTGATTGGTTGAATCTGCTGATGTGGAACCTGCAGATGTGGAGGGATGGCTGTAGTTATTTGGGGGCAATAATTTCCAGCAGAATCAAACTATTTCTTCATATGCAAACTGACCTGGAAGTATAACAGAGAAAGAAGATAAAAGAGAAGCTACTGTTGTTAAGAATGAGATAAGGGACATGGGTGTGTTAGAAATATTCACCCTCCTCCAAAAATCTGGGACCCTGAGGTCATTGAATGTCATTTCAAGGCTCTGCATGATATACTTTGAGACAAAATTCTATGCTACCTGAAAGCAGCTGAGTAAGGTGATTGGGGTAGAGAATTGGCAGGGTTGTAATTAGATAAATTAAAACAGTTTCCATTCTTCTTGCAACTGATGAATTCATGAGTTGAATATTCTAGAGTGCAATTTCTTCCTCTATAGTGCCCATGAAGAGCATATGTAAGCATTCAGAGTTCTTGTTATTGCTGAAAAAACTGATAGTCTCAAATACTGTTTCTTAGTATCCATGTTTGTGTGTGCACATGCATGCCATAAAATGAAGACCTCTATTTTCTGCTTTTTATCCTCCAGATAAATTACCCAATACTTCCATGCCTCATTAGGACAAGACATTCACAATCATCACCTATGATCAATGCATGATCTTAGCATTTCTTCTGTACTACCAAAGACTTAAATTATATTCAAAATGGATTTAGTGTTAAATGTATTTTATTATATGCTGCATCTTTGAAAAACTCACTTTCTATGAAATATAGTTAATGATAGTGTAATTCTATCTAGTGGACATTAGTTCCTAATATTGTATGTAAAAGAAAATATACTAGCCCTTGTTAGAACACTATGTCACACTTCCCCATTCCCCTCTGAAAACCCTCAAATCTTCTTTCCTTGTTTCCTCCTTTACATCACTTTATGAAATTACATCACATTTTCTTTTTTTCTTACTTTGACTGTGTTCTTTTTTAAGAGAGAGAGAGAGAGAATTTTTTAATATTAATTTTTTAGTTTTCAGTAGACAAAACATCTTTATTTTATTTTATTTGTATGTGGTGCTAAGGATCAAACCCAGTGCCCCCCCCCCCGCCCTGCATGCCAGGCGAGCGCCCTACCGCTTGAGCCACATCCCCAGCCCAACTATGTTCTTTTTGATCACTTTTTCCATTCTGGGCTTTTTAACTGCCTATCATTTTTTCCCTGTTGACAAATGAAGCATATGTTTTCATCTAATCACCAAGATCATCCATTTGTAAGTCATACATTTTGTCAAAATGAGTCCAAATGATCAAGGAAATTCTTCACAGAGTCCCCAGTGTCTGTATTTAATGTTGACCTTTTGCCTTACAGACTTGTTATAGAATTGTCATCTTGAAATTTCTTTTCATTTCAGGGTTTCTTATCCCTCAAATTCTCTTCATTTTTTTATTCTTGAATTCATTCTATTTTTGGTTTTGCTAAACCACATTCTCAAATAAATTTATTTTTTTCAGAAGTGTGGGCTGTTATTAAATCTCTTTAGTCCCTGCTTGTCTGAAAACTATTTTGCTCAGTAAATAACTTTCCTGAGTATGGAACTATGCTGAAAAAAATGTTCCTTCAGGACTTTGAGACATTGCCCCATTATTTTTTGGCAACTAGTGTTTACAATGTTTTGCATGATTATGGTTCTTTTCCCATTCCTCACTGCTCTCCCATCCTCTAGAAGATTTTAAGATGATGCTTTTATCATTATTATTCTGAAATTTTAGTTATGTGTCTGAGTGTGGGTTTTGCTGTGCTTATTCTTCTGGACATTTACTGGGCTCTTTAATATTGGAGATATGATTTTGTGAAATTATATGAATTTTTCTTGTATTATCTCTTTTTTCTTCCCTCTGTTTTCTTCTTCCTTCTTCTGAAACTCTGATTAGATAGATATTCAACTTCCTAGATGTTATGTTCCATCTCTTAATTTTCTTCTGTATTTTCTCTTTTTTCAAGTTTATTTAATTAATTCTATTCTTAATTTTTAAGAATATTCTGTTTCCTTTACATATTCCTTTTGATAACATTCTATTCTTAATTTATTATGCAAAAATCAAATATCTGTGAGGATTTTTTGTCTGTAGCTTACCCATTTATTAATATCCTCATGGTAGTTTAGGACCTTAACATGTGTTAAAATGATCTTGTAAATAGATTTTTCTGTACTTAGAAACCTCTTTCCCTCTTTCCAGCATAACTGTGATAGTGTTTCTTGACAAATTTATTAGTCTTTCACTCTATGAACATATTCTGAGTACCTTCTACATTCAAGGTACTGTGCTATACACTGAGATTTGAAAAGTCTCCAGGCAGAGCCTATAGAATATTCTAGGAGTTTATAATCCATTATAGTGCTTCTGCAATTTTTTAAAATTCTTGCTAGCTACATACTTTTATAATGGACTTTTTGCATATCCCCCAAGAAGATTCTGTCAGGGGATAATTTCTGTAATTTGTTTTAGAAAAGCAACAGAAACACAGAATTTTTAAAAATGTTTTGCCAAACTTCACACTCCCCACCCGTGCATTGATTCTGACCAACACTCTCCTGGTGAACTGGGAATGCTCCTTAAAAATCTATGATCCAGGGCTGGGGATGTGGCTCAAGTGGTAATGCGTATGGCTCGCCTGGCATGTGCGGGGCACTGGGTTAGATCCTCAGCACCACATAAAATATAAAATAAAGATGCTGTGTCCACCGAAAACTGAAAAATAAATATTAAAAAATTATCTCTCTCTCTCTTTAAAAAAAATCTATGATCCAAATGAACACATTAATGCTATAGTGGTATGAAATAATTTTCCACACCGTTGCATGCTCATTGATCCCACAGGATGAGAAACTTAGCAGGGCATTCTCTCCATAAGAAGATAAGCAATACATTTTACATACATGGACCCCACCTGCAGCATACTTCCCTTTCTGTGTCTTACTAAACCTGAGCTTTCTAATAGGTTTGTGTTCAGTAAGAGATTCATGAAGTTCAAACTAAGCCAGGTGAATACAGAGCAGCTCAACACAAGCAGCTTTAACCAGTGCCATTGTTAAGTTCTTGGGGAACCTTTCATTACTCCCATTCTGGGAAAGCACATTTGGTAACAGAAGGAGCACAACATCAAGTGACAGACAGGTCTGAGGTCATACCCTGCATCTGCCACTTGGTAGGTGGGTTTTCTAAGTTAACTTAATGTTGTAGCTTAATTTCTATTTTTTTTTTTTTTTGGTTTCTTCACAAAATGGGAAATAATCATTATCATAGTATCTTATAGTTGAACCCAAGGGTCAAAGGTTATTGGCAAGTCTGTCACTGTTCAGCTAAAGTACAAAAGTCACTGAAGATAGTTTATGGGTAGGTATCTTCTTTGCTAGAGTCACTTTTCCCGTGCTTAACATTCCATCCTAGATGCAGTCTGGAGCCCAGGAATCTAGTTCTGCATGCTTGGCAACAGTATACTGGACATCCCTTTTAATTTAGCTTCCTGGATGCCAGAAGGGAACAGGTATTCTAGTTCAATTGCCTTTCTCTTTCTTCCTTCTGTATTATCAAAGCTGATTCAACATATAACAGATTGTGCAGCTCTGTAAAGTCTACAAAACTGTTTAACATGTAACTGTGGTGCTCAGATGTTCACATCTTTCAGAATCACCAGAGGGTTTATTAAAACACAGACTACTGGCCTCACCACCAGTGTTTCTGATTTAGTAGGTCCTGGATGGGATCTGAGAATGTGCATTTTTGTAGTGCTGGGTATTGAACACAGGGCCTTGCACATGCTAAGAAAGTGCTTTACCACTGGGTTACATGCCAAGCCCAGAGAACTTGCATTTGAACAAGGTGATAGTTTGGTGACCACATTTGGAGAAACCCTCATATGGATCATCTCAAGACTGTATTAAAGAAGCAGGTAGCACCTACCAGAAATCAAAAGATGCCTTCAAGGGTACTGCTTACCACGTGTTCCTTCAAAGTTTGCGTTCATTTTCTGAAGTCACTTCTTTGGAATCAAACAACAAGAGCCCTATCAAAGTAAAAACAAAAAATGTGTTATATGTGTTATAAGTGCTCCAATAGACATTTTAGTTTACCTCAGACACTTCTCATTTTAATTTACTTTGGTGTCAGTAAACTTTTTCTTAAGGTGCCAGAGAGTAAATATTTCGGGGTCTATGAAACATACAGTCTCATCACAATTATCCACTCTGTACAACATTGGGTAGAGAAGTGAATTTGACCTTATTCCAATACAACTGTAGGCCTCCAAGCCATAGTTTACCAACTTATATCACACTCAAGGGTCCTGAGGAAGACCCTGATAGAGATCCGAATCCTTTGTCTTTTGGTAGGAGAGGCTTAAATAGGACCCTAAAAAGGGGGGTGAGGTAGTCAAGCTTAGATTACCAATAAAGCTTTAAGGATGATAACAGAATCTCTTAGGGAAAGGGTATGGAGAAGAATCCATGGGTCTAAAAGAAAACATCTTTGCTTGAGTGACCATCCTTACAGTGACCATTAAGTTCAACAAATTCATAATCATAAACTATGATTCTGCTTTAGGCCTGTGAGGTAAAAGTCAAAAAGGAAAGGAAGTCATAGGTGCAGGCCTACATAATATGCAACCCCAGATGATGGGAAGGAGAGGTCAGTGCAGAGAAGAGAACTCAAACCATTCTTCCCAGCCTACAAGGGCAGCAGGAGGAAGATGAACCTGAAGCAAAACAATTAGCCATAACTCTTGGAATTTTAAATAGATGTATTTTAAACTTATCTTCTATATCGTGATTTATCTTTTTTCCCCTTCTGGGATCTTTTTTTTAAAAAAAAAACTACTATATTGGGCTCTTCTATTTTATTTCATCAAATGTCATATAATTCTAGATTGTACATTTCAACTTAGAAATGTGGGTACAAGTTGGTTTTTTGAAAAAGTAGTTAGTATTGATTTGTTCTGGTGCTGTGTCAGACTCTTTCTCTGAGAGAGGAAGTATATCATCCACTGGGGAGTTTTATTTTTGAGCATGAAAATACAGAAATAAGATAGGCAGGTTGAACATCTTCCCTATTTTCAAAACAAGGAAGCCATTACTAGGACATATCAATAACCACTATAGGACTCCAGACCATTCCTTTATCAAGTAATTTTCCTGTTTGGAAGTAGAGGCAGTCTCTCTTCATGAGGATGTGGGGTGGCATACCTCCTACAGCTACTTGTGAGATACTATTTCATTATTTATTCTGAGCTTCATCTCATTCCCCCCTCACATTCTGCATGCCTGATAACTTCTAGCTCAGAATTCTTCCACTTTCAGAGGTTGCTCAGCTGCCTCTTCCCCTTCTGCTTTCTTCTGTGTTATCATGTGGGGCATCCACCACTATTTCATATGTCCAAATTACCACTTATCTTTCAGTCTTTCAGGTTTTTGTCAGGATCTCTGTTCCTAACCCTGGACATACATCCCCCCTTTTTAGTTCTGTTATAGATGCATTTCCTTATATATGTCCTTACTGTCATATTTCAGTGGGATTTGAAAAGAAGAAGTGAAGTTTGAATGTATTTTAGATAAACCTCATTCTAAAGTCTGCTCCTTGGCAAAGAGAATTATAGAAAGTAGTTGGCTATTTATATTAATTTAGTTATTCTATCTTTCAAATTTAGTTCCCACAAGTTCCTTTTTTAAATTCACTTTTTATTTTTTTGTCAATGGACCTTTTTAAATTCATTTATATGTGGTGCTAAGAATTGAACCCAGTGCCTTAACACATGGTAGGCAAGTGCTCTGCCACTGAGCCACAACCCCAGCCTCAACAAGTTCCTTTGGTATTCTAAACATTAAAATGCTAGTTGGCATACTCTATTACTAAATTATATGTGATACACATTTATCAATTATATGCAAATGTTAACTGTTATTAAACTACCCAGTCCACACAATTAAAATGTGTATGTACATGTTTACAAAGTTTATAGTTTACAAAGTATTCACATTTATCTCAGTTGAGCCTCTTTATAAGCCTTTAAGTTAGATATATCAGCCAATACTAGTTGCTACATAGCATTAAAAAGAATTAAAGCCTTTTGCTTCTAGCCTTGGAGTGGCTACTTAACTTGCTGGAAATGATCTTAATCTTGTATAACTTACTTAACTTTTCTTTTACTCATTTTTCCTATCTATGAACTTAGAATAATATTAGCAACTCTCTCATAGCATGATGATAAGAAATTAGAATACCTGCAAAACTTTAGAACAGGATCTGGCACATAATAAATAGTCAAAGAATATTAAATATTGTTAGTAATATTTTCTTTATCATTTTTCCTTTATTACCTTTTACACATGACAATGTGATACCAGATCAGTCAAGTCATTCTTGGACTCAGTAAATAAGAAATAGATCCTGGACACAAATTTGTGAGTTCTATGCACCTGCAAAGACTATAAGTTGGAGATGATCATAAAGGTTCTCTCCTCTCCCTAAGTAACTACCAAAGATTTGTAATGTCGTGTAAAGTCTATGGGTAAAAGTGGGAGGTTTCTATTTAAAATGGACATTCAATGTCTACTTCTGTGCTTACTTTTTTTTCTGTTCAGAGGTAGTTCAACAATTCCAAACACAGTATTTTCAATCTATTTTTAAAAGCTATTTACAAAAAGTTTTACTCTACTACTTCTACTTTTAAATATAGCAAACATTTCAAAGTATATAGAAGGACTAGATATTCCACATAAGAATATGCAATTTTATTTACCAGTGCACACAGCACTGGTAAATAAAATTGCACACATAGCAATGGTTATAATCTGAGGTATCTTCTAATATGACCATTTTGTCTTTGAACCTTCCCCTCTTCACTTTCTTCTCACTACTTTCAGTCCAGTGGACAAGTATAAGCATATGTTATGCTTAGAGGTGGTTAAACAAATTCATACCCAGAAGTCATTTATAGAGGGTAAGCTTTCCTATGAATTTCAACACAAAATGTACAAAATTGCTAATTTTTCTAACTACCTGATCATATCCTGGCAATCTTTTTAACATCTACATTGGGACTCATTTGTCCATTATACACACTACATACACAGCAAAAAGCAAATGCACAAAACACAGAAAAATAATGTCTGAGGATGTTCAAGTATGAACACACTAACAAATTACCTTTTGCAATTGCTTCCCTCCCACCTCCTCCCCATCACTGAACAAGTACGGTTAGTACTATGCTGCTCATAGAGATGGTTTGAGAATTTCATTCACAAAAAACAATATTTTATATAAATTTTAGCAAAAATGTATTTACAAAGTGATATTTTACTACCTCTACATTTAATATACATCAGGCACTTGTAAACATCTTGATAGACTAGATGTTTCAAGTAAGGACTCAGTTTGTCCACTATGTACATGTTAATCTTGACTAAACTTTACACATATAACAATAGTTGTAATTAGAAAATGTCTGGCGCTTCACTGACCCAGTGGGCTATAGCACTTACATTTTCAGAAGACAATCCTTCCTAGGAATTTCAACAACACTTATAAAATTTGTTTACTAATTCTACTTTTAACATACACTAGCAATCTCTTTAACATCTAGAAAGACTAGATGTAGATTAGGACTTATTTGTCCTTTTATACACTACATACACAGCAAAGTTAGACAAACACATAGAATAATGGTTACTTTTGCCTCATTTTAAGGACACTGGCATGGCACTCTGAAGAACCAGTACACAATGATATATAGTGCTAAACAGGGGGTCTGGCTATTGTCCCCCAAAAAATCTCACAGGATCTGGGTCTGACAAGGAATAAAATGCACACAAAAAACAAAGGCTGTAATAGGAAAAAATGTGTTTACATATAAGCAGCCTGGCACAGGGCCTCCTCCTCCTCACAGTGGGAGTCTTCCCCATGTCCTCTAACCCACTGAACAAGCATGGACAAGTGTGGCTCCTAGAGGTCTAACAACTCCATTTCATGCACTTCCAGGATACAATTCTGATTCTTTTCAAACAAATGGGCATTTACAAGATGTGTCATTTTCTGATTCTATGATGCCTTAGCAACCTCTCTACATTTACAATGTCCAGATGCAGCAGAAGTGTCAACAGGTGGGGGAAAGTTGAGAGCAGCTTTTTCATAGTAAATACACAGACCTTCTACAAACGGCCAGGGTGGAGGGCACTTCCAATTGGTCACATGTGGTGTGTCTCTCTGCCCTTTCTCTGACACCAACAGCTGGAGGGCAGGGCCGCTGACCCTTCCCCCCCTGGACAGCTAACCGTTCTCTCTGTGGACCTGTAACTGTTCTCTCCATGGACCACTGACCGTTCCCCCCAAGGGCAGCTAACCAACCGTCTTCCCGTGGGAGGTTGACGGTTTCCCTTATAGAGCTAATGGTTCCTCCCATGGGACGCTAACTGTTCCCCCATGGACTCCTGAACCACTAAGTGTCCTCCCAATGGACTGCTAACGGTTTCCCCCATGGGACGCTAACTGTGCCTCCATGGACGGCTAATGATTGCTCCCATGGACAACTAACTGTCCCCGCATGGACCACTAATGGTTTCCCCCATGGAAGGCTAACTGTCCCCTTCCCCAATGGACTGCTAAGTGTCCCCCCACGGGCCGCTAACAGTTCTCTCCATGGGACACTAACTGTCCCCCCATGGGACGATAACGGCTCCCCCCATGGACCACTGACGCTCCCCAGTGGACCCCTAAGGGTCCTCCCAGGGGGCCGCTGACCACTCGCCCGGCCCTCATGGGGGGCTTCGCGCACTTTCCAGGATGGTTGGGCTCTGTCCACCCAGTGTAGGAGGATTATGGTCTCAGGAAGTGGCCCTGGGCCCTGACCTGTGGGCTCCGCTGTCTAATGGTGGCCGAGCTCTGGGGTCCCCTGGCCTCCTGGAAGCCCCTGCCCGCCCGCTGTGTTCCTGCAGCCGCCGCTCTCCTAACCCTAACCCTAACCCTCTCCTCCGTGTCACACACCTCACCTTGCCTCGCCTGGACACCCAAGGGCGCCAAGTCCTGGGCTGCGACTTCGCCTGGGAGGACGGGATTGGGCCGGGAGACCCAGCGGCTCAGGGGATCTGGGTCTGACAGGCCGCTGCAGCTGCCAGGTCATGCAGGGGGCGAGCAGCCATGCTCCCTTCTCCCCAAGCTCTCTGCAGGAGGTCCTGTGTTAGCCAGGAAATCTTCACCACAGTGTGTGTTACAGTTGCCACCATTAACTGAACTCTTTGAGAATATGGACCAGCTCATTCATTTCTGCATTCCCAGTGCAGTATAAACCAATTTGACTTAGAAATTAAAACTCAGTGATATGACTAAAGTTACTTAGAAGGGAATGCCCTGAATTATTATCAATACCAAACTTATGTACTAACTTCCATATTGTTGAGCCCTCTGGAGACAATGAATTTACAAAGGTGAGACGACCACTGTACCTTTTAGGAAAATTTATGTCACTCATTTTCTTTAAATTTCTTTCCTTTTTCAGAACTGAAAATCAAACTTAGGGCCTCATACATGCTGGACAAGTTTTCCACCACTGAACTACACCACCAGTCCTCTGTGGATCTCAAATGAACTGAACTATCAACACATCAATACATAGAAGGTAAAAGTTTTGCCCCCCCCCCCACGCCAAACCCCCCTCCCCCCAAAAATCCAGCTTGAATCCCAGGTGGTCAAGAACTTGCCAATACCCACATTATCTTTCACTAGTTGGTACTCTTGTTTCTGATCTTGAGATGAGATTTGAGAATACAGATTTAAGAATACTTTATTATCAGTTTTTTGTTTTTCATTTTCCATAATTTTTTTTCTGAAACTTCAGTGCTGTGGAATCAAAGCCTTCCAGGGCATGGAATTTTTATTTGTGGCAGGAATAAAACAGATGAGAAATAAAAAGGTTTGGATACTCCAGGGATATTAATGATGTTGTATGAAAATAAATAATGCTAATAATATATACATTACTTTTACTATTTTCATCATAATTTTCCAAAATCCAATGTCACAGACTGAAGATTATTTTAGCAATAGAAGAAATACACAGAAAATTAAAATATAATTTTTCTTTCTTATCACAAGGTGCCAGAAGGGCACAGATTAGAGTCTTGGAGTTGATACACTGAGACTATATATAGCATTCAAACCAGTGAATTTAAAAGTTCACATTGAAGAGCTTCTACCTCATGATGATAACTCACATATATTTTCTAACAGATAATGCTTCTGTCCACATTTTTAAGTATATTGGATGGATTTGTTTTTGTTTTACAGATTTTTTTCATTTTTTATTTGTTCTATTTACTTATACATGACAACAGAATGCATTTCAATTTATTGTATACAAGTGGAGCATAATTTTTCCTTCCTCTGGTTGTACATGATGTAGAGTCACACCATATGTGCATTTATATATGTACCTAGGGTAATGATGTTCATCTCATTCCACCAGAGCTTTAAGAATGTAGGTGATACATATTTGATGTTAGTTGGACTTGAGATTGTCACTAAACAGGATCCATGTTTAAACTCCCTTCTGATCAGAGTCAGATGAACTAGTGGACCAAAATCCTAATACATTCATGATTTTTTTTAAATAGAGAAATTTGGAGGCCCTGTGGGATTTGAACAAAATCCTAATTAAAGTTCCAACTGAGTTGACTGGGCAAGGTAAGATTTGGCTCTCCCCATGTCCCATGTCAGAGTTAGGGGCAGGTGAGTCATGCCAAAAGAACAGCGAAGTATGGCAAAGCTTACCTTAAGGTGGATGTTTTTATCCCTTGTTTATTTCTCATTTCTAACAGTCCTCTGGCACTTGCTCTCTATGCTGCCTACAAAGAAATAGTCAGCAGCCCAAAAGCTCTGAAATGTCAGCAGCTACAGTGAATCTCAGATGGCCCCTTTTTGAAGTCTGAGCATAGAAGTTTGAGTTTGACACTAGATCATACCTACTTCAGCATTTCTGATATTAGAGATCTGTTGCAGGTTGATTTCTCTTGGGAAGTAGGTGCTAAACTGGAGATTAGCATACCAAAAGCTATTGAAGGGGGCTCTTGGGAGCATTACCAATAAATAGGGAGGAGAAGAAGAAAGACTGAGCAGAGGGAGAAGTCAAGCAGTAACAAAGTCACAATGGTATTCCTTGGCCACCTCCACAGGGAGCCCTGAACATGGGATGACCTCTCAGAATTGTCCCAAATTGGGCTCAAATGGAGAGGACCATTAGATCTCCACATTGAACAGTCATTGAGTTTGGGGACACCCCAGGAAGGGACATGGTCTTAAGCCAAAGTTTTCTCATCCTCTGAGGTATTCCTGGAAAGAAAAGGGCTGACAGATGAGGGCCATGTGGGGACGATATTCTCGGAAGCTGTGATCCTAAGAAGGCATCTGGGGGTAAATCACAAGGTTCAACGCAATGTCTAATTTTGGTACACACAAGTGTCAGTTCAAGCACAAAGTCCCGCCTGTGATGTGAAGAAAGTGTAGACCCTGGTCTTGTCATATATTCTGCCTGTTCTGTAGGCCACAGAATTTGCCCTTTTCCAATATTGGATTTCAGGGGAGGAACCCAGCTGGCTTTGATTGGTGCTAGAGTCCCATGCAGAATTCCAGAATAATGCTAACAAAAAGATTATTAAGTGTAGCCCATGTTGACTGAGTGTTTACATGTGCCTAGCTCTGTGCTAAGCTCTCTCCATGTGTTACTTCATAAACTCCTCACACCAACCCTATGACATGGGTAGTTTCACACCTCACAAATAAGGAAGGTAAGAGGAAACAGACTGTGAGGGGACCATAAGTAACTCTCTGTCACTCAGAGAAGATGGGGATATAGGGGTGGTGAGTTGTCCCAGGTGCACCACTGATATTTTTTATTCTCCATTATTTTTATGCCCAAACACTGCCAGAGGGGCTAGGTGTTAAGCCTCATGCAGCTTGAAAAGACAAAGTATCAGCCAGAGAGGGCATCAAGTACTGTCTGAAATTAGACTTTCTAAGAGAAAACATCCTCTCCTGGAAGACTTTCCTGAGTTATAAATATAAGAAGGGTCTCCCAACCAACTTGAAACCACTTGAATGTGTCTTCAATTTATGTTCCCCCTGTGTACAGGGAAAGATCTTGTGGCCATATAAAAGCATAGCCTCTCCTTGGGTTTGTAAACTCTGGGTGATAATTTGGTCTCTACTATTTGTGAGACAGAGGACCTTACCTCTAAGTTGAAGCAGTTGTTGTAAAGGGTCTTTTAGGTCCCTTCTAGCTCTACAAATTTTCACTCATAAAAATTTTCTATGAAAGCCAGCAATAATTAATAAACGGAGTTCAGAAAGAAAAAATAAGAATCAGAAACATTCTGACTATAAAGTGTCATACGTTACTATAAATAACTGGATGTGGTTTGGATTCATGAAACAGAATTAATTCCTTTCTTTCATAAACTTGACTGTGTCCTAGAAGTTTCAATGAATTTTAAAATTAAATTGTAGATTGGCTTTACATCCAAATCCTGCTTGCTGTCCTTTCATTTCATCTCCAACTTTTCAGACTTAGTGTGGTGAAAACACCAAGGACATCCTCAAAGAGAAGGTTACTTAAAGTAACTGCCACTCAAGCCTTACTTTTTGAGACTGTCACCTTTTCACTTTGTCCCTTAAAGCTCATGACACTGAAGGTTGAGGAGCCTCAGGGGTACAAACTGTATTTAAGTAGTAAGTCATTTGTGGATTATACTATCCAACTGGACAAGAGGAAGGCACATTCAAGTGCAATCTCCATTTCATAGCATCTGTTTGGTATAAGGCACTGTGCAAGGAGATATCAGACACATGGGTGCAGCTGTCTGCAAAAGTCTCTCAGTCCACTGGGAGAAGAGAGGTGGATTCAGAAATGTCTAGTACTTCTCCAGAAATGATCAGCAATTTAACAGATGTAGAGAAAATATGTGCAGATGAGAAGAATAACAGCTACCATTTACTGAATATTTACTAGAAGCCATTGTGTTTCACCAACATATTTTCATTTAGTCATTCCAATAAAATGTACATGGAAGGTATGTTATTGTTATCCTCATTTCACTGTGAGCAAACTTGCTCAAACAGGTGAAGTATTTTATCTCAGATGATTCAGCTGACATATTGCAGACTGGATTCAAACGCAGATCTCTTTGACTCTAAATAATGTAATGCTAATTACTAGATTCTTCTGCCTCCTCTAAGTCACTCTGACTTAGGAGTTTGAGGTGGGATTTTCATTAATGTGGAGGATTGAGTGAGACACACAATGAAAACAGGAAAATATGTGTTGCGGGGGGGAAATAGCCCAGCAAATCTGGAGATGTAAAGTCCTGTGAGTTCCGTGGTGGCATTAGGAATGTTCACTAGACCAGTGTGAGGACAGCGCAACATACTAGAGGATGAGGAGGAGGGACTAGAGAAATTGTTTCATGGGGAAGCCTGGGGAAATATTTTTTCCATATTTTTATTAGTGCCTTCTAGTTGTACATACTGAAGGGATTAGTTGTTGCATATTTGTACATGCCACACAATATAACAATATAATTTGACCAATATCACTCTCCAGTATTTTCTCCCTCCCTCCCCATCTTCTACCCCTTTGTCCTTCCTCAGATCTCCCTTTGATTTTCATGAGATCTGCCCCCATCTTTCTTTTTCCTTTTCCTCTCTAGCTTCTGCCTATGAGAGAAAACATACAATTCTTAATCTTGAGTTTGACTTATTTGGCTATCTAATATAATGATCTCTAGTTCTATCCATTTTCTTGCAAATGACATAATGGATAGATATATATATATATATATATATATATATATATATATATATATATATCACATTTTCTTTGTCCTTTCATCAGTTGATGAGCACCTAGACTGGTTCCATAGTTTGGCTATTGTGAATTGTGCTGCTATAAACATGGGTATGTATCACTGTAGTATGATGATTTTAATTCTTTAGGATAAATATTGAAGTGTAGAATAGCTGAATTAGTGTTTCCATGTCTAGCCCTTTAAGGAACCACCATACTGATTTCCATAGTGGTTGTACTAATTTTGGGGAAAGACTGAATACAGCCCTGGTCTTAGTCTGGCAGCATACTTGTGAAATATTCCTAGCAAACCTGTGTGCAGTCCTCAAATTCAATGTGACGTAGTTTGCAAAATTGTGTACATATTATGCAAGCATGCATATACACACACACACGAACAGTAAAATCTGTCCTAAAAAAATGAACTCAGATAATTCAAAGTTTGTATTGTAGAGCAGTGGTTCTCCAACCTGAAAATACAGAAAAGTACCCTGGGGAGCTTATGAAAATCTACATGGTTGGGCCCCAGCCCTAGAGAGACTGAGTCAGTACATCTGGGATGTAGCCCAAGTATTTGGTGTTTTAACCAGCTTTTGGGTGATGTTGATATAGCTACTCTGGAAACAACTCTGTGCTTGACACTGGTGTAGGACAGGTTGTGACTTGGCCATGAATACAAGATAAGAGGTTCAGCACTTTAACATTACTGTCAGAAGCTTCCTGAAATTCATGTCACATATTTGTTCTCCTGTCTCCAGCTTTGTCTTCCCCACCCTGTTTCATTCAAGGCTGTACCCTCAGCCATAGTGGTGTCTCAAAAACCTAAATGTGCTCAATCACTGCTGCTTAAAAATGTTAGTGGCTCCCTTTGCCTTTGTACAGTGTATGGGTCCTTTCACAGCCCTTCTTAACTCTTAAATTCTATACTATGCCTCTTATAGGATAGCTTGTATTACCCCAAAAGAGCTACAATGTCTGTTACCTACATCTGGAATGCCAATTCTATTTCTCCTCAAATTCAACTCCATGGGAAGGCCTTTCGATACTTTAGGCAATGTCCCTCAAGGATCCAGGCCATGCATTCTTGCACAGGGTAGAAATGGCCTTGGTGGCATGGCTGAGCCCTCCAGTAAACTGGGAACTTTTTAAAAACAAGCACAGAGTCTTGGTTTTCAGTGCATGAATAAATAATTTCATAAATTATCATTGAACTTGTGTTATTCCAGACCTGCCTGGCAAGAATTAACAACCACACCTGCTCTTCCTGGGGCAAAAGATTGTGTGCTTTCTTAAGAATCTGAGCTACTGTTGGAAAAAATCACTCACAAATAGCATAAGAAAATGACAACATGCCATTAATAACCCAGAAGAAGCTGTATCTGTTTTAAAATTTTTCCATCTGGGCATTACAAACCACAAAAGCAACTGTTTTGCCTCCACAAAGAACATATTTTTTAACAGCACACTTTCCCAAAAGGACACCTCCTCCCTCCATTCATTTTGATCTATTCTGATTTAATTTAAAGTTTGAAGATGGGGTCTGACCTTATCTATCAATGGCTGAGCCGTTGTCTCATGGAAATGCAGTTTGAAACTCATTAATAGAGTAGCCTGTGTATTATAACTTAGAAGCTGTGGGTTATCACTGATGCTTGCAATTGCTATGGAAACCGGGTTCATATGCACCTTTCAAAGAGTCTGCTTTAAAACTGGGGGGAAAAAGATGAAGAAAAAGAAGGCTCCTTGGAAGAATAAGCTATTTAGTACCCAGCATGCATAGGCAGGTTCAGTGATGCAAAAATGCTCTGCCTACACAATGATAAAAACAATTCTTTATATTTCTTAAGAGCTAATAATGGATAACCTTGTATTAGAGAACTGTGTTTATACTGGTGGGGAAGAACACCTGAGGCAGCTTTCCCCCATGCCCACATGTTGACACACAGAGATACACACCAACAATTTTCAGTTTTCCCCAGACCTTTTACAGTCTGCATTCATAAATCCTCCACAGTCATCTGCACATGCAGGTTTGGCTGCTGAAGCCCCACAAGCATAGCTGGTGGTCAAGAACTTGGTCTATTCTGCTTCTCCTTAAATGTGTATTTTGGAATGTTGCATCCTGTTGCTTATGTACTGAATTTTCTGATTATGAAATGGTAGTGCTAATTTCATCAAGGTTCTTTTTAAAAATATTTTTAGTTATAGATGGACACAATGCCTTTATAGTATTGATGTTTTTTATGTGGTGCTGAGATCAAACCCAGTGCCTCATATGTGCTAGGCAAGTGCTGTACCACTGAGCCACAATCCCAGCCCTTCATCAAGTTTTTTATATGAAGTTATTTGATGTGCTCCTCCCCAAATATGCGTTTTGAAGGCTCCAGCCCTCTTTCTTTCTCCTTGTGTAGATTTCTCCCTAATCGCTGAAGTGTGTTGTTGTGCTGGGGAAATAATGGTGTGAGCATCATCTTGTGGAAAAGGATTCTCCAAGTTGACCACCCCTCAATGTAGGCCCATGTGTTATTTCCTCTAATGGCCCCATCACCTCCTCATGTATGTAGTCTTTTATGGTTTGCCCCTCTTCTGTATCCCATCCCCAATTCTAGCCAAATCTCCTCTTATGCTGAGCAGGAACAGGTCACTGGGGTTGGGTTCCTTCTGTCCTCACCTTTAGAAAGAAGGAACTTGGAACACAGCAGTCCTCTTCTCAAACTGGTGCTTGTTCTGCAGCCATCTGGAATGCACCTTTGTTGTTCAAATAGATATACAACCCCAAACAAAAATCTTGCCCCTCTTTGAATACAGGTATCTTCTTCCTCAAGAGGCCTTCATAAATAACATTTCAGGCATCTCCTTCAATTCTTGAATCTCTTTGGTGGCATTCGTCTTTCTCTCCCTAGCCCAGGCAATTGCCCCTGACATGTGGCTATGCTTAATATGTGCTCACTTGTTAGCAAATACACTGTATTATTTCATATAACTGTATATGAATCTACAATTTATATACCATTCATATACAATTTAATTCTCAATTTAAAAAAGGAAACACACAAACTTTTGGGGCTTTCTTCTGTATATATTCAGGAACTATATTACTGATTTTCTCTTTCTTTCATGAAAAATGGAGAAACTCATCTGATGTCTAAAAATTAATTGTATCAAACAATAAGCTAACAATAGCAAGTTGTAAACCAAAATGTTTTAGCTTAGTAGCTGAATTTTCTTTCTTGTATATAGCCCTCTGATATTCAATCTATTTTCTCCACACACTGGGAAACTGAATAGACCTTGATGGTCAAAATAGAAATGATACTGCTGCAATAAAAGAAAATATTTGAGGGAAAGGAGATTTCCTAATGCCATGACAATCTATGATACATCATAAAGGATTGGGTATGTACTGGCTCAACAGGACTGACGAAACAAAAGATAAAGTTTAGGACATATATGAGAAGGGAACATTGAGATAATATTATAATTTTAAAAATCACACCAAATTTGTCCACCTAGTGTCTAAAAAACCAGGGTATTGTTCCAATTATAACCTGACATCTCCTCATAAAAATGGCTACTTTTGATTTTTTTAAAAAAAATTGTCATTTCCTTGTAAATCTTGAATTAAAATTGAGAAATTTTAAAGGTACTAAGCTAAGGAAATTCAACAATAAATCTTATAATGTATTCTCTCTCATTTAAACAGGAAAATCATCCTGAAGACAAGTTGTTTTCAGCCTAAATACCAACCCAGACAACCTTCCGTATCAATTGTATTTAACAAAATCTTCTAGTACATCTAGAAGTGAATATAAATTTGTCTCCATTTAAGCCTTCAACACACTAAAAAACTATATACACATTAACCAGTAGATTTATAAAAGTGATGTGGGTTTGGACTAATGTCAAGATCTACATTTGTAGCAAAGAATTAGGCGCAAGAACAGATAGCCATCTTCCACCAAATTATTATTTTTTAAGATTACCATTTAATTTCTGGTAGTACAATTTAACCGATAGGCAAATCATCAGTTAAAGCATGAATTATGAAAGAGAAGAAGCATTTGATAGTAATTCACAGCCGCAAAGGTCTTCTAGGCGTTGCATGACTGGGTGTGCAGTTCTTCCATTGTGTGAGCTTCTTCTGTAGTAGTCTTTTCTTCATTTGTAAAATGTAGACTTTCTTGATTTTTATCTTCTTCTGCTTCAGCTTGTAGGTCTTCTGAAATTAATTGTCTAGCTAACTTGATGTTCAGTCCTTCGTTGTAATGAAGCTTCCTTTTCATCTCAAACTGTCTCTGTTTCTCTTGTTTATCGAGAAGGTATTTGCTGGTGTGTGTTTCACTGCTGTCTTTCTCTTCTTCCTGGCAATCGGGCCCAAATATGTTAGTGGCTGCTAGTTTCTTAGCTAAGATGTCTGGAGTCATGTCTTCTTTTGCTTCGACTTCACTGGGATCTTCCCCATCATCTTGTACACTAACGCAGAGAGTGCCAGGCTCGTTTATCTTCATTAAATCATAGTCTCTGTATGATGAACGGTGCGTCTCCAGAATGTTGGATTCATCCCACCTCTGAGATTTCTTTCGCAGAACCTCCTGGGTAGCACCTCCTGATGGCTGGGCAGGAGATGCTACAGAGGAACTGGTGGAAACTTTGTTTTTCAGGATCCCCTTGATCGGGCGGTGGGAGGTGGTGGAGGCTGCCATGCTTGGCGAGCAAAAGCTGCGGAAGGTTGGGGCAGCAGAGCAGCCGCCCGCTGCGCTCAGGCTGAAACAGCAGCCCGAACTGTCTGGCCAGCATCTCCCAACACCCTAACGGTCAGCACCATGGCCCAGGCATCACAAAGGATACCACAAGCCTCTTCACAATGCCACCTTCCTCCGTCACAGCCTATGTCACTGCCAAGGTCACCAGCTACCGGCGCAAGCAGGCGGCCATCTTTTTTTTTTTTTTAAACGTAATAAGATAGGAAATATGGAACTTCACCACACTTCGTCTACAGAGAAACTATGTAAAATGTATTTGTTACTGTCAAAATTTGAAAACCACTACTTTGGAAAGATGGGAGGCATCGGCCAGAAGGTGATAACTCTCCTCTTTTTCCTGTTCTTCCTCTCCCACTCTGTTTCAGAGAATGGCCCCCAACATCAGCCTCTTTGACCACATGGTACCTGAGTGTGGTTCTTGGTCCCTTCAGATTGCTCACTCTCCAATCCAGCCCTATGACGCTGGCCTAAATATTTCAAGAAATTCTCATTTTATCTCTTCTGCCACCACCCAATCTCTTATCCACCATCTGGCCACAGTGATCTTCTTAAAGCTCCCATCAGATATTGTCATGTCTTTCAAACCTTTCAAAGGCTGCCCATTATCTCTAGTATGAAGCTGAAAGGAGCTGTATCATCTGTTCAGTGTGTGTTCAGACAGCTATTTGAAGCTTTCTTCCCAAAACTTCTCTCCACCCTACCTCCACTTTTCTATTATAGCCTTTCAATTCTGAGAGCATTGATGGTACAAGTACCCTTTTCCAGATTCTTCCTACAGCCTGGAGGGCCCCTTCAGATTTCAGCTCAGTCTTTATTGGTTTGTGGTATCCATTTCCCATCCCCCAAAGCAAATAGTCCTCCCTGTATTTTCATGGTATATTCTGTTCTCCCTGGCAACACTTGGAGTCATTTGTAATACATTACTTGTGTACTTTAGATGGTAAATGCCAAGAGGAAAAAGAAACTCAGACTCCCTCCTTTGACCAAACTTTAATCAGTTTCCTCTCAGCCCTCTTAGGCTTCCTTGCTGTGCTTGCAGAATCCAGTTTGAACAAGAATCCTAATAAGTCAACTTAGTGAAAACCCCCACCCTTAGTGATACTCCTGGCTCCTGACCATACTGAATATCTGTCCAAATTTCACATGCCCCATACTAGATATTTAATTACCCTGGCCTGCCTATTGGTTCAGTCTAGCAAGAATTCCCCCTTACCCTTGTTGTTTCTTCTTACTAAATTTCCTCCACTAATCCCCACCCTACTTCTTAGCTATAAAATGTCATTTATCATATTGAAGTTAAGCCCAGTTCCTCCATTGTAAATCTCCACTGCACTGGTCCCTGTACCTATTGTGATAGCCCCCTATTGAACAGAATTTCCTAGATTTTAACAAATGTTATGAATAACGGGTTTTTTTTGGCAGTTATGGTAACAGTGACTTAATATGATCAGATTCATCGTTGGACTTCTGAACCCCTCACCCAGAATCCCAAATGTACACCCTTGAAACCTTTGTCTTCACTTCTGTCTAACTGATCAAGGATCCTTTGGTAAGTCTGATTTCTGAATCAGTGTTCTGGAAAATGATCTGTTAAAGCATGGTGTGGATAGATTTTGGATCTTATGATTTGGAATGCGCACTTTAAAGTTGAGTTGGAGTCCTGGGTTTCTTTTGAAAGATACCTAATTTGGCCTATTTTCTATTGTTACAGCTGAGTACCACAGAATGAGTAATTTATAAAGAATAAAGGTTTATTTGGCCCATGGTTCTGAAGACTGAGTTCAAGATTGGGTATCTGCATAAGATTAGGTCCTTCCTGCTGGTAGGGACTCTCTGTGGAGCCCCAAAGCAACACAGAGCATCACATGATAAAACTCAGCCTACTACTTCAGGTCTCTCCTCCTTTTATTATAAAATCAGTCTCTTTGGAGTCCCCACCCTTATCTCCTCATTTAACCTTAATTACCTCCCAGTGGCCCCATCTCCAAATACCATAGTTAGATGAAGTTTGTAACCTTCTAATACCTCACAATGGGGGTCAAATTTCAACATTAATTTTGATGGGAACAAACTATAGCAGTACTTGATGGACCAGAAGTCTTTCTTCCTGGCTTTTTTGTCTGGATTGGGGGTTACATTTATTCCCTGACTCCTGGAATTGGCTCTGGGATAGAAAATTCTTCCTGCTCAAGTGGGAATTTTTATTCCTCAAGTGGGAATTACTTCCTGACTCCCTAGGCTGGAAATTTATTCCCAGAGATTTGTGAGACCTCTCTTTTGTGTTTGATTCTGCTTCTCCCATTGAAACTTCTCAATAGTCTAAAAGCCCACTTCTCAAAACCCCTGATGACTGTATATTCTGCTAGATTTTGCTCAGGATTATTTGTAATTTTAGTAGCCTCCTTGTAAAACTTGAGATCTCCCTAAACTAGCTCCTGAAAGCCTTTCTGTTCCTATCACCTATGCTCTTCATTCTTTGTTTTATCACCTCCAATCTTTAATTCCCTTGAAGACTGGGGATGTGGCTCAGTGGTAGAGAGCTTGCATAGTATGCATGAAGCCCTGGGTCTGATACCTAGGACTGAAAAAAAGAAAATATATATATTTCTTTTAGATCCCTTGAATACTTTCATATGTCACCTTTTAAGTCCTGTTTCTTTCAACCTTCTGACCACTACCCCTGCCATACTTTTCTCTTCCCACTCCATTTCCTCAACTCCCTCAGGCACTGACTTCAACTTTAGTCCTTTGCTACCATTAGGGGCTCTAAAGTGACTCAGAAACTCCTGAAAGCAACTCTCTGGGGCTGAAAAGAAAAGCTAATTGGAAACAAATTGACTATTTTGTTGCCTCAAGTGGATTTTGGAGATACCCAGTCATCTGTTTGATGTACCTTCAGTCTCTTGTCTAAAATTAAATAAAAAAAAAAACTTTCATAAGATTACATATCAGGGCAAAGGAAAAATTTGGCAGTCTTTGCCAAAAAAATAATTGGTAAAAATTTTTAGCCCTTATGGAATAGGGTGCTCAACTTGTCCCATTTTGGTCAGAAACACAATATAAAATATAAAATTATATACTATCTCCTGACTCATAACCAAAATTCTAAAGTTAAAGCTACAAGTTCTGTTTTCTTTTCTTCTGTATATCTATATTTGTGTGTTTGGGGAAGTGTAATGTATTTTATGTTATTCTACTTTTGGATGATATCAAATTAATTTATAAAATCTCTTAAAGGAGGTCTATTCAAATTGATATACAGATATATGAGACCTATAAAGATTAAATATTACTGAATTTGTCAGAAATCAGAACTAATTCAAATGTTTTTTTTCAATTTCACATGACTTGGTTAATCTTTGGTAAGATTGGTTTAATATTGTTGGTTTAATAAAAATGGGAATATCTTATAACTTGTTAACATTAAATAGGAAAGGAGCATACATTATATTTTTGAATGACTATAATTTTTAAATTTTATTGGTGCATTATAATTTTACATAATAGTGAGATTCATTATGATATAGTCGTACAGGCACATAACATAATCTGTTAATTTCATTCCCTAGTACCTCCCCTTTCCCTCATTTCTTCCCTCTCCTTGGTCCCCCCCCCTTCCACTACTCTTCTGGTATTCCTTCTAATTTTATTAGATCCTATCTTTTATACATTTTTTGTTTCTAGCTTCCATATAAGGAAAATACATTTTTATTCTACCTGGGTTTACTAGTATGTTATCTCTACTACATATTTTAAATTATAAATTCAATCTTAGAACAAGTGTACAAGTAAAAGTTCAGTGTCAACCATTCCATGTACATCAAGCAGAACAGTTAAACAAAGAAGATGTGTTAGCTTTTTAAAATAACTTTATTTTATTTGTTTATTTATTGTTTATGTGGTGCTGCAGATCCAACCCAGTGCCTCACATGTACTAGGCATGCACTGTACTACTGAGCTACAACCCAAGCCCTATGGTTCACTTTTTTAGGTTTTGCTTTTTGATGCTTGCCTGACAATGCATATACTTTGAAAATAGTTAACAGGGAAATAACTTGAGATGATGGCTGTCCTTGATTGATGTTATAATGTCTGCCTGAAAGCAGTTTCCAAAATGTTTGGGACTGTGAGACTTTAGAGTTGCACAAAATTAAATCAGATAATAGATATTAAATATCTAGATCATTTCTAAATAAGACAAACTACTCAAATGTTAATTACCTAAGGTCAGGTTTATATATTCCCAGGTTGATATTTTTAGATAGTATAAAGAGACTAAAATATATTTGGGCCTATCAATAAACATGAAAAAGTGTACTGTGAGGAAATAGTACATGCCTATAAGTAGTGTGAAATGATATATTCTGTTGAGAGCCACAGCCGAAGGGGCCCCAGCAAACTTCCAGCTGCCAGCAAACTTCCAGCTGCTGGCTGATGATTGGCTCACAGCGGCCCCAGCAACATCGAGCTGATTGGCTCCTCTGCGGTGATGCTCATTGGGATGTTTCCCTGCCCTTTCAGACCACGGAGCTGCTCATTGGGGGACTTTTTTGGCTCCGCCCACGTGACCCAGCCAATTGGCCTCAAGAGCAGGAGGATTGTGGGAGGTGGAGGGAAACTTGTGTGGGGGAGAGAGGCTTGTGGAAAGCCGGTGGTGGCAGTTGAGGCTCTGAGGGTTTTTCCTGAGAGGCTGTTTTGTTTGGCGTGTGTGGTTCTAAAAATAAAGTTAGTTTCTTTTGACAAGTGGCTCCTGATTGTGCCCAGCCAGACTGCGGCATTTGGTGGCTCGCACGGGGAGCGACTGAGGGTAAGTGAAACTGCTCACCCCTGAGGGCAGGGAGAGAGGATGGGTAGCCATTTTAAGATTCCTCTTTTATTTTGCTTCACTTTTGTTTTAAGTTGCCTGTCCCTGGAGATGAGTGAGACAGAAGAAAAACCGCTCACATCTGAGGAAAAACTATTTACGTCTGAGGAACAGATAGGGAAAAATGACGGATGCACATGTCAGGAGGATAGAAAGGCTATAATGACTTTTTGTTGTTCCCTTTTTATTTCATTCTGTCTCGGTTTTCTTTGGTGTCATCTTGTTGGGTTGTATTATAGTAGAAATACGGGATCAGAAATTAGTAAAAAACAAACTGAAAGAGTGTTGAGTAAATTGTTAGAGGAAGGAGGCATCTCAGTAAAATCAAGAACAGTCAGGGCATACGTTGATACAATACAAAAATGTAGCCCATGGCTTTTTAAGGAGGAGTTGTTAAATATATCACAATGGAACCATCATGGTGAAGATTTAAAAAGAATAGAAAAGAAAAGCCCAGGGACTCTGCCAGTTGGCACATTGCCATTGTGGACGTTCATATCTTGTTTGCTTAGTCCAAAGCCTTCAGTTCAGACAATGGTAGAAGAAGAAGAAGACATAATGATTCAAGTAAAAGAGAAGGTCTCTCAAGTTAGTCAGACAGAGGAAAAGATTCAAGTAAAAGAGAAGGCCTCTCAAGCTAGTCAGACAGAGAAAGAAAGTGTAAAACAGAAAAAGCCATCAGGGGGAAAGTTACAACAGGAGACTGCTACTAACACCTTTCTATCACCAGAGGGTGTAAGTGTCCAACCAACAGCACCACCTCTACAGGAGACTGCTACTAACACCTTTCTATCACCAGAGGACGTAAGTGTCCAACTAACAAGGCCACCTCCATATGCTGGGAGGTCCCCAACCCCCGCAGTTGATAGTTGGGATCCTGAGACAAGATCTCAAATATTAACATGCCCTGTATTTGAGGCAGGAGGGCAGCGATTTTACCAAGTTTTAAATTTCAAAACAGTGAAGCAGCTAAAAGAGGCTGTAACAACCTATGGTCCTCAAGCACCATTCACTGTAAGCATGGTCGAATCCATTAACAACTTGAACATGACGCCAGCAGATTGGGCTAATATGTGTAAAGCTGTGCTAAATGGAGGACAATACCTGTTATGGAAGGTTGCCAATGAGGAATTTTGCAAGGAGACGGCTAGGCGAAATGCAGCAGCTGGTTATCCTCAGAGAAATCTAGATATGTTGTTAGGAAAGGGACCTTATGAGGATCAGCAGCAACAAATTGCATATGATCCTGGTGTATATGCACAAATTGCTGTAGATGCAATTAAGGCATGGAAGACTTTACAAGGACATGGAGGTTTACAAGGTCAATTATCTAAGGTAATACAAGGAGCTAATGAACCTTATGCTGAATTTGTAGATAGGCTTATTCAAACAGCTACCAGAGTTTTTGGGAATACAGAACAAGCAATGCCATTACTAAAACACCTGGCTTATGAGCAAGCGAATCGTTGGTGCAGAGATATCATTAGACCAGGGAAACATGAAGATTTAAACACATATATTAAATTATGTAGAGACATTAATGAACAAGAGCAAGTCGTGGCAGCTGCAGTAAAACAGGCTTTAGATGCCAGAGACATTAATGAACAAGGGCAAATTGTGGCAGCTGCAGTAAAACAGGCTTTAGATGCCAGGCCAAGAACATGCTCCAATTGTGAACAAACAGGACATTTTAAAAGGAATTGCCCCATTGGAGGAGGGTTTAACAAAACTAGGTATCAAAGGAGTAGAATACCAGGTATTTGCCCACGATGCCGTAGAGGGAGACATTGGGCTAATGAATGCCGTTCTCAAACCACCATAGAGGGTACTCCATTATCAAAAAACGAACAAGGACCAGGTGTTTATCCACGATATCGTGGAGAAAGGCATCGGGCTCCATTGCCAAAACATGGACAGGGGGGCCCAATGCTCCGGGGCCCAAAACCACAAATATACGGAGCACTGGAGGAACCCAGCAACCCCATCAGGGTAGTGCCCAGGACACATCGTCCATCAGATCCCTCATCAGACAAACCAGAGGGAGTGCAGCGTTGGACATCTGCGCCTCTGCTAGAGCAGTACTAACTCCAGAGATGGGAGTTCAAATCATTCCCACAGGGGTGAAAGGACCTCTTCCCAAAGGAACAGTAGGCTTATTATTGGGACGCAGCTCTTCTACTCTAAAAGGACTTATGATAAGTCCTGGGGTAATTGATCCTGATTATGAAGGTGAAATAAAAATTATAGTCAGTTCTCCAAAGGGTATATCAGTAATTTCACCAGGAGATAGAATAGCACAGTTACCAATAATAACCAGCCTACATGATAAATTTTCCAGTCGTACTGTAGAAAGAGGTTCCAAGGGATTAGGCTCCACAGGTGTAGATTGGGCTATGCTTTCTTTAAATTTAGATTCTCGCCCCATGCTAAAACTAAATATTCAAGGACATGAATTTAATGGACTACTGGATACAGGTGCAGACCTTAGCATCATCTCTCGTCAAGAATGGCCAAAACATTGGCCATTACAACAAGCCACTCAAACGCTTCGAGGCCTAGGAGTGGCGACTAATCCCCATAGAAGTGCAATGGTATTAGATTGGAAGGATCCTGAAGGATGTGAAGGAACTATACAGCCATATTTATTGGATCATCTTCCCGTAAATTTATGGGGACGAGATGTCCTAGATCAATTAGGTTTGACATTAACAAATAACATCAACCAAAATGCACCCACTATTATGACTAGACAAGGTTTTAGAAAAGGAAAAAGATTAGAAAAACAAGAACAAGGTATAGCAGCACCAATACAAATAGATCAAGGAACAGACAGACATGGGTTGGATTTTCAGAAAGGGCCACTGAGACAATAAAAATTACTTGGAAATCAGAAAGACCAGTATGGGTTCCTCAGTGGCCCCTGACTAAAGAAAAGATACAAGCAGCCCATGACCTGGTCAAACAACAATTAGCAGAAGGACATATACAACCTTCTGTATCTCCCCATAATACTCCCATTTTTGTCATCAAAAAGAAAACTGGTAAATGGAGATTATTGCAAGATTTAAGAGCCATTAATAATGAGATGGTTATTATGGGACCTGCTCAATCAGGGATTCCTCAGTTGTCTGCTTTGCCAAAAACCTGGTATGTTTTAGTTATAGATATTAAAGATTGTTTTTTTTTCAATTCCAATTCATCCTGAGGATAGTCCACGTTTTGCATTTACTATCCCTGCACTGAATCATGAAGGTCCTGATCAGAGATATGAATGGAAAATACTCCCTCAAGGGATGGCTAACAGCCCAACTATGTGTCAAATTTATGTTAACAAAGTAATCCAGCCACTTAGAAATCAAAATCCTGAACTACAAATATTTCACTATATGGATGATGTATTATTAGCACACAAAGATAAAAACACATTGCTAGAATGTTATGCCACACTTACAAACTTATTAAAAAATTATAATCTAGAGATAGCAATAGATAAAGTACAATTAAATTTTCCAATTAATTATTTAGGAGTTCTATTATCCTCAACCATGGTCCGTCCACCAAAAATTCAAATACGAGTAGATCAACTCAAATCACTTAATGACTTTCAAAAGTTATTAGGAGACATAAATTGGATAAGGCCTTATTTAGGTATACCAACAGGAGAGTTGGGACCTTTATTTGATATCCTAAAAGGTCCATCAGATCCAAATTCACCCCGAATGTTAACGCCTGAAGCAAGAAAGGCATTAAAAATCATTGAAACATATATGGAAAATATGCATTTGGATAGAATTGATATAAGTTTGCCTTTATTATTTATTGTACTACCAACAAAAAATATTCCTACAGGAGTATTTTGGCAAGAAGGTCCATTATTATGGATACATTTATCTTATTCTCCTAACACTATTCTTACTAGGTATCCTGAGGCTGTAGGACAATTAATACTCAAAGGAATAAAAGCAGCAAAGGGAGTGTTTGGAATTTCTCCCAATAAAATTATTACTCAATATACTATGAATCAAATTGATGAGTTAGCTAATGAGTTAAATACTTGGGCAATAATCATGTGCAAATCTAATGTTTCATTTGATAACCACTTACCATCTAATCCTTTATTGTCTTTTTGGTCATTGCATCCTGTAATTTTTCCAAAAATGACAAGAAAAACACCTATCATGAATGCTCCAAATATATTCACTGATGGGTCAAATAATGGTACAGCAGCAGTAGTTACCCCTGATCAAACTTTTACATTTTTAGTACCCAAACAATCAGCTCAAAAGGTAGAGCTTAATGCAGTTTTACAAGCTTTTGTGATGTTTAAAGATTCTGTATTTAATTTATTTTCTGATAGTCAGTATGTAGTTAATGCTATAGTATCTCTTGAAGATGCTGGTAGGATTTCCCCTTCTTCTACTGTTTTCTCTTTGTTTTCCACTATACAAAGTCTAATCTGGGACAGAAAAGATCCATTCTTTATAGGACATATAAGGGCACATACAGGATTGCCTGGAGCCCTTAGTTTGGGCAATGATTTAGCAGATAAAACTACACATGACATACATATTTTCTCTACACTAGAAGAAGCTATAAATTTTCATAAAAAGTTCCATGTCAATGCTAATACTTTACAAAAGCGTTTTAAAATAACTAAGGAACAAGCTAGACAAATAATAAAACAATGTCAAAATTGTGTGACCTTTTTACCACAAGTTAATCTTGGAGTCAATCCTAGAGGATTGATACCTAACCATATTTGGCAGATGGACGTCACACACTTGCCAGAATTTGGAAAATTAAAATATTTGCATGTTACAGTTGATACTTCTTCTGGATTTTTGATGGGCTCCCTTCATGCCGGAGAAAAAACTAAAGATGTTATAGCTCATTGCTTACAAAATTTTGCCACTGTGGGTGTTCCAAAACAGTTAAAAACAGATAATGCCCCTGGTTATACTTCTACCTCTTTTAAACAATTTTGCTCAACATTTGGCATTACTCATATAACAGGAATCCCATACAATCCACAGGGACAAGGCATAGTTGAAAGAGCTCATCAAACTATTAAAATGTACTTATTAAAGCAAAAAGAAGGAATTGGGAAGGGGTATATATTCCCCAAAGATAAACTTAAAATAACCCTTTTTACTCTAAACTTTTTAAATTTGGATTCATCAGCAGGACTTAGTGCTGTGGAAAGGCATATGTGTCCAAAAAATGTACATAAGCCCAAGGTACTTTGGAAGGATATTCTAACAGGACAATGGAAAGGTCCTGACCCAGTAATTGTCTGGAGTCGGGGGTCTGTTTGTGTATTTCCACAGGGAGAACAGCAGCCGATTTGGATTCCAGAGAGATTAACCAAGGTCCTGACCCAGTGATTGTCTGGAGTCGGGGGTCTGTTTATGTGTTTCCACAGGGAGAACAGCAGCCGATTTGGATTCCAGAAAGATTAACTAAAGCGATTTCTACAGACCAAAAAGAAGATGATTTGGCTCAAATCCATAACAACTGATATCCAAAACTCCAATTTGGCTATTCTTACATCTGCAACAGAACCAGGATGCTTTTTTCAATATCTATTTTATTATTGCCCTTTGCCATATCATGAAGTTCTATTTTGTTTTTGAGCTCATACAGACCTAGGTTAATGTTTTGCTGATCAGTTCTATTTTTTGACTATAGAGTTTTTAAACATTGCAATGGAGATTTCACCTGTAAACAGCTATAAGGCCTTTACTATAAAGTTATGTGTTGTATGTATTATATTATGTGTGCACACTTGTGTTTTGTGTTATATGTTTGAATGTACGTATGTCCATATATCATATATGATGAGCGCTCATGATAAAATGGATCCAAATATTTTTTTTCACGTGATTTATATGGTTTAATTTAAATTGGGTAAACAACTGTTGAGGATTGTTTTAATATGTAAACAAAAAAGAAGGTTAACAGATCTGTTTGTTTACTTTCACCTTTCCTTTTCATTATATTTAATAATTCTCTTAAAGATAATGTAAATTGTTAAGAAAATTGTTTTCTTTTAGTGCCTTCTGTAATGTTACATAATTTTTTCTTTAGCCATTATTGCCAGAATTCCTATCTTCATCCCAGTGCCGGTGAAGACAATGTAAATTGTTAAGAAAATTGTTTTCTTTTAGTGCCTTCTGTAATGTTACATAATTTTTTCTTTAGCCATTATTGCCAGAATTCCTATCTTCATCCCAGTGCTGGTGAAGTCAAAGATAAAACCAATCTACAGCTTCTACAATAGCCATCACTGAACTGCTTGCAGAAGTTGCCTGGACACATTGTGAGCTCACCTGTATGCATTGTGAACTATCTGTTGGTGCAGCGACTTGTGGTAGTGTTGGGGTATTTTTGCTGATGATGTCATTGGTGGTACAATTTTTCCAAAAGGAGCCATCAATTGGCTTGGTGTATCTTCCTCCCTTCTGCTTGTCATGATTGTCCAGCTAAAATTTGGGGGCCAACAGAGGTGAGGCAAAGAACCTCACCCCCCCGCTGGTACAAAGACCTCTCCACAGGTGTGGCTGTATACTGGACCGGTAGTCAGTGACGGGTAAGATCCAATTGCAATGGTACCAACCTAAGGACCATATGTACTATTGGACAACCTAAGGCAGGCACGGTCCCTAAGCCACATGCTTGTTGTTTAAACAGAGAGGGGGAGATGTTGAGAGCCACAGCCGAAGGGGCCCCAGCAAACTTCCAGCTGCCAGCAAACTTCCAGCTGCCGGCTGATGATTGGCTCACAGCGGCCCCAGCAACATCTAGCTGATTGGCTCCTCTGCGGTGATGCTCATTGGGCTGTTTCCCTGCCCTTTCAGACCACGGAGCTGTTCATTGGGGGACTTTTTTGGCTCCGCCCACGTGACCCAGCCAATTGGCCTCAAGAGCAGGAGGATTGTGGGAGGTGGAGAGAAGCTTGTGTGGGAGAGAGAGGCTTGTGGAAAGCCGGTGGTGGCAGTTGAGGCTCTGAGGGTTTTTCCTGAGAGGCTGTTTTGTTTGGCGTGTGTGGTTCTAAAAATAAAGTTAGTTTCTTTTGACAAGTGGCTCCTGATTGTGCCCTGCCGCAGTCTGGCAAAAGTGTACTGTGAGGAAATAGTACATGCCTATAAGTAGTGTGAGATGATATATTCATAAATTTTTTTTGTACAGAATGCTGGTAATGACAAACTTCACAATTGTCTACTTCCCAGTTTTCTCTGTAAAAGCAAGTTTACTGATAGTTAAAAATTATAATCAAGCTATGTAATTAAAACTACTAGAAATAATAAGGGTTAAGGGAAATTCATATGTAAAATATGCAAGGAAAGTAAGATATGTTTTTAATAAGGAAAAGTATGTAAGGTATGAAGAATGTGTTTTCATTAAAAGAATAAGAAAGTAATTTTGTCTAAAGTAAGATGACTATGTTCCACATGAGAAAGAGAAAAAGAGTAGGAAGAAAATGAAATGAATATTTAAAAAGTTGTAGAAAGTTTGTGGAGAAATACTTTTATGTGTGGTCAAGCTGCTAGGATTAGATGCATTGATTTATAAGTTTTTTCTTTCTTTGTAAGGGCTGAATAATGTACTAATGCAAATTTATAATTTTGTTTTTCTCCCTATTAAGAGAGCAAGTTTTCTCAGATTATAGTAAAAGGGTTTTCTTTACTCAGTGAGTAATTCACTGAGGAAACACAAATTCTATGTCTCATGAAAACAATTTTGTTAAGTCTAGAAATCTCAACTAGCTGACCTCTGGACTCAGAAACTGGGTTTCCAGGCAATAATCTTCACTTTTCTTGTTTTCATAGAAATTCTCCTCATTAAAGTCTTGCCTAACTGCTTGTACTATCCATCAAATATCCTCCACCAAAAGAGAAATGGATTTAAATTGTTCAAATCTTTTTTTCTTGAACAAGAATCTCCTTGACCTCACTCAGTCAAGCTCCTATGGACTAGAATTGAAATCCAATCTCTTTTCATCCACTGCAGTACCCCTTTGCAGTGGCCCCTCTACCTTTTGTCAAGAGTCCCCTAGTGACAAGAGTCTTTCTCCTTTTCTTTCTTTTTTTTCAGGGGAAAGTGCTGGGGTTTGAAACCCAGGCCTCACACATGCCAGGCAAGTGCTCTACCTCTGAGCCACATGCCCAGCCCTTTCTAATTGTGTTTTTTTCTTTATTGAACAAAAATTATCTGGTTTGCTCATCATACCTCTATCTTTGGACCGTGTGTGTGTGTGTGTGTGTGTGTGTGTGTGTGTTGCTAGGGATTGAACCCAGGGCCTTGTGCATGTGAGGCAAACACTCTACCAACTAAGCTATATTCCCAGCCCCTATCTCTACCTTTGGATCTTTATGTCATGATCCTGTACATGGCACACAGTAAGTATTACAAAATTATCTGTTGAATGAATGCCAAATGATCCTAATAGAAATTGGGAGAATGAGATTTTTGAGTGGAAAATAAAGTGCTTCAGAGCCTTTATAGTCACAATTTGTCCAATCAGTCACATGAACATATGTGGAATTTGGGGTTTGTTATAAAGAGTGACTTTGGAACATTTTCTGTCCTTCACAGGTCTCATTTTTCACAGGTGGCAGCATTCTATGAAAAACAAAAAGGAAATTAAGATCCAGTTTCACATTTTCCCCTCCAGGTAGCATTCACAAGATTTTTTTTTTCCTTCTGATAACATTTTGCTTCCTCTTTTCTCCCTCAAGGTCTTTCTGCATTTTAGAACACAAAAGCAAAAGCATAAAAGAACCATAAAACTTTTACAAGGGTCTGAAGCACCTTAAGTTCAAGTTGTCCTAATATTCTCCAAAGTCCTACTAACTTCAGGAACTCTGCAATCATTTTAAAACTCTGTAATTCATTCCAGAAGAACATCCTAATACTACACTCTTTGAAAAAGCTGTATTGTATGGTGAGGGCTTTCAGGGATTCAAAAGCTGATATTCAAGGCCATAGGAAAATCCTCTGGTATGGTAGGAAAAAAATAGAAAAACAACCTTCATTATTCAGAAATACTTCGGGCTACCCTTTTAAAAAGCCTAACTGAAAGGCATCATAGAACAGCACACATGCAATTTGTCTTCCTGGCTGGTAGACACAGTAGGCTTGTGCATGTTTAGATAAAAACGGGACATGTAGGGAGATGCCGATTCCAGTGTATTGGGATTTTGCTTTTGTGTGTACACAGAACACACTCCCACATATTGTCATCTGAATATACAAGCTGCTCAATGTAAAATGAGTCAGCGATCCAGCAGTTGTTTCTTGTTCTGAAACTCATCATTCTTTAACACAGTGGCAATTCAGGATAGTGTAGGAGCACTGTAATTTGTGACCTATTACATGGGCCATAAACAATACTGTTTAAGAACAAAATCACCAGGAATTACAGATTTCAGTTGCACATTATTTTAAAATAATTCCCTTCCACCTACCACTTGTTAATTTTCTGCTTAATGAAAGTTGTTCTAAGGAAAAACCTAATTTTGAATTCTTGTCATCAAATGCAAAATTCTCAATCTAATCAACACAGTAGGCTATGTCTCACTACTATAAGCCTAAAAGTTAGAAAAGATCAGCTGTCTTTCCAACATGGTTCTTTAAACAATTCACTGTTATTACTCTAGAACAAAAGCTGGGTAGATATCTAAGATCCCCCCGCCACACACACATAGTGAGGTAGACTAAAACTTTCCCAGCCATTGACACATTATATGCTATTTAGATACCGGCCCAGAAATTTCTTCTTTCAATAAATGTTTAGTGCTCATCCACTGTATATCCAGCAGGAAACCTTTATTTGGAATGCACAAAAAATGAGATTGTGTTCCCATGACCTTTAGTAGGCTAGTACATATATATCTAAGGGTTCATGTTGCTCTGTCATTGGAGTTTGTAAATATATAAAAGCATATGTAGCTGATTGTTAGTTAGCTTTCTCTTACTGTAACACATACCTGAGACAATCTGCTTGTGTAGAGAAAAGGGTGGTCCATTCCATGGTTGGTTGGCCCCATTGCTTTTGGGCTCATGTTGAGGTAGCACATCATGGTAAGGAGTGTGTGATGGAACAAACAGTCATTTACCTCATGGCCAAGAATTATAAAAAAGCAGAGGGGGGGAGACCAATATCACATAATCCCCTTTGAGAGCATACCCTCAATGACCTAAGACTTCCAACTTGACTCCACCTTTTAAACTTTCTGCTACCTCTCAAAAGTACCAAACTGGAGACTTTGCCTTTAATACCTGGGCCTTTGAGGGTCATTCAATATACAAACTTTAGTGCTAATATTTAAAATACAATTGGAATCCTCAACTGTTTGCACAAGAGGTGAGTGTTCTTTAGAGTACTCTTGGAAATCAGAGCAGTAGATCACATCCTTGAGAACCACATCCTTTCTATAGAGACATTCCCCAAATGCTATAAATGTGGGATTTCATTCAGAAAGAGAACCAAGCCAGGAACAAAGGTATTCTCAACTAAAGTGGAAACATCTAAGAAACCAAGTCACCACAACAAGAAAGACATCTTAGATATCCTGCTGAGTATCATTATTGAGAGATTAGTAAAACATTGAGAAGGCAATATACTCTTTCAGGAACAATCATGCTGCTGGATGTGGACATTAATACTCATTGAACCATGTAGTGTGTGAAGTCATGCGTCAATCCATGTGAAAATTGTCTACAGTACTCAGAGGATTATGTTAGCTATTGTGTGGTGTCAAAGCAAAGGCACTATTTGGGTTTGAATTTCTATTTCTTGCTTAGTCTCCCTTTCTTGAATTCCAAATCCAAATTTTTAAAATTTTACCAAATAGCTCTCTTTTATATTAACTTTCCTTAGAAGCAAATCCCAAAGAATATTTTAGTTTAAGCAGTTTACTTAGAGATTGCAAAATAAACAAACAAACAAAAACACTGGTAGGAGTACAGAAGTAAGGTAAGGAAAAGTGGAAAAAGCTACCTTATCAAAGCAGTCATCACTATGGGTACCTAGAGCTTAATCCTGCTGATACATTCTGGGAGTCAGGATAGAAGAATTACCCCTATGGCCTCATCTCCAACCTGCAAGTGAGAGAGTGTATTTATATATCAATTGCTGCCATCTTAAGGATTGCTGAGAGTGGGGAAATATATGAATTCCCCAGCACTAACATGCCAATTTTCTGAGTGGTCACTTGTTTCAAGAGTAAGGGTGAAAAGATTTTTGTACTGCAGTGGTTCAGACAAGTACATTCGTTGCCAGCAGATGACAAAAGAGACAGGACATCACTGAGAATTTCTAATGTTAGACAATAAATATCAACTTTCCCTCTCTAAGGGGATAATTTCTTTTTGAAATGTTAAAGGAAAAAGATGTCATCAGTGGGAGTCTATCAAGAGTTATACAGAAAGTCAGGTGAAAGATCAGAAAACCAGCCTTGCAGTGTTTGGCTGATGACTTTGTAAGCAGGGAATGGTTTTTCTTGCTCCATAAAGGGACACTAGGCAGTAGTAGTCACAGATATTATAAATCATTGACTAGAATGTGCTGCACCTTTCCTACTCCACTTGTCTGAAGATGTGTTTGAGCATCACACATTTTATATATTATCAACACATCACATTGTGTCTATAAATAAAAAAGTATAACTAGTTAAAATTAAATTTAAAAAGTTGTCTCATGATTAGAGAAATCTAAGTGTATTCATTCTCTTTATTGGTCATTCTCTTACTCATCCTCCTTGGCCAGGAAAGGAGCTGTTGATAAAATGAAATATGCTTTTATCAACTATTTGTATGTATAAATATTATAAAGTTATATTCTGAAAAATATTATTTTGACTTAGAAGGAAATATTAAAAGCCAGTTCCTCCAAGCTCCTTGCTGCCTGAGAAAATTGAAGACCAGAGAAGTTGCACTACTTGCCCAGTGTTATAAAGGCGTTTCATGGTACAGCCATCCCTAAAGTGGAAGATCTTTTAGCACTTTCATGGCAGTGCATATTACTGTTCTCTACAAACCTCATCTAGAAGTGGTGGGAATTAAGGGTCCTAGCATGTATCCCACATTCAAATCAAATATTACACAAAATTAAGTAAGATTCCCTGCTCATCTCTGTGTCTTTGGCCTATTTCCTTCTGCAGCAGTACTTGTACTCTGAAAGAAGAAGAAAAAAAAAAAAAACAGCAGAAGCACCATTTTTCAGAAAGATTAACAACCTGAACCTTGTATCTTCTGAGTAGCAAGTTAAAATATGAGGTACAAGTTCAGCTGTAGGCACAAGTAGAAAAGTTTGGGGGGCAAGGAATCAATAGGCCAGCTGACCAAGTTTTCTAGTTCTGGATAAGCCATAGTCAAATTAGAAAAGCAATAATGTGATCCAGGGCAGCAAAATCCAATTTTGCCTACAACACTGAGATTCCTTGAGGCAGCCTTTTAAAGATGACATTATAGACAGGATTATTTCCCATGTGTACAAATATGGCTAGGGAGAAAAACACATACACACAGATAGAAGGTGATGTGTGATCCGTTCTATTCAGGAAACAAATTCTCTTGTTATTATATATCTATATTTTTTAGAAAGAGCATTATAAAAGCAGCAGGAGAGTGTAATAGAAAAAGAAATGAAACACTGCAAGTCTTTTTTATGATGTTTCACACACAAAAAGGAAAATAACTCACAGAATTGCCAGACTTCTCAGAAGATGCAGTAAATATATTGTTAGCATCTCCATGACTCACTAACGAGATGTTGTCTGCACAGAGGTGGGGCAAGAAAGCTGTCACCAAACTCCAGTCAATGATTTATAGTATTTGTGACTACCACATGCAAAGAGTGTCAGCTGGCAATTTATTCTTGCTGATGTAACCCGACAGAGTTTTCTTCCTTTCTGACAACCAGTCCAGTAAGTAAGGTTAACACATTTCAGCTCTAATAAGCAGAGGTAACACTAGCAGTGGAGTTTGGTTCTTAGTCATGCCTATATGTTGGTTGTGTTGTAACAGAGCCTGCAAAACAGTTCATGGCAGCCACTCAGATTCTGTGACACAAAGGAGGGAGACAAAGAGAGTGGAACAGTGCTTGTCAAACTTCAATGTGCATCAGAATCCCCTGGAGGGCTTGTTAAAACACAGGTGGCTGGGCCTCCCCCTCCTCATGTGTGTGACTCTATAGGTCTAGAGTGGGCATTTCTAACAAGTTTCCAGGTGATGCTGCTGCTTCTGGTCCAGGGGCCACATTGAAAATCACTGAAGTAGAATGTGATGCTGCCCCATGTGGCTGGTGACTCAGACAAATCCAGGTCTACACCTGGAGACAAGACTCTAATCTCTGGAAAGCTGGATGATCCCAGAAGTGTGAGGGAGAGGAATTCATTCTGCCAGACATAGCAGAAAGACTTTGTTTACAAGGTGATTTTTAAGTGAGGCACTAGAAGGATAAGGATTCCTCCATGGGGAGAAAGAAGAAGCAGGGAACAGGATTTCAGGCAGAGAACGGGTGAAGGTGGCCTGTGGCAGATGAGTAGAACTGGTCTTTGGGATTGATTCTAACATGCTTAAAGCAGTAAGATGGCTAATCTTTTTACAAGTATATACATGGAGGGCCCCCATTACTCTGTTCATTTAATCAGACATCATGTTAACTACTTGAGGGGATTGCACAAACAGAAAAGTCAAAGAAATTGGAAGTGTGAATTCCCTCCAGTGTTTTTTCCATTGTTGCCTGAATTTTCTCAATGAAAACTGGAGTGGCATAAATAATTATTCCTCAAAGGGAAAATAAACTTTTCTTAGCTGAGAGGACTTGATTATTCACGGAAGCTCGGTTGTCTTCTTTTAAAATTATCAGAGTCCAGCAGTGGCTTAGAGGTGGTCTCAATGGGGCAGAACAAGCAACAAATATATGCAAAGAAGGGTGGGTTCCTGTCCAAGCAGAATTACCTCAAGCAACTATCATAACCTCTCTAAGCCTCAGTTTACTCATCTGTGAAATGGAATAACAGCTTACCTCTGAAATGCGTTGCATGGGACAAAATATGAAAGCTGCTCATGGACTGTGAAGTGCTGTCTAAGGTGCTAATAGAGTAATTGTCAAGATGTGTTCTTGGATGCCTTTCAGACTTTGAAGCCCACAGATTTAGAAAATCTGCTTGAGTGAGTTATGGTTATAATTTCTGATTCTACCATAGAAGACTATAAAAAGAACCTGGGATAAATGGCTTGCTGTCAGTTTGCTCAAGTGAAGACACAAATATGCATGAACATGTGATTTAATTTAATATTCAGGGGCTGCTTATTTCAAGTATCCATCCTTCCCTTTCCTTAGAGCAGAATCCCAATTTATAACTGGGCATATTGCCACCCAGCCAAAAAAAAAATTGCATGTTTCAGTCTCTTTTTTTATTTATTTTTTTATTGGTTGTTCAAAACATTACAAAGCTCATGATATATCATCTTTCATACATTTGACTCAGTCTCTTTTACATCTAGGTTTGCCCATGAGACTAAATTCTGGCCAGAAAATGCCCCATCTGAGACTTCTGGGCAGAGTCCTTACACAGAGCTTAACTCAGCTGCGAGGGGTGCTCTTTTGTCACCCCTACCTACTTTTTCCTGCTGCCTACCTGGTATGTGATATAATAGCTAAAACTTCAACAGCCTTCTTTGACTATCATGCAACATAAAAGACAGGAGCTATGAGATAGAATGACATAAGAGAATGAAAAGAGCCTTTGTCCTTGGTGACAATGAAGGGCTGCCATTTCAACCTTCTCCTGCCTATCTCCAGACTACTTTAAAGTGAGAACTTTTATCTGACATATTCTGCTGTTATTTTCTTATATTTGTGACTGAACTTCACCTTATCTGATACATATGACTTAAATTATCTGTTGCTAGTGGTTGCAGAAGTCCATTATCATTGCATTGTCACACATACTCCATTGGTATCCTGTGATGCCATTGGCATCTCAATTCACATTTCCTAGATGCACTAAAAAATCACTTGGGATCCAAGAACTGCTCATTCTTTGACTTTCCTTTCCTGGTATTTAACCAGTCAGTAGACTTTGATAGTAGGTATATTCTCATCTTGGACTTGGCACCTTTTTCTTTCCTTCCTTCGTAAGTCTGAAAGATTCCTTGAGAAAGTTGATGTTTTTACTCTCTTCCCTTCAAAAACTGATTGAAGAGAAGATGCTCATGAATCCCCGATTATATTATTAACACTACTCATTCTGATAGTTTTTCTTACAGGATTATCATGGCAATAGGTCATATAATCCCGTGAATATGTTATAAAATCAATGCAGTGATAGGAATTTAAGTACCTGATAGTGGTTGTAGAATATATTATTTTGGGCAGTGCAACTTTCTTGGCATCCCTGAGATTCTATATTTTTTTTTTTTAAAGAGAGAGAATTTTTTAACATTTATTTTTTAGTTATTGGCGGACACAACATCTTTGTTTGTACGTGGAGCTTAGGATCGAACCCGGGCCGCACACATGCCAGGCGAGCGTGCTACCGCTTGAGCCACATCCCCAGCCCTGAAATTTTATCTTATAAGTGATACTCTGAAGGTAAGTCTGGCCTTCTTTGTATAAGAATGCTTCATCTAACAACTTTTAATCTCAGTGGCTCTCATGGCCCAATTTTCACAAAGACTCCAATTGGCACTAGAAAAAAAGTATCTCACATATAGGGATCATGTTTCAGACGTCCTGATGAAATTTGTTTTCTCTATACCTCCTGATGTACACAATAGGAGCTTGATAAATAATGCAGGTGTCTCCATTAGACAATCATTACTTGGGGTGTTTCAGCTGATGGCTGCCTTATCCGTAAGAGAAAATCCTCCTCTTTAAGGGATTCACTCTCATCCCAATGTAAGATGTTTTCTTTAGATAATTGTGCACAAAATGATATATTTTATCATCCAGCATTTTGTGAAATAGACATTTAGAAGGGACAAAACAGAATATTGCTTCATGGGCCAGATGATATATCTCTGTCTTTATTGTTTGTTTAAGTCTTATTAAGGTCAGTGGTGCCCTGAATCATTCCATTTTCCATTTCTCTCTGCCATTATACTTTCAAATATTTTACAAATAAAGAAATAAAGCCTTTTTCTCATTTTACTTTTTCATGGGGAAGTATTGAGTATGACAGGGCCTGACATCATCTAATGAGAAATGGCTCTTGGGCCACTTATGACTATTATTAAGATGACATTTTCCCCACTGAACGTCAGGAAGGAACTGAGATGCCCTGGTTTTAAAACAAAACAATGAGGGACCATAGAAAAGACAATATGGAAAGAAAAATAGAAGAAATAAGTTTATGAATTTAGGCTCAAGCTGGTAATATTTTCAAAGACATCTTGACATTTTTCCTTTAAAGAAATGTGGGAAAAAGCAAAGAGACACAAGGGAAGTAGGTCTCCATCTATCATGGGGTTAATTACTTTCCAGTAGGTTTCTTGCTTTAGTGATCCATTCTTTTCACAAAGAAACAAGCCCCTCTTATTGTCTCTTCATCAAGGAACCTAGAGCACAGAAAGCCAGCTTCAGATTGGTTTTGAACTACGAGGAAAAAAATCCCCCAAATAACATGCCTGCATAAGTAATGCATTGCTGCAAAATTAAGCCTTGGTATCACACTGCAGACATGGACTAATGCATTAGAAATCCACCATAAAGTATTGAACACTTAAAAGCACCGTTTTTCTTTTTTGATAGCATAATGAAAAGTTTCAAAGCCTCTTGTCTTTCAAAAATTATAGTGCCAGTTTATGGTTTTATTTTCCAACAGATCTTTAGGTATGTGCCAAAAGTCATGGAGATGAGGATGAATATGAAGATGAAAACACAACTTCAAAACTGTCGCAACTAATGCTTGGAATCTTGAAAGTTAAAGCAGATGCCTGTTATGAAATGCGATTTTGTGTGGAAACAATCTGTCAGCAACTTAATGCTTAGTAGCAACTGTTCTCCAGAAAACAGCTTGTCCTCTTTGGTAGCATGGCTAGGCTTGAAGGATGAAAGATTGTCCAAAATTTGGGAGGCATGGAAGCAAGGGCTTGTGGCCAGGCTGTAATGCAGATACTGACATCATATCAGCTCCTGTCAAATTTACACGTATTTCCACTTGGAAGGAACTCAACATTTATCTAGGCCAGTGCTTCTAAAGCTTCAATATGCATATGACTCACCTGGAGATCTTGTTAAAATACATTCTGATTCAGAAGGTCTGAAGTAGTCCCTGAGAGTCTGCAAGTGTTAGAAGCTCACAGGTAAGGCGAGCCCTGCTGGTCTGTGGAACACAATTTGAGTAGTAGCAAGATCTAAGACCGGTTTTGTTTTTTGTTTTACCCATAGTTTTTAGACAGACATCATATGTTTTCAAAATTAATTATGTCACAAGTAATTTGTTAGCAATACTAGTTAAACCACCAAGATTTTCTCCACTGTAACTGTATCCATGGTAGTATACTTTTATCTATGTTACTATGGCAGTCTCTACTTGTATCTATATCTGCAAATGGAATCAATTCAAGTTTATCCCCATAATAATATTACTCTCCTTGACATCTAGCTTCCGCTACACTTCATTAGTAAAGAGAAAAAGGTAGATTCCTGCCAGGGAATTACACATAGGCCTGATTATGCCTGGGGGAATGAATTACACATGTGAATATCATCTGCTTTGAGTGTAGAGAAGACTGGGAATTGCTAATCCAGTTCAGTCTTTCAATGAAGATTTCATATCCTTTATAATTTGCATAATCTTTGCTTGAACAGTCCCAACAATCTAAGTCATCATATTGTATCTTTGGAGAGCTCTAAGGATCAGAAATTCTTCTTTATATTGAATCATCATTTTTTTCTCCTTGTGGATTTCATCCATTAGTTGTAACTTCTATTAATTAAAATAAAAAGGCATGGATCTACATTTCTTAATGGCAGGTCATCAGTTACCAACTGTCAAACATGCCTTAGGTGAATCTTCTTCAAGTTCAACATTCCCAAATTCATCAACTTTACTGCAAATGCATGGTATGAATACTTAGGATGTAAATATAGGACAAAACATGCTTTTTCTTCTGCTCCTTATCCACAGGTCTTTTCAGGATCCTCTGTCTCCCCTCAAATATGCTTTGAGGAAAGTCTGAAAAATCTTTCTCTTAGCTCTGTCTCAGCCACCCATTTCTTCTTCTTGAGTAGAGAGGGCAAGTGTTATCAGTATTATTAATTGTGTGTGTGTGTGTGTTTCTTTTTAACATAAATGTATATTGCTGTATAAAGCTTTTTTAATGGAAAGACAACTCCAAGGTATTTATTGAGAAAATATTCCTTAATTCATTTAAATATTCCCTATTAAAAGACATTTGAATTATTTCCAATATTTTAATCTTAAAAACATTCTGTAAGAATATTTGAAATAACTTAGTCAAATGGTATATTCATTTTTAGTTTTGAAAGATATTGACAAATTGCCTTATGTTGAGTTCTAACAATTTTAACTCCCAACAACACTATAGAAGAGTGTTTTCCACAGTCATGCTAACAGTTTATTATGGAGGTTTTAATTTTTGTCAAACCGAAGGATATAAAAATATGTTGATGTAGATTTAATTTATATTTCTTTTTTACAAATGTTAGGCAGTAGTGGTGCCAGGCACAGTGGCACACACCTGTATTCCCAGCAGCTTGGGAGGCTGAGACAGGAGGATCTCAAGTTCAAAACAGCCTCAACAACTGTGAGGCACTAAGAAACTCAGTGAAACTCTGTCTCTAAATAAAATAAAATACAAAATAGGGCTGGGAATGTGGCTCAGTGGTCAAGTGCACCTGAGTTCAATCTCTGGTACCAAAAAAAAGTGAGGCAGTAGAGAGGTACCTTAGGAAACTTTGAATGGAATCACCCTTTGATCCAGTTATTCCATTCCTCAGTCTATACCCCAAAGACTTAAAAACAGCATACTATAGTGACATAGCTACATCCATGTTTATAGTCAAGCTATGGAAACAACCTAGGTGTACTTCTATGGATGAATGGATAAAGAAAATGTGGTATATACACACAATGAAATATTACTCAGTCATAAAGAAGAACGAAATTATGGCATTTGCTGGTAAATGGATGGAACTGGAGAATATCATGTCAAGTGAAATAAGCCAATCCCTCCAAAACCAAAGCCAAATATTTTTTTCTGATTTGTGGATGGTAATCCAAAGCAAGAGAGGTTAGGGAGGGGAATAATAGAAATCCATTGGATTAGACAAAGAGAAATGAAGGGAAGCAGGGGATTAGGAAAGACATTAGAACTAATCAGTCATAACTTTTCTAGCCTTGTATTTGTATACACGACCAGGGGAACTCTACATCATGTCTAACCACAAGAATGGGTTTACTCCTAAATAGAATAAATTATGCTCTATGTATGTATAATCTGTAAAAATACATTCTACTGTTATGTATAACTAAAAAGAACAAATAAAAATGTATTTGTCTTAAAGGATAAGCCCAGGGAGGATATTTAACACCATTTTAGCCACATTTTGAACTTTGTACAAACATTTTTGACTGTCTAGAAATTGGTGAAGGCTCAATAAGAGATTACTTTATCGTCCATCAATGTGTTAGCTTCTACTTTCCAATCCTATACATGCTGTTGACCCCTTGACTTCTTGGCTACTCTGGCTGCAGGGTAGCCACCTTGCTATACTAATCAATGAAATATATAATTCTCTCTAACCCTAAAAAATATGTTGATGTAGATTTAATTTATATTTTTTTGTTATAGAAATGAGGCTGAATATTTTTTCATTTATTTAAAAATTATTTTATTTTTAAATAAATGAAAAGAACTTTTTATATCCCTTGCTCATTTCCATTAGGATATTCATCTTTATCAATTTGAGAAAGCTATTGGTTAGGATAATATTTACATATTTCAAGCGCTTGTCTGTGATATGAGTTGCATGTTATTTTTCAATATTTGCCTTTTTAAAAAGTTTTTTTATTTCATTTTTTTACAAATGTAATCTAATTTACCAGTCATTCATTAGCAACTGGTAATTATTTTATAGTAATTTAATGATTTTATTTATCTGAATTTTATCTTCCTGTATTTGTGTTGTGTATATTTAATTTTTAAAAAACATTCAAGATAACATCCTGTTGATCTAAGAGCATTTTTAAAGTAAAACATGATTTTTTCCCATCAAGTTGAAATGCCAGTACTTTCCTGTGTATTTGCACTGTACTTTCTGTTCTATTCCATTGATTTGCCCATCATGTTGTAACAGTGATCCACTTTATGCTTTGAATATAGCCCTTGCTGCTCTGCCACTGAAACATTTTTAAAATGAACACCTTTCTTTCTCTTCCTTTCTCCCTGCCCCTCCCTAATCTGTCCCCTGCACTAATCTCAGGGGAAACAGGACCACCTTTATTCCTCATTTTAGGTAGATTTATGTGTCCTTGAGTACAGAAGTTCTCAGAAATAACTATCACCCAAATTAACAAGTGAATTACAACTACAACAGAGAACATGTGGAATGTAGTCTTTGAATCATCTCTTTACTTTTATTTAGTTATTTATTTTTTATTTATATATGACAGTGGAATGCATTACAACTCTTATTACATATATAGAGCTCAATTTTTCATATCTCTGGTTGTATACATAATATATTCACACCAATTTGTGTCCTCATACATGTACCTTGGATAATAATGTCCATCTCATTCCACCATCATTAATTACCCCATGCCCCCTCCCTTCCCCTCCAACCCCTCTGCCCTATCTAGAGTTCGTCTATTCCTCCCATGCTCCCTGCCCCTACCCCACTATGAATCGGCCTCCTTATATCAGAGAAAACATTTGGCATTTGTTTTTTTGGGGATTGGCTAACTTCACTTAGCATTATCTTCTCCAACTCCATCCATTTACCTGCAAATGCCATGATTTTATTCTCTTTTATTGTTGATTAATATTCCATTGTGTATAGATCCCATTTTTTTATTCATTCATCTATTGAAGGGCATCTAGATTGGTTCCACAGTTTAGCTATTGTGAGTTGAACTGCTATAAACATTGATATGGCTGTGTTTTGCTGATTTTAAGTCCTTTGGATATAGACTGAGGAGAGGGATTGCTGGGTCAAATGGTGGTTCCATTCCCAATTTTCTAAGAAATCTAAAAGCCCCTTGTTCCTCTGGATGAGCAGAATCACAGCCTGTGAGACAGGAGTCCTTTGTGCTTCTCCTTTGCTAGCAAAGCAATAATCCTTTTTTTTTTTTGTAGCAAAATTAGTGACCTGCAAAGGGATCCAAGAGCAGCAATCCCTCTCAACTTTCTTGAGCAGGCCTGGCACTCCAACAGCCTGGCTTCCATGCTGAGGATGTAAGGCGAACTTGTTGAGAGCCATCTGCTTGAGTTAGGAGATGGGTGAGTTGACCTAGGGTCAAACCAGAAGAGTTATTCCTGTGAGTAAAGGAAGGGACTGAGTGGGTAAGCTCCCCTAGTGTACACACAGAGATCCTTGATTCTACACATCTAGTTCCCCTTTGTGGGAACATCTAGTCCCTCTTCATAGGGATATCTGAAGGGAAAGTGAGGAACAAGAGACAGGTAAATGTGAAATGAAAGACAGAGGCCCGGCAGAGATACACAATAGAGTTTATTTGTCAGAACTGACAAATAAAGGCCCTCTCTCTATAAATGGAGAGAGGCAAAACAGACTTGAGTTCTGGGACTTTTAGGGGGGGGTCTGAGGAATCAGAGCTGGTGGGGTCCTAATGCAGGCAGTTAGGGGTTGGGTTGGTGTGAGGGAATGGTGAGCCTTTCTCAGAAAGGCCCTTGGGTGGGAAAGTGAAACTCTTTCCTTAAAATGGGGGCTGTCACTTAAAATGGCCATCCAGATGCTAAGCAAGGACCTTATATTCCCCACTTTTTTTATTGGTCCCCTTAGGGAACAGAGACAGATACAGGTCAATCTTCTATAACTGCCTCCTGCTGGGAAGGGTCAGCATTTGAATCCCTTATTAGGGCGCACCGGATGTCATTGGAATGATGCCAGAGGTTGAGTGGTGGTGGAATGTTGTCCTGGTGCCCCAATTTTTGGTGAGGGATTGGTATTCCTGTAACAAAAGCTGGTTTATAGTTTGATTATAGATTTTTTGGATCTGGTCGTGAACCAATCTAATGACGCAGGGGGGCTAGCGTTAAGAGAAGACCTATGACAAGGAGAGGGGTAAGTGCCCACTGGAGGTGGGGTTACTTAGCTGCCAGCCTTCAGTAGAGGAGAGCTGCTGTTTCCAGTGTTCAAGGTCCTGTTGGAGTTGTTTTATCTTGTCCTTTACCATACCAGACTGATTGACATAAAAATAGCATTCCTCCTGTAGGTACAGACAAAGTCTGCCTTTTTCGGCAGTAAGATCAAGGCTCCTTCGATTCTGCAGAACCTCAGCAGCTAAAGAATCAAGCTAGGATTCTATGGTTAGTTTGGTTTGAGTTAGATGCTGTAGGTCTCCTAGAAATTAGAATGGAAACTCCTGGTAATGGTACCCCTGGGAGGTTAGTGCAGAATAAGGGAGGAGGGCAAAAATGAAAAGGGGAAGGATGGTACTCATGGTTCTGCAGTGTCCTCGTGGTCCTCAGAGACTGAAGGAAGATGGAGGTTCTAGCCTTGGAGAAACATAGCTTGAGAGGGCCTGTGGGTGTCACTGTATAAAAGGGCAGAGAAAACTATGTTAAATGAGAATTATGAACCCAATATGGGATGCCCTCAAGGCGGGCCACCAAGGGAGTGGTAAGAATGACCCAATAATATGGTTCAATCCATTTTGTGGAAAGTTGAGAGGAAAGGGGGGCTTGTTGGGGGGTGGTTAGAAGTGTCTGTCTGATGGGATTTACAAAGTAAGATTCCAATGGCAGTGGGAAGCTTTGAGGCCTGAAGGAGATCGGAGATAAAGGGGGCATTAGTAATTGAAGTTCCCTTGGTGGTAAGGAATCCGTGCTCCTTCCAAATAGCAGAGTGGGAGAGAAGTATGTGGAAAGGGTATTTAGAGTCAGTGTAGACACTGAGGAAGGCTCCCTTTGCCAAAGTGAAGGCTCTGATGAGGACAACAAGTTCAGCCTGCTGACTGGATGTATTATTGGGGAGGGGAGCCACTTCCACAACTGAGGTTAGAGAGACTATAGCATGTCCTGCCCGACCAACTCCCTCCTGAAGGAAGGAGGAGCCATCTGTGAACCCTGTGTATGTTGCCTGGAGCAAGGGGCCTTCCTGGATGTGGAGGGATGTGGAAGAAGCTCCTCCAGAGTTTCAATGCATGAATGGGTAACAGGAGAAGAGGTGGAGAGTCCTGAGGAGTGGGGAGAAGAGTAGCAGGGTTTAAAGGTGAGCTCATGTGGAAAGTAAGATGGGATCTTCCACCAGGGAAACCTGTGGAGATAAAAGGTGACAGGGGGTATGGAATGCAAGCCCATGTAGGTGAGGAATTCCTTTAGGGGATGGGGAGCCATGATGGGGAGTGGAGCCCCAAAGATGAGTTTCTTTGACTTGTTAATGAGTAGAGATGCTACTGCCTACATTCGTTCATAGGCAAAAGGCCCATCCCCTAATAGTAGGGTTAAAATCCTTGGATAGATAAGCCACAGAGGCAAAGGTTGGCTCCAGCATGTGTCTGAGGACTCCTAGAGCAAATCCCTGCTTTTCAGCCATGTAAAGGTGACATGGGCATGTGAGATCAGGGAGATGGAGAGCAGGGGCCTGGAGGAGGGCCAGCTGGAGCCTGGTGAAGGGCTTTGTAACAGAGTACAATAGGGGTTCAGAGAGTGGGCCCGAGGCCGCATCATATAGAGACTTAGCCAATATAGAGTAGTTAGGAATCCAAGCTCTGAGGAATCCTGCCATATCTAGAAAGGAGAGAATTTCTTCCTTAGTAGAGGGCATTGGTATATTAGTGATAAGGCCCTTTCTATCAACCATAATGGCTTTGTGTGTAGGGGTGAGGAGGAGGCCTAGGTATGTTACCATTGCCAAGGAAAGCTGTACCTTGGATGGAGAAACCCTATATCCATGGGCAGAAAGGAAGTTAAGAAGTTTACAGGTGTCCTGATGACTGGCCTCAAAGGAGGGACTGCAAAGAAGGAGGTCATCAACATACTGTAGCACCATAGACTGAGTGAGATGTACGGATGCTAGGTCCTTAGCCAAGGTCTATCCGAAGATATGAGGGCTGTCTTGGAACCCTTTGGGGAGAACTGTCCACGTCAGCTGAATGGAATTATAAGACTCAGGGTCTGTCCATGTAAAGGTGAAAATGTCTTGAGAGTCATAATGGTTAGGAATAGAGTAGAAGCCATCCTTCAGGTCTAGTACTGAGAAGTAAGAGGTCCCAGAAGGAATGGTGGAGAGAAGGGTATAAGGATTGGTACCACAGGATGGATTGGGATGACCACAGAGTTGATGGAATGGAGGTCTTGGACCATGCAGTAGGAATCATTAGGCTTTGTTATTGCCAAGATGGGGGTGTTATAAGAGGAATGAGTAGATCTAAGGAATCCCTTTCACAAGAGGTCTTGAATAATAGGCTGTAAGCCCAGGAGTTTTGTCGGGAGAGAGGGTATTGTGATTGGGCCAGAAAATGGAGGGGGTCTTTGAGACGGATGTGAATGGGCTCATGGTGTGAGGTGATAGAAGGACTGGAAACATCCCAGACAGTAGGGTCCACCTCAGAAGGGGGGAATGGGAAGGCACTGGCAGACGGAATAGGGGATGGTGCTAAGGTAAGGGTGAGGATCAGGGCAGCAGCAGGGGAGTCTGGATGGAAGTGTATATGAGGGGAGAAGGAAAGTGTAGCCCCCAACTTTGTGAGGATGTCCCTTCCCATAAGGGGAATAGGGCACTGTGGAATGACCAAAAAGGAATGAGTAAAAATTAGAAAGGCAAAAATGCAAACAAGGCTCCGTGTCTGTAAGGGCTGGTAGGGTTTACCCTCTACCCCAACAATAGAGGTCATAGAATGAGCAGTAGGCCCCCAGAACTCCTTGAGGACTGAGCATGTAGCCCTGGTGTCTAGGAGGAGGGAGACAGGCCTACCTGAAATATGCAGAGTTATCCTGGGTCCCCGTGGAGTGATGGTAGTGGTCGGGTGATGGGGACCTGGGCCTCCCCAGTCCTCTGGCAGCCAGTCCTAAGAGTTAGAAAAGGGAACCAGAAGGGCTGGATGGCTGGGGGCCACTATGGTCTTGGGGACAGTCAATGGCCCAGTGTCCCTTCTGATGGCATTTAGGACAAGGGCCTAGAGGCTTGCGAGGCTTAGGACATGTACGAGCCCAGTGACCCATCTTTCCCCATTTAAAACAGGATCCAGGCGGTCCCCAGGGACCCTTCTGTGGGCCAGTGGAACCATGGATAGATGCTAAGGCCAGACGGACAGCTTGAGCGAGCATCTGATATTTCTGCTCCCAGGCCTTCTGGTCTCTCTTGTTATACACCTTAAAGGCCACTTCCAGAACCTCAGCTTGGGGAGTTAGGGCCCCCTCTCCAGGTGCCTTAGTTTGGCCTTAATATCAAGGAAACTCTGGGATAAAAAGTAGGTCACTAGTAGTTGTCTCCCATCTGGAGTGTCAGGGTCCAGATTAGTATATTGTAATAAAGCCTTGGTCAGGTGGTCTAGAAATGTTGAAGGGTTTTCATTCTTATCTTGGAAGATTTCCTGGAGCCTTTCATAATTGATAGCCATATGGGCTGCCTTTCTAAGTCCTGCCATGAGGAAAGTAATGAATTGGTTTCTACTAGTTACTCCTCCAGGGGAATTATAATCCCACTTGGGGTCCTGATCAGGGATGCTTCAGTGCCAATCGGATGAGCAGGGGAGTCTGATGTACCTCATCAGCATAATTTCTAGCTTGCTCCCAAACTCACCTGCCTCCTCTGGCAGGAGGGTGTTAGACAAGACCATATGAACATCATGGAAGGTCAAATCATATGACTGAGTCAGATATTGAAACTCTTGATATACGTGGTGGGGCTTGAAATATAGGACCCAAGCTTATTTTTCAACTGTGAAAGAGCTGACAAAGAGAAAGCCACATGAACCTAGATTACTCCATCTACTCCAGCCACCTCACATAGGAGGGGAGAAGGGCAGAGGGGCCGAGGGGACAGTTGCTGCTGAGACTATGACACCAGGCAGAGATACACAGGAAGAGTTTATTTGTCAGAGCTGACAAATAAAGGCCATCTCTCTATAGGAGAGAGAGGCAACACAGGCTTGAGTTCTGGGACTTTTATGGGGGAGGCTCAGGAATCAGAGCCTGATGGGTCCTAATGCAGGCAGTTAAGGGTGGGGTTGGAATGAGGCATTGGTGAGCCTTTCTCAGAAAGGCCCTAGGGCAGGAAAGAGAAACTTTTTCCTTAAAATGGCAGCTGTCACTTAAGATGGCCATCCAGATGCTAAGCAAGGACCTTATAACACCTGTGGCATCACTGGTGTAGAAGTCATGGTTAAGTGGAGTTGGGAACTTAGGGGGATTTTTCCCCAATCTGTTCTGTTTTAAAGGTTTTCCATCTGTTGGCCATGGTTTGGGGGATCCTCTCTTTATCTGTCTCTCTGTTTGTATCTGCTTGTATGTATCTGTTATTGGCCCTTTAAGACATGGGCAATACTACATTGATCCTATAGGTAGTTTTGTAACAGTGGTCCACTTTATTTTTTGAATGTAGTCCTTGCTGCTTATTTTAAAAGGGACATGTTTTTCTTTTCCATTTCTCCAAAGAACAAGATTACCTTGAGTTATTTATTCTCCACAGGAAGGAGATGTCACCAGAAGAACTAAGAAGTGACTACCTCCCAAATTAACAAGTGAATTTCAATACACCATCAGGGCTTACCTGGTACCCCCTGTCAGGGCACACTGGGAATGCAGCCTTTGAATAGTTTATTTAAAAGCCCTCTGTTTTCCTAGATGAGCAGAAGCACAGCCTCTGGGACAGCAGTCCCCTGTGTTTCTCCTTTGCTAGCAAAGCAATAAAACTTCTTTTTCCTTTTTTTCAAAACTGTGTCCTCATTATTGGATTGGCACTGGGGACAAGGACTGAGATTTCAGTAACACTGGGAAAGATCTTGGCTGGATGGGCCACTTATAAGTATAAATCTGTCTAAGAAAAAGATAATATTTTACTGTAACAATGTGTCCTTTGAATGTTTTTCTGAATTATTATATAATCTTAGAGTTGGAGTTGATCTGTCAGAGATAAAAGTAAATGGAAGAAATTCTGTATTACAGGCATGCATGCAATTGCATAGTAAGGACTCTAAGCAGTCAAAAACTAATTTGGGGGTGCAGAAAGGTGCTGCCTCCATTGTACAAGTATTACAGAGCCTTCTGAGAAACTGAGGTGATGCAAAGACCCTCCCCCTTTTCAAGCCCCAATACTTGACCAAGTCAGGAAGATTTCAGACACATCATTCAGAGTGACAGAAATGAATTATTGAAGGGATAGGAAAAGGGGAAGTGGACATTCTCAAGGGAGAGGCAGTGGGTCCTCTTGGAGAAGAGAGGGACAATGTACTTCTCCTGCACTCCAGTTTTATTGGGGGTCCTACTAGAAATCCTTGCCCAGGTTCACCTCTTCACTTTTAACTGACAGTAAGATGACATCAGACTTGTAAGGACCCACTGGCATGGCCCATGCTGACTGGTTCTAATTGGATTCTTAATCATCCATTCTTATAGATTTTATGGTTAGGAGGGACTGTTTTTATCTCCTAGGTTTTAGGATCTGGTCACAAAAGTCTCCCTCTTCAGGGTAACTTGGGTTTTGCTTATCAACATTATTTTGGGCCTGCATTTCTCCTGCAGTTAACAGATAGTTTGCTGAGGAATGTGACATATCCTGTCCACTTAGGCCAGGTAGGGCTATAGGTAAATTGGTTCTTGGGAAAGAAAGCATGTGAGGGTCAGCACAGTAGGCCCATTTTATAAAATTATACTTTTAACATCGTGTTCCTAAGATCCTCATCTGTCCATCCCCTAACATGAGGATAGCAGGACACCAGAAGAAAGGGTTAAAAATATTTAAATCCTTTTAACTTAGTGCTGACAGTCCCAGAACTGCTTCTCAGCCTGGTCCCAGGCAGCTGCAAATCATCCAGTTGTGAGTCAGAGACACCAGTCCTGGGCTGAAGGAAAAGAAAAAAAAATCTAGGAAAGCTGCCTAGGCTATAAGGAAATGGGAAAAGAGGACCAACCTCTACTCTGGCTTCTAGCCACTTTTTGCCCCTGGGAATAAAATAGGAGTTTGAGAACAGGACTCAGTTTGCTTCTTCTACGTGGGCTGTAGCCTTCACTGATATCTTTCTTGTTTCCTGTCTCATAGGTTCAAATAATAAAATCCACAGATGGTAGCAGAAGACAAAAATGAAAGGAAAAAATTGTTTGAATGAGAGGAGAAAAGATGGAATTCTGGTGATATAAGGGGAAACCTAGCAAAGGACTTTTCCACTTGAGTATACTAATCTGGGAATTTAAGCTTCTGGATAAAGGCATTGATCAGAGACCATGCTGAACAGACATTAAAAAGCATTGGGGTTAATTGTTAGAATCTATGTTGTACAGATGTTGGGAGGATACAAAGGCTATTGGCTTGGCTCATGACTTTCTAATTGGCTGTGCACTTTTAGTCCTTGAGTCTGAAATTTTCTGTAACCTCCATTTGAGTCTACCCCCATTTCTCTTACCCCCTCAAAAACAGTGGACTAGAATGATTAACCTCACAGGGTGGCCTGTATATTTGAAAAAAAAAAAACCTTAATTGGTGCCCATTGCCCCCATTATCTGATGATTAGCTAGCCTATCTAATGGGGATGAGGCATGAAAGATACCATCACAAAGAACATGGCAATGGGTTCCAATACTGTTAAATTATAACCTGAGGATGAAATAGCCTCCCCTTTTAAGATCTGACAGGATGCTCCATTTGCCCAGGGGATACATCTGGGTTCAGCTCTGCCTTTGCCTACAGAGCTAAAATACAGGGTCTTCCTGGAGTCCCCATGTATGCAGGTGCCTGTGTCTTGGCCCTGCTGATTTCTTCAGAGATTGGTCACTAATTGTTTCTGCACAGTCAATGTAACCTTTACTGTACAGAGTACCCTGTTTAAAAAAAAGACTCTGTGGGTACAATTGAGAGTGGGGAACTTGCTTAAAGTTGATTGCATTGTGATGATGATAAAGGAGAGGAGACTGGTCAAACAACAATATCCTGTGCCCCAACCCCTTTAATGCAAACTGGGAGGGGAAAAGAAGATTAAGGCACAGTTTTTTTTTTTTTTTTTTGTATATGTCAGATGGTCCAATTCCTGTCCCAGGATAAAATTTGTTGTATAAATTAAATTTACAGATTACATTCTCACCCCAAAGCAACAACAACCTTTACAAATGCCTTCCAGGAAAAGGAAATAGAGCCTATTCTGCTGGAAGTCTACTAAATGTGAGTAAGTAGACCCTAAGAAAACTGATCAATGTTATGTTAACCAAAATTTTGCTTAAGGAGGAAATAACTTGCCCCAGGAAGAAAACAAAGCACCCTGAGAAAGATGCATTAATGGGGATCCCTTCTCTTCTGGACAAATCTTTAAAGTATGAATTGGGTCAGCTTTTCCAGATACCCTACAATATGCCTCTTCTGCCTATTTATACTGATGAGTACCAATCTGTGCAAAACTTAAGAGCTATAAAATATTAAAAGTGTAATGTCCATTGCTTTTACGATTTTTCTTTGTCAGAAAAAAATGATTTAAAATTTTGATCAGGCTTGGTTTTCATGAATACCTAAATATATATGACTGGAGATATGTATATATCTGGAACTAAATATATTTGTATGAGTGCTGTCTAAAGGTTCTGTAAAAGTTTATAAAATAAAGTTTTATGTAGGTTTACAGGCAAGGTAACCAATAAGTGCTCTTTTTTATACATTGTATTTTGGATGAAACAACCACACTGCCATTTGAAGAACTGGTTTATACCTGCCTGCTTTGACTAAGTCTATTTCTGATTATTAATACTGTTTCCTAAATGTGTAAGAGTTTAAAACTATCCTTTGATTTCTTCTAGCAACCCTAAACTATACAGACCTGTAATTATCATTATCATACACGATGCATTCTAAATTTTTACTTTAAAAGTTAAACCTAGTTAATATAAGGACATCTGTGTAATTGTGACACTAACCACTAGTGGCTTCTTTATATATTAGATATATTCATATTATTCTAGTAAATAAGTCTTTTAAAACATAAAGCTTTTGAGAATATGTTACCAAGCTGGTGTTCTCCAAACTAAAGTTTTCTGTAGTAATAATCTGTTTTAGATTTATAAGAATAACAAATTTAATTGAGGGTTATCACTTAATGTTCTGTAACTGGATAAAGGTATCCTGTTACCAATAACATATATATGCATATATACATATATAGAGAAAATTTTAAGTTACTTTTTACACTGGAATGGAAATATAAATGTATTTTTGAAAGATGATAAGGAAACCCCAATCTGTTTAAAAGTTGCATGGAAGCATTTTGCCACTTTTTCTACAAAAATAAAGTTAAAAGCTGTCTCAGCTTCTGTTTGATTCATGTTTCAGAAGTAATGTTGCTCTGTGTGTGTGTGTGTGTGTGTGTGTGTGTGTGTGTGCCTTTTGTCAAGAGACCTGCCTTACCTAAGATAAGGCTCTGCCTCTCACCTTACTCCTTAGAATGGCTTAGGCACATTTTAAATTATGTTCAAAGGACAGATTTTTGTTGTAAAGATTACTGTGATCTCAAAATAAATGGGATATAATACATAACTAGGTAAAAGTTGAAGATTGTAAAAATCATATTTCTTGGTTCATAGATACCATACAAATTGAATATGTTTTTACTCTTATTAATTTTATTTTGTATTTGCCTTATATACTTTTTAACTGTTGCCTTTTGGTGTTTTGCAGAGGTACTCCTTCTAACAGAACAACCTGAGTTAATTTGAGGCAATAAACTATCACCTACAGATAGGATATAAGGTTAACTTCCAGTATTAATACTGAAACCAATTAAATGAAACAAGTAACTGTAAAATTATAGACATAGAAGTTAAATTCATTACCCCCAATTTAAGACTGGCCTTCTGGATATTTAAAACTGAGAATGTGGACACCAAATTCAAGGAAGTAAAAGGACCAATGAAAAAACAGCTAGTATTTTGCCATATAAGGTCAGCCAGGACACAGGGAATGATATGAACCCTTGAAGGTCACCTGACCTCTCAATCCGGTGGATCAAGAGGACTGTAGAGAACATGAAGCTCACCAGTTCATATTCTGCATAGAGGAGGGTCATTGGAAAGTGAAAAATCTCTGATGCTTCCAAGTGAAGCTAGTTGTAGCCAGCAAGACCTTGACTATCCTGGCAGAAGGCAAGATAAAGGAGCCAAAAGTCTTCTCACAACTTCCCAAGAATGTCCCTGAAAAATCTCAGCTGGCTTTTAGTAAGTAGTAGATAGGAACAAGGTCAATGCTGACCAACTTTGTCTTAAACACCTGACAGAAGGTTATAACAAAAGCACAGTCCTACATGGATATTTAGGAGTATATTTAGTTGAGTCAACCCTACCAAAAGTAAGTAAAGCTGGTGGCTATAAAGTAAGTGTTCTTGGGAGTGCCTAACAACAACTATCACAAAGGACTCTAGGGTCATGAGTTTGTCCTGAATTTCAGAGACTGCCTGAAATACTAATTGCTTTTGTGCTGATTGTTTACAAAAAAGTAATGCTTTGCTGTCTTTTCTATTGGTGTCCTAGCATGATCCTTGCCCTATGTATGCCTTGTCCAGTCACCTGCCAACTAACACTATGGACCTCTAGACTGATCTGATATCTCAAACTGCCCATGCCCCACCAGATAGAGAACAAGGACTTTGGGTCACTTCTTCCCTGCCCCTCAATTTTGCTCTCACTCAACAGGAAGCACTTTGGAGATGTCATTGCTCACTTTTTCATAGAAATGGAATGTAAAATTTGACAGTGGGGAAATGTTAACAGTGGTCCGCCTTACGCTTTGCTGCTCTGCCACTGAGGCTTTTTATTTTAAAATATTTTGTAGTTGTGTATGGAGAGCAGACCTTTATTTTATTATTTATTTTTATGTGGTGCTGAGGATTGAACCCAGTGCCTCACATAGGCTAGACAAGTGCTGTGTCACTGAGCTACAGCCCCAGCCCCAGCCCCACTGAGGCGTTTATTAAAGGGACATTTTTTTTCTCTCTTCTCCCTCTCCCCATCCTTATTAGTATTAGAGAAACAGAGTTATCTTTTCTTCCTCATCTTAGGCCTAGTTATTTGTCCTTGAACATGTAACCACCACAGGAAGGAGATGTCACCCTGAAGATCTAGGAAATGACTAGGAGATCTAGGAAGTGATTTCTTTCAAACTAACAAGAGAATTTCAACACAATATCAGGGTGCCCCTTGGAACGCCCCCCCCACACACACACACACTAGGGCACAACTAGAATAAAGTCTTTGAATCCTCTTTTAAAAATCCTCTGTTCTCCTTGATAGGCAGAATCACAGCCTGTGGAACAGGAGTCCCTTGCACTTCTCCTTTGCTAGCAAAAAAATAAACCTTCTTTTTCTTTTTTCTCAAAACTACGTTCTTGGGCTGGGGTTGTGGCTCAGTGGCAGAGCGCTTGCCTAGCATGTGTGAGACACTGGGTTCGATTCTCAGCACCATATATAAATAAAAAGGTCCACTGACAACTAAATATATATTACACACACACACACACACACACACACATACACACACACATAAACATGATCTCCTAATTGTATTGACATCAGGGACAAGGACCCAGCTTTTGATAACATAATGAGAAGGGGCTAACACTACAAAACACTTATTCAAATATATTCATAACACAAATCTACAGTACACAAGAAGAACTATATTGGTTTATGTGTATACATTAATATGTATTTTATTTAGTATGTCACTTCTTACAGGAGTGTTTGGTTTTTGTGTTTTGTTTTAACTATTATAGATTTAACTATGTTCTCTTTTTAAATGTTTTTTAATCCAAGGTGTAGGAGAAGTATGGTTTCAAGTGGAATGGGAGGCCAAGGTGAGAACAGAAAAGTCTTCTAAAGGATTCATAAAATCCAGCATATGGGAAGTCTCATCGTCTTACACTTGTGGAATATTACTTTTTGAGTAAATATTTATTACATGATGCTTTGATTGAAATTGAGCCATGGTTTTCTTTGAAAGGACATTTAAATGACAGGTTATTTTAACTGACATTTTTAGAAATATCTTCATTTTTAAAAACCTTTACCTTCTCTTTGTTTTCTTCTCATTTATTTATTTATTTATGTTTCCTTTAATACATATATCATGCAGTGAGATATGGCCATGACAGAATTGTTGGATATTCTATTCCTAGAAATTTCTTTTTTTTAAGAAATTTTATTTTTAGCAACACAGATTCCAAGAGTACTTTTACTCTCATATCCTCAAGAAAGAGCTAACATAGGCAATCTAATCATACTAATGAAAAAGAATAACCCACATGATTTGAAAGTAGGTGAAATTAATCCTTAAATAAATCTGTATTGAATTTCTTTAATTTACAAAAATAATACATTGCCATTCAACAAATTTAAGGAATGAATGTCTGTGTAAGGGAAGAAGTAATCAACTGTATGTCCCCTTTCTAATCTTGTGTTAACTGGTGTTTATGCTTCAAATGGAGACTCTTTTATACTTATATAAATCATGATTTTTTAAAAAAACATACCTATTTTCTGTTTTCATGTATTATTTTGTAAAAAATCTGCTGAAAAGTACTACCAAGTATTTTTTACTTAACAATTTAATCAGTTTAAAAATTATTTTCTTGTAATTTAATTCTACTCCCGTGTTCCACAAATTACTTCTGTTAAAAGGATAATCAACACCATTCAAAGTATTTTCCTTGGACACTGGAATGCAAATTCTGATGAAGATCTTTATCTGTCTAGATCAGATATATCCCAGGGTCTTGATACTTGGTAAGTACCTGATAAATATTTATTTAATGAATCAACATTAGTCACTCAGTTTCAGGACAAATCGGGTGTGAATGGGGAGATCAGAACTGAGCAGCTTCAGAAATCAGTCAGGGCAAGGACTTAGGCATGCCCTGAATCTGTCAAATGTTTCTTTTGGCATTGTCTGGTAGGATGTTAGTAGATGTTTGTTGGGCAAATTGTGTTTGTGTTTAAATTTTTGTTCAATGGTTGGTCAGATAGCAAAAATGTTTTTTCTTGATCCTAGTAATATGATAAAATGGATATGCATTTTATTCACCTTTTAATGTGCTAAGGAAATTAATTTAAAAACAATTGGAGAAAACTATACAATTAACTAATTTCTATCATGTGATCTAGTGATATTCTCTTTTCTGATAAAAGGTTATCATGATATGCATACACACAGATACATAGGTGTATGTATCTGTGTGTATTTGATATATTAAGGATTTTGTTCCCAGTTCTTCCCAATCTTCAGAAAAGATTCATGCCTTCATTGAACAAATATTTCTATCCTTAGCACCAGGACCTTGGGGACATGCACGTAGATCTTGGCATTACTATTAGGGTATGAGAGCAGAATGGAGGCAACAAAAAAATGAGGACCCTCATCCTTAGTATAGTATTATTGCTTAGAATGCTGGAAATCTTCACAGCCACTCAGTAATTTATTATGCTCAACCTTCAAGTAAAAGAAATCTGGGAATTCATTTTTTGAATCAGGACAGAAAGATGCCTGACCAAATATGTTTTATTGCACTGGCAACCCCTTAGTGCACGATTCTGTTGCCTTCGACTCTATCTGGGGACAAAAAAATCAAGTCAGATGATCTAGGACATCTAGAATTTTGAAGTTGTTGTGCAAAGAAAGAAAACAAAGATTCATTTGCTTCCGGGAATTAGTTATAAAGGTTCACTCAGGCTTTGAACTTGTTTGTATGCAACTCTGCACCTTCTAAGATGCAAATTACTTTGTCAGATAAACCAGAGATCTGTTGAAAAATACTGTGGATTTTGGCAGTTTAATAAAAGGCCTATTTTCAAAACATTGCCTTATGTAGTGTGGGTCTTGTCAAGTGATCTCCTTTTGATGCTACTTGGAGTTAACAGAGGGGGGGATAACTTCTGGCAAATGGTACTGCAAAATGACAATGGAGAAAATGCAGTAAGGGTGGAAAAAGCCAACTCTGTACCCATTTTTGTAGCTAAATATCTTCATGAATCCAAACAAATTATTTATTCATCTTGATTGATTTCCTCATGTACAAAAGTGAAAAAAAATATATTTAATTTTTTTATTTCTTCTTTTTAGACATACATGACAGTAGAGTGTATTTTGATATATACATTCATGGAGTATAACGCCCAATTCTTGTGGTTCTACATGTTAATATCTTCTTGACAGGTTTGGAGAGACAATCAATTGAGATTTCATGCTGAACACTAGCTCATCACCTGACACCAGTATTCTTACTGGTAAGAATGAAACATATGCTCAGCATGAAATTATTTATTTTACTGTTAAATTCCTCTGGTGGAGAGGATTCTAGCCAAAGTGAGACTAAACTTTTCTGCTTTCATTTGGCCAGCACTATAATTTTATCTTATTTTGGATAAAATTTGAGTTCTATGGAAAACACAGAAGAGAAAATTATTTAACAATTGCACTTTATCACAATCTAGCCTTGAACCTATTTGGCAAGACCAGTAGAGCATGCTACTGAAGACATCTTTTGCACTCTCATTGGCTCAAAGAGAGCTGTCAAACATTGACTTCCACTTTAATGAACCCATTCTGAGTCTTTATAGTTTCTATAGTTAAGCACTTCTGAAAAATATATTATTGAATTGGCAGATTATCTCAGTTAATTCAGAGCCACTGTCATCTATTATGCTGAGCAATCTTAGCATTCAACTATCATTAAATTAATATGTATATATGTGGTAGAAACTTATATGAAGAAAAAAGTTACTACACTGAGGCTTTCAATATAGAAAGTCAAATATTTTAAGTTTGTCATAATGTGATGGTGTGGTTATATGTCATAGCTTTTTCTGGTACTGGGGATTTAGCCCAGGGGTACTTTACCACTGAGCTACATCCTCAGTTCTTTTTTATTTTGTATGTTCAGACAGGGTTTCACTAATTTGTTTAAGGCCTCATTAAGTTTCTGAGACTATTCCTCAACTTTCGATCCTCCTGTGCCACTGTGCCCAGAATGACATAGAATTTTTGATGTATAATTCAGTAGTCATAAGTTTGCATCTCCCTAGTATAGCAAAAGTTGTTAGTTGTGTTATTGTCCTCTAAACCTGTATTAGTCTCTCATTATTATAAGTATTATAAAAGGTAAATGAACTTGGCCTTCAGCTCATTTTCTCTAGTCTTTCCCATTAGGTCTATACATTAACCTGACATAAACAATCAAAGAAATAAACAAATAAAACCATGTACAGTAGAAATCAGGTTGCTTTTGTCCCTTGTGACATACATTCTCTAGGCAAAAGCCAGTATGATCTTTTAAAAAAGTAAATCAGATTATGTTGTTCCCTTTCTCAAAGGTTTTATTGTGTTTCCAATGAATCAAGGAAAATAATCCTGATTCCTTCCTTAACAGGTTTTATATTATCTAGTTTCTGCTTCCCTCTCTGTTCCATCTTGTACTGTGTTTCCATCGCCATCTTGTTGTTCCTCCAATGCACACTTTGCCTCAAGTATAGGGACTTTGCCCTCACTCATCACTTTTTAGAGTGCCCTGTCCCTGAATTATTTGCAATGCCAGGCTCTCAGGTCCCAGCTCAAAGTTCTTCCTTAATGAGGCCTTCCTTGACTTCCCACTTTGAAGTAGCAACAACCTTTCTGTACAGCCCCTACATTTTGATTTTTATATGATTATTTAATTCATCATCCATCATCACCCCAAATTATCTTCATCTCTGTTTTTTTTTTTTTCATTTGCTATCTGTCTGTTTCCACTAGCATGAAGGCAGGACCTTATGCATCTTATTCATTGGTATATCCTAAGTGCCTGATTCAGTGCCAGGCACACAGTAAACACTTAACAAGTGGATGATTCATATGGTAATGACTCAGACAGGTGGCATATCTCTTAAGTGCCTGATAAAGTGCACTATTACCTAGAGGCAGGTTCTCATCTAAGTTCTGCCTTTAGTTACCTATGGGATCCTAGAGAGAGTATTCATTCACATTGCTGGGCTGCACTTGATTCATCATGAAAATGAGAAGAATATATAAGGATCATTCAATCTAGAACAAAGAATTAAGTAATAGATAATATCTATTTTAATATTTTAAAAATACTGATGAAAATTTTATATTTTATCAATATTATGTCAAGAGCAAATATAATATCAATTTTGGTCTTTGTCTTGAATCTATTAGTTCCAAATAATTAACAATTTTATATGTTTTATATATAAAACAGGTCAAAAAGTCAAGGATAATTTAATTTTTGAGTAAAAACCATTCAAATGGGAGGGAGGAGAATGGGTTATTGAGACTGAGTGGGTTATTGAGATATTGGTAGAAATAGGCTCTGAGTATCCTATCAGCTGAAAAATTCTCTGATTCTTAGGACATAATTCAGAATTCATAGTTGTAAGCAAAAGAGTCCATTCTAGCCAGTTGCATCAGAAGGCAGTATAATAAAAGCAGGTAACGCACAAAATGTCCAACACAATAATTGTAATGCTTAAATATATTTTGGGACTGTGAAATAGTGATATTTTATTCTATTGTTTTAATATTGAATATTTACATGGAATTGGTGAAAACACTACTAAAGTTAGGATTTTAAATATCCCCCAAAGCCCCTTGTGTTAAAGGCATAGTTTCCAGGATGGCGCTATTGGGAGGTAATAGAAACTTTAGAAGGTGGTGCCTAGTGGGAGATCCTTAGGTCCTGACCACTTCCTCTTCTTTTTTGCTTCTAGGCCATGAGAGAAGTGTCTTCTTCCAACACACATTCCCTACTATTGCTATCTGGCACACTCAAGTCTCAAGGCAATGAGTCTGCCCACTCTTGGACTGGAACCTCTAAAATTGTGAGCCAAAATAAATATTTTATATTTATAAATTAACTATGTCAGGTATTTTATTGTAGTGGTACTAACAGAGGCATATATTACCTTGATAACCATAATTCATATGATTGACAGTGAATGGGAAAGCAAGCACATCCTTGCCAAGGGCTAATACACCTGGGGATCATTGGCCATCTGTCAGTTTAAGATGTCCCTCATACTACTCTTCATGTTCCCTATCAAATTATTTTCTCTTGTAGACTTTGTTGCCACTCTGAGGATCCAAATAGACATTTAGGATATAAAGCTCTCTATCCTTTCACCCTCCCAATTTCCCATGGGATCATCTCAACTCCTTAGGACACTCACCCAAAAAGAAGCACTCAGAATTATTTATCTGTCTCTGGGAATATACACCCCTGGGCTCCTTGCCTACCCTCTGTCTCTCCTTCTCCTATCCCAAGGAATAGTTTTCCAATCTGTGTAGGAATGGTGTTCTATTGTCATTCACAGAATGTTTCTTCTAGCCACTGTCTATGCCCTGGGTCCTTTATAACTTCCCTCAAACAGAAGTCACACTATAGATGCCAAGAGGCAAAATTTGACATAAATTAGTTTGTTTGGCTAAATAGTATTTATTCTTTGAATGACTGGCAATTCTTGAATCTTCTTCAAAGCTTAGCATGGGGCTCTCCTTCTAGACTATTTCATCCATGCTTAAAGCTTTAATCTTCATCTAGATAGCCTGTTATTTGACATTTCTATATCCATGTCTTAAAGATCTCAAACTCAACAATTACAAAGCCAAATTCATGATCACTCCTTCTTGATCTATTCCATTTTGCCCTATTTTGGTGAATGGTATCACAGTCATATGATAATACAAAATAAAACAATACAAAATCCTAAGGCAATCCTGATATCTTTCTCTCCCTTATCTCCTATACCTTACCTATCAATTCCTACTACCATTAAGTCCTTTAAACTGTTATCCCCAAAATATGAGTTTGTCGCATCTCCATTTCTACCACAATCTCTCCAGTCTAAGCTACCATCATCTCTAACTTGAACAGTTTCTTATTCTCCTTGCATCCATTTTTCCTTTCAAAATAATTATCCAACAAAGGGTTTGAGTGAGTTTTTCAAAATGCAAGTCTGATCCTGTTAGCCAAAGCAGCTCTTCCCTAAGTATCTCTAACAGTTGAAAGTCTGTGTAATTATTAAATGAAAGACACAAGATGATGGTTTCAGTAGGTTTGGTTTCTGATGAGGTCTTTTTGCCTGGCTTCCAAAAGGTCGTCTTCTTGCTGTGTCCTCATATGGTCTTTCCTCAGTACAAAAACAAAGAGTGAAAGCTTTGGCATCTCTTCTTCTTCTGATAAGGACAACAGTCCTATCAGATTAGGGTCCCAGCCTTATGACCTCATTTAACTTTAATTACCTCCTTAAAGCCTCTATATCCTAACACAGTCTCACTAGAGGTTAAGACGTCATTGGGTGAATTTTGAGAGGACATAATGTAGTCTCTAATAATGCTTGAGATATCAAATGAGATAATGTGATATATTGAGATCATTCTCATCACTTATAAATTTTATCAGGCTAGGAGAAAGTTACTTTTTATTTCCATGCTTAGTTATATCTTGTATAAAATGAAGACAATATTCACCTTTAATATTTGTTCTTAAAGATTAAATTACACAGTGCATCTAATTACATACTGCATCTAAGATACCAATAAATGTTAATGACTCTTGCCATTTCCTTAAATAGTTGGTGAAACAGTTAATGCATCCTTCGTGACTTTCTTTCAAGCCCAATCACTAGACACAGAAAGAAAATTTCTATATACCAAAATTTCTACATACCACTAAAGAGTGATGCAATGCAAGGAGGATTATGGATATTTTGGAATCATTAAGAATAGATTTTTAGGACTGGGGCTGAAGCTCAGTGGCAGAGCACTTGCCTAGCATGTGTGAAGCACTGAGTTCAAGCCTTAGCACTGTGTAAAAACAAATAAATAAAATAAAGGCATGCTGTCCATTTACAAATACCAAAAAAAAATTTAAAAAGAATATATTTTTAGGACCTAAATGCTGACCCCTTCTTAAGGGCTAGAATGCTAATTTACCCTGATAGCTTTGAATTTTTGTTAATGTGGGCTATCAAACACACAAGGTAAAGATTTAGCAGCTTGATTTTACCTGGAAGCATTTGTCAAGAAAAGCATCTTAGGGAATTTAGTTCTTTCCTTGTCCCATGAGATAGAAAACCATAATTCCATAATACTGAGTAAATATCTCAATGTAGAAATTAATCAGAAATGATAGTTTAGAGATTCCTGTCAGAAGGCCCCTTAATCTTACTCAATACAACACAGAAGGAAATAAAAGATCATGAACCCTGTGTGACATAACAAAATTGCCACATTCACAGAAAACTAAAATGGGAAAAGAGAGTTATTGAGAACATTCACTGTAGTCAAAGAAAAAATAGAGAGCACAGAACTTTTTGTAGAAAATAAGATGCTCAGGAACTAGGATACTTGTATGAAAATGTTCACTGTAACAGTGTTTATAACAGAAAAAAACTGGAAACAGTCCAACTGTCCACTAATAACTGAATGACTGAAAAACTCATAGTCCATTTATACTCGGGAATACAACACAACTGTTAAAAACAATGCTATACACTCTTGTATATATGAATAGAAAGAAAACAAATAACATTTTTTAAGTTGAAAAGACAAATTTCAGGGCTGGGGATGTGGCTCAACTGGTAGCGCACTTGCCTGGCATGTGTGGGGCGCTGGGTTCGATCCTCAGCACTACATAAAAATAAAAATAAAGGGGCTGGGGATGTGGCTCAAGCGGTAGCACACTCGCCTGGCATGTGTGTGGCCCGGTTCAATCCTCAGCACCACATACAAACAAAGATGTTGTGTCCGCCGAAAATTAAAAAAAATAAATATTAAAAAAAATTCTCTCTCTCTCTCTCTCTCAAAAAAAAAAAAATAGAGATGTTGTGTCCACCGAAAAAACTAAAAAAATAAATATTAACAAATTCTCTCTCTCTCTCTCTAAAAAAAAAAAAGAAAAGACAAATTTCTAGGTATGTTAAAAATAGAACATTACTTATTTTTGTTTATATAAAAAAAACCTAAAATACATACCACATGACAAAATTAATTCATTATTTATGTTTTTGTTTTGAGAGAGGTAGATGTCTGATTGAATCTAATGGACAAGAAGTATTTTAGGCGTGATACCAGATGCTCTGGGGTCCTCAGCACCTGCGCCCGCTTGTATAAAGGCCAAGGCTATGTGGTGCCACTGGAGTGGCCTTGTCCTGCACTTTTTTCTTACCTTGTATGGACACTACCCTGTTCCTGTCAGCCTCTGGCCTTCCAGCTTCTTGAGACCAAATTCTATGCCTTCAATTAAATTGCAGAGTTCTGATGTGGGAGATATTTGAAGTTGATGTAGAAATTGCCAAACAAAATCTGTTGACAATCAAGACCATGTTGGATGATTTGGGAATGGATGATGAAGCAGATGATGACCCAGTTCCTGTAGCAAATGTTAATACAACAATATTAAAAAAGGTCATTCAGTGGTGCACACACCACAAGGATGACACCCCTCTTCCCGAGGATGATGAGAACAAAGAAAAGCAAACAGAAGATATCCCTGTTTGGGATCAAGAATTCCTGAAAGTTGACCAAGGAACACTTTTTGAACTTATTCTGGCTGCAAACTACTTAGACATTAAAGGTTTGCTTGATGTTACACACAAGACTGTTGCCGATATGATCAAGGGGAAAACTCCTGAGGAGATTTGCAAAGCATTCAATATCAAAACGACTTTACTGAAGAGGAGGAAGCCCCCATAACACTATAAGGATTGTTCCAAATACTAGTTGCACAGCTCTGTTTACAATTGTTAATATTAGACAAATTGTAGACAAATCAATTGTGTTGGCATAATATTGTCCTTATTGCATGCGTAGTTGAGTACAGACTCCTAACCTGTGGCTGAATTTCTTCTAGTATGAGAGAACATTTCTTTTTTCTTTATTCTGAATAAAACTGATCTGTGGGGCTGGAGTGGTAACTCAGTGGTAGAGTGCTCACCTTGCATGTGGGAGGCACTGGGTTTGATCCTCAGAACCACATAAAAATAAAATAAAGTTATTGTTTCCTTCTACAACTAAATTTTAAAAAAATGAACCGTGGGTTCTCTGTAGAAATTGGCAAATTAAATAAATAAATAAATAAATAAATAAATAAACAAGTAGAAGTATTTTAGCTTCATCCATATTATGTGATTTTTTTACTATAAAAGTATTTATGTTAGTTATTAATATTATGAAAATTTGATTAAAATAGAATTGTATGTTAAAATTGTTTAATTATAATTTAAAAAGGTTGTTCTAGTCTTCTGACATCATTGCATTAGGGTTAAATTCTCATTCTTATTGAAATGACCTACTTCTATCTCTAGAAGGTTTTTATTTATTTTTTCTCAGTATTTTGAAATTACATACTGTTTTAAATATCATGTGGTGGAATTTAAAGTCGATTTCTCAATTAAAAACTACTAATCTGGGTTTAGAAAAAATTATTATTTATTCATTAATTTCCTCCTTTCTACTTTCTTTGGTGGAAAGACTGCTTTTGTACATCTGAAATTTATTCTCTCTCTCTCTCTCTCTCTCTCTCTCTCTCTCTCTCTCTCTCTCTCTCTCTCTCTTTGGTACCAGGTGTTGAACCCTGGGGCAATCAACCACTGAATAACATCCTCAGTCCCTTTTGTACCTTATTTAGAGACAGGATCTTGCTGAGTTGCTCAGGGCCTCCCTAAAGTGCTGAGACTGGCTTTGAACTCATGATCCTCCTGCCTCAGTCTCCAGAGCCACTGGAATTACAGGCGTGTGCCACAGCACTTGGCCTGAAATTTATTCTTCTAAAATTCTTTTCACTTTATCTTTTGGGATCGATATTCTGGGATTTTTTTCTGAACTTTATATACCAACTTCTTGTTGAAGTTGATATTCTAGCAAATATATTTTTAAAAAATTCAGAGCACTTTTAATTGATCTTGGACTATTCCTTTACTATTGTATCCTCTTTTTTGTTTTATGTATACAATAACACCATATATTCTTTGTGTACCTGCATTTTCGGTTTCATCTGCTCCTAAAATCATCTCTCTCTAGAAATTAATTCTCTATCTGCTAATATTCTTCATTCATGGATAGGTTTTCCTCCAAATGTCTGAAAATTCTTGGCTTTTTGTACAAATATAAGAAGTTAAGCTGTGATGGTTCTTTTTATGTGACGACTGGGCTATGAGGTGCTGACACATTTGGTCAAATTTTATTCTGAATTTGTCTATGAGGGTGTTTCTGAATAAGATTAACATTTGAATCAGTAGACTGAGTAAAGCAGATTACTGTCCCTAATGTGGTTGGGCCTCGTCCAATCAGTTGAAGTCCCAAATAGAACAAAATTGTTGAATAAGAGGGAAGTTCTTCTGCCTGACCACTTGAGCTAAGACAATGTTTTGTTTTGTTTATTTTCCAGCCTTTAGATCAGACTGAAACATTGGCTCTTCTTGGGCCTGAGCCTGCCAGCTTATAAACTAAAACTTATACCATAGATTCTCCTGGTTCTCAGGCCTTCAGACCCACACTAGAGTCAAGCTACCAACTATCCAGTTTTCAAGCCTGCCAAGTCAACCTGCAGATCATGGGACTAGTCTGCTTTCACAATCCTGTAAGCCACTGTAACCTTATAATACCTCTCTGTCTCCCTTCCTTCTTTCCTTTCTTCCATCCTTCCCTCCTTCCCTCCCTCCCTCCCTCTTTCCCTTCTTCCTTCCTTCTTTCTTTCCTTTTTTTCCTTCTCTCTCTCTCTCTCTCTCTCTCTCTCTCTCTCTCTCTCTCTCTCTCTCTCTCTCTCTCCATGTGTGTATTCTGTTGCTATGGAGAACTCTGCTCAAGAACTTTTTGAAAATGACTGCTGTTTGTCAGTTGTGAATCTTACAAAAGGAATCAGGTAAGGTACAGTCAGAAAGATGACTATCATGCTATAGCTCTCCAAATTTTAGAGTAGGGGAATTGTTTGCTGGGACACCCTGATTAATCACAGATGCCGTGGTTTATCCCTAGATAATTTGATTTCTTTTTTATTTGGATAGCCCTTCTTGTTTGTGTATTAAGAGATAGGTAATATATACAGCTCCATGCATATATTGGCAAGGGAAGGAAGCCAACAATTCCATGTAGAAATTTAGCTTTTGTTATCATTTCTCACTCCTGCCCCTCTCAGGCCTGCTATTTCCCATACTGAATTATTTTCCAGAGCACTTTTATGGCAGTTTATTCCACTGTAGCCACCACTGTGTATGTAGTCTAAGCTTTGGTTTTCTCTTCTTTGTTCATCTGATTTTTTTCTATTAGTTTTTCCATATTCTAGAAATCTTTAAAATCCCTTCTATGGTAATGATGTACATTCCCATTTTTTTATTCTTGTGAGCTCATCCCCTTTTCAGTAGTTTTTCTATTATTTTAATAGAGTTTCCTAAGGGAGAAGAGAAAAACATGTGGTCATTTGCCATCTTTAGCAAAGTAAGAGCTTTGGGGATACTCTAGGTTATACAAAAAAAAATTATATTCTTTAGTAATGCTTTTTGAAATAGAAGAGAAAAACTAGACCTTTTAAGACTATTCACAGATACCTATGAATGTTTCTTTATACCTATGAATGTATGATTATTTCTTTGTATAGTAAATAGTTGTTATACTGTATTTTTAGGTAATAAAAACAAAAAAAAATGTCCAAACATATTAAGTACAAATGCAACCATCATAGACTTAACTATATAGTTCACATTAGCAACTACATAACTTTTTAAAAAAAAATATTTATAACCTATAGATTTGAAACATGTGAATATGGAGGGCTGACTGTATTATTTCATGGATTTCTGAATGCCCTTCTAAAAAGAGGTATGTAAGTACCTACCTCTTCCCTGTCTAGTTGGTTATCTAATCTCCAATTTCTACCATACCTTATTCATCATATCCCAGGTGAGAAATATCCCTGTTTACAACTGAAAACACATTTCCAAACAAAATGAGGCCTTGATTTGCATCTAAAGCCACACTAAGCTTCAATACTTCTGGGGCCCATTCTTACCTTCAGTGGTTGAACTTGGCTCCTCCTAAAATCTTTCATAGATTGTTAAATTTTAGAGCTGAATGGGTCTTTAAAGTACTCATTTTGCAGGTAAAGAAACAGAGTTGCAAAGGCATAATAATTTGCCCAAGGTCAAGCACTTAGTTTACCAAAGACCTGGATCTAGGATCCTTGACTTCTAACTATTATACTCAATTTTTCTTCCATAATAATCAAAATAAGACTAGTAGCCAAACTTCTACAGCTACTACAAGCCAAATTTACCTTAATAATAGCTCAAAGGTAGGTATAATTATTATCTCCTTTTAACAGATATGAAAGATGATACAAGAGAGGCTAAATAACCTCTGCAAGGTCACACAATAATTCACAGATCCAAGACTGAAAACCAAGAAATTTGCCTGCAGAATCTCTGTTCTTTGCAGTCACACCTTTCTGCCTTTCTACATGGTGAGACTTTTATTTCAGTGGTTATTTCTAAAATAAGACTCCAACAAGAATGATATACAGTGGTAGAGCACTTGTACAGCATACACAAGGCCCTGGGTTCAATCTTCAATAATAAATAAATAAATAGAAATAGTAAAATGAGAACCTTCTCACAAACACTCCAAATACAAAAACACTTTGCCGGAGGCTTTGTCGATGATAAATTTGACAGGAAAACTAACAAACTTTCCTCCAAGTTCTTATCCAGAAATGATAGAGGAAAGAAATTTAGGAAGATTTTGCATTTTGGCCCAGACTTAAGCTGGAGAGTCACTGGTGCATAGCTGGGACATTGACATTAGACAGTAAAATAATCAAATATAGATAAAGTTTTCTAGATTTTCAGAAGGTTTTTTCTCACTAAGCATTTTGCTGGTAGCTCTTAACAAAGCAGGTTATATATTCTCTGCAACTTTAGATTCTCTACAAATTGACTATCAAATTGACTCTTACATGATCACAGGCATAAGTGGGTGGGGCATTGTGAATTTCAGCCCAGGATGCAGTATAGTATTTCCTGCTTAAAGTTGGTTAGAACTGGAAGAGGAAAAAAAGGAAGTCACATAGAATGCAGTGTTACCATAGTACTGTCATACACTAAAGTCAGGGTTAACAAAGTAAATATCCATGTGGAGAAGAGGAAGGGGATTCTTGCAAGAGTATTAATTAAAGCTTTATTTTCTGGGCTGGGGTTGTAGCCCAGTGCCTGACGTGTGTGAGGCATTGGATTGGATTCTCAGCACTACCTATAAATAAATAAATATGTCCATCAACTAAAAAAATGTTTTTTTTTTTTTTTTAAAAAAAAGCTTTGTTTTCTACACCAGCATGATTGGTAGCAAAAGCAGAAACAGTTTTTAGTGATAGAAGATTGGTCTTTCTCAGTGCTTTACAAGACCATGTTTACAAGGAAGTAGTATAGCATAGAATGTGTATGTATGTGTGTGTGTTGGTGGGTGTGGTGTTAAAGTGGGACAGATGATCCAAAAAGATATTTATGTTTGTGTTAACTAATCTTAAACTTTTACCATGCAAAAACCGTAATAAACTTTTAATTTTGAAGGAACAAAGCAAGAAGGGGACTAGATATATAATTCAGTGGCAGAACACCTAGCTAGCATGCACGAGGACTTGGATTTCACCCCTGGCACCACAAAAAAACATTGTTAAAGCAATAAGGTAGGCCTTTGGATGCTACAAGTGTATATAATTGGAAAAGGCTTCTTTCTTTTATCTAAACAAATCCTGATTATCCACCAAGCAAGTGGAGTAGATTTGATTAATGTCTGGTCACCAGGCCGTTTCTGCTACATTTCTTATTGGTATCTAATCTGAGATAGATGCCAAATGTCAGTATCACCTATACACTTCTGTAAAATTGCCTGATTATAGCTGATCTCCTTTGAATAGAAGTTTCATGAATTTGGGGATATGGGATGAAGGGAAGGATTTTTCAGCCCCACATGAGATTAATCCCCAGACAGAGGTGGTTGGGATTTATCAAGTTGCTCTTTAAGCTCATTGTTCATTTCTTTCTTCTTTGGAAGATGGTATTTCAACAGTCTAACTAATGTAGCCCACATACTCTGATGTCTTACCAAGGAATCAGCATTCAAAACTGAATGATGCACTTGCTTACCAATGCTTGGCAGAACAGTAACATCTGGTAAGGGTGAAGAGAAGGGGGAAAGGAAGATACCAAAGAAGAAGTAGATTGGATCACATTTTTTCACTTACATCCTGTATGATTCAAAAGATAATCTTTTCATCTTTTTCATTAAATTTTTACTAATTTATCAGAGGACTACAATGATGAGTTATGAACCTTCTCATGAAGCTATCCTGGTCCTCTCTAGCCATAATTACCTCTGTGCTTCTCTACTACTTTGTTCATGTCACAGCTACCAGACAGATCCAACTATTTTATAGAGACTATGAGCTATTGAAGTCCAGGAACCATGTCCAAGTTTTTGTACTTGGCCTAGCACTTAGCATAGTGATTGTCACATTTGTTTTAAAAATACATTTGAATGAATTAGATAAATATAATTCAAATTTTAAAGCTTCTATATTGCCACCTGACATTTCTTGGCACACAGTGATAAGATGAAGTAAAAAGCAAAGATATTTATTATTTTAACATAAGAATAACAATAATTTGGACAGGCATGATTCATGAAGATTATAAAATAACAGTTTTGTTTAGTAAGATACCTTGCAAAAAGCAAAAGACAATAGTATGGTGATACGTGGAGATGTTCTAAAATCGATGCTTATCTGCCAACTTAAGAAAATGTAAGAGAAGAACTTCAGCACTTAACTCACAGAAATGTAACAATGACCAAATTGTATACATCCTTGCAATCAAAAGATAAAATAAATCAGAAAAGTGTGACCCCAGTGAAGTACCAGAAAAGTTTATGTGAAAATAAATTTGTTCACAACCCATGCTTCACATTTTGCTAAAAAAAATTATGTGAAGACTAGGCTGTTTAAATCATAAACTCTGCTTATGGGTCCTCCCCATGTTAGTGATGTAATAATGAAAAATAAAGTTGCATGCAAATGAGCTGCAACTCATTTGCATGTAATCAGGGACAAAGTGACCAAGATCTGGTTAGTTCCAGTTTAGGAAAGGACTGGGGAGGAGTTTGGGAAAGAATTGAAATGTGGACAATAGATTATATCCCATGGTGGATAGGGTTAGTAATAAAAGAGATTTCCCAAGTCTGTGGATTGGTGTCCCGTTGGTAGGGTAGGGTATGAATAGATGAAGACAAAAGTCTATTCAATTCCTATTTTATTGTCAACATCTCTTTAAGAGTTTCTGCTTTAAGCAGAAAAGTGTGGGGAAATATCATTTTGAAGGAAACTGAGTCTAATATATGAAAAAACAGAAGCCGTTTACCTATTTTAATGAGTTCAGTACTCCACAGATAATTTTCTTTGCTAAATTATCCCTAAATAATTAGTTTATTGAATAGAAGTAGATAAATTAAAGAATGAATAAATATGTGCATAACTAAATTTTATCCAGGGGTTATTGAAAGAAATTTTACATACTGCCCCTAGCTAAGCCACGAGCATCTTAAGATGATTCAGTGGTGCCAGAGCCCTTTCATTATGATCAATAAAAGGGCCTTTGGGTCTCAGTTGAGGGGAACATAGGGAAGACTGCCATGGTGTTCTCTTCTCCTTGACTCATCACCATGAAAAACTTTGCCACTGCAACAGTGACTCCACTATTTAAGGAAAGAGGTGATGTACCAAATACTTGCTTTGAAAATTATTTGCTTTGAAACAGTGCATCATTTCTACTCTTTCTCTGTAAATTCTCTTTTGCTTTCAATTTTCTTTAAAAATATTGCTGAAAAAATTGCAAAAAAATATTTCTGTAACTCATATTATTTATAAGTTGTGTGTTTCATTTTAAAATGTTAGATTCTCAATTCTTTTTTTCTCTTCAGATTATTTTCTTTTACTGTTTTCCTGAATCTAAATATTCATTCAGGTCTATTGTAGAAAATATATTTTAAAAATAGAAAATTTCAAGCCACATACAATTCTACTATGCAGAAGCATTACTGTTTTTAAAAATATATCTTGTTATTTTTGTTTCATGTATCTTAGTGCAAGGGTAGATGTTTCCATGCACACAAGTGAGCATGTATTTTCCATTAAGAGATCAGATTAGGAACATGCTTTTAATTGCCATTTAAATAGGAGATTTGATCATCATTTAGTGTTAGAAAAATAAAATCTGACAACAGATTTTTACTACTTTGTAGATAAAATAAAAGTTTTATAAATATATATTTTGTTGATATAGATCTAGTCTAATCAAAAGAGTTTCAAAGTTATGCCAGCCTTGTACCTCAAGAGTAAGCCCCTTTATCATAGTACATAACTTTTTTTTACAATATACAAAATTTTAATTCTACTATTTTATACTAAAATAAGAATGTATTTTTTTACATTTTGTTTAGTGTATTAAGAATCATGAAATATATATTGGTATATTTATTTTTTGACAGCTCTCTTTGCAATGTCAAATTTCCCAATAAAACTTTTTTTTTCAAATTATATCTTTAGAACTTTTAAATTAATTAATAAATTAATTTTAATTAGGTACATATGACAGCAGAATGCATTTTGATTCATTGTACACAATTGAAGCACAATATTTCATTCCTCAGGTTGTACACAATGTAGTGTCACACCATATGTGCAGTCATACATGTACCTAGGAGAATGATGTCCATCTCCTTCAACTACCTTTCCTGCCCCTATGGCCTCTCCCCATCTTTCCCTCCCCTTTGCCCTATCAAAGTTCCTCCATTTTTCCCATGCCTCACCCCATTATAGGTCAGCATCCACTTATCAGAGAGAACATTTTGGTTTTGGGGGATTGGATTACTTCGCTTAGCATGATATTCTCTAACTCTATCCATTTACTTGCAAATGCCATCATTTTATTCTCTTTTAATGCTGAGTAATATTCTGTTGTGTGTATACCATAGTTTCTTTATCCATTCATCTCTTGAAGGGCATCAAAGTTGCTTCCACAGTTTAGCTATTTGAATTGAGCTGCTATGAACATTGATGTGGCTTCATTACTATAGTATGTTGATTAAGTCATTTGGGTATAGATCAAAGAGTGGGATAATTGAGTCAAATGGTGGTTCCATTCCAAGTTTTCTAAGGAATCTCCATACTGCTTTCCAGAGTGGTTGCACCAATTTTCAGTCCCAGCAGCATTGTATGAGTGTGCCTTTTCCCTCACATCCTTGCCAACATTGTTGTCTGTATTCTTGATAACTGCCATTCTGACTGGTATGAGATGATATCTTAGAATAGTCTTGATTTGCATTTCTCGAATTATTAGAGATGTTGAACATTTTTTCATATATTTGTTGATCAAATGTATATCTTCTGAGAAGTGTCTGTTCAGCTCCTTTGCCCATTTATTGATTGGGTTGTTTGTTTGTTTTTTTTTTTTTTTTTAGTGTTGAATTTTTTGAGTTCTTTATATATCATTGAAATTAGTGCTCTGATATGCATGTGACCAAAATCTGTTCCCAAAAATGTATTCTCTCTCTTCACCTCATTGATTGTTTCATTTGCTGAGAAGAAGCTTTTTAGTTTGAGTCCATCCCATCTAGACACCCCCCTGCCACTCCTGCAGGAGCCCAGGCCCAGGTTAGGCCCAGGTCCACCCCACCAACCGGTAGATTCTCAGTTCTTAAACTTGAATCACTTCAACTCATATAGTTTTAATACCTTTATTGAAATATAATTCACAGACTTTACAATTCACTCAGTTATAGTGTATAATTCATGTTTTTAGTATATTCACAAAGTTATGAATCCATCAGTACCATCTGATTTTAGAACATTTTAATCACTTCAAAATAAACTCTCTACTCATTAACAGTCACTTCTAATCCCTGCCTCCCACTCACTCCTCCCCACCACACATAAGTATTAGACAACTACTAAATTATTTTCTCCTTCCATGTATTTGTTTATTCAAGACATTTTATATAAATAAAATATGTAGTAGTATATAATATACAGCCTTACAATGGGCTATTTCACTAAGTGTATTATTTTCAAGATTCATCCATTTTATAGCATGTATCAATATTTTATTTCCTTTTGTGACAAAAATATCCCACTGCATATATATATATATATATCAGGTTTATTCAAATATTTATCAATTGATGTAAATTTGGATTTTTTTTTTACTTTTTGGCATTATGAGCAATGCTGCTATGCACATCTGTGCAGTTTTTATGTGGACATACGTTTTCAAATCTCTTGGGTACCTAGGAGTAGATTTTTCAGGATCTTATGATTACTCTGTTTAACCATGTTTTACTGAATATCAAACTGTTTTCCAAAACACTTTGGAAATTCCAACAATCAATGTATGAAAGTCACAATTTCTATATTACTGCCAACACATTGTATTGAATGTACTTTTAATTTTAGCCCTTTTATTGCATAAAGTGATATTTCATTTTGGTTTTCCTTAAGGTCTAGTGATGTTGAGTGTCCTCTCATAAGCTTGTCTTGTATTTGTATATATCCTTTGAATAAATGTCTATTAAAACTGTTGGCCTATTTTTAAGGGGATAATTTGTGTTTTTATTATAAAATTTAAGTTTTCCTTATATATTCTGAATACAAGTCCCTTATCAGATTTGCAAATATTTTCTCCAGTTCTTTTGGTGTCTTTTCAATTTCTTGATGATATGCCTGGCAGCAGAAAGGTTTTTGATTTTGACAAAGTCTCTATCAGGGCTGGGGATATATCTCAGTAGTAAAGTGTTTGCCTAGCATGTATAAGTCTCTGTGTTCAATGCCCAGTACTGCAAAATAAAATCATCTAGAAATAAAAGGGAGGAGAATAGGAAAGAATAAGTAAAATTTTCACTGTTTGCAGATGATATGATCCTATACTTAGAAGATCCAAAATATTCAGCAAAATACCAGATTAAAAATCAATAAATAAAAATAATTAGCTTTCCTATACACCAATAATGCACTTGCTGAGAAATAGTCAGAAAAATAATTCCATTCACAATAGCACCCCCCCCAAAAAAAAAAAACAACCCTAGGAATAAATCTAACCAAGAAGGTGAAAGACCTTAAAAGTGGAAACTATAAAACACTAAAGAAAGAAATTGAAGAAGACACAAAAAGATGGAAAGCCCTCCCATGTTCATGGATAAGCAGAGGTAATATTGTAAAAATGCTCATATAATCAAAAGCAATAACAGCTTCAATGTGATCCCCAGCAAAATATCAATGGGATTTTTCACATAACTAGGAAAAAAGTTCCAAAATTCATTTGGAAGAATAAAAGACCCAGAATAGCTAAAGAAACTCTAAGCCAAAGAATCAGAGGCATCAGAATACCTGAATTCATAAGATACTATAGAGCTATAATAACAAAAACTGCATGACACTGGCATAAAAACACATGTAGGCCAGTGGAACAGAATAAAAGACACAGAAACAAACCCACACAGATACAGTCATCTGATCCTTGAAAAAAAGCACCAAAGCATACATTGGAGAAAAGACACTCTTTTAAACAAATGGTGCTGGGAAAACTGGTTATCCATATGCAGAAGAATGAGACTAGATCTCTATCTCTCACCCCGCACAAAAGTTAACTCAAAATGGATCAAAGATCTAGGAATTAGACCACAAACTTAACTCCTAGAAGAAAATGTAGGGTCAGCACTCCAATATATAGGAACAGGCAACAACTTCGTCAATAGGACCCCTAAAGCTTGAGAAATAATACCATGAAGTAATAAATGAGATGATATCAAATTAAAAGCTTCTTCACAACAAAGAAAATAACTAAGAGCATGAAGAAAGAGCCTACAGAATGGGAGAAGTTATTTGCCACCTGCTATTCAGATAGAGCATTAATATTCAGAATATATAAAGAGCTCCAAAAACATCAAAAGAACAACTAACCCAATTAACAAATAGGCAAATGAACTAACCAGACACTTCTCAAAAGAAGAAATTACTCTTGAAGATGAGGACAGGATATTTTGGAAACTAGTTTTGGAAGGATCTGGACCTACCTCAATAGCTTTTGCTGCTTGCTCTTTCATTTCATATTCCACAAAGGCAATTTTTTGGGGATCTCCAGTAGACTTATAATATGGTATGGAATACATATATAAATCACATTGCCTCATTTCCCACTGTTTCAATCCAGCTGTGATTAACATTTTTGGGAAGTAACTCCTGTGATAAATTAGAATCAGCATTAAGTATATGAGGCTTGAGCTAGGGATGTAGCTCAGTGGTAGAGAGCTTGCCTCGCACATGTGAGGTACTGGATTCCATCCTTAGCACCACATAAAAATAAATAAATAAAAATATTGTGTCCATCTACAACAAAAAAAATTTAAAAATATGTGAGGCTTTATTTGCTATATAACCTAAGCTTTTCACAACTTCTACACCTTACTCAATGTTAATAAATTTTACCCTTATTATTAAAAAAAGAAGGAATAGAAATTGCTAACAAATATATGAAAAAAATGTTCACCATCGTTAGGATTAGGGAAATGCAAATCAAAGCTACACTGAGATTCCATCTAACTCCAGTTAGAATAGCATCCATCAAGAATACAAACAATAATAAATAGTGGAGAGGATGTGGTGGGAAGTAACATGTTTACACTCTTTTGGGGATTATAAATTAGTACAACCACTATGAAAATAAGTATGGAAGGTCCTCAAAAAACTAGGGATGGAACTATCATGTAATCCAGCTATGTCACTCCTCAATTTTTATCCTAAGGAATTAAAATCATCATACTATAGTTATACACACACATCCATGTTTATAGCAGCGTATATCACAATAGCCAAATCATAGAACCAAATTAAGTGTCCATGAGCAGGTAAATAAATAAAGAAAATGAGGTATATATACACAATAGAGTTTTATTTATCCATAAAGAATGAAATTATGTCATCTATAGGAAAATGCATGGAAATTGAGATCATTATGTTAAATCAAATAAGCCAAACTCAGAAAGTCAGGGTCATAATTTTCTCCTATATATAGAAACTAGAAAGGATAAAGAAAAGAGAGGGAATCTCATAAAATGAGAAGGAAGACCAGTAGAGTAGAGGAAAGGGACCAGGAGAAGGAGGAGGAGAGAGAAATGGGAGGTGGTAGGAAACAATATTGACCAAATTATATTATATGCATGTATGGATATGTAACAAACGAATCCCACTATTATGTATAATCATAATGCACTAATGAAATGTGAAAAAATATATTTTATTTTCTATTGGTGCTTTTTGTGTGTTATCTAAGAAAACACTGCCTAGCCCAAGGACATTAAGATATGCTCCTATTGTCCCTATTAGGATTCCATAGTTTTAGCTCTAACACCTAGGTGTATGATCCTTTTTTAGTTAATTTTAGTGTATGGTATGGAGTGAGGATCCAATTATATCTTGTTGCATGTGGATATCCAATTTTCCCACCACCTTTGTTCAAGAGACAATTCTTCATCCCCATTGGATGTTGGAACCCTTCTTAAGAATCAATTGACCATAGATCTATGGGTCTATTTTTGATTCTCAATTCTATCCCATGATCAATATGTCTCCCATTGTACAAGTATCACATTGTCTTCATTACTATGGTTACGAAGTAAGTTTTGAAATGAAGAATTGAGAGTCCTCCAACTTTCCTTTTTTTTCTCTTCCAAATTGTTTAGGCTCTTTTGAGTCCCTTGAAATTTCATATGAATTGTAGAAACTGACTATTCCATTTTCCCCCCATCCAAAAAAAAATTTGAGATTTTGATAGAAATTGCACTGAATCTCTACCCTGCTTTGTCATCTTAAAAAAGTGTTCAAATCCTTGAATACAGATAATGTTTCCATTTATTTAGGTCTTCTTTCACTTTTGTAAGCAATGGGTTATAGTTTTTATAATAGAAATTGTGCAAATGTTTGGTCAAATTTATTCCTAAGTATTTTTTCCTTATTGTGGATGATTTTTTTCCTAATCTTTTTTTCTGGTTGTTAATATCTGGTATTTAGGAATACAATTGATTTTTATGTGTTGACCTTGTATCTTGCAACTTTCATGAGATCTTTAATTCTCATAGCTTTGAATGTATTCTTTAGAATTTCTTTTATATAAAATTCTGTCCTCTGTGAATAATGATAATTCTTTCATCACTTTTCTTTCTTTCTTTTTCTTCTTCTTTTTTTCTTTTTCCTAAATGTTCTTGCTAGATCTTTCAATACACTGTTGAATAGAAATGGTGGGAATATATACCTTTGTTTTGTTCCTTAGATTGGGGAAAAACTTTTAATCTCCCACCATTAAGCCTGATATCATCTGTAGGTTTTTCATAGATAATTTTTCACAAAGTGAGGAAGCTCCTTTCCATTTCTAGTTTGATGAATGTTTTTATCATTGAAGTGTGCTAAATTTTTTTCAAAATTTTTTTTCTTTTTTTTTTTCATCTACTGAGATTATTTTGTTTGTGTGTCCCTAATTCTATGAATATTATATATGACAATTCTTAATTTCTACATATTAAACTAACCATGCATTCCTAGGATAAATCCTATTGATTTTTGTAAATTTATTTTTATATATTATGGGTTTTGGCTTTAATATTTTGTTAAGGATTTTCATGTTCATGTCCCTAAGATATAATTTGTAGTTTTCTTGTGATTTTTTTCATGTGTAGGTTTCTTTTTATATCTTTGAGGGGATTCAGTATTGGGTAAATCTAACCTCCACAGAATTATTTGGGAAGTTTTTTCCTATTTTCTACTTTTGTATAGTGTGTGAAGCATTGGTGTTAATCTTCTTTAAACACTTGGTAGAGTTCACTAGTGTAGCCATCTGACATTGGGCTTCTCTTTGTGAGTTGCATTATCATCATTAATTGACACATAATGTTTGCATATATTAAAAATTATTGATTCAATCTTTAACTGCTACAGATTGATTCATATTTTCTATTTATTCTTCAGTAAATTTCAGTCATTTGTATCTTTCTAAGAATTTTCCCATTATATCTAAGTTATTGAATTTATTGTCATGCATTTGTTCATAGTATTTCCTTATATTAATTTTTATTTCTATTAGGTCAATAATGATTTTTTTCTCTTTCATACTTAGTTTTGTAATTTGGGTTTTGTGTTTTTTTCTTTGTCAGTCTATCTAAAGGTTTGTAAATGCTGTTGATCTTTTAAAAAACAGCTTTTGTCCCTATTGATTTTCTATTCTTTATTCCAACAATATCCGTTGTAATCTTTATTATTTTCCATCCTTCTACTTGCTTTGGGCTTAGGTTTTTGTCCTTTCACTAGAATTTCTTAAGGCAGAAAGTTAGGTTATTGATTTGAGATCTTCTCTTTTTGATGAAAGCATTTATAGATATAAATTTCCCTCAAAGCACTGCTTTTATGTTTTGGTATGGTGGCTTTTCATTTTTCATTATAGAATTGTATTTGTTGTTTTTCTTTGCATCATTGGTTATTTAGGATTATGCTGTTTAATTTTCACATATTTATTAATTTTCAAGTTTTTCTTCTATTGATTTTGAATTATTAGTTCATTGCAGTTGGAGAACATATACTTTGTATGGTTTCAATCTTTTTAAACTTTTTGAGGTTTCATTTATAACCAAACATACGGTTGGTCCTGGAAAGTGTTCCATATATGCATCAGAATGATATATTTTCTGCTGTTTTGGAGTGAACAGCAAATGTCTGTTGCATCTATTTGATTTATAATGCTTTTCTGTTATGCTTTTCCAGAGACCTGCAAGGAGGGTCAAATAGTAAGAATGTTCTAGGGACAGGACTTTTTGAAGAGCACCAAATCCAAATTACTCCCTCCAGTGGCTGCAGGGCTACTGATTTTCTTAGCTACCATGTCTGTGATGCTGCTCATTTTCATGGTTATTGTGCAACTAAGGAGATAAGGATGGAAGTAAGGGAAGCTGAAATGCCACAAAGATTGTCATTCTAACCAAGGCTTAACATTTTAATTAATATTTTATAGATTATTATGATCACTAAGTTAATTTTTTTAGTGGACACAATACCTTTGTTTTGTTTTTAATTTTTTTATGTGGTGCTGAGGATCAAACTCAGTACCTCACACATGCCAGACAAGTACTCTACCACTGAACCACAACCTCAGCCCCTCAGTTAATTTTAAAAGTTATGAAAAAAATCGATAAAATTTGCCTGAATTTTCACTACTTTCATGGGGAATAGATTTGCATAATTCCTCACTTTCCTGACTCCAAATTCTCTCTCCTCTCATTCATGTTTAACCTCTTCTGAGTTTTAGCCATTCCTGCTAACTATATGTGTGTGCCTTTTATATCTTTCTCTTCTGACTCTTCTTCTTTTCACCTCTTGTGTTAAATTTTTATCTGTTTTGAAAAGCCTAGAACTTTTCCACTTTTGTAGTATTAATCTTTATTGGAATCATCTCACAACTTAAAATGATAATCTACTTTTCTTTTTTCCTCTTCTGATTCTGAATTTGTAGTGTCAATGTTATGAATATTTTCTTTAGTTTTTTTTCTATCTTTAATTTTTCTTTCCTCTTCTACATTTATTTTGTTATTTGTGTTTTTAAGAGCTGGTTAAAGTTTAGCTGCAGGGGCAGTAATATTATCAAAAGCCAATTTCACAAACTGAAGAAGATATTGGATATTGGATTTATGTGTGCATATGTATGTGTACATTCTATTCTATCCCTCAACCTGGGCAAGTTACAAGTTTATTTGGGACTGTGGGTAAAGTGTTACCCAACAGGCTATTAAAAATAAAGAAGGGGAGAGGGAGAATAGGAGGGAGTAATGGGGGATAGAAATGATCAAAGTATGTTATGTGCACATACAAATATGCCACAATGAAACCCCTTATTCTATATAATTAACGTGCACTAGAAACAAGAGAAACTAGAATCTACAACTTATAAAACATATGGCATTAACTCTGAATTAACTCTATAGAAGAGGAACTAAGTGAAGAAATTAACTTTAAAACCTCATTGGTAATCAGTTACGGGAAACAGTTTCTGGCTTTCAGGTAATCAAGAAGTTATAATTCATAGTTATGTTAATATTCTCCCATAGCAAATTAATTCAGACCGAGTGACTTAAAATAACAAAAAATGCATTCTCTCACAGTTTTGGAGGCTAGAGTCTGAAATCAAGGTACTAATAGAGTTGGTTCCTATTAGAGATTCTGTGAGAGAATCGGTCTCATGCTTCTCTTCTAGTTTCTGGTATTTGGTTACAATCCCTGATGTCCCTGAGCTTAGAAGAGCAACTTCAATCTCTCCTTCCTCTTTCATATGCTGTTCTTGTCTGCATCTGTTCAAACTATCTCTCTGTGCATGTCTGTATTCAAATGTCCTTTATCTTAAAAGAATACCAGTCATCAGATTCGGGTCCATCCTTTTCCAGTATGACCTCATCATAACTTGACTTTATTTCCAAATGAGGTCACATTTTGAGTGTTTGAATGGCCATGAGTTTTTAAGAGATGTGGTTCTGACTAGTACAATAGTTATTCCATATACAGGGAGGCTTATTGATGCTCACAGGTTCTGAAAGCACTGTGGCAAAAATAAAAAAATAGGAGGGATCCAACATGGCGGCCGGCAAGGAAGCAGCACTTTCAGTATCTCCACATTAACCGGATCAGAAACACCCATTAAAACAGCTACATTCTACCTACTGAGGAACTTCTAGCAAAATTCCGCTGAAAGGAGACCTGCCAGGAATTAGTAAGTTTATTAGAGGTGACAATTGGCCCCAGACAAGTGAATCTTGGCCGGCCACGTGGGCGCAGAAGTCCAATCCCGCAGCCACTGCCCGACCAGCTCTGCAAGCAGCCCCCAGCGGCCAGGGGCAGCGAGAAGGGTCCCCACCTGGCCCGGCAGACGGCCCCCGCCATCCTGGCTCTCCTGGCGGCCCCGCTCGCTCTGTGATCGGCCACCCCGCCCGCCCGGCTCTTAGCCACGAGGCCGCTGCCTACCCGGTTCTACAAGCGGCCCCCGGCAGCCGGCGCAGCGAGAAGGGTCCCCGCCTGGCCCGGCAGACGGCCTGTGCCCTCCCGGCTCTGCTAACGCCCCGCCTGCACGGCTAACGGCCCCCTGCCCGCCCGGCTCTGGAAACGGCCCCGCCCACCCGGCAAACGGCCCCCCGCCCTCCGGGATCTGCTGGCGCCCCGCCCGCGGCCAGCACCGGCCCGGCTCTGCAGGCGGCCCCCGGCGGCCCCGCGCAGCGAGAAGGGTCCCCGCCTGGCCCGGCAGACGGCCCGTGCCCTCCCTGCTCTGCTAACGGCCCCGCCCCCACTGCGAACGGCCCCGCCCACCCGGCAAACGGCTCCCCCCCTGAGACGACGTGAAGGGAATCTAACCAAGCCTTTATGAAATAGCGAACTGGGAACTAAAACCAGAGATTGTGTCAGACCAGAGACAAGCCAGTTCCACCCCTCCCTTCGGACACTCCAGCAAGGAGGCAGGGGCCCGCCATAGCAGAGAGGGGAAGTCACCAAAGTTCGGCCAAAGAGATTCCTTCCCAGCGAAATCTACTTTAGCAGGTGTGTGACTCCCACCCGCATCAGATACAAACAACTGGGAAACTTCAAAATCTCTCCGTGGGTGTGACCATAAGGGCCAAAGGACTCTCGACCCCCAACTCCCAATACTGCCAGTGACGTGGGCGTGACTGTAGGGGCGGAGGGAAGCAGAGAAGACTCCCCACCCCCAACTCCCCCATCCGCCAACTGAGAGGGTGTGACGGTAGGGGCGGAGGGAAACAGAGGACACTCCAGACACCCAACTCCTCCTACCGCCAGCGGAATGGTCGTGATTGTAGGGGCTGAGGGAAGCAGAGGGGATCCTCGACCCCCAACTCCCATTACCACCAGTGGCGACACCAATGGTCTTAGCCGCCAGATTCCGAAGGTGTGCCCACCAAAGGGGTCCGGAAAATTAAACTATTGACTCCCAGAACACAGCTCCACAGCACTGGGGCTTAGATGAATGACAGAGAGAGTGCTCAGTCGTTAGGGAAATAGAGCACTCGGAGGGGCTGAAAGTGTAACCAAATCCTTGGAGAACCTCCTCCGTTGCACAGGACCTGGCTGGCTGGCAGGAGGAAGGGGAGGAGGGGCCGTAGAAGTGAAACGGCTCTGGACCAACAGGATTGAGATGCTCCCAGGAGACACCTTGCAGGGATTGCTGTTGACATATTGAGGGCAAATCTCAGCCCGGAGGGCACAGCTTTGCCTACGGGAAGAGAAGAAAATGGATCTCTAAGACCTAATTTTATTTCTTATTTTATTTTATTTTTTCTCTCCCTTTTTCCCTCTTTCTCTCCCCTTCCAAGTTTTATTGTTCTTTCCATTCTCCTCTATGCTATCTAACTCCCCCTCCTTCTTTCTTTTCAAGAGCACCTTCCTTCCCCTTCCCCGCAACTTTCATCCTAAGCATTACGTCCTCTATTTCGTGTAACTGTCTAAATGCAAACAGTTGAATGTTTCAAGGCCGTCTATAGTGGTCCTAAATACCTAGCTACTACCAACACCCTGATCCAATTGACGGTTAGCATCCCCCTTCAGTAGAGCAATCTTCTAAAGTAGCCAAGACATACTAACTCTTATACCTTCATAGCACCTAACCTAAAGTCCTAAGAACAAAAAACAAATCATTATATGCATACAAAATCCGGAAGCCCTTTATAAATTGAATGAATCAGCTCTAAAGTACAATAAAGCCCAACATCTATAGGCATAATCTCCCACCACAAAGGAGAGACAACAGAGATAAACAAAGCCAAAACAAATGTATAGGAGAAAGCAGTTACAAAGCAGTCAAACAGAGCTGGAAAGTAACGTGAACAACATGAAAAAACCAGGGAAAAAAGGAGTACAGATAATGCAGGACAACTTAAATCTACAGGAGGACCTAGAAGCAGCAGAAACATGGACAGGGAAAGAAATCAAGGCATACCTAACTCAGATGGAACGGAATTTTAGAGAAGACATGAGACAGCAAGTCCAAGAATTGAAAGTATATTTTGAAAACCAACTAAACAAACAAATTCAAACTGCAAAGAACGAGCTTTACCACGAGATAGAGATCTTAAAAAAAACCAGTGATTTTAGAAATGCAAGAAACCATAAACCAGATTAAAAATGCTAATGAGAATATTACAAATAGACTAGATCAAGTAGAAGTCAGAACATCAGATAATGAAGACAAAGTTTATCAACTTGAAAAGAATATAGTCAAACCAGAAAAGATGCTTAAATCTCACGAGCAATCTATCCAAGAGATATGGGACCTCATCAAAAAACCAAATTTGAGAGTCATTGGGATAGAAGAAGACAATGAGGTTCAAACCAAAGGAATGGACAACCTATTGAATGAAATAATCCTAGAAAACTTCCCAGAGATGAAAGATGGAATGGATTGCCAAATCCTGGAAGCCTACAGGACCCCAAACATCCAAAACTGTAATAGGCCAACTCCAAGACATATAATTATGAAGATAGCCAACATACAGAACAAGGAGAGAATATTAAAAGCTACGAGGGAAAGGAGGCAGATTAGATTCAGGGGTAAACCAATTAGGTTAACAGCTGAATTTTCATCACAGACTTTGAAAGCGAGAAGATCCTGGAACAATGTATTTCAAACGCTGAAAAATAATGGATTCCAACCAAGAATACTGTATCCAGCAAAATTAAGCTTCAGATTTGACAATGAAATTAAAATTTTTCACGATAAACAAAAGCTAAAAGATTTCGCAGCCAGAAAACCAGCACTGCAAAGCATTTTGGGCAAAATTCTACAAGAAGAGGAATGGAAAAACAGTGCCCAAAACCAACAGCGGGAGGTATCTCAGTAAAGGGGGAGGAAAACAACCAAAAAGTAAAAACTAGCCAAACTAAAATAAATAAATAAATAAACATGACTGGAAGTACAAATCATATTTCAATTGTAACCTTAAATGTTAATGGACTAAACTCACCAATCAAGAGACACAGACTGGTAACCTGGATCAAAAAAACAAATCCAACAATATGCTGCCTTCAGGAGACTCATATGATAGGAAAAGACATACACAGGCTGAAGGTGAAAGGTTGGGAAAAATCATACCACTCACATGGCCCTCGGAAGCAAGCAGGAGTGGCCATACTCATATCGAATAAAATCAACTTCAAACCTAAGTTAATCAAAAGGGATAAAGAAGGACACTATATCCTGTTAAAAGGAACTATTCACCAACAAGACATAACAATTATCAATTTATATGCACCAAATAATGGTGCAGCAACGTTCATAAAACAAACTCTCCTCAAGATCAAGAGTCAAATTGACCACAACACAATAATTATGGGTGACTTCAACACACCGCTCTCGCCATTAGACAGATCCTCCAGACAAAAGCTGAATAAAGAAACTATAGAACTCAATGACACAATCAATAACCTAGACTTAACCGACATATATAGAATATATCAACCATCATCAAGTGGATACACGTTCTTCTCAGCAGCACATGGATCTTACTCAAAGATAGATCATATATTATGCCATAGGGCAACTCTTAGTAAATATAAAGGAGTGGAGATAATACCATGCACCATATCTGATCATAATGGAATGAAACTGGAAATCAATGAAAAAAGAAGGAAGGAAAAATCCTGCATCACATGGAAAATAAACAATATGTTACTGAATGATCAATAGGTCACAGAAGACATAAAGGAGGAAATCAAAAAATTCTTAGAGATAAACGACAATTCAGACACAACATACCGGAATCTATGGGACACAATGAAAGCAGTTTTAAGAGGGAAATTCATTTCCTGGAGTTCATTCCTCAAAAAAAGAAAAAACCAACAAATAAACGAACTCACACTACATCTCAAAACCCTAAAAAAGGAAGAGCAAAACAACAGCAAATATAGCAGAAGACAAGAAATAATTAAAATCAGAGCGGAAATCAACGAAATTGAAACAAACAAAAAAAAAACATTGAAAAAATTGATAAAATTTGGTTCTTTGAAAAAATAAATAAGATCGACAGACCCATAGCCATGCTAACGAAGAGAAGAAGAGAGAAAACTCAAATCACTAACATGCGGGATGAAAAAGGCAATATCACAACAGACACTACAGAAATACAGAAGATAATTAGAAAGTATTTTGAAACCCTATATTCTAATAAAATAGAAGACAGTGAAGACATCGATAAATTTCTTAAGTCATGTGAGCTGCCCAGATTGAGTCAGGAAGACACACACAATTTAAACAGACCAATAACAAAGGAAGAAATAGAAGAAGCCATCAAAAGACTACCAACCAAGAAAAGCCCTGGACCAGATGGGTATACAGCGGAGTTTTACAAAACCTTCAAAGAAGAATTAATACCAATACTTTTCAAGCTATTTCAAGAAATAGAAAAAGAAGGAGCTCTTCCAAATTCATTCTATGAGGCCAACATCACCCTGATCCCGAAACCAGACAAAGACACTTCAAAGAAAGAAAACTACAGACCAATATCTCTAATGAACATAGATGCAAAAATTCTCAATAAAATCCTGGCGAATCGAATACAAAAGCATATCAAAAAAAATTGTGCACCATGATCAAGTAGGATTCATCCCTGGGATGCAAGGTTGGTTCAATATATGGAAATCAATAAATATTATTCACCACATCAATAGACTTAAAGATAAGAACCATATGATCGTCTCGATAGATGCAGAAAAAGCATTCGACAAAGTACAGCATCCTTTTATGTTCAAAACAGTAGAAAAACTGGGGATAACAGGAACTTACCTCAACATTGTAAAAGCTATATATGCTAAGCCTCAGGCTAGCATCATTCTAAATGGAGAAAAACTGAAGGCATTCCCGCTAAAATCTGGAACAAGACAGGGATGCCCTCTCTCACCACTTCTATTTAATTTAGTCCTTGAAATACTAGCCAGAGCAATTAGACAGACAAAAGAAATTAAAGGCATAAAAATAGGAAAAGAAGAACTTAAAATATCACTATTTGCGGACGATATGATCCTATACTTAGAAGACCCAAAAGGGTCTACAAAGAAACTACTAGAACTAGTAAATGAATTCAGCAAAGTGGCAGGATATAAAATCAACATGCATAAATCAAAGGCATTCCTGTATATCAGCAACAAAACTTCTGAAATGGAAATGAGGAAAACCACCCCATTCACAATATCCTCAAAAAAAATAAAATACTTGGGAATCAACCTAACAAAAGAGGTGAAAGGTTTATACAATGAAAACTACAGAACCCTTAAGAGAGAGATAGAAGAAGATCTTAGAAGATGGAAAAATGTACCCTGTTCATGGATAGGCAGAACCAACATCATCAAAATGGCGATATTACCCAAAGTTCTCTACAGGTTCAACGCAATGCCAATCAAAATCCCAACGGCATTTCTGGTAGAAATAGATAAAGCTATCATGAAATTCATATGGAAAAACAAAAGACCCAGAATAGCAAAAGCAATTCTAAGCAGGAAGTGTGAATCGGGAGGTATAGCGATACCAGATTTCAAACTGTACTACAGAGCAATAGTAACAAAAACAGCATGGTACTGGTACCAAAACAGGCGGGTGGACCAATGGTACAGAATAGAGGACACAGAGACCAATCCAAAAAATTACAACTTTCTTATATTTGATAAAGGCACTAAAAGCATGCAATGGAGAAAGGATACCATCTTCAACAAATGGTGCTGGGAAAACTGGAATCCCATATGCAACAAAATGAAGCTGAACCCCTTTCTCTCGCCATGCACAAAAGTTAATTCAAAAAGGATCAAGGAGCTAGATATCAAATCAGAGACTCTTCACCTGATAGAAGAAAAAGTTGGCTCTGATCTACACATTGTGGGGTCAGTCTCCAAATTCCTTAATAGGACGCCCATAGCACAAAAGTTAATAACTAGAATCAACAAATGGGACTTACTCAAACTAAAAAGTTTTTTCTCAGCAAGAGAAACAATAAGAGAGGTAAATAGGGAACCTACATCCTGGGAACAAATTTTTACTCCTCACACTTCAGATAGAGCCCTAATATCCAGAACATACAAAGAACTCAAAAAATTAAACAACAAGATAACAAACAACCCTATCAACAAATGGGCCAAGGACCTGAACAGACACTTCTCAGAGGAGGACATACAATCTATCAATAAGTACATGAAAAAATGCTCACCATCTCTAGCAGTCAGAGAAATGCAAATCAAAACCACCCTAAGATACCATCTCACTCCAGTAAGATTGGCAGCCATTATGAAGTCAAGCAACAATAAGTGCTGGCGAGGATGTAGGGAAAAGGGTACACTTGTACATTGCTGGTGGAACTGCAAACTGGTGCGGCCAATATGGAAAGCAGTATGGAGATTCCTAGGAAAGCTGGGAATGGAACCACCATTTGACCCAGCTATCGCCCTTCTCGGTCTATTCCCTGAGGACCTTAAAAGAGCATACTATAGGGATACTGCCACATCAATGATCATGGCAGCACAATTCACAATAGCTAGACTTTGGAATCAACCTAGATGCCCTTCAATAGATGAATGGATTAAAAAACTGTGGCATTTATACACAATGGAGTATTACGCAGCACTAAAAAATGACAAAATCATGGATTTTGCAGGGAAATGGATGGCATTAGAGCAGATTATGCTAAGTGAAGCTAGCCAATCCTTAAAAAACAAATGCCAAACGTCTTCTTTGATATAAAGAGAGCAACTAAGATCAGAACAGGGAAGAAGAGCATGAGGAAAAGATTAACATTAAACAGAGACGAGTGGGGGGAGAGAAAGGGAGAGAAAGGGAAATTGCATGGTAATGGAGGGAGACCCTCATTGTTACACAAAATTACATATAAGAGTTTGTGAGGGGAAAGGGGAAAAAAAAACAAGGGAGAGAATTAAACAACAGCAGGTGGGGTAGAGAGGGAAGATGAGAGGGAAGGGGAGGGGGGATAGTAGGGGATAGGAAAAGTAGCAGAATACAACAGTCATTAATATGGTATTATGTAAAAATGTGGATGTGTAACCGATGTGATTCTGCAACTTGTATTTGGGGTAAAAAATGGGAGTTCATAACCCACTTGAATCAAATGTATGGAAGATGATATGTCATGAGCTTTGTAATGTTTTGAACAACCAATAAAAAAAATTAAAAAAAATTAAAAATAAATAAAAATAAAAATATGAGCCAGAAATATTATCTATATCTCTAACCAAATTGTGTTTGAAGCACAAAAGGATAAAGACAAATAGTTTTGATCATGCAAAAGCTCAAAGAATATCATTTTCACAAATACTACTTGAAAACTACTGGGGAGAACAAATTAAAGTGACCAAGAAAATTATGGAGAAAAAAAATTCAAAGTGAATTCTAAAAATAGTATAGTAGAATATAGTAGAATCAAGACTAATACACATGTGGGAAATAAAGTACAAAATAGATTATAAAAGTTATATATAATAACAATGGGGAAATCTTATGTGTAAGCGACTTGGTCAGTGTCCCATCTTTATCATTGTGGTTTATTCTAGCTGACTTCCATCTACCAATATATACACCTTTTTTCCTGAGAGCAATATTCAAGAAGTGCCAGGGAATTAAATCCCCTCAGGAGAAGCCCTCAACAAATGATTGATGGGAGTTAGTGAATAAATACCTCAGATCCCTTGATCCTTGGGGAGATAACGATGAGGCATGTGTATTACAGTCTTTGCTAGAATTTCCTCACAAGATTAAGCTTCAGTCACCCACAGAGTTAGTTGACATAATACTTCTTTTATTGGTTGCTTTATGTTTCTGTGTACTTTCTTACTTCCCTACTGGTGTTTCTTGCCCTTCACAAATAAAGCAGTTATACTTAAATCATTATCTCCTGGTCTGCCTCTGAGGGAACCCAAATTAAGACAATATAACTAGCCAAAATTGATTGGGGGAGAAAGGAAGAGAGCAGGAGGTATTGTACATATCTAATTGCTTCATCTGTAATTGCTGGGAGTCCAAGGAGATAATTTAAAGTTGCAAATGAAGTCATAGAAGCATAAACATAGTTAAATATAAATGGTAAACAAAAGTAACACAATTAACTGAAATTGAGTAGTATAAGTGAAGCAAGAAAAGGAAGAGGAAGAAGAAATAACTATCATTACTCAGATTCAGTAAATAATAGATAATGCTTAAGTAGTGGAAGATTAAGGGTATTATATAAATTTATAGTTATAGAACTAATATGGCAAAGAAGAGCTTCACAAAACTTTCTCCTTTATAAAGCAGTGAGAAATGCAAAAATAATCAGAAATAGCTTTTTTAAAACTATGGGAATTAATGAAAGACTTGAAGCAACCAATAGAATGTTTATTCAAGAAAAATGGCTGAATTTTGGTAAAAGTCAGTGAGTTTTGGAGCATTTTAACTTGTCCTGGTCTCATTCCCTGCTTTCCAGCTTGTGGTAGTCTTGAAAAATAGCATTCCCCATTGATAGTGAAGACTGGCAGCTACTGAAGGGAAAACTGGGATGAAGCTCTCTCAAAAAAAAAATCAGTCAAGGGGCTGGGGTTGTGGTTCAGTGGTAGAGCGCTTGCCTCACATGTGTGAGACCCTGGGTTCAATCCTCAGCACCACATAAAAAAATAAACAAGTGAAATAAAACTGTTGTGTCCAACTACAACTAAAAATAATTTTAAAAAATCAGTCAAGAAATATCAATTTGTGATCTTACTGTTGGTCTTCTGGAAGACCATACTTGCAAGCTATCTGTATCAGAAATCTCTGATTCAGAGACTTCCTAGCATGAAAAGCCTTTTCCCTAGGAACATGTATCAAAAAGAAATTATAGACAATTGCTTAACTTCTTGTCTGCTTGAAGCAGTGGATAACAGTTGAAGCAAATAATAGACTAATCAAAAAGCCTGAAAGGAGAAGCTGAGGAATGAGATTTCTTAGAAGCTTTTAGTAAGTCTGATATACTCCTGGAAAATAAGAAAGCTACAAGTCTAAGGCTACTTGCATACCAAGGGTTGTGTACATGCTTAGCAAAAACCTAAGAAGGCCCTAAGCCTTCACCTTTGGCTGCCTTTGAGGCTCTATGAGAGCAAGAAATGGAAACCAAGGCAAAATTATTAACTGCTTAGCTGAGTGTTGGAGTTATATCCCAACACATCACAGAATCTCTCAGCAAAGACTAGGAGAGATTTATTGATCCCATGCATTTATGAAAATTTTGGTCTTATAAATAGCTGACTACTAAGCCAAACAAGTCAACTTGACTGCATTAAGGAATACCTGGAGAACTGGTAAAACATTATTTATAGGTGTTTCTGTAATAGTGTTTCCAGAAGAGATTTCTATGTGAATCAGTAGACTGACTGAGGAAGAGAACCATGCCCGAACATGGAAATCATCATCCAATTGGCTCCAATCCCAGACAGAATAAAAAGAGAAAAAGCAATTTCTCCTAACATTCACCTGGAACTGGAACACTCTTCTTCTCCTGCCCTTGGAAATTAAAACTCTAGACTTTGGACCACAGGACTTACACCAGAGTCATGAAGGTTCTTGCGCCTTTGTTAAATGAAAGAAGCTAGTCACAAAAGTTTACAATTCTATTCATAATATTATGTTGAGGATATGATTCTACTCATATGGAAATCCAAAATAGGGGAATTTATAGAGACAGAAACTAGCCTACTGGTTATTTTAATGCTGGGGAGTGGGTCGGGGAATATGAGTGTATTAGCTAGAAGATATGGAGTTTCTGTTTCAGATTATCAAATGTTGTGAAATTGGCTGTGCTGATGGTTGCACACATCTGGGGTACACTGAAATAATTAAGTTGTATACTCTAAAAAGGTGAATTATATGATATGCAAATCATATTACATTAAAGCCATTAAAAATAAATACAAAAGAGAGTCCTTCAGACTGAGATAAAAAGATAGTAGATACTAACTTTACTCCACAGGAATAAATAGTGATCCAGTAAAAATTTAGCCATCAATCTTTTCTCAGCACCACTATACTTTTGGTGCATTTTTATGGAGGTCCTTCTATTGCCATAGGTCTCATGTTGATGAGACTAGCAGTCCCTGTCCCTTTTGAGATTTTAGACCAGAGAGAAAGACAAACATGGAACACAACCTTTCCCTTGTGATGAAGACTGAAAGAGAGGATTACCAGGCACTATAAATTACTCCTAATCTACAGTCTTTCTCTGCATTACATCATGAGAACTTGATACTCTTGTGAAGCAAGGACTGTTGACTTCACTGGAAACTCACTTTCTCTATCTGTGAAATGTGCTCAAGAGATTTATTCCAGGGCATAATTCAACAGAGAGAATAGCTTTATTTATTTTTACTTTTTAATTTTGTTTGTTCTTTTTAGATATACATGACAGTAGAGTATATTTTGAGGTATTTGTACAAACCTGGAGTATATCTGATTCTAATTAGGATCCCAGTCTTGTGGTTGTAAATGATGTGGAGATTCATTGTTGTATACTCATATATGTACATAGGAAAGTTGTGTCAGATTCATTCCATTGTCCCTCCTATTCTCATCCCCTCTGCCTTCACTTCATTAACACCTGTCCAATCCACTGAACTTCCATTCTTCCTTTACCCCCTTGTGCAGCAGCCCGGATGGCTGGGCAAAATAACCAGGGGGTGACGAGGAACTTGTGTAGATTGATACAGCAGGAGTGGGAGCCGTGTATTGTAGGACAGGAGGGGTATTTATACATTCCACACAGCTTATCTTAATTAACATAAACTAGATACAGCAGTCAACCAACAAGGAATCTCCACACTTAATGGCTTGCTGGCGTTACTTCTCAAACTACTCCCTCTGGCAAAATGCCAGGTGCCATCTTGACTTGTCTACAGACTCTAACATTACACCCTTGTTGTGTGTTAGCATCCATATATCAGAGACAATGTTCCGCCTTTGGGTTTTGGGGATTGGCTTATTTCTCTTAGCATGGTAGTCTCAGATCCATCCATTTACTGGCAAATGTCATTCATGGCTCAGTAATATTCTATCATGTATATATACAATATTTTATCATTTTCTTTATCCATTCATTTGTTGAAGAGCACCTAGGTTATTTATTTATTTATTTATTTATTTATTTATTAAGACAGCAGAATGCAATTCTTTTCATATTACACATATAGAGTACAATTTTTCAAGTCACTGGTTATACACAAAGTATTTTCACACCATTTGTGTCTTCATACATGTACTTAGGGTAATGATGTCCATCTCATTCCACCATCATTCCTACCCCCCATGCCACCACCCTTCTTCTCCCTCCCCTTTGCCCTATCTAAAGTTCCTTCATTCCTCCCATGCTCCCCACCATTGCCATTATGAGTCAACCTCCTCATATCAAAGAAAACATTCGGTCTTTGTTTTTTTGGGATTGGTTTACTTCACTTAGCATTATATTCTCTAACTACCCATTTACCTACAAATGCCATGATTTTATTTTCTTTTAATGCTGAGTAATATTCCATTGTGTATATATATCAAACTTTCCCTATCTATTCATCTACTGAAGGGCATCTAGTTTGGTTCCATAATTTAGCTACTGTGAATTGTGCTGCTATAAACATCGATATGGCTGTGTCCCTGTGGTATGCTGTTTTTAAGTCCTTTGGCTTTAAGTCGAGGAGTGAGATAGCTGGGTCAAATGGTAGTTACATTTCAAGTTTTCCAAGGAATCTCCATACTGCTTTCCAGATTGGCTGCATCAATTTGTAGTCCCACCAGCAATGTATGAGTGTGCGTTTTTCTCCACATCCTCGCCAACACTTATTGTTGTTTATATTCTTGATGGCTGCCATTCTGACTTGAGTGAGATGAATTCTTAGAGTCGTTTTGATTTGAATTTCTCTCATTGCTAGAGATGTTGAACATTTTTTCATATATTTGTTGATTGATTATATATCCTCTTCTTAGAAGTGTCTGTTTAGATCCTTGGCCCATTTATTGATTGGGTTATTTGTTTTTTTGGTGTTAAGGTTTTTGAGTGCTTTATATATCCTCGAGATTAGTGCTCTATCTGATGTGCATGTGGTAAAGATTTGATCCCATTCTGTAGGTTCTCTATTCACCTCACTGATTTCTTTTGCTGAGAAAAAGCTTTTTAGTTTGAATCCATCCCATTTATTGATTCTTGGTTTTAATTCTTGCACTATGGGATTCTTGTTAAGGAAGTTGGGGCCTAATCCAACATGATGGAGATTTGGGCCTACTTTTTCTTCTATTAGGCACAAGGTATCTGGTTTAATTCCTAGGTCCTTTATCCACTTTGAGTTGAGTTTTGTGCATGGTGAGAGATAGTGGCTTAATTTCATTTTGTTGCATATGGATTTCCAGCTTTCCCAGCAGCATTTGTTGAAGAGGCTATCTTTTATCCAATATATGTTTTTGGCACCTTTGTCTAATATGAGATAACTATAATTATGTGAGTTTGTCTCTGTGTCCTGTTCTATACCATTGGTCTACAGGTCTATTTTGGTGCCAGTGCCATGCTTTTTTTGTTACTATTGCCTGAAGTATAGTTTAACATCTGGTATAGTAATGCCACCAGCTTGACTCTTTTTGCTAAGGACTGCTTTGGCTATTCTGGGTCTGTTTTTTTTCCCAGATGAATTTCATGATTGCTTTTCCTATTTCTATGAGGAATGTCATTGGGATTTTGGTTGGAATTACATTAAATCTATATAGTGCTTTTGGTAGTATGGTCATTTTGACAATATTAATTTTGCCTATCCAAGAACAAGGAAGAACTTTCCATCTTCTAAGGTCTTCTTTAATTTCTTTCTTTAGTGTTCTGTAGTTTTCATTATAGAGGTCTTTCACCTCTTTCGTTGATTTCCAAGTATTTTATTTTTTATTTTTTGAGGCTATTGTAAATGGGGTAGTTTTCCTAGTTTCTCTTTCTGAGGATTTGTCCCTGATGTACAGAAATGCCTTTGATTTGTAGGTGTTGATTTTATATCCTGCTACTTTGCTGAATTCATTTATTAGTTATAGAAGATTTCTGGTGAAACTTTTTGGGTCTTCTAGGTATAGAATCATATCATCATCAAATAGTGCCAATTTGAGTTCTTTTTTTTTTTCCTATGTGTATCCCTTTAATTTCTTTCATCTGTCTAATTGCTCTGGCTAGACTTTTAAGAACTATGTAAAATAGAAGTGGTGAAAGAGGGCATCCCTATCTTGTTCCGGGTTTTTGAAGGAATGTTTTCAATTTTTCTCCATTTACAACGATGTTGGCCTCGGGCTTACCATAGATAGCTTTTACAATGTTGAGATATGTTCTTTTTATCCCTAGTGAAGGGGTGATACAGCATCCCTATGAAGGGGTGCTGTGTTTTTCAAATGCTCTTTCTCTGTCTATTGAGATGATCAATAAACATAATTCATCACATCAGTAGACTTAAAGATAAGTCTACTGATGTGATGAATTATGTTTATTGATTTCTGTTTGTTAAACTAACCTTGCATCCCTGGAATAAACCCCACTTGGTCATAGTGCACTATCTTTTTGATGTGTTTTTGTATTTGATTTACCAGAACTTTATTGAGAATTTTTGCATCTATGTTCATGGAGATATTGGTCTGAAGCTTTCTTTCTTTGATGTGTCTTTGTCTAGTTTTAGAATCAGGGTGATATTGGTCTCATAGAATGTGTTTGGAAGTGTTCCTTCTTTTGGTATTTCATGAAATAGTTTGAGGAGTATAAGTATTAGTTCTTGTTTAAAGGTCTTGTAGAACTCAGTTGTGTATCCATCTGGTCTTGAGCTTTTCTTGGTTGGTGGGCTTCTGATGGTATCCTCTATTTCCTTGCTTAAAATTGATCTGTTTAAATTTGTCAATGCTTTTGATATTTTCTCTTTTATTGTAATACAAATTTTCAAAATAATATTTTCTCTATCTCTACCACCCATTTGTTGAAGGGCACCTAGGTTTTTTTGTTTTTGTTTTTGTTTTTTGTACCAGGAGTTGAACCCAGAGCACTTTAACACTGAGCCGAATCCCCAGCCCTTTTTTATATGTTATTTAGAAACAGGGTATCAAGTTGCTTAGGGCCCCACTGAGTTGCTAAGGCTGGCTTTGAACTTGCAATCCTCCTGTCTTATCTTCCCTAGTTGCTGGAATTACAGACATGCACTACCATGCCTCGCTAGGTTGGTTATTTTTAATAGAAAATATGCTAAATGCAAAATTCCGGTAAGATCATTTTTATGCCACATCAGTTCAAAGGAATATTGTGCAGCCATTCTTTATGTAATCATCAAGACTGTGTTAAGCAGGCACAGTTGCACACACCTTTTATAATCCTAGAAACTAGGAAGCTGAGACAGGAGGATCACAAGTCCAAGGCCAGCTGCAGCAACTTAGTAAAGCCCTAAGCAACTTAGTGACACCCTCTCTCAAAATAAAAAGGACTGGGGATGTAGTTCACAGGTAAAGCACCCCCGAGTTCAATACCCAGTTCTAAAAAAAAAAAAAAAAAAAAAGAGAGAGAGAAAGTATTTTAAATCATGACAGAATGCACTGTATTGTTATTCTTTCTTTTTTTTTAACCATACGATTTAAATGTATTGTTATTCTTACAGGTGAAATGAGTGAAGCATAATACAAGATTTCATGTGTGCTATGCTTATAATCTTGTAATATATGTGAAGTTATATAAAAATGAAACAGTTTATAGTTACAAAATTATCACTGCTATAAGAACAAAGATCTTCCTAAAACATAAAGAATCCACATAATGAAATATTAGAAAAATTATAAATAAACATAAAATTAAATATTATGATAAAATAAAACAATATATTTTCATATCAATAAATCTAGATGGGCTAAATTCCTATATTAAAAGAGTTCTAGGGCTGGGCTCATAGCTAGGTGGTAAAGCGCTTGCCTAGCATGTGTGAGGCACTGGGTTCAATTCTCAGCACCACATAAAAATAAATAAAATAAAGGTCCATCAACAACTAAAAAAAATATTTAAAAAAAAGATTCTAGGTTGGTTCATAAAGTAAATGTAAACAATAAAAATATATAATTTATAAATTTTAAATATGAAATAATTGGTAAATATACACTAGGAAAATATAAACCAAAAGAGTTTTTGTGATTTTAAAATTAAATGAAATTTAGAGACAATGTTATAAAATTACACAGAGACATTAATCTCCATGCCTCCTGATTAATCAGCTTTTTCGCTATTGCAACCAAAAGACCTCACAGAAACAATTTTGGAGGAGGAACAGTTTATTTGGGGCTCATGGTTTCAGAGGCCTCAGTCCATAGATGGTTGCACAGCAGAAGAGTGTAGTGCAAGAAAGCTGCTCGGGGCTTGGCAATCAGGAAGCAGGGAGACTTCTTTCACCCAAGACAAAGGTATGGCCCCAGTGACCCACCTCCTCCAGCCACACACTGCCTGCCTACAGTTGCCACCCAGTTAATCCCTATCAGGGGTGTCAGGTCAGTGGAGGTGATTTAGGACAAAGCAGCCCATGCACCAATGAAAACACCAGTCAATCAGCAGGATCTCTTGGCTAATGCCTGTCAATTACAGGGTCTTCTGGCCAATCCTGGGTCTCAGCCAGTTCCCCCAACCAACTCCAGTGGGACAAGGGACTCTAAAAACACCTTTTTCTGTCCCAAGCCCTTCCCTTTCCTGCCTAAGCCCCATAAAATCCCAGTCTGGTCAAGCTCCCACGTGGTTTCTCCTCAGACCCTTCTCCTGTCCACTCTGTTGGTCTGATCAGTTCCACCTGGGAGTGATATCTCAATAAAGCCTCATTCAGCAGCCTTTTAAAATCTGCCTCCTTTGGTTGCCGTCATTGCCTGACCTCACAAGGGGATTCACGCACCGATTATGTTAAGGCTCTCAGAACCCAATCATTTCACCTCTAAACCCTGTGGCATTGTCTCACACATGAGCTTTTGGGGAACACCTCACATCTAAACCATAATGCCTCCCTCCCTGTTTTATATTCTTGCCAGTTCGTTGCATTCTACTACTGAAGTCACAGTTCTCGTCAGGTGACCCTTGTCACAGATCCTCTCCATTTCATTGTCTGTAACCACTCCTCCTTCACCTTCAGGCCTACAAGAGGTAGTAGTATACCCCACCCAAATATTTAGTTACTGTTCTATGCCTTGTGCTTTCCCTCTACTCTGCTTATACCATTTTAAATTCTCTTTTTATTAATCTCCAATAAGGCCCACCTGTTTTGGATGATACAAAAGCCAAACATAATTAATAAGATAGATCTATTAAACATTCATGAAAAAAATGACCATGCATTGGTCTAAGAAGAAAAACACACACACACACACACACACACACACACACACACACACACACCTTACTAAACAAAACATTATCTTCTTCTAAGGAAATAAATCTAGATATTTAAAATATAATTAGGAAAAAGATCCCTATCTCCTCCAAATTAAAAAAAAAGTCTAATCACTTTTCAGGAGGAAATGCAAACTAAAATTACATGTGGAGTCTAAGATAGAATTAATAAAAATAAATATATAACCTCAATACCTTATAATAAATGTGTAGGACAATAAAGAGAAAAAAATTAAAGCATTTGAAAAAAGACCTTTCCTAGAAGGATAGACTGAAAACTTTTGGCCAGTTATGATGGAAGAACAGTATTTCAAATATTGGAGGAAATATTTTTATACTAGAATTCTGCGTGTAATAAAGGTATTAGAGTTATTTCATAACCAGGAGAGTTTACTATTCAAAGAAACTCTCAGAAACAATGAAAGGTTGTGCTATAATAATAATCCCAAAGGCAAATATACAGTACAAGAATAATAGTGGGTAAAGAACTTGGAAAGAATGATAGTAATTCTAACAATTATAGAATGTTATTTGACTTGTTTTGTGTGTGCTGTGGTTCGGGTGTGTTCTCCAGAATTTGTGTCTTAGAATCTTAATACCAGAGTTGTATGCTGGTGGTGATTTTGGAAGTGGGGCCCTTAGGCAGTAATTAGGATTAGATGGAATCACGAGGGAAGATCCCATGATTGCATTGGCAGCTTTATAAAATGAGGAAGAGAACCCAAAGCTTGTTTTGTCTCTGAACGTGATATTCTACATCACCTTGGGACTCTTGAGAGTCCCCACCAGCAAAAAGATTCTCATTGTTCTTGACCTTAGACCTCTAGAACTATAAACTGAATAAACCTTTATTCTTGAGAAGTTATCCAATATGTGACATTCAGTTATATGAACAGAAAATAGAATAACACAATACTTAGAACAAAAGTGAGCTAAAATTTTAAAATATGAAAATGGTAAAGTAAAACTTAAAAAAGAATTTCTGAGCTCATTCTACTGCTCGGACTAGAGATGAGAATGATTTATTTTATTTTGTATTCATGTAAAAATCTGATTGTAAAGCTGCAAATGTTACATTACTTGGCATCCAACTGACATTCACATTTGTGTTACAGTCAGGTATTACTAGATACCTAACAAAGGAAAAATGGACCAGTCCACCTTCTGAGTTATACTTCATAGAACAGAAGCAAACACTACCAAGTTTTTGATAACCAGGACACTCGATTTGGGTTCCTGTGGGAGAACGATTTTCTACATTATACTCTACTGAATTGCTTCTTTGGTGACTTACTGGGTGTCAAGTTCAGGAGCCTGTATATCAGTGACACATTCTCATTCTAAGCATCATCTTATTCCCAGAATAAGAATGAGCATAAATAAATAAATAGCCTTGTTGAAAAGATTCAAAGTAACACAACAAGTGTTTGAAGCCTTGGGACATAATAGGCTGCTTTCTAGGTTAGTGTTGGCTGATGGCAGTTTCCTTTATGGTGGACTTTATTGCCCAGTTATCTCCCACTGGTCTTTCTTATAGCTGCCTTAGTTGACCCGCTGAGCTAAACATGTCTAGTTCCAGAGACCAAAACATGAAGGATTTTATGTGTGTAGCAGCATAGCATTTTTTAGCCCTGGGGAAGATAGGCCAAAAACTTTATCAGATGTTACCTCCTTCTGTTCCAAATGAGTATTTAACTATCCAACTACCCTGAGTTTCATAGGCCATGAAGGGCTGGAAGTTGCTGGAAATTTTATTTGATGAACACTTCTGATTGTTCTATAATGAGATTAATTGCCTTGCCTCTAGTCATACATGCCACATTTTATCTCCAGAGCCTGGGAAAGCACTCATGTCTTCTTTTTTAAAGATGTCCCAAGGCCCTAAAAGTTCAATGCTCAGCCTTGCACAAATTAGAAGGAAAATAAGGGAAATTTCCCTGTCCACATTTCAATGCTTTTTTTTTTGTCAGATTCCTAGGATTTTGCTGAGTCTGCTGTTGAGAAAGCTCCCACATCCCATCTAATTAACCTGAAATTAACCTTCTCATTAATCCATAGACGGAGAAGGCCAGCACACATATTCCACTATGTGTACTCTCTCATGAGTTCTGGCTATGATTAAACAGGAACTTCCAGTTGATATATGCAGAAGGAGTAGTTAGAAGTTATTTGAATTGGAATTTTCATAACAGAAATTGGTTCCCAAAGCTCTAATTGTTTTATACTAACTAAGAGCCCATATTGGAAATATAATTTTTAAAAAAATTTTATTAACATAAAGCTTGTAAATTTTATGGCATACAATGCAATATTTCATGTATATAGCATGTACTGATCAAATGAGAGTAATCAGCATTTCCATTTCCTTGCCATCTCTTAATGTTTGGAGCCTGCAAGCTCTTTTCTTCTAGCTATTTATACAATATATAATGTGTTATTGTGAACTATAGTCACCTCAGTGGAATATAATTGTCAATTGAAGAAAACATCGAATCATCTCAGGAACCTGATTTTAATTTTTCTCTATGCTAAGCCTTCAAACTACGAGAGAAAACATCCTCAACATTTTACATGTACGTTGGATTACTCACTGCCTGGGGAACATATGAGCCTCCTAAAAATCCTTGTATATACTGATGTCCTTACGTCTGATAATCCTTTCTCATATTCAAAGTTCAATATATCTTCCCCTTCATCAAACCTTACTTAACACAATGGCTCTATTATTGATTGCCCATGGTCATGGGTACTAATTCTAAGGCAATCTCTGTCTTTTGATGAGTTCCAGTAAAATATTCTCCTTAATTAACACCAGTACCTCAATTCTCTCTCTCTGTATCTAGTCTTTTGGAGTCTTCCTGTCAAAATCAAAGCATAAAAGGCAAAAGAAGCATACAATGGGTTTCCACTTTTATGCCTGTCTTAGCAATTCTGTGAAAGATGTTTTGAAGCTCTTCTTGAAATATCTGCACCAAAGACCTGGTAATTGTTTTTTATGGTTTTCCAATGGAGTGTGAAGTCCTTCTAATAGCTGTCAATAGCTATCTCTCCTGTAGCTGTGAACACTAATAAAGAGGACTTTTACAATCTTTAGGGGCTTTTTCTTTCTTCCATCATCACTACTTTGGTGCCATGTCTGGTAAAGTTTGGTTAGAGACTGAACAGTTGCCATTATACCCCTGCATATCCTATGGAGTTAAGTGTAAGTAAAATAATTCATACTGAATCCCCTCGGATTTTCAAAATTATAATTGTTTAAAAGCAACAGGACATATATATACCCAGTAGTTCAATTAAAATAAATCATTGATTTTTACTATGTGCCAGGCACACTACTAGGAGTTGAGAATATATAAACAGAAAAAGCAGGTCTATGTTCTTGAGTAACTCACAGCCTAGTGGTATAGAGACATGTAAATGAGAACACCATAAGATTAAATGCTAAGAAGAAAGAGATAACCAGAAGAGGCTGATCCTGAGAGATAGTGCACACATATATATGTCCTATACTTACTATGTTTCTAGTGCTTAACACAGGGTCCAACCTTTAAAAGATATACAATAAATATATATTGAATTAAATCCTACCACCCTACATTCATTAAAGTATCCATAAGGATAGTAACATAATATTTGACAGATGATCATACTATTATGAAGTTTAATAACATAAAAATAAGGACTTCTATTTAAGTGTTCCTAGATATCTTTCCAAAGAAAGGAGTCAGTTAAAGCATCCTTTTAAAGTCCTTTAATTTTTAAGAAGGTACATGAAAGTAATGTGAAGTAAATTAGTTTAACTATTGTTTATTATACTTACTTAGTACAATAGTTTAGGTCAAATTTATGATTCACAAGAGTTGTATTTTTATATGTTCCATGTATTTTTATGGTGTATTAAAGTCCCCATTGGGTAATCAATGTGTCCTATATATTTATGCCCATTATTTAGTACTTCGCACACTGTCTTATACTCTTTTTCTTTTTTGGTACTAGGAATTGAACTCAGGGGCACTCAACCACTGTGCCACATCTCCAGCCATTTTTTTTTTAATTTTAGAGACAGGGTCCTACTGAGTTGCTTAGAGCCTCACTTAGTTGCTGAGACTGGCTTTGAAATCACAATCCTCCTGTCTCAGCCTCTTGAGCCACTGGGATTATAGGCATGCTCTACCATGCTGAGCAGTTTACTAATTTAAAAGTTATGGAGGCTCATAGTTGTGTCTTTGCTTCTAAACATGCTGCTCATCTCATTTATAATTTATTTTATATCACATTATTGGTGAGAAACACAATCCAAATTATTGTACCATCCCTTGGGGAGAAAAGATAACCTGTTTTAGGACTATATGTTGTGACCCTAGAAATGCCAGAATGCATTGTGGTAGACTGATGACTACCTGGGCAGCTATGTACCACTTGTTATTTTTCCACAAGAATGCTGGATTTCTTTCCCTGATCTAAATGCAAATTCTTTCTGGGAATCATTGTTTGCCCCACAACTCCTGATTTTTCTTTCACTTGTCCAACTTCCTATAACCATTGGAAGGATTTCCTTTTAGGCAAAGATTGATCTAAGGCTCTGAACCAATTTTGGATACAGTAAATATATGAATCTCCAGCCCAGTCATCAGGAGGAAGTTAGAATTAAATTCTAATGTAATGAACTCAGGAGCAAGTATGCTAGGTATGTGTGTTCTCAAATCCCTATACAACAGCCTATGGCCTATGTGACTATAGTCCTACAGTCTCCCCCTGAATTCACCATCACAGCTAGATTCCTAAGGTCCTAGTAAATACTTGTCAATTTTTTTCTCTGAAGTTACTAGAACTTCCTGTATCCTCCACCACTCCTGGAAGATCTGTCTGTGAATGGACAGTGTTCAGATACATAGTGCAATCTGATTTACATTCACCTAACCCCTGCCCTGTGACTTTCAAACTAGAGTTTTCTAAAGACCTTACCAACTTTAACAGTGGGTCTCCAAGGGTAGAATATCTGGATTTGCCTGAACATGCCACCATGTTCACAATGGCTTTTTGTCTGTCTAGACACACTACCTAGGGCAAGTCTCTATAGCTTCCCCACACTTACCAGTCATGGTTTAGTCTTCTTTTACCATAGCCTATGCTTCTGAGGTATTAAGATGTCTTGGTGGCACTGGCTGGGACCTCAGTTCCACATTCTATTAAACCTGTACCTTGTACAACATCTAGCACAGGACTGAGCATACACAAATTCCTGCTTTGCCAATACCTGAATTTCCTCTACTTTGACTATTCCATTATAAATTATCGGCTCATTAATCTTTCTTCAAGTATAGCCAACCTGTTTTTTGATGAAACAAAAGCTGAACATAATTAATAAGGTACATCTGAATAGAGGGAGCTTATCTGCAGATTTTGGTCCAGGGATCTGGAGCAAATAATGGCAAAGCCAATGTAAACAAAACATTTCTGCTCTCAAGAAATGATGGGAAAAAGAAAATGAACACACAGAAAATACAAGTGAATAATGCAGACTCTCTGATTGCTCTATTTTCTGTGGAGATGAATGTTATTCCTACCTACCCAGTCACTTAAGCAAGGAAATATCTAGTCTTCATTTGGCTATTTCAGTGATACTTCTTTTTTATTTATACCATTTTAACTATACCCTTTTTTTCCAATTTTTTAAAGCAAAGACCTATGTTATTCTTTCCAACAGTAGGGAATGTCAGGAAATGGACAATGACTGGCCTTGCTACCTCAGAAGCTCATTTCTTTCCAGTGATGATTCCAGAGTATAGGAGACTTCTCCTATCCTTCTATTTCTTTCTCTCTACACTCCCATTTGGCTTTTGGTTCCTCAATCAATTAAAATAGCTGTGAAGAGACGGTAATATCACCTGCATTTCTAAATGCAACACACTTGCCATCTCAGCCTCATGTGAAATGGTTGGCTGCATGCTCCTTTAAGAAACTCACTTTTTGGCCTCTGTATCGGTTTCCTAAAGCTACTATTAACAAAAGTCCACCAATATGGAGACTTAAAATAATACACCTTTGTTCTTTCAGAGTTCTGACAGCAGAAATCCAAAATTAGTTTTGCTGAGCTAAAATCAAGGTGTTGGCAGAGTCATGTTCCCTCTGAATTCTCTAGAGAAAATCCATTTCTTTGCCTTTTCTAGTTTCTCAAGGCCACCTGAATTATTTGGCTCACGTCCCCATTTTCCATTGTGAAAGCCAGCCATGCAGCATATTATTTCAGTTGTCCCATTGTTTTGTTGTTGTTGTTGTTCTGTAGTCAAATTTCCTCTTGCATCCCTCTAATGAGGATGCTCGTTATTAAATTTACCACTTACCCAGATAACTTGGTCTAATCTCCCCATCTGAAGATTTTTAATTTAATCACACCCGCAAAGTCCTTTTAGCCATATAAAACAACATTCACTGATTGTGGGGATTAGGACCCAGATATTTTGGGAGGACATTATTTAGACTACCACAGATTCCATGACATAACACTCCTACTTTCCTCGTATCTCTTTGACCACTGGTTCTCTGACTTCTTTACAGGCCTGTCTTGTTCCACACAAAATTAAATATTGGATTTTCTGATTTTTTTTGTTTTGTTTTGGTACTGGGGATTGAACTCAGGGGCACTCAACCACTGAGCCACATCCCCAGCCATATTTTGTATTTTATTTAGAGAAAGGGTCTCACTTAGTTGCTTTAGTGGCTCACCATTGCTGAGGCTGGCTTTGAACTTGCAATCCTCCTGCCTCAGCCTCCTGAGCCACTGGGATTACAGGCATGTGCTACCACACCTGGCTGGATTTTCTGAAATTTTAATCCTAGGTCTGCTCCTCTGTATTCTACTTGCTTATTTACTAATTATGAACCATAATTCTTTTGAGAAGGTGTGTATCTAAATAAATAAATTTAAATTTACCAAATTTAAATGAAATTAAATACATTTTATTAAAATCAAGGAATTTAAAAATTCCCAAATTCAACACACAGAGAGAAGCCCCCAAACCATACATGTCTAACTTCAAAATTGTTATAACACAAAGACATGTGCAACCACCACTTGTGTTGAGAAATAAAACATTGCCTGGAGCCTAGAGACTCTCTGTGGGCCCCTTCCCCAATTACATTCCTGTCCTTGTCAAATTTACTCCCAAGTGTTTTACCTTGTATAATGGTACTGTATGTAGTATCTTTCATCCCTTTTGAAAAAAGAGGAAAGCAGTCCCTACTTCTGGGAACTGGCCTGGCCCTTTCCTGTTGAACATTAACAAAAATAAAATGAAACAAAACAAAACATAAGCAAAACCAATTTCACATGAAGGGTTGCAGAACATGTCACCCAAAATGTGCCATTTTGAAATAAAGTTTATTTTGAGCTTAAGGTATTTAGAACAAACAGCTGGTGAAAGAAGGGCACCTTGACCCTCTCTATTTTTCTTCCTAAAAGTGAAAGCTTCATGTGGAAGATGCCTTTTCTATACCAGAAGGAGAGTAACATACTTACTATCATCAAGGATGAGAAGCTGTGAACAAGAGAATTATATATAAACAAACCTTGTTACAATTATTCTTACCTTCCTTTAGCCTCCCAGTTTGGTTACTTTTCTGAAATTGCCTCTCTTTGTTAAAATTAATAGAAAATATGTTGCATTATATATTAATATATTAATTATAATATGTAATATAAAATATAATATGAAAGTATTATATTGCCACTTCTTTTTATTTCTGTTACCTTATGAAGGCTCCCTGGTCACATAAAACTTATATTAAACAAGTGTAGCTGGGCATGATGGTGCATGCTTATAATTAATTCCAGTGACTTGGAAGGCTGAGGCAGGAAGATCACAAGGTTGGAGCCAGCCTGGGGAACTTAGGGAGACCCTGTCTCAAAATTTTAAAAAAGGCTAGGGATGTAGCTCAGTGGTAGAGTACCCTGGGTTCCATCCCCAGTACAAAAGCAAAAAAAACTTTTCTCTTGTTACTCTGTTTTATGTCAACATATCAGGCTCAGCAGATATAATCCTAAGAAGGGAGAAATAAAGTTTTGACTCTGCGACAGCATAACACCAAGTCAAACAATGCCATACTGCAATCCTGATGGATCATGACAAATGCACTTGGTAATCATGTCTGAACACAGACAAACACATATACTCTCTCAAATAAAACAAAACCCCAAAACAAACAAACAAACAAAACAAAACAAAGAGCAGGCATCCCATGAGCAACTACTGCTGTTTTTTTCTTTATCATTTAAACATTTGACCTCTCTCTAATCTTCCCTCTTTCCAATGGCATATTAAGATAATCACAAAATTTCCCTCTCTGCCTAAGAGGGTGAAATTTGGAGTAAAGACTGGCTTCAATCCTATCACAAAAGCACCAGACAAATTCTATAATAAGTCCTTTCTTAACGACCTTTACTGAGATGCAGATGTCCCCTCATAATGTACATTCTTCCTTTCTTCAATGAACAATAAGCTCAACTTGTTTGACTTCAGATGTGTTCATGGTGGTCTATGCCTAAAAAGACACTGACATTTTGTATTTCCTAAATTATTTTTATTTGTGTAATGATAGATAAGATTTTCTGTATATTAGTTTAATTAGTTGTGTGAATAGCCTCCTTACTGATTTTTCTTATTACTTAAGGTTTCAGAACAACTTTTACAGCTGGGCTCAGTGGTGCAGGCCTGTAATCCCAGCAGTTTGAGAGGCTGAGACAGGAGGATCACAGTTCAAAGCCAGCCTCAGCAATGGCGAAGCACTTAGCAACTCAGTGAGACCATGTCTCTAATAAAGTACAAAATAGGGCTGAGGATGTGGCTCAGTAGTCAAGTGCCCCTGAATTCAATCCCTGGTACCACAAAACAAACAAACAACATTTACAAAATCATGAAAAATTTTCTACCTCTACTTTTCAGCATTTATCCCTCTTATTTCTATAATTATATCTAGTATATCTGCATTAATTAGTACTTACAGAGCATAAAAGATATTTCTGGTGATAATGGGTATGCTTGCTTGTTTGTACTTTAACAGGAATTTTTTTAAAGTTTCTCGTTATTAAACATGATGCCAGCCTTTGGTTTGAGATGCATATTATGTTAGGAATTCTCTTGGTTCAAATTCTTGCTCTGCCTCTTAATATGCTCTGTGACCTTGACTAAGCTATTAGACTTTTGGAACTAATTTACTCATCTGAGTATCATGGCAATAATAACACTACCTCAAAGATCTTTGTCATTACTAAGTTCATTAAAATATGTGTTAAAAATGTGACACAATACCTAGAACGGTGCTTGGTTCATAATAAATAACCTCATTATACAATATAATATATTATAATAATACAGTTCTAGAACATACAATGTAACAAAACAATATTTCATATGTCATAGATATTATGCCTCCATTCTGATTTAATCAATAATTTTTAAAATTTTTTTTTAGTTATAGATGGACACAATACCTTTATTCCTTTATTTATTTTTATGTGGTGCTGAGGATCAAACCCAGTACCTGATACATGTGAGGCAAGTACTCTGCCACTGAGCCACAATCCCAGCCCTAATCAATAATTTTATCAGAACAAGAAGTTAGATTTTATCAAGTTAGATTTTATGTCATTGTGGCATCTATGGCAATATTCATATGGCATTTTTCTTTCATGGATTCGTATTTGTAAACACTCATCTGATCATGTTCCACTTGTGTTTTGGATTAATCTATACCTGCATGAGATAATGTATTATTCCTTAGAAGGAAATTCAAGAACTTGATATAAGCCCAACTTTTGTTTCCATCCTTACCTACTTCTGCTCTGCATCCTCTGCTCTGTATATATATATATATATATATATATATATATATATATTAAAGTGTCTGCTCTATAAAGCTATCATCCTGTACAAGAATAGTTCTACCATTAGATTTATTGTAATTATTAAATAATTTATGCATTTCAAATTTTTGTAAAATATAGAGAATAATAATACCTGGAGAGTGTAAATACAGTATGTGTTTCTATAGTTATGTTTTATTAAAATAAGTAATATATTAAATTTTATCAAGTTCATTTGGGGCCTTTGTATAGATGTTTAGCTGACATTTTGATAGAGTTAATTCTATTTTTTAATTAAAAATTTTTTTTTGGTGGTGCTAAGGATTGAACCCTGGGTTATACACATACTAGGCAAGTGCTCTACCACTGAGCTACATTATCTTTCTAAATACATGTGTGATCAATGCCAACAAATCTTTGAAAAAAAAGTTCAACATCTCCAGCAACTAGGGAAATGCAAATAAAAACTACATTAAGATTTCATCTCACTGCAGTCAGAATGGCAATTAGCAAGAATACAAATAATGAATATTGTTGAGGATGTAGGGGGGAAGGTGCATTCATACATTATACATTGTTGGGGGGACTGAAAATTACTGCAGCCACTTTGGAAAGCATTATGGAGATTCTTTTAAAAACTAGGAATGGAACCACCGTATGACCCATCTATCTCACTCCTCAGTATATATATCCAAAAGATCTAAAATCAGCATATTATAGGGATAAAGCCACATCAATGATTATAGTAGCACAAATCACATATTCATTCATCCTTCAACAGATGAATGGATAAAGAAAATGTGGTATATATATATACACAGTCAAGTATTACTCAGTCATAAAGATGAATGAAACTATGGCATTTGCTGGTAAATGCATGGAACTGAAGACTATCATGCTAAGTGAAATAAGCCAGTCCCAAAAAGTCAAGAGTCGGATGTTTTCTCTGATATTGGGAAGTTAGTCCAAAATTAGGTGATTAAAAAAAAGAGAGAGAGCCAGAAAAGAGAGAGAGAGAGAAAAGAAAAGGAGGAGAGAGAAAAGAAAAGGGGGGAAGAGATTCCATCAAAACAGAAGAAAGATCAGTAGACTAGATGAAGGGGATTGAAGAGGAGGAAAGAGGGATGCACTAAGGGAAGGACAATGGAATGAATCTGACCTAACTTTCCTATGTACATATGTGAATATACCACAGTGAATCTCACAGTGACTCATGTATGTTTACAAAACACTAACTAAAAAAATAAACTATAAGTAAACAGCAGAAAGATCAGTAGAATAGAGGGAAGAGAATAGGGAGGAGGGAGGAAGACAGGGACAGAGGAAATACTAAGGACTAAATTAGAGCAAATTATATTCCATGCTTTTAGAATTATGTCAAAATGAATCCAAATGTTATGTGTATAACTAAAAAGAACTAATAAAAAGAAAAATGGGAAAACACATGTTTGGTCATATGAATATAACATCTTCATATCAACTCACCACTTACTACAAAGCAAGACATTTAAGACTTTCCATTGCTAAACTCTGCATTTGGGGGCCTTCACTATGGTCCAGTAAAGAGGTTTAAAATTTTTTCTCTTAATCCAAAACAGTTTTCACTGGGTTGTGAATTTTCAACTTTGTGCTGCTTTCCTGTGTTCCTAGTGTTGATAAAAATTATAAGACAAAAGCATAGCATCATGGATTTTAGCTTTTATTGCTCTGAAAGCTTTTAATTTATTGGAACAATTTCTTGCCAACCTATGCTCCTTCTTTGAGATCCAAGATACCACTTGGTAAAATGCTCATTAGTATGAGTTCTGTACTGCAAATGTAAAAATTCCACGTGTATTCAAAAAAACACTTCCATCTCAATATTTAGGTCCTTGTTCTAGCAGTTTCCTGTTTACTAAGCATACATTATAGACAACTAAACAATATCCGGAGATGCCCCTTAGGGCTGCCTGAATATTCTGAGATATATTGCAATCACATCAGCAATATATTTCTCTTTCATAACATATTATTCTATATGTTTATAATATCTCCTAAGGAAACAAAATTAATTTTTTGATGTTCTTCCCTTGTGAGAGAGGAGAGCATAATAAATACTCCTTCTCTATACCTTTGGAGATAATTGGCTGGAAAATGATGGGGTGAAAATTGTTTTCTCACTCAAGATCACTCTGCTTCACATTGGCACCACTGAGGCATGCTTCTGAATACTGGGAACATGCCCTTAAGACAAAGATTAATTAGATGCAAAAGTTAAAAGAGAGAAACAGATGAATCCTCAGCATGGCTTTTAGAATATAAGAAGTATAGTCCATGTTAATGGCTGAGCTAGTTTTCAAAGCTAGCCTTTTGAACTCATCTTATTATGTATCTAGTTTAAAAGACTTGTATTCCTATTCATAATGAAATTTTAAAATGAAAGGGATCCATATAATGATCTAGGATTCATGCAAAAGAAATAATTATTTACCATAAAAGAATTAATTCACAGATGTAACCCAAGGAAACAAACTGAGGAGAAACCCCTGCTTTGCTCATCCTCTTTGATCCAATTATAACCTGCTATTTGTTGGAAAGGACTGTACAGGGGTTGCAAAGAGGGATGTAATATGGTCCCACTACTTGACAAGTTATTTAAGAACAGCAACCAGAACAAATATACAAATACTTTTGATATAATGTAGAAATTGTTAGGGCCCAGAAGAGAAATTTCAAAGGAAGGAAAGATCACACTCCCTGTTTTGCTTCTGATGCTTTGCTATTTTATCCAAAATTTTGTAAATTACAAGAGTTAAGGGATATGGTATAACAGGTCAAATAACACAGAAGCATAAAAAGAAGTAGTTCATAATCTGCTCCTCCATCTTTTCAGCTCTGCCTCTGTTCAAGGTAACCAGTGTCAAATATTTGATGTGTAACTTCCATAAATTTCTAGATTTTCATATTAAGATATTCAAACTTTTTTATTCTTTTGCCAGAAAAAAATAGGATCATCCTATGTATCTTTTTGTGCAACTCCTCTTAAAAAAACACAAAACAAAATGAAATGAAACTCTAAGATATGTAGAACTAGAGTTGTCAATGCAATTCAACACCAGAAAAAGAGTCTTTTCACTGAATAGATCTGGAGCAACTAAATATATATATGGACAAAATAAGATTCTTGAACCTCTACCTCACAGACATAAAATAATTATTTTGATATGGATTGTAGACCTAAATGTTAAAGCTTTTACTATAAAGCTTCTAGAAGAACCCATGGGAGAATACAGTCATGACTTTGCAGTAGGTGAGGTTTCTTAACAGAACCGATAAAACACTAATCATAGATGATAAGACTTGATAAATTGAACACACACACAAGCTTCTGCTCTGATTTCCAAAGCAAATGTACCAATTTATAATAACATCAATAGCATATGGTTGTTCTAGTTGTTCCACATTTTCTTCCACACATGGTATTGTAAGGTTTTTAATCTTTATTATTATGACCGTTGTCTTCATTTTAGCCATTCTGATTGGTATGAATCTCATCATCACTCTGGATGTTCTTCCTGGATAACTGATGAAAGTGAGTACCTTTTCATTAGCTATTTGTTTAGTTTCTTTTGTGGAGTATCTGTTAAAGTCTTTGTTCATAAAAAAAATACAGAAACAAATGGTTTGTCTCTCTCTTATTGACTTGGAGGAATTGTTAAATAAATTCTGGACTCACTATAAAATATCTGGACCTTGCCTCTTCACTATTTCAGTGTTTTGATGAAGAGTATTGCCAATTTTAATGGAATATAGTTGCCTGATCATTCCCTTAATTATTAGTGCATTTTGTGGGGACTAGTTAAGCAAGCCCCAAATCTGCAGAGCAAGCAATTGAGAAGGTAGGGTCATGAACAGATTGGAACCTCATGGACATGAGTTGATGTTTGTCCACAGGCAGGCAGGCAAGAAGCAAAGACCATCAGAAGACTGGACTAGCACAAGTGTGAGCTATTTATTGTTCATAAGCAGCAGTTAGAAGAAAGGAAGAGCAACTGCAGACCCAGGTGCTCTTTGGAGTTTCTTTGCTAATGGAAGGCCTGAGCCCTTTTTTAAAGACCCCCTTCTCCCAATGTGTTAAATTAGGTCCACAAAGATTATATCCCTTGAGATTAACTTAAAATCAACTGACTATGGCTTGAATCACATCTCCAAAATCCCTTTATAGCAACACCCAGATTAGCATTTGATTCAATAACTGGGAAAAGGCCTGTGTATATCACAAAATGGCTACGACCTCCCATTCACTCCCAACTCTTGCAAGCAAATTTCCCTTATAGCTGCTTTGCATTCATCCAGAAACACATTAGAAATGGAATTTATAGAGTGCAGAGTGCACACCTATGATCCCAATGGCTAGGAAGGCTGGGGCAGGAGTATCAAAAGTTCAAAGCCAGCCTCAGCAACTTAGCAAGACCCTGTCTCAAAAACTAAATAAATAAATAAAAAGAGCTGGGGTTGTGGCTGAATGGTAAGTGCCTTTGGGTACAGTGTCCAGTACCAAAAAAAAAAAGAATTCAACCTAGCCAAGTTAACGTATCAATAATCATCATATATATCTTCTATGCCATCATCTAGAAGTGTTATGTCCAATATGGTAGTCACATTTGGCTACTTCAATTTAAATTTAATAAAGTTAAAAATTAAGTTTCTCAGTCACACAATCTGAGTTTTAAGTGTTCAGTAACCACAAGTGGCTACTATGTTAGCACAGAGAAAGGGTATTTCTATTTCATCTGAGAAAGTTCTACTGAACAGTGCTATTTCACAAGTCAGTCTCCTGTTTGGAGTTCATGTTTAATTATAGGGAAAGTTAGGGATCAAGATTTATTTTTTTCATTTATTAGGTTTAATTAATTGACCCAGCATTATTTATTGAAAAGTTCACTCATTTTCACTGCATTTCAGTGGCTGGTACCTTTGCTGTGAGTTGAATGACCATATATGTGGCAATCTGTCTGGTCTGATATTACATAGATTATTCAATCTATATAATATCACTCAATCTTTTTTGAGGGTATAAATATAATTCATTGCATGGCTAAACATGGAGAAATAATTCAAGCTGTGAGATGTATATTATCCACATTGTTCTCCATCATTAATAGTCAACCCAATAGATGTATAATAAAAAAGATTATTTAAAAGTAGAATAGACAATTCTGATGTTAATTATTTTATTGACTAACAACTGTATAGAGTCTTAATATAAGTACAATGTGACATTATTATAACTTTTTAGTGCATCTCACTCAAGCATTTGATTGAAGAGATAAATTTTAATTTCTAGAGATTGCTGACAAGAACAGTATTTCTTCTCCTCCTTTGTATCCCATTATGTTAGCATATGATTTATAGCCAGACTGGAATTATTGTATTGATTTGGATTCACAGTACCAATTTTCACCCATTACAATTCACTTCTTTATTTGTTGAGCTAATGATTCACAAATCATAAAAAATAGAAGAAAATATCTGTGAGGCAATAGTGCCAGGCATCACAAATAATCTCCTCATTATAATTTTTTCTACTTTTTTTTTAGTTATACATGACAGTACAATCTATTTTGACATATTTATACAAGCATGGAATATATCTTATTCTAATTAGGATCCCAGTCTTGTGGATGTACATGCTGGTGAGATTCACTGTGGTGTATTCATATATGTACATAGGAAAGTTAGGTCAGGTTCATTCTACTGTCTTTCCTATGCCTACCCACTTGCTTTCCTTCACTCCCCTTTGTCTAATCCACTGAACTTCTATTCTTCCCTTCCCCCCACCTTATTGTGGGTTAGCATCCTCATATCAGAGAAAACATTTGACCTTGTTTTTTTGGAATTGGTTTATTTCACTTAGCATGATAGTCTACAGATTTGTCCATTTACTGGTGAATGTCATAGTCATTCTTATTTATGGTTGAATAATATTCCATTGTGTATATATACCACAACTTCTTTATCCATTCATCTGTTGATGTAATACCATTCAATCTTAATTCCTGTTTTTTATACACTGATATTGGCAATGCAGTTTTTCCAACTGTTTTTCTTGTTTAAATCCAACTCAATAATTTTTGATCTTTTTTATTTCTATTTGCACAATTTTCTTGAGTTTTCATTGGGTTTGCATTAAGTCTCTAAATAAATTGGAGGTAAATTGGCATTTAGTTTTCAACTTAAATGCTATTAAATACTGTCCAATTATGTTCCTAGACACAGTTGTCTTAGCAGTATGTGAAGTGCTTACTTCTCTGTGTTCTTGTCATCACTAAGCATTTTATATATATATTATTGGGCTGGGGTTGTGGCTTAGTGGTAGAGCTCTTGCCTAGCATGTGTGAGGCAGTGGGTTCAATTCTCAGCACCACATACAAATATATAGATAAAATAAAAGTCCATCAATGTCTAAAAAATTTATATTTATATATATATATATATATATATATATATATATATATATATATATATATATAAAATTGCCAGACACTGTGGCAAATGCCTGTAATCCCAGCAGTTCTGGAGGCTGAGACAGGAGTATCACAAGTTCAAAGCCAGCCTCAGCAACTTAGCGAGGCCCAAAGAAACCTAGTGAGACCCTATCTCAAAATAATAATTTTTAAAAAATGGACTAAGGATGTGACTAAGTGGTTAAGCATCTCAGGGTTCAATCCATGTTGTGTGTGTGTGTGTGTTTGTGTGTGTGTTTGTGCATGCATAAAGTTTGTTGAATGAAAATAATATCTTGCCATTTTAATTTAATTTTCCTAAATTCTATTTTTCCTTTTTTATTATTTTTTTAAATTTATATATGACAGTGGAAAGCATTACAATTCTTATTACACATATAGGGCATAAATTATTTTTCATATCTCTGGTTGTATACAAAGTATAATCACACCAATTCGTGTCTTCATACATGTACTTTGGATAATAATGACCATCACATTCCACCATCATTTGTAACCCCATACTACAGGGACACAGCCACATCAATGTTTATAGCAGCACAATTCACAATAGCTAAATTGTGGAACCAGCTTAGATGCCCTTCAGTAGATGAATGGATAAAGAAACTGTGGTGTATATACACAATGGAATATTATTCAGCAATAAAAGAGAATACAATCATGGCATTTGCAGGTAAATGGATGGAGGTAGAGAAGATAAGGCTTAGTGAAGTTATCCAATCCCCCCAAAAAATTCTGAATGTTTTCTCTGATATAAAGAGGCTGATTCATAGTGGGGTAGGGAGGGGGAGCATGAGAGGACTAAATTTTCCTAAATTCAAATGAAGTTGAGCATTTAAAAATATTTTTCCATCAGAATTAGCTTTTTTAGAAATTAAATTTTCCTTAAAATTATTTTTCTTAATTCATTTATAGGTCTCTTTGTATATCATTAATGCAGTGGATACTACACTAAACCACCCAGATGCCACTTCAGGAGAAAAACCTTACCCTCAAGTTTTTCCTGGAGTGTTGCTACTGAAAGATCATAGCATTGCCCTCTCTGGAGATTATCTTTGGCCAGAGGATGCTTCATCAACTAAGGTTGCATTTCATGATTGATTAACCCAAACTTTCATTTCAGGATTGGTTGATAGTGGTGTACAGAGGTGAGGCTTCCTTATGTTGAAGTGGTATATCTATCTGAAAGGCCATGTTAACTTCAGAGTTCCCCCATTAGCTTGGCTGAGGCTACTGGTATAAAGATATCATATTTTAACCTCTCCCTCTGTCCAATCTCGCTTCCCTTGTTTTTTCTCAGGTACTTTTATCCAAGAGCATTCCCCAATAATCCTCTTATATGCAAATCTCAGAGTCTCAGAGTCTATTTCTCCAGACACCTGACATGTGACTTTTCACATAGGAAGTAGTCCCAAATAGCAGACTCTAAAAGGGTTTTCTGGTGATGGACACCTGCAGGTTGGTTGGCAATAAAGACCTCAATACTGCTGATAAGTGGAATATCAAAAGTCTGGAATGTTTTGTTGGTACAATTATTAAAACTTTCACCAGTTGTGAACTTGTGTGGAATATTGGTGGAGCACAATACATTAGTGGGTGCAATATCCAAGCATTTCAGATATACAGGGGAAATATTAATTTCAGGGGTTATGGAAATGGATAGCTATTGAGATAAAGGCAGTGCAAGACTGAAATTGATGGATCAGTAATTTATAACTAAATGTGCAATTTAGATGGTCTGCTTGAGAGCCATGGAGCAGAAAAAGCAGAGAATTAGGTCTTGAGCTTGATAATTAGATTATAGTGTTTGGATTTGGTTTTTCTCCTCCAAAACATGTTGAAATTTGGTCCTCAATATAACAGGGTTGTTAAGTGGTAGGGCCTTTAAGAGGTGATTAGGTCATTAAGAAAGATTAATGTCTTTCTTGGATGAGTGAGTTCTTGCTCTCTCAGAGCTGAACTAATTATCATAAGAGTGAGTTGTTATCAATAAAGTCTGCATCTGGTGTTTTTTCTCTTTTGCACATGCTCCCTTGTACTCCCAGTTTTCCTCTGTTATGACTCAGCATAAGGCCCTTACTAGATTTCTAGTCTCTAGAATCATGAGCTAAATAAACTTCTTTCCTTTGTAAATTACCTTCTCAGTTATTCTGTTATAGCAACAGAAAATGGACTAAGACCAAGCTCTACCAAAAGCTGAATTCTCAAAAAAGGTATTAGAAGGGTATGAGTCAATGACCTATGGATCTTTACTTGAGATTGAAACTATTATGTTTTGAAACATATTTCAAAACATACTTTTTAAAATTTCTCAGCAAACTCTTTAATATGATAAAATTCATTTAAACACACCCTACTGAACATAACACCTACTGGTAAAAGACTGAATGGTTTTCCACCAAGTTTTGAAGGAAGCATGTTTTTCTATTCTCACCATTCCTGTTAAACACTTTTTTTATGAATTACAATTCTTATTACATGTAAACAGCACAATTTTTCATATCTCTGATTGAATATAAAATATGTTGACACCAATTCATGTCTTCATACATGTACTTTGGATAATGATGTCCATCACATTCCACCATCCTTGGCAATACCCTGCCCCCCTCTGTTTTCCTCCCACCCCTCTGCCCTATCTAGAATTCATCTATTCCTCCCATGCTCCCCCTTCCTACCCCACTATGAGTCATCAAAACTACTCTAAGATATCATCTCACTCCAGTCAGAATGGCAGCTATTATGAAAGCAAAACAACAATAAGTGTTGGCGAGTGCCGCAGTCCAGCTGGCTGCAAAATAACCGGGGGGTGACGAACAACTTGTGTACGTTGATACAGCAGGAGTAGGAGCCGTTTATTGCAGGACAGGAGCAGTATTTATACATTCCACACAGCTTATCTAATTAGCATAAACTAGATACATCAGTCAACCAATAAGGAATCTCCACACTCAATGGCTTGTTTTTGTTACTTCTCAAACCACTCCCTCTGGCATTTTGCCAGGCACCATCCAGACTTGTTTACGAACTCTAACATTCCCCTGGCAAAATGCCAGGTGTTATTTTTGACTTGTTTACAGACTCTAACATTTCCCCCTTTTGTTTAATTTAAATAACAACCATAGTGGTTTTTACAGAAACACCATAAATAACCTGCTACAAACAGAAAGGGAGGATACAAAATGCCACAATACCAAGCCAATTGATGGCTCCATGCAAGAAGCCCTTGGAAAAATTATACCAGCAATGACACCTTTAGCAAAGACACCGAGTTACAATTTGTTATAGATTACAGTTTGTTGTCTCAGTCCAGGTAAAGCAGTGTCTCAATAGATTAACTCACAGTCCAGGTAAATCACAGTCCAGGTAAGTTCTGCAGGCAGCTAGCTTAAATCACAGTCCAGGTAAGTTCTGCAGGCAGCTAGCTTAATCCGAAGTCTCCTCCGGTTCTCAGCCGAAGTCTTGTCCGGTTTTCAGCAACACTGGAAATTCTTCCACCTTCATCCTCACCGGCACTGGGACGAAGGCAGGAACTCCGGATGGCTAAAGAAAATCCTGTAGCATTCTACTAAGAAAACAACCTTCTGAACAATTTAGTACATTATCTCAAGGTTTTCTACATTTGAAATAAGCATTAATAGTGCGCATTACTCATTAGCTTCCAGGTATGGGAGAACCATTGTAGCTTAGTTATTGGCATTGAAAATGAGCAAACATCAGGGACGCTGGTAGCGTCTTCTGCTGGCTGTAGCATCCGGGTAGCCCCAGATCGCCCTGGGGAGTGTCCCGGACTCAAACTGCTACTGGGCACAGGGAGCAAGAGCCTGCGAGACTGTGCCTCCAGGTCAGGTCTAGATTTGGGCTCGCAGCAGTGGAAGAGCCAGCTCCCTGGCCAGGAGGCCGGGAAGAGCCAGTTGCCGCCGCCTCTTGGAAAATCCTTGCTGCACTGTGACTGGCTTGCACACTCCGCAGCCGCCTCTCCGCTTCACGCACCCTCCGGTAACGAAAAGTATTTAGTAATAGCCTTTTGCTGCAACTTTTTTCCTGATAATCCTTCTTCTTCTGAACTTTCTTTTTCTTTCTGACTAGAGTTCCTGGGCTTTTATCAACATATGCCCTAACAATTCCACTGGGGTGCCTTCTTCCCTTAGTAATTTATTTCTCACCCCTTCCATATTTTCATCACAAAGACAATACAATACACTGAGACAAAACAAGACACAAACATACTGTATCAATCTTCTCCATTTTCTTGAAATGACCATTTTTCCTCTCGCCCTATCTGCCTAGGGACGAGCAGATTTGCTCCCGTCCTATCTATGGATGGGCAGCTTTTTTCGTCACTTACCCCCCGAGTGTCCCGGGGCTCCCCGTAACGGGCCACCATCTGCCGCAGTCCGGCTGGCTGCAAAATAACCGGGGGGTGACGAACAACTTGTGTACGTTGATACAGCAGGAGTAGGAGCCGTTTATTGCAGGACAGGAGCAGTATTTATACATTCCACACAGCTTATCTAATTAGCATAAACTAGATACATCAGTCAACCAATAAGGAATCTCCACACTCAATGGCTTGTTTTTGTTACTTCTCAAACCACTCCCTCTGGCATTTTGCCAGGCACCATCCAGACTTGTTTACGAACTCTAACATTCCCCTGGCTAAATGCCAGGTGTTATTTTTGACTTGTTTACAGACTCTAACAGGCGAGGATGTGGGGAAAAAGGAACACTCATGCATTGCTGGTGGGACTGCAGATTGGTGCAGCCAATATGGAAAGCAGTATGGAGATTCCTTGGAAATCTGGGAATGGAACCACCATTTGACCCAGCTATTTCTCTCCTCAGTCTATACCCCAAAGACTTAAAAACAGCATACTACAGGGATACAGCCACATCAATGTTTATAGCAGCACAATTCACAATAGCTAAACTGTGGAGCCAACCTAGATACCTTTCAATAGATGAATAGATAAAGAAACTGTGGTACATGTATACAATGGAATATTACTCAGCAATAACAGAGAATAAAATCATGGGACTTGCAGGTAAATGGATGGCGTTGGAGAAGATAATGCTTAAGTGAAGTTAGCCAATCCCCCCCGCAAAAAAAAAAAAAAAAAAAAAAATGGTGAATGTTTTCTCTGATATAAGGAGGCTGACTCAAAACATATTTTATTGAAACATTTTAAATGTTATATTTTTAAACTCTCATTTAAGTTTTAGTTCTCCCATTTAATCTTTTCTGGCCCAATAAATATTGGTGTTATAAGTATGAAAATTAGGGGAATTTGACCATATTACTATAAAATTATTTTTTATCTTGATATTTGCAAAAGGACATGAAATGATGCCTCAAATTTGGTCTTTCTATTCTTACGATTTCCCTTAGTTTTTTAAACTACCTGAAAAGTTTATCCAATTCAATTTTACATTTTTTGAGATGTGTCAGGAATACTTGGAGGATAAATATTCAGGAAAATATTTCAAAGGGGTCAGAGTTTTTTTTTAAAAAACAAAGCTCTATAAATCAGAGAAAATGTAACCTCCTATGTTTTTCTAATTCTAAATTATCAACCCACCACAATGGTAAATCTAAAAAAAATAAGAAAATTCATTTGAAGGACAAAAGCATAAGGAAAAAAATAGAAAAGGACAACATGGTGTTAAGAAAAGGAAATTAATATTAAATTTAAAAAGTAAATGTATGTAGTCATAAAGGACTGGAAGTTTTATTACTAAAGTTGCTTCATAGAACACCAGCCTACACTGAAAGGAACAATTTCCTAAAAGTCAATATTGACAGAATAATAGAAAAGATTGCATTTACTTGCCTCATGAGTCCAATGCAAGACCTTTTTGTAATCATACAAGTCAGGAAGATATTGCTTCTTAGTTTTCCATTATCCTCCTTTTGTAAATTAAACCAGAAATACAGAGATGCCAATAAAAACTAATATTGAGAATCCTTCATGGACTTATATTTTTTCTAAATCCTAAATGTTCAGAATGCATCATGACAAGAAATGTCATCTATGCTAAGACAAAAAGATTATTTGACAGTATGGTTTTCTTACTATTTGGTAGAATCTAGGGTGAGTGGGCATAATGTATAGAACATTTTCTTGCCTATCAGAGTCAAGTAAAACTATATTTAAATACCAACTTGGCTTTTTGTTGTTAAAAAAAGAACAAAAATGATGATATCTAATATTACATAACCAGGGTGAAGCAGAAAAATTCTAACATTGATGTGTGTTATATTAAAATGTATCTGAAGGTCTACAAATTGGCATCATTTTCTTTTTGTTCGTGTATAGCTTTCAGTGATTTCGCTGAGTATAAGAAACCTCTGTGTACAGTGATATCTGGTGGAAAATATGACTTTCATTTAGAATTTAAAATGATCTTGACTCCAAAAGTGTGAATTTTTGTCTACAGAATTTCCACATAGTGTATAAAACAGCTTTGTTTGATTCAGAATCCCACTTTGAAAAAAAAACACAAGAATTAATTAAAATCAGAATACAGGTACAGGTGCTAGTTTTGTCATCATAGTCAATTATTGAGGCCTGGTGCATCATTGCACAGGGCACTATATTTACTGCAATGTTAAGACTCTGGGCGAAGTTCAGGGTTTCTTTCATTAAGTTGCTACAACTTCCATTCCTCATTCCTTTCTCATTGTAGTTTCTGACATTGTGAAGTTCTGGGAAAATTATCTGAGGATAGAGGCATATAAGAGTTGCCAACTGAGATTTCCATTTGGCACTGTTTTGTCTGGCCTTTTTTCAATATTTTGTGAAAAATAAATGGGTCAATTAGGTATATTTCTGAGAGTGTTATGAATCCAAATGATCTTCTTTGTAAAAATGAAAATTTTAACTGATATTTTCAGGTTGAAATAAAGACTCATCTTAAGATAATTTTCCTTGAAATAATCCTTCAACAGGATTTTAGTGAGTGCTGGAGGTAGATATCTAGGACATATCCCTTCTCTCAGGAAGTTTCCAGTCTCGAGGGAGTATGGAAATAAATTTAACTGAACTAAACCATTGTAGATGAATAGAGTTATTAGAAGGTAATTAGCCAGTCAAACTTTAGAGTGAATCAGAATTACCTGGATAACTTGTTAAAACATAGTTTACAGGGCTTACCCAACTGTTTCTGACTTGATAGGCCTGGGGTAGGACCTGACAATTTATATTTCTACCAACTTCCCATTCAGTATTGATGCTGCTGGCTGGTAACCACACTGATTGTGGATAGATTCTGAGAAATTACTAAAACTAATGAAACAAATAAACCTGCATGTCTAGGGAACCAATGTGGGGCAAAAATGGTATGAGTCATACAGAAAAGAATGAGTAGAACTTTTGCAAAACTCTTCCTGTGACCTTCTCAAACTTGTTGTGTGAGTTAAATGAGTTTAAGTACTATATCATCCCCATTTTGTTGATGAATAGAGAGAGGCCAAGGCAAGCTAAGTGACTTATCCAACATAACACAACTAACACAGCACAGACCTACTGTTCTAAACCAGCCACTTGGCATTGGTGCTGTTTCCACATATCTCTCCAGATGAGTGTGGTGATGATGATGTTAGGGAACAGACAGAGTACTGGAGGAGATCAGGCTTCCAGTGAACTTTAAATAATGGTGAGTTGTGAATGAATGAATGAATGCATTGTTCTACTGGGCAATGTGTAAAGTAAGAATCGAAGATCTATGTGTGAGAGAGGGCAAATAGGGATTTCTAATTATAAGGAAATGTTGGTATTAGGATATAGCAAGTCATATGAGGATAGCCACTTCAAAGGTAGCTAAGGAGAGGCCCTAGAGATGTAGGTTTAGGTATACCTTATCTGGAAACAAATGGGGAGACTCCCTCAAATGTGAAGCCAAATGAAGAGGCCAAGGGGCAGGTATGACCTTAGTCTTGGGATGCATGGCCAGAGTTTCAGCACAGAAACACAAAAATGTCATTTTTATAGTCCTGAGCAAATCAATCACTGAAAAAAGAACTTAAAAGTTATTTATAGTCCAATAATAAACCTTGAGCATGCCACAACTGTAAAAGTTGTAGGCATGACCGGGAAAACCCACCAATTGCTGCAGAGAATGGAGTGTCACACAGAAAGGAGGTGCTTACATCTTTCTTGGTATTCTGTCCAACTGAATAATCTGCTTTTATATTTGGGGCCAATCTGGAAATTACAGCTGCTAATAAAAGCAGAGATGTTTATTCTGCTTCTGCCACTCCATCACTCAACTAGAGCTGAGCACTAAAGCGACAAAAGGTCCTTAAAAGCTGGGGGGGAGTGGGAAGAACCAAGAAAATAAATAGCTAAACCACTATCAGGATAATGAGTAAATGACAAGAAATATGAAGAGTTTTCATATTCTTCTTTAGAATTAATTACCTATTTGTTTCTGAGAATTTATTTATTGGTTTCTGAGAATTTAATGTAATTTGTGATTCAGGCTTGACACAAGGAACCTTGTAGGACATACAGGGGAACAACTGAGGTGAAATCAGCATGAGTTTTGCTGGGAAGAATAAGTACAACTAGCAAAATAATAGGAAAAGACCATTCAGAACCAAGTTGGAAGGTTCTACCAGGGGTATCACCATTGACTACATGAAAGGTATGCCCTTGCCCCAACTCCACCACATGTAAATACCTTATGACTTAAAAGAAGGAAAAAAAGGGGTGGAGTTGTGGCTCAGTGGTAGAGCATTTGCCTAGCATGCACAAGGCACTGGGTTCGATCCTCAGCACCACGTAAGTGTAAAATAAAGATATTGTGTCCACCTAAAAGCTAAAAAATATTTTTAAAAAAGAAGAAAAAAAGAAAGAAAGAAAAGGAGAAATAAGAAGAGGCTACAGTCCCACTGGAAAGAAAATAGTGAATTTTAATAGTCAATTATTCTCAAATGTCTTCCTAAAACATTCCCTTGATTAAATTTAGATATGTATCTATCAGCAAATACAACTATCCATCAATCTACCTACCTTCCTGCTGCTATACTGTGAATTTGAAATGTTCCCCAAAGGCTCTTGTGTTAAAGGCTTTGTCATCAGCTTAGTACTATTGGGAAGTGAAGGAAGCTTTAGAGGTGGAGCCTACAGGGAGGACATAGGTCACTGGGTGTATGCCCTCAAAGGGATAGTGGGACTCTATCCCCTTCCTATCTCTCCTTTTGCTTCCCTGCTATGAGGTGAACATTCTAGTCTGCAACCCACTTTTGCCATGATGTCTGTATGTATTGGGGGAATGTTGAGTACTGTGAACCTTGTGGTAATACATATTCCTACTACACAGATTTACACAAATCAGCCAATTAGCAAAAAGATGTGTGTGTGTGTGTGTGTGTGTGTGTGTGTGTTCATCCCATTTAAGGCAGTGAAGGAAAGCTATCCTGCTTGAAATTAAGGAATAAAAATGAGGACACTACTGATAAAACTAGCTATGTGCAAGGTATTCTTCTGCAAGAGTATTTTATATGTATTAATTATTTAATTTTCACAACACCTCTATGGCAGATGCTATCATTATCTCTGTTACACAAATGAGAAAACTGAGATCTGGTAGAGATATGTAAATTGCCTAAAATCACTGTTAGCAAGCAATGAGGCTGGGATTCAAATCCAGGCAGCCTGGTTCCAGAAGCCAGGTTCTCCATACCACTCCACTCCACTCCAGCCCCCTTCTAATCGATATGGAATACTGGTTAGAACATTAGAAAATAATTGTTTCCATCTAGAATTAAAGTGAAGTTTGATTTTCAGGATCACTTCTAATAAACAAAGGGCAATGTTCTCCTTACTGAAATCCAAAGGGAGAAATTAGGCAGAGTGTTCATGAAGTTACTCATTCCTGACAATCTTATATCAAATTACACTAGTCAGTATACTGAGTCAGTATTTTGGAAAAAGAGAAGACAATTTGTGGGAAGCCACAGGGGAGGCCATGTCACAATTCATGATGAATGTCATATATATACAGAACTGCTTTCCCTCATAATTCAGTTTCTTATTATGTGATTTTTATACCTACAATTTATCCAATTAACCACACATGTCCTTATATTATGGCAGTATCTTTATAACTATAATCCAACAGCAAAAAATATACAACATCCACAAAATCCTCAGTAATATGTTTCTTGCCTTTGACTGTATTTCGGTGAAAATCTGTAGAAAATAAATCTATTTGGATATTTTTTTTATTTATATTCTACATTGTTCCAAACAAACATGAGATACAGTGTTTTTATGCAAAGTTTGTAAACAAATACATTTTAAAAATCTATATATTTATGCAATCTCACCATAGATGAGGTACTGGCTAAATATGCTACATGTTAGAATTCATATTGGACATCATATTCATCTTCAAGCTGCAATTTTTTCCCCATTTTTCTTTGTCAAAGATTTTTGGAAATGTTATGCTAAAAATAACAGACTTTTAATGTGAGTAACAGGTTAACAAAATGAAAGTTGCTATAGAAACAGAATGCACACTTCAGAAAATGGATCTGCAAGGAAAAGTGATATTTATCAGCTGCAACAAATTGGCAAAAGCTTCTAATATATATCCTATAGTGTGATGCAGACAGCTTTGGCACATGCTAATGGCAATATTTCCTGATTTTTCTGAGTTTTAAGATTGTATGCAATCAAGGATGTCCAGTTAAGAGACAGAAGGAAGAAAAGATGGCTACTTCATGGATTTCTGCAGCAGCATTAATAAAAGTGGATCTATTATAGCAGGCTTCTCCTGTCTCTTTAATGTTGTACATTATTTTGATGTCTTAACCATTAGTATTTGCAGGGTTATCAGAATCATTCACATCAACAGGGAAGAGCCCCCAAATTCCTTAGAATTATCATTTGCATAGGGTTTGGTGTGCTCAGTTTGCTCTAGATAGTAAACATACAGTGTACTTAAAGAAAACTTTAATGATTAGACATCTCTTGTTTAACTATATTATTAAGGGATATTTTATTTATTATTGCTCTCCCACTGCAACTTGTGACTGAATATTGCCACAGTTTGACTATATTCTATTAAAGAGGAACAAATAGCAGTTTTGATAGCATGCACCACTCTGCTTTTATAGCCTACATTTTTTGTACAATAAATCCAGACACTTTACAATCATTAAGAATATATAAGAAGAACCGGCTCCATAACATCTCTCCAGAGCTCAACCTATGTTATAAAACAAGCCACTATAGAAAACACACACTCAGGCTTAGTTATCTAAAAGCCAAAAACCCCTGTTGTAAATAAGTTATTTCTGGTAGGAAATTCATAGGCAGTTTGCATTAAATGTTTTGTTCCTTTGATCCAGATGGTTGTTACTTCTTCTGCGCTCACCTCCTCCAAATTACAATTTGCCCTCTTTCTCAGATCATTAATAATATAGCCTCTGGTAAGTGCACAGGACTTAAATGAGAATGACTATATTGCAGTTGCTAGGACCCAGCTGGTTTATGCACTGATATTATGTAAGGCTGTAACGAGGCAGACTTTTCCTTCCCCTCATACATCTGGAAGCATTTCTCCAAGGAATTTCAAGAGGATTTTGATGAGTGCTGCTCTGGACTTCACTGAAGTTGCCATGGGACTCCTTTATATCCATCTTGTCTCCCCTGCACCTGGCTCCTCCTGCATGAGAGAGGAGTGATGATAACAAATGGGGCTGTTTGGGCCAGACCAACAGGAGGAAAGCTAATAGGCTCAGACTTAATTGCTTTCCTACCTGCAACTGCAATTTCCTTCAAGATAGGGGAATGGTTCTCTGGAGAAAATGAAATCAAGATAGATCAGGATGATCTTCCAATCTTATGGAATTCTGGACTTGAAATATGACAAATGGTCTTTCTGTTTTCCCTGACCCTAAAGAGCAGTCCTAACAACTCAGGAGGGTCATGTTCAGAAGTAACAATAGCTGATAAGGATTGAGCCACATTGGAGATTATTGGATCTCCAGTGTTTATTGAGTCTTGGCTGTCTGCCAGGCAATTCTGCTTTATATCATATCTTAGCTCAATCCATTTTACCAACAGCTCTGTGAAGAATTATCCTTAAAATAATTAATGGATTCTTTTTTTCCACCCCAATTCTTTTCAATACTGGTTCTGTTTCCTGTTGAACACAGAAAAAAATTCAGAACTCCTGAATTCCCTTTTTCCTTCTCTCGTGTTTTAATGCCACACCTTTCTCAATCAAGAACTCTATTTATTCCTTTTCATAATGTTGCTATGAAACTAATAATTTTAAATCTCTCTTTTTATTGTTTTTAATCTTTCAATTTAAATCGGGAGTCAATACGGTTGAGCCTAGACAGAATTCAGCAAACCCATCTGTAAAAAGCTAGATATTACTTTAGGTTTTGCCAGCTACATGGTCTCAATCTTAATGATTAGACCATGTTAGAGTCTTCTGTTAGAGTATGCAAAAGCAGCATAGATAATACATAAAGGAATGGGTATGTTTGTGTTCCACTGAAAATTTACTTGCAGAAGTAAGAGGTCTGCCCGTGGATTCTTCCTTTGCCGAGCCTTGGATTATCAAAACAAAACAAAACAAAAAAGGAAAATTGCAGGGAGGTAGTGGAGGAGGCGAAGGGATAGCCCTAATTAGTTTCTAGGACCACTTTTTTAGCTGTGTGACCTTGGGCAATTTTATTTCTGAAGCTTAATTACTTTATCTGAAAGACCAGAGTGATAGCTTTTTCTTAGTATTATTGTGACATTAAAAAGAGAGAGAGTTTTCCTCCTGAGCTTTTCTTTCAGTTTGGTTAAGACTGATGATTTACAACATTTTTGGCATTTGTTTACATAATGAGATAGAACCAAAGATAAAGCCTTTGTTTCCTTTACTACCATCCAGAAATTCAAAGAGCATTGGTCCTATCTAAGGGAATAAAAGAAGGCTTCAGGTAGGAACCATTCAAGGCCAACCTTGAAGGAAGAGTGGAATTTTTTCAATTAAATAGCAACAGAAGAACATTCCAAGTGGAGATGTCTGCAGGGGCAAAGAGATAAAAGCCTTATAAAAATGTATAGCTCAGACTTAATTGCTTTAATTGAATTTTGAAAAATATCCCAGTATAGCTAGAAGACATGATGAGATAAGGCAAGGTAGATACTGATTGACCCTACCTGATCCTTCCTCCTTCCTCATAGGTCTGTGATTTTGTCCAGGGCAGAAATGTAGCCAGCTAAAAATATACCATCCTCTAGACTCCCTTGTAGTTACAGGTGATCATGTGATATAGTTTTACTTAATGAGATGTAGGTAGAAGTTTCTGGAAAGAACCTCTTTTCCAAACAAATAGAAAACATCTCTAAATAAGAAAGCTTTCTTCTGACCTGAAATGTGGATGTGACATTTAGAGATTCAGCAACCCATTTGCAACCATGAAAACAAAAGCCACATATTATCAGTGACAGGAAAACAAAAGGAGCCTGTGTTCCCTGTGACAATATTGAAACACCACATCATCCCTAATTACCTATTTCCAGACTTTGGCTATATGAGAAAATAATAGTTTCCTTATTTGTTTAAGCCACTGCACACTATGTCTTCTATTGTTCACAACTGAACAAAATACTCATTGATATACAATGGAGTTAGAAGTGGCAGGAAAGTTGCTGAACAAGACAATTAGGTGCATACAGTTAAGAGTCCCAAACATTATACAAGTTGAATATCCCTAACACAAAATCTGAAATGCTCCAAATTCTAAAATATTTTGAGCACTTACATGATGCCACAAGTGGAAAATTTCATACGTGATCTTATGTGATGAATCACAGTCAAAATGCAGGCACACTAAAAATACTGTATACACCTATATGTATAAAGTATATATGAAATAGAAATGAATTTTCTGTTTATTCTTAGACACATCCCCAAGATATATTAAAATATTCCAAAATCTGAAATATGAAACAATTCTACTCCCAAGCATTTTGGATAAGAGAGACTCAACCTGTATTAAGGTATTTAGATGCAATCTTGTGAGAAAAATATTGAAAGTTTTTAAACAAAGGAGAGATATTAAGTAATTTATTTCACAGGAGATAATTAAGCTCTAAGTATAAGACAGGTACTGCAGAGAACCATGCAGACAAATGAAAATAGCGACAAAGAGACAAATTAGCAAATACAATTACAGGCATACTTTATTGTGCTTCACAGATATTACATTATTTACAAATGGAAGCTTTATGGCAAACCTGCATAGAGAAATTTCAGATGATCATTAGCACTTTAGCAATAAATTATTTTTTAATTAAGGCATGTACATTGCTTTTTTTAAGATATAATGCTATTGCACACTTAATAAACCATTTATAGTGTGAACAGAACTTTATATGCACTGGTAAGCCAAAAACTTCATGTGACATACTTTATTGTGATATTTGCTTTGATGCAGTGGTCTGGAGTGGTACCTGCAAATATCTCCAAGGTATACCCATATTATAAATAACGGTGTCTTATGAAGGAAATAAATGGTTTCATTGAAGAGTAATCAGAGTGGCCTACTTTAAATATGGTAAGAATGTTTCTTAGGGCAAGTAACAATTGTGCTCAGACTTTAAAGATGAGAAGAAATTGGTCATGCAAATACTGATAACAGTATTCTAAGCAGAAGGGCCAGAATTTGCAAAGGCACTGAAGCAGGAAAGAGTTTTGCAGCTTATAGGAACTTTAAGAAGCTCAGTGTGACTGGAGCTTATTACCCAAATAAGGAGTCAATGGTTTGAGGTGAGGTTGGAGAGGTACGCAGGCCCTTATAGGGCTATGGTAAGGAGTTTAAATGGAACAGGAAGCCATTGAAGGGTTTTGAGCAAGCAATATGATCCAAGTCATGTTTTAAGAGTGTTCTTTATATGGTGTAGAGAATGGATGAGAAAGGAGCAAGAGTACAATGGTGTAGGCCAGGTAACATTTGTTGCAGTCATCAGGGTACAAGATGATGATGGAATTTGGGTGCCCTCTTCTAAGGTGGTAACTCTAGAGATGGAGTTGTGTTGCATTAATATGATTTGCTGTATGGAAAGGACATAAAGGGTTAGGAAAAAGGCTGAATCAAGGGTGACTGTCTCTGAACTGAGTTTCTGGATGGAAAGTGAGACCACTTATTAATAGATGGGAAAATCTGGTGGGAGGGGACAAAATTTGCATGGGAAATTAATTGCTGTGTTTTAGATGTGTTAAGTTTTCAATGTCTCCCCAGACATCTAAATGAAAGCATCAAGTACACTTGGATATGTGGGATGTGTGAGTCGGAGATTTAGAGAACTCCTCTGGCTGGAGATAAAATTATGACTCATCAGCAAAATGATGGTATTTTAATCCAAGAGGCGAGATGAGCTCATTTTGGAAGATTGCATAGAAAAAGAAAAGATATGGGGTTTGTTTGGGAAAGGTGAAGAATAGAAGAAAGAAGAGAGAAGACGAGATAAACACATAAGATAGCTCACTGGGAATCCACAGAAATTGAAACCTGATTCAGTTGCAGGGATGAGCAAGTCAAAGATTGCTCTGAGGTTTCCCCTTGCTTGATTGACTGAATTCTTATATTCTTAATCAGTATGTGATATACAGAAGGAGGAGGACATTACAGGGTGAGATAAGTTTGATTTTGGTGTTGCAATGATAATCATCAGATAGGCTGAAAACCTGGGACTGCTGGTTGATGCTTTTTAAAAATTGCCTCCCCGCTTCACCTAAACCTGAAGCAAATACTCAGGTGTGGTGTTTAATTGTTTTTGATGCTGGTAGGAAGGTGGATAAAATGTCAAAAATAGACATGTGGGTTGTAGAAGGCTAAGAACCTCCATGAGAATGGCAAGGGGGATTTCTTTTGCCGAGAACAATCCTTGGTCCACGTTGGTTGTGTCATCCACAGTGGAATGTCCTGGGGGTATCTTTTACTTCATGTGAACTACCTTTATAGAAACTTGACTTTTCTAGTTCTGTTGTTCTTTCTGTGGATCATATCACTGTTTAAATGGAATTGCTAAAATCCTTGGATCCTGCAGACTGTGTTGATAAGGGAACTAGAGATGTTACTACCAGAAAGCTAAGGTAACAAGAAGAACAACGTTATTTTAAATAAATAAATAAAACTGTGGTTAGGAGTGAAGGAAGAAGTGTTTCTTTCAGTGAAACATGTCAATTGGCTCCTTGATTCTACATAGTTTGACATACTGGACTGGATATTAGAAATGGTCACAGTTCTAATTTCCTGGTTGCTTCTGTTGCTTCAAGCTGAAGGGCTGAAGATACCTGAGGTCTTATAGTAGAAAATGAAATTACAAAATCCAGTCTGGGTAGTGCCGGAAATTGAGACCAAAGCTGTTTGTTGGCAGAAATTGGGGCTGTCTCGCATTTTAGATGTGTGTAAGGGGAAGTGAAAATTAAGCAGAGAAAATTCTGTGGCTCTATTTTAGATATTTTCAGAAGCAGCAGATTTTTGTAACAATAAGCATTTCATAACTATGAGGTTTTAAACGTGGCAAGGACCTGGGGGTGATAAAGACAAAATTAAGTAAACTTTAGTCTTCACGGATCTTACCTGAAAAGGTGGATAAAGAAAAACTAGGTCCACATTAGTTTTAATTATAAATAACTATGCTTTAAATTTTGTGTACTAAATATTTTCCTTTACTGTCAGCTCTGACCTTAGAGCTCAAAGATTTGTGCAAACATATTAGGGTTTTTTTAATGAGATAGCCATTCAAAAATAATTTTTTCATTGAACCAGACACTTTTTTAAAATATTTTTTTTAGTTGTAGTTGGACACAATGCCTTTATTTTATTTATTTTTATGTGGTGCTAAGGATCAAACCCAGCGCCTCGCACGTGCTAGATGAGCGCTCTACTGCTGAGCCACAACCTCAGCCCCTGGACCAGACACTTTTTAAGTGAACATAAAATGGGTTTCTATGACATATAAAACATCCATTGATTAAGGGGTACAAGAAACAATTTCCTTTTGAAACTTCCACTTGGAAGATAAAGGTTTGGTTGCATAGAAGCTGGCCAGGAGGGGTTTAAATGGGATTGAGAAATAGATAGCTATATGCCATCATTTTTAGGATATCTCACAACTCCTAAGAACAGTTGTCCCTCAAGTATCCATGAGGGGTTTAGTTCCAGGATCCCCCCGCTAAAGATACCAAAATCTGAAGATACTCAATCCCTTATGTAGCATGGCATGGAATTTGTATATAACTTAGGTAACCCTCCAGTATACTTTAAATCATATCTTAGATTAAATATAAAACCTAATACAATGTAAATGCTATGTAAATAGTCATTATATTGTATTGTTTAGGGGATAATGACAAGAAGTAAATACATATTCAGTAGAGATGTGATTTTTCCCCAATACTTTTTACCTTTATTTATTTATTTTTATATGGTGCCGAGGATTGAACCCAGTGCCTCACACATGCTAGGCAAGTGTTCTACCACTAAGCTACAACCCCCACCCATTTCCAAATATTTTTGATCTTCAGTTGGTTGAATCCATGGATGTAGGACTTGCCAATACAGAAAGCCAAATGTACACGAATTGAAATACATTCTGATGATGCAATTAAAATGATAAATACTTGACTTTATAATTATGGAAATAATGTTGCTTAGGAAAACCATATATGTTTCTTCAACTAAGATTAACAAGGAGGTTGTCAGCCTCTTCCAAATTAGACATCTTGGAATTGGCAATAGGGGACAAATGTATGTTTCCAACCATCTCAGAGCTAGGGAATAGGGAAGGATCTGACACATCGACAATCCTCCAAAACTTTAGTAAAAGATAGAAAAATACAATAAAAAGATTTTTGTTGTTGTTTGTTGTTTTTGTACCAAGGATTGAACTCAGGGTTGCTTAACTGCTGAGCCAGACCCCCAATCCTTTTTTATGTTTTATTTTGAGCCAGGGTCTTGCTAAGTCCTTAGAGCCTTGCTAAGTTGCTGAGATTAGTCTCACACTTGCAGTGCTCTTGCCTCAGCCTCCTAAGTTGTGGAATTACAGGTGTGTGCCATCACACCCAGCTATGAATGATTTTTTAAAGTTATACAAGGTAGGGAGATATCAAAGAATAGGAACACAGTAGTTAGGAAAATAAGTATCAAAGTGATTTAATAGAAGTCAAGTAGTCTTGTACTGATAGCCTGTATTTGTCTGCTCAGGCTGCCAACACAAAGTATCAAAGACTGGGTGTGTTAAAAAAAAAAAAACAGACATTTATTCCCCCATGGTCCTGGAGGCTAGAAGTCCAAGATCAAAGTTCTGGTTGATTTAGTTTCTGGTGAGGGCTCTCTTCCTCACTGGTAGATGTCTGCCTTCTCCCTATGTCCTCGCATGGAATTTCCTCAAGTGCTCTGAGGGTAAAAAAATAAAGTGAACTCTCTAGTGTCTCTTCTGATCTGGTTGCTAATCCTTTCAGGTCAGGGCTATATACTAAATGACCTCATTTAAGCTTAGATACTTCTTAAAAGGTTTTAACTTCAAATATAGCCATTCTGGGCATTAGCCTTTTAACATATGAATTTGGAGGACACAAACATTCAGTCCATAACATGGCCCAAAAAGGGAGTGGGTAGACGAGCAGTCTTACTGGGAGACCGTGAAGACAGGGCAGGTTAAAGTGTCCCAAACATATTAGATGTTTGGGTTAGCTATTAGAAACAGAAGCCCCTCTCCCTCTCAACCATTCATTTGGCAAAGGAGGCCTGAGAGTGGGCATGAGAGACTATAAGATTAAATGAGAAGATGGTATGAGGCCAAACAGTGGCCTGGCTGAGTCCACCACTAACCCATTCTAGGTCTCACTGAGCCTAAGATCAGTGTATCATGGACCTCTTACCTGGAGACCAGTGTCACTTGGAGAAAGTGACAGGAAAAAAGATCTTGGCAGGACCACACAGAACCTTCAGGTAGGAGGGTTTCCATTCTCAAAATGAACGTTTAAGAAGACAAGCAAACAGCAAACCTCAAACATTCTAGTTTCTAGGAATTACTTGGGTGAGAGGCACCTGTTACATAACAGAGGCCATTTTAAAATGTCTATACATGGTGTTCACAAGTATACAAACATTAACACAAAAAGAAGTTTGGCAACCACATCTTGGGCTGAAAATTCCTTTGTTGTGGGGAGTTGTCCTGTGTATTGCAGAATGCCTAACGACATCCCTAGTTTCTACCCTCCAGATGCCAGTAGTACTGCTCTCCAAGTTGTGACAACCAAAATGTTTCCAAACATAGCCAGTGTTGAGAACCACTGACCTAAAGAGAGGGCTTCTAGTGGCTGAATAGAGACAATTTGTCCATCCAAATAATATGACAATAATTCCTACCGTTAACTGAAACCGTCATAAAGTGGTAAGTCCATGATAATGCTGAAAAGGAAATGTAATATAATATGTCACAAGAAAAAGTCAAGCCAATGTGAGTCAGATTCTCACAAAAAATATGGGAGGGTTAGCAAATTGTTCAACTAAAGAAAAAAGCTACAAATCATTATTGAATTTTGTAATGCATTCCTCTCACTGGATATATCAAGAAGTTATTGTACTCTGCCTGAAATGTCACACATCCACATACCTATAAATGATTCAATGCTACAAAAATATCAAATCTTGGGTCATGGTATGAATTAAGAAATGTAACTCAGACAAGCCTGAAGCCTGAGTCCTCTGGGAGATTATTTGGAGAAATTGACATCTGCTTTGTTGGGTCTTGCTGTAAACCCTCAAATATGCCCTGGTACTTTTATCTAATTATTTGCATATGACAGTAGCCAGGGTCTCCCGTAGGAAACCAGGAGAGTGTCAACTCAGGCAAGGGGAGCCTCTCCTGCTACGTCTCCTTAGTTCTGCACCTCTGGGAGGAACTTTGGGAGACTGATGACATTCTATGTCCAGTGGGGAGTATAATGTATTAACTTCTGCTTTCTATAGGTACTTCTATATGTTTTCATGTCTGTTTCCATTGCAGAAACTTTATATCTTCAATAATAGTGTCTATTGATATCTTTCTGTCAATCACATCACTGTCCTGTTGTGACCACTGAGCAGGTGCTTTTTGAATTTTCTCTGCCTTTATTCCATCCTACAGTGTTGTGTATTAGACATTAGGAAATGTAGAAATGAAACTTAAATTGGCACCTGTCTCCTGTATTTCCCTTTGGTTTTTCTCTTCCTTTTATCTTTTGGATGCATCAGAGGACCCCTGTGTAGTCCATTGCTTTCTTTAGATTCCCTTTTCTTCTTCTTTTTTAAATTCCTCTTTAGTTTAATTTCTTACTATATTATAAGAATTGCTACAACTTCTCACTTTTTAAAAATATTTTATTTTTTAGTTGTAGATGGCCTCCATACTTTTATTTTATTTATTCATTTTTATGTGGTGCTGAGGATCGAACCCAGGGCCTTGCACGTGTTAAGCGAGTGCTCGACCGCTGAGCCACAACCCCAGCCTACAACCTCTCACTTTTCTTGAATGCCATTTAGAACCCCTGACCATGAGATTATAACCACATTCTACCTAACTTAAATATGATGTTGTTAAGTCTAGGGTACTTTTATTTCTGTTGCTAACATTTCACTTTTAGAAACTCCAAGACGACTGTCTCATTCCAATGTTCCTGTCAGCTTGTGTTAAAAACTCTATTGTTCTTGTTGGTAAAAATTGAGCCCAATATGCAGATATGACATTGTCAGTAAAAAATGTCAAGAATGTGTCAAATATTTAGTAGAATGAGAATTTCTACATAAATAGGTACATTGCCTCCAAACTAGATAAAGAGATGATATTAAGGGATCAGGGACTATTTATGAAGTCATAATTACTGAAATGCTTTTTATTCTGTATTGTTTGATTGATTGATCGATTGTACCAGGGGTACATAACCATTGAGCCACATCCCATTTCTTTTCATTTTTTTTATTTTTGAAACAGGGACTCACTAAGTTGCTTAGGTCCTCACTAAGTTGCTGAGGCTGGCTTTGAACTTGTGATCCTCCTGCTTCAGCCTCCCGAGTTGCTGGGATTACAGGTGTGCACCACCATACCCAGCTTTAATACTGTTTTAAGTGTATATTTTGACAGAACTTCAGGCCTATAGAAAAGTTGCTAAAATAGTACAAAGAATCCTCATACACCCTTCCTCCAAGATGGCATGGATTTTAACATTTTCCCTGTTTATACAAAGAATTTTAAATGAAAGACAAGGGAGAAACATGAGGTGCTCTTAAGATGTGCAAACTATGACCTCAAATATGACACCCCACGCCCTCCTCAGAAAACCCCTTCCAGTTGCACAGTTAGACCTCTGCAGCTTCCTAGTTGCTCTTGTCCTCTTACATCAGACTGCACATTTCCACCAACTTTCTTTTTTTCCTTTATTTTGTTTATTTATTTTTATGTGGTGCTGAGAATTGAACCCAGGGCCTCGCACGTGCTAGGCAAGTGCTCTAAAACTGAGCCACAACCCAGTCCCTTTCTTTATTTATCTCTCAATACCTTGCCTGCTATTCAGTATCCAGTACATTGTAAATGCATTCAGTGGGTATGGAACAATTTTTTTTTTCTTTTATGGGTTTTGGTTTGCCATTGTTTTTGTTGTTCTAGTGGTGGGCTGCTCCTGAAACAGATGCTCCCTTTTATCCACAAGTTCTTCCATTAACTATAGACTTTTAGACAAACAAAGCCATAGCTGAGTCTCCTAGATCCCAGAATCTGTGAGGATGGTGTAAGAGAGAGTATGTGGGCACTGGAAGCAATTTTTGTTCAAGACAGAGCAAAAGTTTGATAGTGCTAAAGAAAGCCTATTTAAAAGGCAGTTTAGCATAGGATAGTCAAGTTTAAAAAGTGTCACAGATCACCATATGTTTAAAATAGGGTAGTGTTGCTGGTTAACTAAGAAAAAAGAAGGTTGGAATATTCAACAGTGAACTTTTAATCTGGTCAATACAGCTCAAATTGTGGCATGAGAGCCAGTTGTTTATACATTCAGACATTCAAGTATAAAAATATTGAGAAAAATAGTATGGGATCTAGCTGATGAAATCATGGACTAAAGAAGTGACTGGAACACAAATAGGAATGCCAGAAAAAGAAGATGTAGCCATCTGTTTTAGTAGACCTCTGTTATAATCATAGCTTCCCATCATCTTTTGAAAAGCCTTTGTATATTTGAGGAAAAACCTCCACCTCATGAGTCCTGCCTCCACAGTATTGAAATCTGAATTCCAGTGCCCAGCCCCCTTTGCAGCAAGCAATGTTACTGAGACTCCATGAATCACATATAACTTGGAGACTTAAATTTGGAAATAAAAAAGCAAACAATCTTGGCATGGACTTACTGTTTGTGCCAGTACAGATAATAGCCAAAGCATTTCCAAACTTGAGTTCCTGATGCAGAAGTAGCATTGTGGCTGGCAACAGTAATATCTGCAGTAGACAAATTCTGGGAATTTAGTGGTTAACGGGGACAGCAGAGGTGGTTTTTCCTAAGGCCATGAAATAGGGTTTTGACCATTTGTCTAGGAAATAATTAGTTAAGTTAGCTAATACCTTTATCTTTATATGTAAATCTATTTTAGAGTTGAAACAACCAATGGAGATTGTCATTCACAATTGCCTTATACAATACAATATTATAGATATCCTCCACTTAGTTCTTCTGGGAGGCAAGTAATCAACAATAAATTTTGGAGCAGCAAAGAGATAAAGAATAAATATAGTCTTTGAAAAGAAGACACTGAAACTCAAATGGAGTAAAAGCATTGTTGGGGAGCTCACATTTTGGTTGACTCCTCAGCTTTTACCTCACACCAGACTTTGAATTCATAGTCTACCCTTTGTAGGAATTTCCCAAAACAGAGCCAACTCTTCCACACATGATTAAAAGTGGATGTTTTCATTGAGGATTTCAGAAGTGTTTCATTGTTCCAATGTTAAAATGTTATACCATGTTCCTGTTAGATACCTCTATTCTTTTCCCAAGGCCTTATCTGGGTGGGAAAGGGGATGGATTTTAATATCAAGAACATAGGATTTTTCTTTTCATTACATTTTAAAAGTGGAGAGTGCCTTGAAAATAGATTTCCCATTGGAGTACATATTTACAAATACATTAAAGTATACAGGAAACTTATACTTAACAAATGCCTTTCTTTCAAAGATTTGGGGAAAAATCTTTCAAAATTTTCTATCAACTGTCAGTGGTATTCATGATATAGAGAATACTTTTTTTCTTATTTTTATTTTAGTTGTAGTTGGACACAATACCTTTTATTTTATTTATTTTTATGTGGTGCTGAGGATTGACCCAGGGCCTCACACATGTTAGGTGAGCGCTCTACCACTGAGCCCCAGCCCCAGCCCCACTTTTTTTTCTTATTTTCATTTCTTAAATGAGAACAATAAGTACAAAGAAATTTTGAGTGAGAAAGCAGAGTTTGTTCTTTGTCTTCTTTTTTTTAGTACGTGTGTGTGTGTGTGTGTGTGTGTGTGTATTTGTGTATGTGTGAAGTAGGGATTGAGAGGTTATGTAGATGCATTTAAGTGGCCATGGGCCAGTATACTTTCTGTGACTTCTGGAAATTCTCCCAGTTATTTAAATGTTCCATGGTAATAGGCTTGCCTATCACAGCCCTCCAAAAGAGCAGACTCTGGTCCTTTATAGGAGCCAGAGAGTGTCTCTTTTTCCTGGAGCTGACTACCTCTATTTGTTTTCATTAGTGGAAATGAAAACAAATGGAGTTCCTAGGTGCCCTAAGCAGAAGGGATGCTATGCCCCCCATTGCTGCTGCCTGCAGACTTCCGAGCTCATTCAGAAACATTACCAAGAGAGGAATGCTTCTGTCATGACTATCTCCTTCAGGGGCTTGGGCACATTCTTCTGAATTATTTCAGAAGAGGAGACTGCCAACCAATCAAAACACAGCACCAATACTAGCTTATTTTCAACCAAATAATAGCTTTGTAGATTTGGTCTTTCCAGATCTTGTGGTTCCTAAGCTGCTTGCCTCTTCAGCCTGAATTTAGCCACCATCTTCATATTACACTGAATCCCTGCTGCTGTCTTTGGAATTTTGTGTGAACTAAAGATCTCAGAAATAGCTGCAGTTAATTGTTGGAATTTGTGTTTACAAAAGTTCCTTTCCTGTTTTGCAAACTTGGGCTCAGTTCTGCAGCATTGCAAAGCTGCTTCCTCTCAGCAGATGTTCTGCCTCTCACTGGCTATGTTATTGTCTGCACTAATTTGTCTCACCCTGATATCCTCTTCCACTACATAGTCTGGAAATGCAATTTCTCCTCTCCTCTATACAGGCGTTTCTACTAGTGACTCGTCCACTGCTTTAGTCCACAAACCACAGCTACCAAGTTCTTCACTGTCCTCTCTATTGAGGTTATTTCTGCTTCCATGGCTTTTCACAGTTGGACACTAAAAGTAATGATGGCTAAAGGCTTCATTTTTTTCTTCTGACACCACCTCCCCATGCTTAAGCTTTTCTGTCACAGTGGGAGACAGTATCATGAGAAAAATTCCATCAGCTAGCAAGGTCATCTTCAAGTAATAATTGGCCCTTTCCACTCTTCTGTTTCTTTAGTATTTAAAGTAATCACTATATGCTGCTGAAACATGTTTCATCTTTATAATCTTATTCTTTTTTATAGTCAAATGCTTGGTCCTATATTTAATCTTAGCTCTTGTATTAGTATCCTCACAGATCATCACATCCAGGGCCTTAATTCAACATAGGTTTATTGAGAGGCAAGGAAACATTAATTGAGAAGTCGTTTCTGGATAGACTTTCCTTTTGTCCATATTCTTAGGCCTCTTGAGTAGTATTTTTTGTTTTACCAAGATAATTAAGTCCTTTTCTAGTTTTCTTCCAAAGCATTGTGTGTTCAGATCCCTTTTTTTGGAGGGGTCCTGGGAGGGTCAAGGATAGGAATGAGAAGAGGATGAGAATATGATTTAAAGAGGGTGGTTATCTGAGACAGGTCATAGCTCTACAAACTGGATGTCAGGGGACTCTAAGTTTACCTATGGAAGGTTGTGAAATTTGGCAGTGTATTATAAATCAAGGGTTTTCCTTGGCTAATAAACTGTCTCTTACATTTCTATACCAAGCAATATGTCTGAGGGTATGGGGAATACAAAGATGTGAAGATGAAGTCTCTTTCTTTACCCATTTGTTGCAATGCTATAGTTTGAGTGTGTTCCCCAAAGTTTCCTGTGTTAGAACCCTAATTCCTCATTGTGGTAGTATTGGGAGATGAAGCCTAGTGAGAAATGTTTATATCATGTGATTGGAGCCTTCTTGAATGGATTAATGTCTTTCTTGAGTAATCGAGTTCTCATTTTCATGAGATTTGACTATGTACTGTAAACACAAGGTTTTATAAAGCAAGTTTGGCTTCTTGGTCATTTACTTGCTTCTCTTCTTCATGCTTCTACTTTCCTTCCACTTTCAGTCATGAGTTGAAGCAACAAGGGGTTCTGATCAGATGCAGCTGCCTGATCTTGGACTTTCCAACCTCTAGAACTGTAAGCCAAAAAATTGCTCTTCATAAATTTCTGTCTTGATGTTCTGTTATAGCAACAGAAAATGGACTAAGACATGCAGGTTCCCATTCTGACTGGGACCTCCTCCCTCTTCAGCATCCACCTGCCCTGATAAGCCTACAGCAGCTGCAGGAAGTGGCCAAGAGTCAGGAGGGTCAATGTGCCTTCACCAACCATCAAGTAAAGATATCAACATATTTTCTGAAGTTCAGTGGGGTTCTAAATACCTCAGGGTCTCTTTTCCCTTCTCTCTATGTATTTGAGCAGTTCTGAAGCCTTGGTGTACATTAGAATTACTGGGAAACTTAAAAAATAAACATAACAAAGAAGGGGTTAAAATGGTAAATTTTGTGTTGCATATATCTTACACAATTTTTTTAAAGTAGCAGATCTTCTATCCTGAAGGAGATGACACATAACTCACTACCCCTCAGTGTGGGATACATATAGTGACTTTCTTCCAGGAGAAAAGGAAAAGGAATATGGAAAGAAGGAAAAGGGAGTAACTATGCAATGGAGAAACCTGACAAACTTCAGTGAGGTTGTGAACAATATCAATGATGATAAGTCATCTTGATAGCATGCACTATTAATTGACATGTTACAAAGAGTGCAGCACTTTACCTAAGGTCTTTCTTTCCAAAATCTATAATCCAAATAAGATCATGAGAAAAACATCAGAAAAGTCCCAACTGAGGGACAGTCTAGTAAATACCAAACCAGTAGTCCTCAAAACCATCATCATTTAAAGCAAGGAAAGTGTGAGAAATTGTCACAACCAAGAGGAATCTAAGGAGACATGACTAAATATGAGGTGGATGGGATACTGATACAGACAAAAGACAATAGGGAAAACCTGAGGAAACCTGAATAAAAATGGACATTATTTAAAAGTAAAGTATCAGTATTGGTTCAATAATTGTCTTAAGTGTCCCTTACCAATGTACGATAGGGGAAACTGGGTGTGGGTGAAACAGAATTTCTCAATACTATTTTGCAATAATTCTGTAAATCTAAGGCTATTCTAAAAGAAAAGGTTTATTAAATAAATAATATGCTTAAATCTTATCCTTGGGAAATAGAATTCACATCTTTAGGTGTGGAGTCTGGGCAACTATATTTTATAAACTCTCCTGGTGATTCTGACTCACAGTGTTAATTCAAGATTCAGTGGTTCATCTGGTCCTGCCCCCTGCCGGTCAAGATTCTGATGTTAGCCTGCTGTTTTACTTCACCTGCTTTTTCCTTCCTCAGCTCTTATAACTAGATTTATTGATGGGCCTCATATCTTGGCCCAGTTCCAAACCATTTCCTCAATCAAATCTGAACAGGCTTAGAGATCCACTTTATCATGGGAGCAAGCTCAGGTTGGAGCTGGACATTTTTTTGTCTGTATCTCATTCAGGCTCAGGACAATATTCGATATAGATGGCCCCTCTCTATCAGCAAGTGCACATCTTAAGATTTAAACAATCAGGGATCAAAAGTAGTTGGAAAAAAAGCAACAGTAATAATCTGTATTTCATTGTACTTAGTAACAGGAAAAGAGGAAAATATGTTTTGTAAATTATCATTCTCTATATCAAGCTTTCTCAACTTTCACATGGGTTGAAGTATTAAAAAATTCATAAGCACCAGGAAAAAAAGTATTTGGAAAAAATTGCATCTGTACTAAACATGTGCAGACTTTTTCTTGTTATTATTCCTCAAACAATATAGTATAATAACAATTTACATAACATTTGCATTGTATTATGTATTGTAAGTAATCTAAAGATGATTTAAACTATATGCAAAGATGTTCCTAGGTTATATGCAAATACTATGCTATTTTATATGAGACTTGAAAATCCATGAATTTCACTACCTGTGGGGAGTCCTGAAACCAGTCCCCCACAAATACTAAGGGACAACTCTATTCCCTGGCTTCTCCCAATCAAACATGACCCTGTATGGAGGAATGTGCTTCCATGTCAATTTCTTTTCTGTGGTCTTTTTCATATCAAGACTTCCTTTTGGGAAGAAGCCTTAGACCCTTTATGTGGAGGCTTGAAGATTCTGCCTCCCTTCCTCAGTAACTCAGATACTGATAAGGGTATGGAGAACTTCTAAAGTGGAAGAACCTCTAAAGTTTCCTTACTAGGCTCGATCTGCCAGATAGACCCTGAGATCTGTGACATAAACTGCCCAACTTTCTACTTCAGCCTCTGAAGCCTTTGAGTAAGGTTCTCCAGTCCATAACTGGAAGATTAAAAATGATCCTCACTCAATTGCTTCTTACCAGCCATCTTTTACTCACCATGATACATTGAGATTTTTACCCATTTCCATTATGACAGCATTCTATCAAGCCAAACATCCTTTTATACTGACAATGTGTTCCCAATGTGTCTGCTACTTATTATCCAAATGCAAGTGAGAACAACACTTTCAAATCTCGTGCTCCTTACCAAAACTTCATCTTTATCTCACACTCACCCCATTTTGCTTCATTTCATCTATAAATTCTTGTTACTCTTTCTTTTTCCTCCATTACCAATGGAATTCTTCCACTTCCTCCTTGCTACCACCAATATCACCAGGAAAATCTATAATCTTAAAAATGGAAAAAAAAAAAAAAAAAAAACAGAAATAAGAATTTAGAAGAAACAGGGGCTGAAGTTGTAGCTCAGTGGTAGAGCATTTGCCTAACATGTGTGAAGCACTTGTTTTGATTCTCAGCACCATATATAAATAAATAAAATAAAGATCCATCAACAACTAAAAAAATATACGAAAAGAAGTAAAGGACCAAAATTTAAAAAAAAAAAATAGAAGAAACAAAGCAAACACAGGAAATAGAAGAAAACTTAAAAGAGGAGAAAAGACATAATTGTTGTCCTAAAAGGGATTGGAAAATATTTTACCTGTAAAATGGAAACAAAATTTAATATGAAAAAAATGTAAAAGTAAAAAATAATCACAGAAACTAAAATCTAATAAATAATTTTTAAACATCATTAGAAAAGTCATTTTATGTTTCGTTTTTGCCTATGCTTTTGATTCTAGTTAGAAACTTGATAGGCACCCTTGAACTTCTTGCTTCCTTAAAATGAACAAATGAGACAGAGCTCCTGCTACTGGATATGTGAGGTATCTCTTGGATCCTTGACCATGTACGTGGTTGGATAGAATCTGAACAAGCCTTTGGAAGCTTCATCAGGCACAGTATTCTCTCTGTGAATGGAAACCTATGCCATATTGGAAATTTTCTGGTTAGCTCCATCTCCATACTGCTCTTGAGAGCTTTCTTACAGTTGTGCATATATGCCATTCATAAGTACTATGGAGAGAGTGGTTGAAAACAAGAATCTGAACATGCCTCTTAAAAGCTTCATCATCCACAGTGTTCTCTCTGTGAATGTAAGTCTCCCCCATGTTAGGAGTACATTGGTTACCTTCTGTTTCCATACTGATTTTGACAGCTTTCTTAGAATTATGCATATATGTATCCTTACCAAGCAAGAATGTTTTTTAATATCTTTATTTTATTTATTTTTTTATGTGGTGCTGAGAATCAAACCCAGTGCCTCACACATGCCAGGCAAGCACTCTACCACTGAGCCACAACCCGAGCCCCAAGAATGTTTGTTAAACAAAAGGTTCCAAAAAATATCTCATTATTTAAAAAATATTTAATAATAAAACAATGGTAATCATTAATAGTTAAACAGCACTTGGTGCTCAGGCATCACATAATAACATATGTAATATAGGGCCATTCATACCAGAAGCAGGTGGGTCTCTAGATCAGAATTTAAGATGAGGATTAGGAAGTTCCATTTCAGCCTTAACCCCAAATCACATTTTAAAATCAGGATTTAACCTGAGAGCCCTCTACTTGAATATTATTGGAATCAATTGTCAATCTGCTAATAAAGCCTTATTGGGGTCCTGTCTGACCCCTGACTTTTGTGTGTATGCTTCAACAAAATCCAAGATAGCAGAAAGTGAATGGTAACCCCAATGCTTAACATATCCTTCTCCTCCAGTAACTAAAAGGAAGGGTTAAAATACCAAGGCAAGTCTCAAATATGGATTTTGAAGGAAATTTTAATGATTAAAAATAAAATAAATTACAAATGCTATATTACGGATATTCATAGGCCTCTGTAGTCCACTTCCTCAGAGGCTATATTCTATATGTCCTCCCATCATTTGATCTTATCTGTATAAGATAAAAATAAAATTCTATGATTACTCACTTTATGCCAGGCATTGTATTATTTACAAATGCTATTTTATTCTATCCTGATAAAAAATACTCTAAGAGGCAAGGGCTTACTGGGGATCAATCCAGGGGTGCTCCACCACTGAGCTACATCTCTATTCCACTTATTTTGAGACAGGCTCTTACTAGGTTGCTGAAGCTGGCCTTAAACTTGTGATCCTCCTGCCTCAGTCTCCTGAGTAGCCAGGATTACAGGTGTGTACCACTGTGTCTGGATAAGAGGTAAATGTATTTATTATTCCCAATTTATAGATTAGAAAACTGAGGCACAGAGTGATCAAGTAAATTATCTATGATCTAGTCAGGGGAGGAACCCAGATTAGAAAATAGAGTGACTGACTCCAGGCCATACTCTCTTTCCCAAACTTTATGTTCATACTGTACTAGTTCATTAGTAGTTTTTTGGTTAGAGTATTTCTTCATTCCATCTCTTTATTTAGAGCTTGTTTATGAAGCAAAAACCAACCCAAGCGTCATTTCTTTCATGGAAAATCCTCTCTTTCCTCCATATTCTCATTATTTTTTTTTTACATACCCATATGACTTGGATGAAGTTCCCCAAAAGCAGGAGTAAAGATGAAGGATTGTGTGTGATTTCTGAAGGAAGTGCTCCCAGCAGAAACTGGTAAGGAAGCAGGGCATGGTGTCACGCATGCTTGTAATCCCAGTGGCTTGGTAGGCTGAGGCAGGAAGATCATGAGTTCAAAGCCAACCTCAGCAACTTAACTCAGCATGATGCTTTCTCTAAATAAAATATTTAAAGGGCTTGGGATGTGGCTTAGTAGTTAAGTGCCCCTGGGTTCAATTCCTAGTATGAAAGGAAAAGAAAAGTAAACTGCTATGGGAGTGGAGAAGTAGGACAGGGAGGGGAAGACATCCATCAAACCAAAATGGGACATTTCAGGCAAATCCCAAGCCTCAGTCTGATCCCACAGGGGAACTCTAGAGGGTCTGCCGCAGTCTGGCTGGGCACAAAATCACGAGCCACTCACAGCCTTGTAGATTCAAACAGCAATTCTTTATTCCCGAACTGTCACCGGCACTCTACACGCACGTTCTGGGAAAAATCCACACTCTCCACCGGGCTCTGAATCCCAAATACTCTCTGAATCCCACGAGAACTCAACGGGAACTCAAGGCGCCTGAGGCAGCAGGATACACCCTATTCCCAGCAGGAATCACCTTAAACCTAGAACCGCCCTAAACCCTGATCCACCCTAAACCCACCCGGATCCACCCTGGTCCTTGAGCAAGGTCACCTTTCATGCAAAGTCACTGCAAATGACCTGAGTCCACAATGGAGAGTCCTTCCTCTAAGCAACATGGGGTAGGCTGACAAGGGAATTGCCATGTGTCGTACCTACTTAGCTATGGCTCTCAGCAGGGTCAGTTATACCTCAGAGTTTCTGTTGATTTAAAGCAAGAGAACTAAAAATCTCCATACCTGCCAGTCACTGGCTTAGCATTCCTTGGAAGATATAAACTCATAAACATTTCAGGCTGTTAAGGCAAAGTAGCTAAATAGCCAAAGGTTGTTCTCTCAGAAGGACATGGAAGCTATGGGACTTTAGAAGCAAAAGAAACCGAAACTGAGGAGGGGCTCATGGAAATGGTAAAAGCAATGTGAGAGGATCAGGACAGAGCACCGACAGTGTCTGATAACCTTATAATGGAGTCTCTATAATCTATTATTTCAGAATCTCTATATTTTACCATATTACATGATGACACACCTCTGCATCTTTTTCTTTGCATCTAGCAAATGTTATTTGGATTTAATGCACCTTAATAATGAAGAGAGACCATGACCAGACTTGTAAATTCTCAATTCGTTTTTTGTTTCCTCTGAAAATTCTTCACTCCCTACCATCTATGCCGGGTTCCATTCTTGTTAATAAATCCCCAACAGCATCAACCTCTTCTGAAAGCTCCCTTTGAAATCTGATGAGTGGAAAGTGCACCCCAACAGCTATTTTCATCCTAATAGAGATGGAATATCCATATTCACCATTCTACTCTTCAAGAACCAAAGAAGTTTTCACCCTCTCAACACCATCCTTTTCCCCTTGCTGATCCTAATAGTGATAAAGAAAATTCAAGAATGACTTTGTAGGTGACTTGAGATAAAAAGCAACCAGTAAATTTGTAATGTGCATAAATGAATATCTCATTTCACAACATCAATATTGAAAGGAAGTTCTGCATGTTGAGTTGTTACCATTGCAATCACTGTGAGACAATCTGCTCATAGACTCAGAAAACCATCCTCCTTCAGTGCCTGCTCAGAGCTAGATAACATTAATGCTGAACCATTTGGCTTACATAGAATACATATAGCAAGAATGGAAATGAAGAAACTACCTGAAATTACTTGTACTATAAACATAAAATAGAAGCAGAAGATATTCCTTTATCAAATTTCTACATAATAATATCCAACATTACTGAACTTACTGTGGACAAATCCATGTATGAGAGTTAGTTAGAGATGTGTTAGTTAGTTTATCCTTATAACTACTCCCATTTTCTAAATGAAGAAACTCTGATCTGAGAACTTAAATCATGTTTTCAAGAGTAGATAGTCCAGAAGTTGTAGAGACGTAAAGATCTGAGATCTGAGATTTGCAGAAATAAGTGACTAACATCAGTATCTGATCTCAGATCCTCGTGCATGTCTAGTTCTCTACACAGGATCAGAATGTGGGGGTTCTTTAGTGAAGTTCTTTCCAAATATACAGGGCCTATTTAATATCGATATTTCAAATCATCTTGAAAATCCCACATCAAAGATATTCTTCCTCCCAATTGAACCTTAAAATACCTGAACAGCATTGAACACAAAAATTTTAAATCCCTCTTCAGAATCACCGAGCATGTACAGCTCTGCTGAACTGTTATAAGTAGATTGTTGGTGACAAAAATATAGGAATAAGAATGCATGGGGCTGGGGTTGTGGCTCAGCGATAGAGCACTCGCCTAGCATGTGTGAGGCCCTGGTTTTGATCCTAAGCACCACATAAAAAAAATAAATAAATAAAATAAAAGGGTTGTGTCCAACTATAACTAAAAAATAAAGCATCAAAGAGAACCTAACTTAAAGAAAAAAGAATGCAGGGACAATGTTTTTCCTACTAAACTGAATTATTTGGCATGCTTGTGTTTGAGAGAATCAGAATGTTTACTAAAATTGAAAACTATGCAGCTGAACCAATGTTCCAAAAGCTATAGTTAGCCATTAATTCGTGTACACATACAGAATAATATGTATAATTTTAAAATTCAGAACTTTGATTATTTTAATCTGATTTTGCCTGTATCAATCCTATTTAATTAAATGTCTAATTAAATAAGTTTCAACTGAACTATTAATTAAACTGAATGCCATTTGTTACTTAAAGCAATAATGATTTATGGTCTATATGGCTATTGAGGGTGAACCATATTTTATTTCATTTGGTATTTTAAACTTTATTTCATTCTTTCTTAGCTTAAATTTAATTACCAATATTCTGGGACAGAAAATCTTTCATGCCTCTTATGTATGGTATCAAGATGCCAGCAGGAAACAGATGGCTGGCTCAGGTTAAAATATTGAAGGAAAGCTTAATGAATGACTATTACAAAGAGGTGGGAAAGCTATAAGGGATGACATAGTACCCAAGGCAAGAAAGAGAGATCTGAGCCTATTACCTATTACCTGCTCTTGAACTGAAGGGTCTTAGGGAGCTGCTGCCAAGAGCTAGAGACCTAGGGGAATGTTTGGGATGGCTACTGTCAGGTCCTTCAAGAAGAAGGCGAAGTAGGGAGAAAACAAAAACCTCTCCACTTTGCTCTTACTCCCCCTGCCAGTCTTCCTTCATTGTTAGAGCCCAATAGGAAGCTAGAGGATAGGGAGCCTGTTAATGGTCTGCCTCTCAGAGCACAAACCAAGGACATTGGCCCACTCACTAAACAGAGTATCCCTATAGTGTAGCTATTGGGTCCCTTTATCTCTGTAACTTCCACACATAGCAAGGATTTAACAAAAGTAGAATAAATAAGTAATTTCTCTCATTATGAGAAAAAAAAGTTCATCAATGTAATCTGTAGAAAATCTTAAGAACAGAACAAGAGTTTTGTGCTATCCTATGTACATCAGTCAGATTTACCTCAAGACCCATTAAGCTGATGCTTTCTCAAAATAAGCACATGATGGAACTGGACACATTGGCACATGCCTGTAATCCCAGTGACTTGGGAGGCTGAGACAGGAAGATTGCAATTTCAAGGCCACTTCAGTAACTTAGTGAGGCCGTGTCTCAAAATAAATAATAAAAAGGGCTGGGAAAATAGCTCATTGGTAAAGTTCCCTGGGTTCAATCCCAAGTACAGCAAAAAAAAAAAAAAAAAAAAAAAATGGGCGGGGGTGATGGACCTAACTCAGGAACATTTCTGTTGTCAGAATTAAATTTAGAATCAGACATTAAGTTTATTCATTGAAACTTATTTTTTCTTTCATTTCTTCTAACTTAATTGTTGACCTTTCAAAACTATGAACCAAATTGGAGTCTTCTTTTAGGACTTTGTTTTTGCATTTTTCTGTTCACAGTTATTCTATCTATATCTGCACCTTTTCCCATACTGCTTCTCCCTTTCCCTTTCCCTTTCCCATTCAGTGGTCAAGATAATGGAAATAGAAGGTAACTCATTTGGGACAAAATCCAAGGAATCAAAGTCTACTTGCTTCTTTCATTCTGATCTGGTTAAGGTGAAAATCATTGCTGCATATACCTAGGGCCCTCACTTCCTTTTTTTGCATCTAGGTCCATATGATCTCCAAATCCCCAGCCCACCATGACTTTCTCTCATAGGAGAAAATCAGAAACCAATAAGGATGCTGCACCCCATACCCCATTCACAAATCACTAGATACTGGAGAAGGGTTCCAGTGATCTGTGGTACAATTTGCCTTGGGCCTTTTATTTAACTTAGGGATATTGAATGTAAAGGAACAGAGTTCTCTCTTACTTTTCATACCCACCTCCCATGTTCCTCTTTAATAATTTTTGCAAAGGATCCTTGCTTCACTCACACATCCCCATCTATGTCAAAACTCATTTAATAAATATTCATTGGGCATTCAGTTGTGTCAACCATCAACAAAGCTTCTTCTGACCTAGCTGTGCTTTAATACATCACAGTGTTCCCTTGTTGCTCTGAGTCTCCCATTCCATCCTACCTCCCACTCTACTTGCCAAAAATCTCTAATCTCCTTTCCTGCCCACAAAAATGATTTTCTCACTCCCTTTGACTCCATTTCACATTCTCTTCTTAACCTTGCTTAATCTGTATCTCTCCCTTTTTTCACTAGGTACTTATATAGTCATTCTGAAGTGATTTATTTCATAATAAGTTATTATGCTGGTGGTCATTTTTGGAATTTTATAACTATCTTTATGGTTACTATTATCATTATTGGTTTCAATGGGTTTTTGCCTAATACTGTAAGATGGGTTTCTGGTAACTGTGCTGTTTGCTGTTTTGTACAGAAGGAGATATTCTTCCTGACCCCTCAACCCTACAACCCAACTTACTTCATAGGATTTTCTTTGGGACACATTGTGTATTGATGACAGAATTAAGCATTAAGTGTTCCGTTACATGGGAACAAGTAAACTAAAAGGCAGTAATGACTTTGAATAGAAATATTACAGATGAACTACAAGGGAAAACAACAGATAGTTATAGTTATGTAGCTTAACTATTTGCATGACTAAGAAAGTAAACAGTAATAAGATGAGTAAAGGGACAATCATGTCTTGTTCATCCAGAACAAGGAAGCAAATCATAGCCTCTCTTCCAAATGTGGACTAATGGCTTCATAGAGTTGAAATAGGGTCAACTTCTATTGATTGAGACATAGTCATCTTCATCTGTCTTTAGACAGACTGATTCACTTTATCCCATAATAGATCTCTTAAATAAAAATTAAAGCAGGACATTGTTTTGGAGTAAGCTCCTACACTAGGCCCAATAGACCAGCCTAAAAATCAAAATGGAGTCCCTTGCATTGAAGTTCCACATCACCAAGCTGAAATTAAACTATTTATCTGACTTTTTGAGAAATCAGGGTTACAGGGGTAATAGCCAAATTTTCCAAAAAGGCCAGTTTCTGTAGGTATGATGGTGAAATTCACAAGAAGTTCACACTGCTTTTATCTTTTTTTTTTTAATTTTGGTACTAGGAATTGAACACAGAAGTGCTAGCCACTGAGACACATCTCCAGACACACACACACACACACACACACACACACACACACACACTGATGCAGGGTCTTGCTAAATTGCCTAGGGGCTCACTAATTTGCTGAGGCTGGTCTTGAACTTGCAATCCTCCTTCCTCAACCTCCTGAGTTACTGGGACTATAGGCATGCACCACCCAGCAATTGTTAATTTTGGTTTGTGTATGTTTTTTTTTTTTTCTTTTTTGCAGTGCTGGGATTCAAACTCAGGGCCTCATGTGTGTTGGGCAAATGCTCTTGCACTGAGCCATACCACCAGCCCTCCCCGGCCTTAATCTTTACACACATAAAAAGGAATCTGAAATAACCTTATATTAACTGAACAGCTATCTTTCTATTGTTTCTCTCTGTCCCTGCCTTACAAGGAAAGTAACTTTTAAATCACTAATCTGCATTTTGTTTTTTTGTTTCTGCCCCATTCTGCCTATAAAACTAATCTCCTCAGTTCAGCTTATTGGAACACTTATTCTATTTTATGAGATGAAGTATTGGCTAATTCTAGAATAAAAAAAATAAAGCCAATTAAGATCTTTAAACTAAATTGTTGTAATTTCATCCTTTGACAGATGTAATTGGTGAGAAATGGAAATGTGAACTTAGTTTTCATTTAGTCCTCTCTCTGGCTTCTAAGGCCCTTTTGATGTTTATTCTTGGTGTGACCTGCTTAGAAATGAGGTATCTTCATTGAGTGACTATTCATTTTCTTTAGAAGAAATGCATGCTTATATTTCACTTCATAAACAAGAGAGTCATGGTAAAGATGCATTGGGCACAGGGTTTTATGGATTGAAAGTTTGTTGCCATGACAAATGCCATTCTCAGATTATGGAGTGCTTTGTTTGCAGATGTGAACAAGCAGTGTTTTTAACCAACTTGGAATAAATGTCAAAAGAGAAGAGTATAGTCTACAAAAGGAGTATAGGAAATATCACCCATAAACCCTTGTGTTGGAAAGAGATGGAATATCAGTAAAATAAAAGGATACCATTGAAAATGAAATGATTTGCTCAAAAGATCCAAAGTTATAATTTTCTCATACAAATTATCTGTTTCAGAACGCTGGGCATTTTTTTTTAAAAAAGCAACATCATTATATTCATTAATGCACTCATCATTAATTTTGCACCTCTCATGAATTTGGCTTTTCTATCCACTAGTTGGGCACTTACCTCTGTATGCCTCAGAGCCCTCATCTGCAAAATGAGGATTAAAATAATACACATCATGAGATTGTTGTAAGAATAAATGAGCTAATGCATATAAAATGGTTATGACTGTACCTGACACTTATTGTTCCCAGTGGCAGCTATTATTTGAATTGCTGTCATTATTATCCCTGCTTTTTCATGTTAGGTCACCTGTGATGTTTAAATTAGCTATTATTACTCTCATTATGACAAAAAATGAAACTCAGAGAGGTTAAGCAACTCTCAGGTTAATGCAGCTGATTATTGGAAAAATCCAACTGAATTACTGCATTACACATATTCTCATGTGTATTTCACTATTACTGAGGAATAAGGGAAAACTTAAGTGTTTTAACTAATTGAGAATAGATGGTGTTGGGTGTATTTATTCAGTGACATTTTCATTATAAAAAGGTCTCTGCCTCCAGGCTTCCCTGTCTGCATTTGTTTTTCCAGGTTTCCATCCCAGATCCTCCCTTAGTAATTAGAGGTTGTGGAATGGGAGAGAGGAGGGTAGGGCGGCATGTCAGCCCCAGACTCAGGCTAGAGGATGGTGCCCATAATCTTTGCCCATTTATACTCAGAATGCAAAATCTCAACTCAACTTCTGCAGCAATTCATCTTATAAATCAATTTGGCAAGGCATCAGCTTTAAAAATCCATTACACTGAATCAGGAGTGGAGTTTACAGCTAATATGCCGACAGAGTACCCTTCCACGGCAGTGACCTTTTAAGCTGGCATAAACCAATGTTCTTGCTCAGCTCTGCCTCTCTCCATGCGACTGAGTCACTTATGTTCCTGCCTGTTACTTCACGCAGAAAGAAGGGCTGAAGTTTTGACTCTAGTTCTCCTTAGAAAAATAGACATTGCAGAAAATGACATCGTTTCTTACTCCAAATTACCTCTACAATACTACTTCCTATAATGGCTGTCACCATTTTTTTTTTTTTTTCTTAATAGGAAGAAGTTTAATATCTAGTGAAAGGAAAGTGACCACAACACTCGGAGCAACCAAAAGATCTTTATTGCAGCAGTGCAACAAAGAGAAAGGAAAGAAGGAAAGAGAGAGAGAGAAAAGAGAAGAGATGAACAGGGAGAGAGCAAGAGCAAGAGAGAGACAGCGCACGTAAGAAAGATAAAGAGCAAGAGAGAAAGAGCAAGAGAGAAAGAGCAAGAGAGAGGGGGGCCTGGCAGGAGGGAGTTTTTATAGCCCAAATCTAATGGGGCCTCTGGGTCTGCAAGCTGCCTTGTTGGCCCAAGGGGAGGTTAAGTGTTCAGCCTTAAGCAGGGTTGAATGTTCAGACTTGAGGCAAACAGGTGATAGAGGACCAGATAGAGGGGGGTTTGAGTGCATAGGCTATCTTGCAGCCAACATCTGTTCAGCCTGCCCTGCAGACAACACAGTTCAGCCTGCTCTGCACCCAACATCTAGTCTTTTAAAAATGCTCACTCATTTATCACTTACTTAAAATCTGTCTCCTTCTACCAAAACCTGACAAGTTATTTTCTGGCAAACCACCTGTGGTGCCTTTATTACCAAATCCTGAAACTTCTGTTTCTGTTTCTTTGACAACACTTTCCCAGCATTCAACCATGTTGGACCAGTTTATCTTTCTTGAAAATCTCTGTTCTCTTTGCTTCCAAAGCATTCTAATATTTTGGTCCTTTACTCATTTATCTTAAGTTTATCCAGTCAAGATCTCTGATCTCTTGTATATATTCTGTGAACATATTTTATTAATTTCTATGGTAGACAAAATATTAGTAAACTCTGGAAAAGATGTCCATGTTCTAATCCCTGGGACCTGCAAATATGTTATTTTAATATGACAAAAAATTTATTATATGTGATTATAAAAAAGGTTTTCTTAATTGAGAATTGAATCTAGGGGCATTTTACCACTGATCTACATCCCTGGATCTGTTTATTTAAATATTTTTTTATTTGGAAACAGGGTTCTTTAAATTGAAGAGGCTCATCTCAAACTTGGGATTCTCCTGCCTCAGCCTCCTGAGTCATGGATTATAGGCATGCACCACTATGCCTAGCATTATAAAAGATCTTGAGCTAGAGATTATACAGGTGTGTTCAATGTAATCCAAGGAACTGTATAAGATAAAGGCAGGAGGATCAGAGTCAGACAAAATGCAACAATAGAACCGGAAGTGAGAGAGGAGAGAGAAAGAGATTTTAAAATGGTACATTGTGGAAGAGGCCTTGGCCAGTGAAAGTGAGACTCTAAAAGCTGGAAAAAATCAAGGAAATGGATTTTCACCTGGAGCCTTCAGAGGAAATACAATTCTGCCAGCACTTTGATTTTAGGATTTCTGGCTTTTGGAACACTACAATGAGAAATTTAGGTTATTTTGAGCCACGAAGTTTGTGGCAATTTGTTGGAGCAGCAATACAAACTAATATGACTGTCTTTTCAATTCTTTATTTCTCAGAAAAATTTTCCAAATTCCAGAACCAAGGATTATCTCCTAGACATCTCTACCTGAATAGTTCAGCATCTCCAACACAACCAGTTCAACATTAAAATTATCACCTTTCTTCCAAAATTCATTTTTCCTGACGACTTTTCTAACTGCCCTTATTAAGTTGTTGAGAGCCACAGCCGAAGGGGCCCGAGCAAACTTCCAGCTGCCAGCAAACTTCCAGCTGCCGGCTGATGATTGGATCACAGCGGCCCCAGCAACATCTACCTGATTGGCTCCTCGGCCCCAGCAACATCTAGCTGATTGGCTCCTCTGCGGTGATGCTCATTGGGCTGTTTCCCTGCCCTTTCAGACCACAGAGCTGCTCATTGGGGGACTTTTTTGGCTCCGCCCACGTGACCCAGCCAATCGTGACCCAGCCTAATCCCTTGGAACCTCTTTCTACAGTACGACTGGAAAATTTATCATGTAGGCTGGGTATTATTAGTAACTGTGCTATTCTATCTCCTGGTGAAATTACTGATATACCCTTTGGAGAACTGGCTATAATTTTTATTTCACCTTCATAATCGGGATCAATTACCCCAGGACTTATGTCATAAGTCCTTTTAGAGTAGAAGAGCTGCGTCCCAATAATAAGCCTACTGTTCCTTTGGGAAGAGGTCCTTTCACCCCTGTGGGAATGATTTGAACTCCCATCTCTGGAGTTAGTACTGCTCTGGCGGAGGCTCAGAGGTCCAACCCTGCGCTCCCTCTGGTTTGTCTGATGAGGGATCTGATGGACAATGTGTCCTGGGCACTACCCTGATGGGGTTGCTGGGTTCCTCCAGTGCTCCGTATATTTGTGGTTTTGGGCCCCGGAGCATTGGGCCCCCCTGTCCATTTTTTGGCAATGGAGCCTGATGCCTTTCTCCACGATATCGTGGATAAACACCTGGTCCTTGTTCGTTTTTTGATAATGGAGTACCCTTTATGGTGGTTTGAGAACGGCATTCATTAGCCCAATGTCTCCCTCTACGGCATCGTGGGCCAATACCTGGTATTCTACTGCTTTGATACCTAGTTTTGTTAAACCCTCCTCCAATGGGGCAATTCCTTTTAAAATGTCCTGTTTGTTCACAATTGTAGCATGTTCTTGGCCTGGCATCTAAAGCCTGTTTTACTGCAGCTGCCACAATTTGCCCTTGTTCATTAATGTCTCTGGCATCTAAAGCCTGTTTTACTGCAGCTGCCACGACTTGCTCTTGTTCATTAATGTCTCTACATAATTTAATATATGTGTTTAAATCTTCATGTTTCCATGGTCTAATGATATCTCTGCACCAACGATTCGCTTGCTCATAAGCCAGGTGTTTTAGTAATGGCATTGCTTGTTCTGTATTCCCAAAAACTCTGGTAGCTGTTTGAATAAGCCTATCTACAAATTCAGCATAAGGTTCATTAGCTCCTTGTATTACCTTAGATAATTGACCTTGTAAACCTCCATGTCCTTGTAAAGTCTTCCATGCCTTAATTGCATCTACAGCAATTTGTGCATATACACCAGGATCATATGCAATTTGTTGCTGCTGATCCTCATAAGGTCCCTTTCCTAACAACATATCTAGATTTCTCTGAGGATAACCAGCTGCTGCATTTCGCCTAGCCGTCTCCTTGCAAAATTCCTCATTGGCAACCTTCCATAACAGGTATTGTCCTCCATTTAGCACAGCTTTACACATATTAGCCCAATCTGCTGGCGTCATGTTCAAGTTGTTAATGGATTCGACCATGCTTACAGTGAAGGGTGCTTGAGGACCATAGGTTGTTACAGCCTCTTTTAGCTGCTTCACTGTTTTGAAATTTAAAACTTGGTAAAATCGCTGCCCTCCTGCCTCAAATACAGGGCATGTTAACATTTGAGATCTTGTCTCAGGATCCCAACTATCAACTGCGGGGGTTGGGGACCTCCCAGCATATGGAGGTGGCCTTGTTAGTTGGACACTTACGTCCTCTGGTGATAGAAAGGTGTTAGTAGCAGTCTCCTGTAGAGGTGGTGCTGTTGGTTGGACACTTACACCCTCTGGTGATAGAAAGGTGTTAGTAGCAGTCTCCTGTTGTAACTTTCCCCCTGATGGCTTTTTCTGTTTTACACTTTCTTTCTCTGTCTGACTAGCTTGAGAGGCCTTCTCTTTTACTTGAATCTTTTCCTCTGTCTGACTAACTTGAGAGACCTTCTCTTTTACTTAAATCATTATGTCTTCTCCTTCCTCTACCATTGTCTGAACTGAAGGCTTTGGACTAAGCAAACAAGATACGAACGTCCACAATGGCAATGTGCCAACTGGCAGAGTCCCTGGGCTTTTCTTTTCTATTCTTTTTAAATCTTCACCATGATGGTTCCATTGTGATATATTTAACAACTCCTCCTTAAAAAGCCATGGGCTACATTTTTGTATTGTATCAACGTATGCCCTGACTGTTCTTGATTTTACTGAGATGCCTCCTTCCTCTAACAATTTACTTAACACTCTTTCAGTTTGTTTTTTGCTAATTTCTGATCCCGTATTTCTACTATAATACAACCCAACAAGATGACGCCAAACAAAACCGAGACAGAATGAAATAAAAAGGGAACAACAAAAAGTCATTATAGCCTTTCTATCCTCCTGACATGTGCATCCGTCCTTTCTCCCTATCTGTTCCTCAGACATAAATAGTTTTTCCTCAGATGTGAGCGGTTTTTCTTCCGTCTCACTCATCTCCAGGGACAGGCAACTTAAAACAAAAGTGAAGCAAAATAAAAGAGGAATCCTAAAATGGCTACCCATCCTCTCGCCCTGCCCTCAGGGGCGAGCAGTTTCACTTACCCTCAGTCACTCCCCGTGCGAGCCACCAAATGCTGCAGTCTGGCTGGGCACAATCAGGAGCCACTTGTCAAAAGAAACTAACTTTATTTTTAGAACCACACACGCCAAACAAAACAGCCTCTCAGGAAAAACCCTCAGAGCCTCAACTACCACCACCGGCTTTCCACAAGCCTCTCTCTCCCACACAAGCTTCTCTCCACCTCCCACAATCCTTCTGCTCTTGAGGCCGATTGGCTGGGTCACATGGGCGGAGCCAAAAAAGTCCCCCAATGAGCAGCTCCGTGGTCTGAAAGGGCAGGGAAACAGCCCAATGAGCATCACCGCAGAGGAGCCAATCAGCTAGATGTTGCTGGGGCCGCTGTGAGCCAATCATCAGCCGGCAGCTGGAAGTTTGCTGGCAGCTGGAAGTTTGCTGGGGCCCCTTCGGCTGTGGCTCTCAACATTAAGTCATTTATTGACAATTTCATTGATGTATGATATTTCTGAGTGTTCTCATTGTCAGATACTGTTGAGACTCTTAGAATGCAGGAATAGAAAAAGACAAAATCTCTGCCCCAATGGGGATCACATTCTAGAAAAATGAGTCAAAACCTGGAAACAAATAAATCAAATAGTTATAGATGGTGAAAACTTTATGAAGCCATTCAAACAAGGTAAAGTAGTAGAGAATGCTGTGAGGTAGGATAGCTGAGTGACAGCTATTTTAAATAGAATGGTCAAAGTCCTCTGAAAAGACCATATGTGAGCAGATATTTAGTTGAAGAGAAACAGTAAGAATGAGAATTTATGGCCAGGTACCATTGTGCACACCTGTAATCCCAGCAATTCGGAAGGCTAAAACAGGAGGATCACAAGTTCGCGGCCAACCTCAGCAACTTCGTGAGATCCTGTCTCAAAAATAAAAAATAGAAAGGACTGGATGTAACTAGTGTTGGAGCACCCCTGGGTTCAATCCTCAGTACTACAAAAAATGAGAATATATATGGGCTGGGGATGTGGCTCAAGCAGTAGCGCTCTTGCCTGACATGCATGCCGCCCGGGTTCGATCCTCAGCACCACATACACAAAAAACAAAGATGTTGTGTCCGCCAAAAAATAAAAAATAAATATTAAAATTCTCTCTCTCTCTCTCTCTCCTCTCTCACTCTCTCTTTAAAAAAAAATGAGAATATATGGAAGACTTATGTTCCAGAAGAATGAACAGCAAATAGAAGATCCTGAGGCACAAATGAATTTGGATTCCTTGTATTTGAGTGATTGCAAGACAATGGGAGTGCAGCAAGAGGAGTGGAGAGTGGTAGAGACATGGGATCAGAAAGATGGGCAGAGACTTCTTCAGTTATAGACAGGAGTTCTGAGTGTTTTCTAAGTGTGATAGAAAACCACTAGGGGATTTTGAACAGGACAGTGTTATGATCTGACTTAGAGTTTGAAAACAAATTTCTATGACTACTCTATAGAGAACAAAAGGAAGGGACAAAAAAGTTCATTTAAGAAGCTAAGTAATGCATGATAGTGACTTGGCCCTGACTAGTAATAGTGTGAGTGGTCAGAATCAAGATCTATTTTGAAGGCATTGCTGATAGTACTTGCTTAAAGTTTGATCTGCTGACTAAGGACAGAAAATAGTCAAGGACAAACCCCTAAGTTTTTGAGCAATTGGGGAAAATGTGGTTGCCACTAAGTGAAATGAGGTTTGGAGTCACATATCAAAATTCTGTTTTGACATATGTTAAGATTGACATCCCTGGGTTTGGGTGCTTGCCTGTTATGTGTGAAGCTCAAGGTTTAATCTAGAGAACCAAAAACAACAACAAAATGAAGACTGACATTACTTTAGTTGAGTGAAGTATCAAATAGGTAGGTGAATACTGATAGGTAAGTTTGCTGTTTAAACAGATACTTAAGACTCAAGAGAGATTCAGAAGTCATTAGAACAAAAATGATGTTCAAAGCCACAAGAGTGAATGAATTTACTTAAGGAAGAACTGAACATAGAAAGAAAAGTGGTCTGAGGGATGAAACATGGAGTACATCACTAGAGAGAGATGGGAAGAAGGGGGGAAGTCAGAAAGGCAGATTAAGAAGGATCAGCCAGTGATGGTGGGAGGAAAGGAGAATGTACCTTAAAAGCCAAATACAGAGTGCATTTTTAAAAAAGAGAATGACCACCTATGTTAAATGCAGTAAGTACTTGTGTCAAATGAAGATAGATAATTCAGCCCTTGATTTGGTCAAATGAAATTGTACTCATCACAAGAAGAGTTGTTTCCAAACAAGGGAGAGGATAAGAAAAAGGAAAGGGTTAAAGAGGAAAAAAAAAGGAGATGAGGAATTTGAAATACCTTGCAGATTATTGCTATAAAAGGTGGGAGAAAATGAGATCATGACTTGAAAGAGACATGTGATAATGGAAGGGTGTTTTGTTTTAATATTGGAAATATATCTAAGATGGAAGATTTTATAGCATGTTTAAATGATGATGGGGATGGTCCTATATAGAGAGAGTAATTTCCAGAAGAAAGACCTCAGGTTTTACAGGGGAGGAGTTCATTATGTAAGTGTAGTGGTTATTATTGGTCATTTATTTTTACAGGTAGGAGAGAGAGAGAGAGAGAATATCAGTTCTGATAGAAGACATTGTAGATGTGATGAGGAAGACTATAAAAGAGAAAGAAAGTAGGAAACCCAGCAACTTTATCAGCAAGACAAGGTGCATTTGTCAGTCTTTGATGAGGGCACAAATCGGTTATTGCTTAAAAATCATGATAACATTTAAAAATACTAGCCGTGTAAGTAATACATTAGTGAATTTGAAACATAGAAGGCTGTGGCCGGAGTTTGTGATGATTGAAGTTGAAATTAAAAATATTCCCCATCATGAATGAGGCTGAGTGGTCAGGAATGCAGTATATGATGACTGCTAGAAGAATAAGCCAAATGTTATTAAGTCTATGTTAAGGTAATTTAACCTTTTGATGGAAAATGAGAATAATATGATCTATAAGTGATGAAGACATCTATCCTGCCTGAAGGTCCTCTGAACAGCATTTAAGAGGGCTACAAAGGAAGTAGCACTGTCCCCAGAAAAACACCAGATTAAGATTAGAACAAGAAGGTTAAGGGAACATTAATAGATGAGATAAAGGATACAGGAGATTTTGTTGATGATAGGAGTTTCTAAGGCTGCAGAACTAAGGAACATGGAAGTGTGGGAGATGAGATCAGATTTGAATGTGCACAAAGCTGATGGGGGAAAATATAGATGATGTTTAATAACCTGGGAGATTTGCACTTCTGATAGTAACTGATGAAAACAAGGATGGAGAGAGGCTTATGTGGGAAGGGGAAAATTATTAGTTTTAAAATGGTCTCTTAGAAGAAGGTAGGGAATCAGCTCTACTGAGATCAATAGCTGATATCGATGGCCCTGACAATGAAAAGCTATGTTGCAGATATTGTCTTGCCTGGAGCACTGTGTATCTATATTATAGGCTATAGAGAACCATGTCAGGCCCAGAGGAGTCATCCACTAGAAACAGGTGCTCTTTAGGCCAATCGTGAATCCTGTTGTGGGTGTGGTGTTGTGGCCAAGGGATGAGGATATGTTACCTGGTACTTTTGTCTAGACTACCTCTGAATCCCAGTCCCCCATGTCCAACTGTCTACTTAACTTTTTCCTTTCAAAAAGCTTTAAAAGATCTCAAGTTCAAGGTTCAATCTAACTTTCATGACCTCAAAACCACCCTAGATTTCATCTTCTTTCTGTATCTCCTTTCTTATTGGATGGTATACACCACAAATCCAAGAGTCATCCTTGACACTTCCTTCTTCTTAACTACCATATCAAATCTACTCACACAACATACCCCAAATCTGTCTACTTTTTTCATTTTTAACACAAACTTTTTATAAGTAACACCCTAAAATAAGCCACTATCTTCTCTTCTCTAGTCTATTCTAACCGCCTCCCGTCTTCCATTCCTACTCCTAATACAGATGTCAGATAGCTCTTTTAAAAAATATAAGTCATATTATATTTATCCCCAGTAAAGCCCCTTCCATGAGTTTCCAATGTACTTAAAATAAAATTCCAACTCTTGCCCATGATATCTAAGTCCCAGCATGAACATGTCCCAGCTTATAGAATTCCAGCCACACAGGCCTTTCTGATCTTTGATCACTCTAAGTTTGTTACAGACTTTGGGATTTTGCATTTGTTATTCACTCTGCTTGTAACTCTCATCTCCAGATTTTCAAATGACTGGCTCTTTCTTATCATTTAAACCTTGAAGCAAATGTCACCTTCTCAGTACACCTTTGTCTTAATATGCAATATAAAGAGCCAATTCTCCCTGTCTCAGTCCATATCACATTATTCTGTTATATTTTCTTTATCTCAGTTGAAATTAATTTTGTTTATTTAATTGTTGACTTATGAGTGTGGAGTGAGTCTAGTTGGGAAGTTGTTATAACAACAACAGATGAGAGAAGATAGTGGCTTGTATTAGGGTATTGTTTATGGAGACCATGTCTGTTTCTCTCTTCTAGAATGTAATTTCTATGACAGTAAGAATTTAATTGTGTCCTCACAATATACCCAGTGTCTAGAAAAATGTTTGGTACATAGTAGTCATTCACTAATATTTATTGAATGAATGTGAAAAGTTTCTATTATTATCTAATTACTTTATCCACAAACTGGGTAACTTCAGCCTCACAGGATTACCAGTCAAAAAATTTGGATTTGGTACTGTGTATTTTAGTCAATTTTTTTTTTTGCTTCTGTGACCAAAAGACCTGACAAGAACAATCTTGGAGGAGGAAAAATTTACTTGGGAGCTCACAGTTTTAGAGATCTCAATCTATAGATAGCCAGATCCATTTCTTGGGGTAGTGAGGCTGAACATCAGGGCAGAAGAGGGTGGTGGAGGATAGAAGCTCACCAGGAAGCACAGAGAGTGCTCCACACATCAAAGCCAAAATATATACCCCAAAGCCATGCCCCAAATGATCCACCTCCACCAGTCACACCCTACCGGCCTTCAGTTATCACTCAGTTACTCCCTATCAGGGAATTAATTCACTGATTGGGTGGGCTCTCATAACCCAATCATTTCACTTCTAAACCTTCTTGAATTGTTCCACACACAAGCTTTTAAGAGGATATACAAACCAAAACATGGGGATTGAACCCAGGGGTTCTTTACCACTGAGCTAAATCCCCAGCCCTTTTTATTTATTTATTTATTTATTTATTTATTTATTTATTTATTTGAGATAGGGTCTCTCAAAGTTGCTGAGGCTAGTCTTAATTTAGCAACCCTCCAGTCTCTGCCTCCCAAGGGTTTACAGGCATACACCACCAATCCCCGCGAAAAATTTTAATGTAACATTATTTAATATATCATTAAATATTGCTCCTGAAAACTCTTTTTGGGGATTTCTATTTCTGCTTTTGTCTTTTTGCAAGGATAATGCTACTCTGATTTTGAGGAGCTCAACAAGATTACATTATCATAATGACTTCCTAGATCTATCCTGAAAAGCAACATACGTTTTAACATGCAAAATTATTTGGATGAAATCATGTTTAAGATTGTGATGCCTCTATTTACCAATGACATGCTGTAGAATATTTATTTAGCTCTCTAGCTCTTTCTAGAAAAAAACAAGATATCTGTCTTCTCTCTCTCTCTCTCTCTCTCTCTCTCTCTCTCTCTCTCACACACACACACACACACACACACACACATTCTTCCAAACTAGCTATTTTTAAGTCAGCATGCATTCCAGAAAATAGCTTTATTTCATAGTAATAGTCATTTATTAGGAAAAGATCTATTTGTCTCTAAAGGATTACCCTTTTGTCTTCCAGAAAAATATATCAATAACCACTGTAGTATACAGGAATCTTTCCTTTCTTGATTTTTTCCTCTGTGCTACTGGGTGCCATTTGCTGGGCAGGTTGGGATAATGGTTGGTGAAAGTATATGTTTCTAAAGAATCCTGCTGAGGCTATGTGGGAAGATTAGTAATAGCTAAGAATTGCAGGCTGCTCAGTTAATTGATTTTTTTTTCTATCTAGAGGACAACCATTCCTTTATTTTCACTGTAGTTGGTGTATAATAGACTGATCTCAAGGTGTACAATGGAACTCTCTCCAGTTGCAAGAACATGTGCTTTTAAATAGAAAGCTTGGCACCAATTTAATAAAGGAAATTATATGGGCTGACATAAATGCTTCCCATTTGTTCCATGAGCATACGTTATCATTCTCATGACTAAAAACTGACCCAGAAGACGAATAACAAAAGGACGATAAATAAGTGTATTTATAGCAAGTACCACATGCCTCTTTTCTCATTGTATGTAGATTCTTTGTTCTTTGTATGACAGGAAATAAAAGTTCTTTTTAAATTCTATTTCTAAGAGGCATAGATAATATTTTTTTCAAACTACTCATTGTCTCATATCTGTCATATACTTTCCATTTCTGAATCTATGAATCTTCACAAATACTAATTCTCAGAGATCCACTATAAAGCAAGATAGGTTGATCCCACATATCAGGTATTTTATTCCTTTCTGCCGGGACACTATGTAGAATTTCCCGAGTTTAAAAGATTTGTCCTTTCTTATTACATCTTCCCTAAAGGCTAGTTAGCAGGCAGTTCATGGAGAACATCCTATTTATTTCTGAAGCAGATCAACCCTATTGGCAGTTTTGGACTAAGATTCCACTGCAACGTGATGATGTGTTAGTTTTAATTAAAATATTAGTTGCAAGAAAAGCGAATTTGGTCTAGCTATTTCCTCTTGGACTCTCAATTCAACTTTCTAGATCTGATATACCTTGAACAAGAAGGAAGAGTTTCCAAGTCTTCTGACATTGAGCATAGCAAGAAAAATAGCATTATTGGTTGGTATTTTATTAATGAAATGTGTCAATAATTCTTTTTTTTAACCCCTTAAAAACATTTGTGTCTCCCAGCGACTTGGGAGGCTATGGCAAGAGGTTCACAAATTCAAAGCCAGCCTCAGAAACTTAGGGAGGCTCTGAAAAACTGCTTAGCAAGACCCTATCTCTAAATAAAATTTTAAAAAGGGCTGGGGATGTGGCTCAGTGATCAAGCATCCCTTGCAATGCTTGGTACAAAATAAAAAATAAAGAACATTTGTGTGAGTGTCAAAGGAAGAGAAAGGGATCATGGAGATATTTTGTAGAAAGTATAATCTTTCGGAATTCTCAGAAAAACAAAGATTTATCTGTGCATTAACTCTTTTCTGCTTAAAATAAAAGCATGATTAGGGAAGAATTTTTTTTTTATCTCCAGTAATAGGACATAGTGAAATGACAATTGAGATTTCTGGTGACTTGTTTTCCCTTCAAAAATATTTTAGCTTGTGGCTAAGGATGTAGTTCAGTGGCACAGTGCTTGCCTAACATGTGCAAGACCCTGGGTTCAATACTCAGTAATAGAAAAAAAGGGGAAAAGCATTCTCTTGGGCTGGGGATGTGGCTCAGAGTGCTAGCCTAGCATGTGTGAGGTTTGATCCCCTGTACTGAAAACAAAACAAAACAAAACAATTTTCAGCTTCTAAGTCAAACTTTTAATCAGATTGAAAGGTGCTGGGCACACACACTTGTAATCCCAGTGACTTGGGTGGGTCTGAGGCAGGAGGATGGCAAGTTCAGGGCCAGACTCAGCAACTTAGCAAGGCCTAAGCAACTCAGTGAGACCTTATTTCAAAGTGTAAAAAAAAAAAAAAAAAAGGCTGGTGACGTAACTCAGTGGCAAAGCTCCCCCTGGGTTTAATCCCCAGTACCAAAAATAAATAGATAGACAAAAAAATTAGAAAAAGTAAAACTGAAAGGTGATTATCAACTGAACAAGGGGTAAATAAGCTACTGTTTAGACAATAAACATCAGTGAGCTTTTCCAATGTAACAAAGTACCTCAAGCTTAGAGATTTCCAACGAAAATCCTTTACTAAGCAAATAATTCTGGGGGTTGGCAGTTTGGGTTATGCTCTTCTGAGCAGTTGTTCTGGTGCCTGCTGGAATTATTCATGTATTTGTGGGTTGGCTAGGGGCTAGCTTTTCTTGGATGACTTCATTTCAGACAGCTCATCTCTTCTCTGGTCAGCAGGCTGTTGGGCAATGTTCTAAAAGGTCAAGAACAAGTATGCAAATCCTCTTGAGGTCTAGCCTTATAGCTAATATAATTTCTGCCACATTCTACTGGCCAAACCAAATCCCAAACCAAGGATTGGAGACTGGCTAATTAAATAGAGAAGAGTCAGAGATGCTAAAGTAGATGGTTCTGTGGATAGAGATACCCTGGCCTAAGAATTTGTCTCAATTATGGAGGCCAGACCCTAAAGTCCTCATGTTTAAATATGTACAAATAATTCCCTCTTCTGTGATCTTATGCTCAAAGTACAACCTTTTGATTAAATGTGGGTTTCATGTACTATGCTGAGAATTCTTTGATCAATGCACTCTGGTGTCATTTATATTTCTTATTACAAATGGATAGATTATCACTCAGCTCCACTTACCTCTTTCCTGTCCATCTTTTGTTCCTTCTTTCCCTCCCATTATAAAAATAGCTCCTTTCTTCCTCTGAACCCTGAGATCTATGGTACCCAGATATTGGAGGTATGGGCTCTGTTCCAGCACAGGTTCCTTATCTCTTGAGACCAAAGATTGTCTTCCCTCCCTCTGGGAGCAAGAGCTGAGCTTCAGCATGGCCACCAGTCTAAAGCCCAGATCTGATCATCCAAACTCACAGAGGCTCTGCGTTTTTCAGTGACTGTTTAGTAGAATCAAGTCAGGTGTTAATATCCCATAGGGTTAACTTTAACCAATGATACAAGAGACAAAAAGGAACTGACAAATTCCTTGCCCTTCCTTTTTTTCCAATCAGATGGTTCTAGGAGGGCAGCAAATTTCATATATACTTTATGAACAATTCCTTCATGACTGTTCAATCAGCCAGATTTCCCATACATTTGCAACTGTGTTGGTAATGTATCACTTTACATTGGTTTTTGCTCCTTCCTTGACTAAAATCCCCCTTTACCTTATTCTGGATTCACTGAGATTGCACTGTTTTCAAAAGACAAGGATGTCAGTTGAGTATGAAGTTCTTTCACTGTTTTTAGGGAATTCAGGATAAAACAAAAACATGGAAGACAGTGACTTTTCGTGCATTTGTTAATTTATATGAAGTAAACATGGAACTAGGGAACTTGTTAGTTTTGACCAACAAATGAATAATGGTCCTATTGGGGAATATCCCTGATTTACTGGACATTGAGGCTTCTTTTTATTTTTATCTATCTATCTATCTATCTATCTATCTATCTATCTATCTGCTCAGGCTTAATTTATAATCTGATGTGTTCTGACACAGATTGGTAGAGTCACCTAGCTAGAGAATATATTCATCCTGCCAATAGCAAAGAGAGTTTTAGCAAAAATGTTCTGTGTGGGACTTTTTTAAACTTACAAAGGAAAAAAAGAAAATTTTTGCTGACCCACAGTGATAACAGAAACTCTTTAAAATTATAATTGTCCATATCTATGTAAACCCAGGCATGAACTCCTCATGTTATTATCACTTTTACAACCATATAACCTAAATTAAAAGTTGAATTCATGGCATCAAAAACTAATAAAATTTAAATAAAATTAATTCTATATAGCAATTTTTGCCAATGCTAAACTAGTGTTCAGCATTGAAATTATATGTACACATATTATAGTATGCCACATGATGACTTGATTATCCTACTATTTACTCTGTTTAACATTAAGGTCTTTTATTTTACAGATATCATTTAGCTTTTTTATAATGTAAATGGACCATTCATATATTAGTTCTGCTTCTGTCTTTTTCCATAAGCTCCAAACAATTATAGTAGATATAGTGTGTGTGTGTGTGTGTGTGTGAGTGTGAGTGTGTGTATTTGTGTATTTGTACTGGAGATTGAACCGAGGGGTGCTTTGCCACTGAATTGCATCCTCACCCATTTCTATTTTTTTTTTGTTTGTTTTGAAATAGGGTCTTGCTAAATTGCTTACAATCTTGCTTACATTGCTGAGATTGGCCTTGAACTTTTGATCCTCCTGCCTCGGCCTCCTGAACAGCTGGGATTACAGACATGTACCATTATACCCAATGAATTACTTCTTGATTTTTATGTGTAGACTGGTCACCCAAGAACAAGTGCAAACATGAATATTGAAAAGTAGTACTTGATTATAAAATGGTCATCTACATGATACAGAATATGTTATTTTTACTTACTTTGAATATGATTGGAATGGAAACCTATGTATTAAAAAACAATCTTGTAATAATCTCATGGATACACAAAACATTTTCCATAGATTCCCAGAAAGATGAAGCCCTTCACTGGGGAGACATGCTCTAAGTCTGTGGTTTTTAATTTTTTGTTATCTTTGTGAATCAGGTACAAAGTTATTGACTATCATCCTAGAAAAATATATACATACACACAAACAATAGTTTGAATATAGTTTCAGTAAGATCATAGATGTCCTGATGACAATCCAAGTACTACCATAATTAAATTATTTCATTTATTTCCTCCAATTGTCTTGGTAAGTAGTATCCTGTAGACAAATCTCATAGTAGAATAATTATTCTCCCTTTTGAATGTTATTGCTTTTCCTCCAAGATTCCCTTAGGATCTTTTTTTCGAGTCTTCAAATATCAATAACTTTACCAGTTACTTTTCCTAGGAAACATTCAACAAGATTTGATCTTCAGAGTCAAAACAACTGAAAGAACTTCCTTGCATTAAACCATTGAAATACCCTTTCCATATTTCTACTCCCTTTCTCTTTCATCTCTATTCCACATCTATCATCTTTTTATAATAATTTCATATCTAATTTCTTTTAAATTTCACTTTGTATGATGTTTTTAAAATTTAACTTCCAGGTCCCTGATTGTGAGTTCAAATATTATTCTAGTTATGGTGACACCCAGTGTCACATTTATCTCTATAAATATTTTCATTTATTTCTCATATTTATTTTTATTTCTCATATTTCTTTCAATTGACAGCTTATTTTTCATCTCCTGCTTTATGTCTTTTTAAAATAAGGCTGTGATGCCTGTACATTTTTAAAAGTCATAGACAAATTTGTTTATGACTCTAAGCTTTTAAATCATGCTTATTGTAATATATTATTCATTTATTTTTTGATGGCTTTTCCTCTGTTTTGTCATTCCTACTTTTCTCTCAATGAATTTTTCCTTGATTTTTTTAAGTTGGACCAACTATTGGGCTAATTTAAAAACCTCCCTTACTAATCCTTGCCTTCCAAGCTCCCAACATTTTTATATAAGAAAATAAAATTTTCATTATAGACAATATATGTGTATTATATACTATATATGTGTATTATATACTATATATGCAATATATATATATATATATATATATATATATATATATATATATATACATACTGGAGATTTAACCCAGGGACACTCTACCACTGAGCTGCATTCCCAGCCCCTTTTTATTTTATTATTAGACAGGGTCTTGCTAAGTTAATGAAGCTGGTCTCAAACTTGCCATCCTTCTGCCTCAGCCTCCTGAATTGCTGGGATTACAGGCAAGTACCACTGCACCAGAAAAAATGTTCATTAATTGTAAAGTACTGTTTAGAAGGGTCTTTGTCAATTGCAATCCAACATAATTTCCAATTGATACATGTTCAATTTATAATATGGATTTACAAATATTTATATGATGGACATCACTGTTATCATTCATGAAAAAAGCTATAATAAATGCAGAGAAAAATAGAGAAAATTAACATTAGTGTTAATAGACTTTGGTTTGCTATTCCTTATTCATGTTGCACCAACTATAGAGATCTATATAAAGATATAGGAGAAAAATGCCATAATTCAATGAGGCAAAACAAATTATTACATGTTAAACTCAAATTAACTGATAGAAAATGCAGAAAATAGCCCAGGCATGGTAGTGCATGCCTATAATCCCAGAGGCTTGGGAGTCTGAGGCAAGTAGTTCAAAGCCAGCCTCAGCAACTTAGCAAGGCCCTAAGCAACTTAGCGAGACCCTGTTGAAAAATATTATATAAAATTAAAAAAGGGGAAAGGGGACTGGGGATGTGGCTTAGTGGTTGAGTGCCCCTGGGTTCAATCTCCTGTACAAACAAAAATGCAGAAAATAGGCTGGCAAATACATAGAAAACTTAAATAACGTGATTTCTAAATGTGACTTTTTGGTAAGTAAGAGAAGTAAATTAAAATTTACCACAATTCTTTTTAAATTGGTTATTTGTTTATTTTAACTTGTCATCTTTTGATTTGTATACTGTGTTATTAGACACAAATATAAAATTTTTATATCTTTCTGATAGATCAACAAGACATCATAAAATGTATTTTTTATTAGGATTGCTTTTAGCCTAAAAGTTTGTTTTGTCTAGTGTTCGCCTAGCTATACCAGTATTGGCAGTAAGTTCTTATACAAATATTTTTCTACTCTTTAAATGTTTTTGTATCCCTAAATTAAGATGTGTATCTTGTAACACAGAATATAGTTGAGCTGTTTCTTATCCAGTCTAAGAAAATGCAGAATACTCAAACCACTTCCATTTAATGTAAATACTTACATATATGTATTTAAATTTACCATCATAGTTGTTTTTCTTCATGTTCTATATATTTTGTCTTTTCTCTACTTTCTTGATTACATATCATTTTGTTATTTCATATCTACTTTAAAATTTCCATTGGATTCTTTTTTCTAGTTTCTCATTCTCCACAGGAATCTCTGATCATAATAACAGCAATTATTTTAAAGTATTGTTTGATAATTCCAGTATCTGAATTTTATGAAAGTCTATTTTCTACTGTTTGATTTTTCCCCTTGCTCATTTACATACCTATTTTTGATTGCATACGATCACTGCATGTAAAAAAACTTAGAGACAATTTAAAGCCCTGGATTATGTTTTCTTCTTCCAATAAGGATATGACTTTGTTTTAGTAAGGCAGTTATTATAGAGTGTCATAATAATCCAGGATTGAGCTACTTCAAAGCTGGATTTCAGTTATTTGTAAAGCTGGGCTAGTCTCCATTTAGTATTATTCTTAAATTAGGGATGTTAGCAGAGGGTCTCACTTTAAAAGCTATGGTGTTTAGTGGGATCCTTCCCTCTTCATAGGCTCTGAACTTTAATCCCTTTTCCAAGCCTATGAAACTGCTAGAATCTGGCAGAATTTGCATTTCCAAATGCCTTTAAGTGTTTTAAGTCACTACAAGAAGTGACTTACACACACACACACACACACACACATTTATTATCTCAGAATTGGATCAAGAGTCTAGTTGACTAAACTCTTTTTTTTTTGGCAGGGGGTGGGGTGGGGGTGGTGCTGGGGGGATGGAATCCAGGACTTCATGCAGGCTAAGACAAGTGCTCTACTACTGAGCTACATCCCCAGCCACTAAGTAACAAAATTCTTACTTGATCTGTGCAAGCAGAAAAGGTCTAGACCTAGAGAACAGAAGATCTTAAGATCTTAAGGTCTCTTTCAATCAGACTATTCTGAATGTGGCTTTGACACTACTGCCAATTGTGATAACTATGTCCTTGTTTTTGGCAATTTTGTGCTAGTTTCTTAGGATGGCCATACAAAATCCCATAAACGTGGTGGCTCAAGCAAAAATGTATTCTCTCACAGTCTCTGGAGGCTCATATCTGAAATGAAGGTGATAAGAAGTTTGGTTCTTTCTAGGTGGTTCTGCAGAGCTCTGTGTCATACCTCTCTCTTAGGCAATGGTGGTTGCTGGCAATTCTTGGCCTTTTTTAGCCTGCATCTGCCTCACTCCAATCCCTGCCTCTGTCATTATGTGGTATTCTCCCTGTGTGTCTTTTGCCCAAATTTCTCCCTTATAAGGAAACTAGTCATTGGATTAGGGACTACTGTAATTCATTATCACCTTATCTTAACTTGATTATTATCTGCAAGGACCCTCTTTTCAAGTAAGGTCACATTCACAGATAGAAGGTGTTAGGAGTTCAACATAGCTTTTTGAAGAGTATAATTTAACTTACAAAAGCAATTAAACAAGATGCCACTTGGCCCCTGTCATCTCAGGATTCCATTATTTTCATAGCATTTAAGGATCCTAGTTCTATGGTAGCAGTTTCTACTGTAATTTCTGACCTAGAATGAATAGGCAGCACAAAAGTCATTAAAGATGTTGGAGTTCCCCTTTCAGATTTATTTCCTCACAGTTAGAGTAAAAGGTATGTTCTCAGAACCTTTACAGGGTGAATGAACAGGTCTTATAGGATAAAGCCACTCTGACATTTCAATATCCCTAAGCCTTAGGATCCTTTCCACTATGGTATATCCAGGCAGTTTTCTAGCATTTCAGTTTCATTTACTGTAGGTCACCTTTGGGTCCATGTTTCAGCCAACCAACCAAATAAACTGTCAGAGCCATTTCAAGTCTCTCAAACTGAAACAATAAACCACAATCTTTGCTTAGTTGACCCTATTATAGACTGAATTATGCCCGCCTCCTCCTTAAAATTTATATATCGAAACCCTAATTCCCAAAGTGACTTTATTTGGAGATAGGATCTTTAGAGATGAAATTAAAGTTAAATGAGACCATAAAGATGTGGCCCTAATCCTATAGAATAAGTGTCCTTCAAGAGGAAGAGACACTAAAAAGCCCTCTCTCTTTCCCTACACATATGCACAGAGGAAAGGTCATTTGGAGACACAATGAGAAGGTGTTCATCTACAAACCAGGAAGAGAGCCTTCCCCCAAACCCAAAACAGTTGGAGCCTTGATCTTGGACTTTAATTCTCTAGAAAATAAAAATTTTGAATTCAAGTTATCCTGTCCTTGGATTTTGTTATGGTAGCCAAAACTGACTAATACAGGCCAATATCAATAAATTCTTCCTGGTCCAACTTAATGTTCCTTTCACATTGATCCTATATTTTTAAGATTGATTCCCATACATATCCCCCAGGTTGCTGACTATATATATTGACAAAATTCACTTTGTATTCTTAGCAGCTCCTCATGGGTCACACTTTGAAATTCACTCTTCAGGGACCATTGGGACTTGGATTTAGTTATATATCTAGAAGCAAAGAGAGGAAACAGGGGTAGGTATTGAATAGGACCATCAGTGTCTTGCAAATTGACTATCTCAGTGAATACCACTGCAGTTTCTTGCAGCAAAGGTGGCTAAACTTTTCAGATAGGGCAGGAAAGTCTGCATCTCCTCGCAAAGCAGGCTCAGCAGAACTGAGTTGGAGGATCCCAGCTTTATCAGCATCTTCCCATAGGATACCACCTCAATTTCAGGATCTTCTCCTTCCCAAACAATATCCTAAGTTTATTCATAGACATGCTGCAAGGCTGAGAATTTCGTTTGCAGAATTCAGCCACTGCTAGGAAGAGACTAGAAGTTTGATTTTCAGAAATCTTGGCAAAATTATCCCCAGTTGAGAACCACTGGTATTTCCATCCCTAGAATCTAGATCTATATCTAAATTCTATGTGGATCTGAAAGAGAGAAATGTGTTATGTGATATTGGCCTCATGTGATTGTGGAAGCTGGTGAAGCAGTCAGGAAGGGAAGCTTCTAAGTAGGTTGGAATCAACAGGCATGAGGTGGAGCCCAGGGGAAAGGCTAAAGGCCCTGGATCTAATTGCCTGTGACATTCACAATGAGAGTATCTAGCTGAAGAGAGGCCCTTTTCCACAAAGCTAAGCAAACACACGTGGCCTCAGAGTCCATGAAACCAAAGGAGCTTCAGAAGATAAGAATAGTTGTTGCTTCTAACTATTTAGGCAAATGGATAATCTCAGACATGTCTGAGCTACAAAATGGCTAATGCTTCCCTTTCTGCCACTCCTATCTCCCTAGAATTTCCCTTGTAGCTGACTTTTCCCTAAAACAAATAGGAGAATGAATTCTGGGAAGTGTAGTTTAACCTGGCAAACTGACATATTACAAAGCCATTACAAGAGAGTTTGTTCAAATCAGTTTCCAAACTAAGTGCATACACAAATGAAAATATTGACCAAGGTGGGAGAATTTGCGGTTACAAAGATTAACCACAAAAGAAATTATGAGCCTAAATGGGTCAAAATCATATTAAGTACTAGGAGTCTTCAGAGCTCCTCAAATGAAAAGTGTATTCTGTAAGAATGCAAATTGTTTTTTCTTTATTAATGAGGTTGAAAAGGGATTTGTCTGGCAAAAATGTATGACTCTTGTACATTCAAAATGATTGCAGCCAAAGCTAAATGTCTAAAAGAAAGATAGACTTAATGTTAACAAGCACATTTGATGATTGTCTCAGGAAAAATTATAGGTAATTGGATGAAAATATTTTTCCAGTAATAGATGGTAGTCAATATTTTAAATATACTATGGAGATATTTATCTCAGAGATTCAGCAAAGCAGCAGCAACTTGGGTCAGAGTAAAAACTTTTATTTTCTCATTGATGAAGAAGCTGAGCATTTACTTCATTTGTGGTAAGAATATCTCACATTTTCTCTAAGATTTCTAACAACTTTCCTGAGGCTTCATGTAATCCATGCATTCATTCCACAAACATTTAATGAGCGAATACTATGAGCCAGTCACTTCCCTTTGTGCTCTCTATATAGCAGAAAATAAAACAATGAATCTGCTTTCAAGAAACAAAACATTACAGCGGAGGGACATAGGGCTATGATACAATGCAGTTCTAGTACCATATTAGATCAAGTATTCAGAGAAAATCCATTTAAAAGGTGGCCTATGAACAAAGATACAAGTCAAGTGAGAGAATGATGAGGATTTCTAGAGGAGAGAATCACAAATGCAAAAGCTGCCAAGAGAGGAGCTGTTTGCCATCTAAGAGGCCAGAGTGCTTGGAATAGAATGCTCCAGAGAAAGAGACTTGGGAGGTGAAACCAAGAGAGATTCAAGGGCCAGACTCAGAGAGCATGATAAAGATTCTGTTCTAAGAAACAAGAGAAGCCACTGGAAGGTTTTGAGCAGAGTAACATGACCTGATTTTATTCTGAATAAATAGATAGATAGATAGATAGATAGTGTGTGGGGTGGGGTCAGTCTTGGGTATTGAACCCAGGTGCACTCTACCACTGAGATCCATCCTCAGTCCTGTCTATTTATTTATTTTATTTTGGGACAGATTCTTGCTAAGATGCTTGGGCTGTCCTTGAACTTGGAATTTTCCTGTCTCTGGAATTACAGGAGTATGCTATGGTACTCAGTTTTTTTGTTGTTGTTATTGTTTTTGGTTTTGGTTTTTTGTTACTGAGGATTTAACCCAAAGACAATTTACCACTGAGTCACATTCCCATCTCTTTTTATTTTTCATTTTGAGACAGGGTCTCACTAGTTGCTTAGGGCCTCACTAAATTACTGAGGCTGGTCTCAAACTTGAGATCCTCCTGCCTCAGCCTCCTAAGCTGCTGACATTATAGGCATGTGCTTGCTTTGTTTTCATTTTGTGGAAAACTGATGTCAGGGGGCTGATGGTGGCAGCAGGGAGACCAACGAGGAGGCCCTTTCAATAGTCCAGGAGACTAAAGTGGAAGTGAGAGAAATAGGGTGAAGTGACTGGATTTGGGGTATAAATGGAAATAGACATTATAAGATTTGCTGACACAGATGGCATGTGGGGTCAGACAGAAAGGAGCCAAATCAACATAATTACTAAAACAAAATAAAAAAAAAAAACTTCATATTTCACTTGTCTCTCCCTGTCTCTATTCCTTTTCTTCAACAGAGTCATCTTTTCTTTCCCTCCAAACACTTAGCCTCCTAACATTCACGTCTAGCTGATTAAAGCACTGACGATGATCTCTGTCTCTACAATCAGGGCATCCAATCCAACTCTACCCTTCTGCTCCTCTTCTTCCTATAAAAATCCTCTGCATGTAACTCAGTGGTGAAGCGTTTGCCTGGCATGCTTGAGGCCCTTGACTGCATCACCAACAAAGCAAAACAATAACAAAACAAAAATCTCTCAGCACCCGCTTCCTGCCTGTTTCCAGCTCAGTGCTCACTCTACCACCCCTTTGAAAATCCTCATGTCTTTTGAGTCGCTAAATACTAACTGTATATATTTATGGGACACAATGCAATTGATATAATTTTTGCTATATACAATAAATTGAACTTTAAATATTAAGAAAACTGTCATGTCCTGAAACTAACTTTTTCATTTAGGTGTTAAACAGACATTATCTGATATAATTAATTCATATTCAGGTAGAAATGACTAATAACCTACATTAAAAGAGTTTTCTTCTCAAGAAAGTATTTTAAAGAGCTTTGAAATCATCCAAATGAGCTCTTTCCTTGCAGTGCCTATTTTTAAGTAGTAGTGATGGGTTCTATGATTACCTGCAAATTACACTTAGTTGGTGACTGTCCCCCACCCACACAGGCCATGTGCTGACTTTGCCCAAGACTCAGGCACATTTTATTTTTTCAAAAATGGAAGCTACAGGGAAATGGATCACAAATTGTTATTTTTAAGGAGCAACTTTACCACAGTTCATTTATGATTATTAATAAATGAAAAGGTGAAAAATGTGAACAAAGATTCTAAGAAACACAGATATGTGTCCTTTGTTAAAGCCAGCAATTTTGAAATGCCCTCACAGCAGCCTGTCTTGGTATAGATGCCTCAGGAAGGGTTTGGCACTTAACTTGCTATATCATATGAGTCAGGATGATATTGGGGTCTCTTCATTTTATCACCTTAAATTATCAATTGGCACAGCGGGCATTTGAGTCTCTATCATTCCCTCTTTGCAGGGTAAATTTCTTAGGTATCGGGTTGAGTGGGTAGAAGAACATAGGTACTTTTGGGTCAACTTGGGTTTAGCTAAAAAAAAAAATTTAAAAATCCCTTTGTATTTGCCATATTTTTTCATTTGGGAAAATATGAACAAATAAGGTCCTAAAAATATTATTACTGGACTCAGGTATTTATTGAGTAAATATAGAGGAGCTAGAGGCAGTTTGATCCACTTCAATTCTGTCATAGCATAAAAGCATATATTCTTAGAAGCACATGTCATCTCAAATGGAGATTTGTGCATGGAAAATAAGCTAGCTATACTCGGTTAGATCACTAGTTGCTTATATAATATCCATTCTGCTTTTCTATTTCATTTAAAAATCCTCAATTTTATTAAGGGAGATAATACAACCAGACCCCCCCCCAAAAAAAACCCTGTATTTTCCAACTTATTGTAATGCTACATTAGAGTAGGTGGCCAAAATCTGCCCAGTGAAATATGTGGAGTTGTTTATTGTTGGGAGGGAATTTTGGACATGTTTCTACAAAGCAAAATAGCTAATGAATGCTTCTTTTGCATTTCCCAAGTCTTCTTGCCTTTCAAACTTGAATTTGATGAAATAACTGGAGCTCCAGCAGTTATCTTAGATCATGAGGCTACCTTTAAGGAGGGACGCCACTTGCTGAGAGGAACATTATATTCCTGATGGTAGCTTTAAGTATAAAGCTATTCATTGTAGCACTGGAAATCTTCCCTGCCAACGTTACAATGAATAGCTTTAGTCTTAAAATAGAAAGACAAGCCTGTAGTCCTTCCAAGTCACTATTATTGAAAGTGACTGTTAGTAGCCACCACATGCAATTTGTAACTGATACAAGGGTTTACTATATACTGACGTATCTTTGGAAGCCAATAATCTTTTGGAAAAACATGATAAGCTAACATTATTATATGTTAAGTGAAAGAAAGAACAAGGGTCATGGTAGGAGCAAATGCCCGTTTATTGAGGAACAGCTCTGCATATTTATAGAGCCAGGGGTGGTTTGACAGTTGGCATGGGGTGCTTTTTGATTGGAGGGTAAGGATCAGGTGAGCCAGCAGGGCTAGTCTGATTGGTGAGTAGGATCAGGTAAGCCAGCAGAGCTCTGATTGGTGGGTAAGGATCATGTGAGCCAGCAGGGTTCACCATTGGACGGCTCTTCTTGGGGGATGGGGAAGTTAGTCTTTGGAGCTGGGGCGACTCCCAACATTAAGTATACATTTGAGCCTCCTTAGACAATCCTATCATTTTCCAGTGGATTTGTGAACAAAGTGGCCATTGTGACAGGGATGGAGGTTGTGTATAGGGTCAGAAACATGTACTACCACTCACTATGGCCAACCTGACTATAGCTACTGCTCAGTGTGCCCAATCTGCCACCAGCAAAGACAAACACTGAGTTCCAAATATGACTCCTTCCCTGGGGTGATCAGACAGCTCCTTGGTGGCAGATTGATCCCATTGGGTAGTTTCCATCATGGAAGATGCAAAGGGGAAGTATTTTGTTCTTACTGGAATAGACTCAGGGCATGGAGTTCCCTACACAAAATGTTTCTAGTGAAACTATCACCCATGAATTTATAGAATGCCTCATCCATAATCATGGATCGTGGTGTTGCATACAACATTGCACCTAAACAGAAAGTCACTCCATAGCAAAAGTGTAGCAATTATAAGGCAGGTTGGCACACACCTATAATCCCAGATACTCGGGAGGCTGAGGCAGGTGATTACAAATTTGAGGCCAGCCTGGGAAATTTGCCAAGGCTCTGTCTCAAAATTAAAAAAAAAATAAATAAAAGTTAAAAAACTGTGGATGTAGCTCTGTGGTAGAGCATCCTTGTTTTCAATACCTAACTCTGCTAAAAAAAAAAAAATGTGCAGCAAAGCAATAGGCCCATCCATGCTCTTAGCATTCATAGTGTTACTGTTTTCCACCTGAAGCAGCTGGCTCAATACAATTATGGAATGGCCTATTGAACTCACAATGAAGTAGCTGCACGGCGCAAGACTGTGGCAAGGTTTTCCAGGGGCCTGTATATGTTCTAAATCAGTGCTAGTGTTCAATTATTGTTTATCCCCACCAAAACTCATGTTGAGACTTGGTACCCAGTGTACAAGCATTGAGAGGCGGTGGGGCCTTCATGAGGTGTATTGCAACACAGAGCCACTATCTTTGGGAGGGATTAATGCCTGCATTTTGGGAGTGGGTTATGTCTTGTGGGACTAGATTCATTTCCATGAAATCAGGTTGTTAAAAAGAGAGTTTGTCTTCCTTTTCTCAGTCTCCTGCTTCCTCACTCACTATGTGATCTCTCTTTGTTTTTCTCCACATAATCTCTTCTGAACACATTTGCTTCCATTCTGCTTCTCTGTCAAAATGTGATGCAGCCAGGGTGCCCTCACCAGACACCAGGTTATGCTATTTGGACTTCCCAGTCAGTCGTTGGAATCATGAGCCAAATGAACCTCTTTTCATTATGAATTACCCAGTGTCAGGTATTATATTATAGCAACACAAAAGAGATTAATACAATCAGCTTTCAGCTGTTATTATTCCCCTAGCCAATATTCATACATTTAGGAATCAAGACATGAAATTGGAGAGGGTCTTCACATTGTAATCCATAGTGATACACTAGCAAAATTTTTTGCTTTCCACCCTGGTGACTTAAGACTGTGTTGGTCTAGGGGCTTTAGTTCCAAAGAAAGGAATGCTTTTACTAGGAGACCCAACAGCAATCAATGTTAACTGGCAGTCAAGACTACTGTTTGGTCATTATTAGTGCCTTTTGCCTCTAGATGAAGAAGCAGAGAAGGGAGTTACTGCCTGACTAGAGTGATTAGTCCTTATTTCCAAGGGGAAATTTGGTTGCTTCTACACAATTAGGGCAAGAACAAGAATGTTTGGAACACAGGAGTTCTTTTAAGGTACATCTTAATACTCCCATGTCCGGTGATTACAGTAGAAAACCATGACCCATTTAAGGCAGGGCTGTCAATAGTCTAGACCCTTCCAGAATGAAGTTTTGGACCATCCTACAAGGTAAAGAATCAAAAGAAGCCAGGTGTAGTGGGACATACCTGCAATCCCAGTGACTCAGGAGGCTGAGTCAGGAGAGTTGCAAGTTCAAGGCCAGCCTCAGCAGCTCAGTGAGGCCCTAAGCAACTTAGTGAGACCCTGTCTCAAAATAAAAAGTAAAAAGCACTGTAAATGTGGCTTAGTGGTTGAGCACTCCTGGGTTCAATCCCCACTATTCCCTGCCCCCCCAAAAAAAACAAAAGAAGTGAGGTGTTTGCTAAGCACTCAGGAAATAAAGGCTAGGTAGTGAAAGAAGATAGTTATAAACCCAGCTTACACCCACACAAATATTGCATAAATGATGAATCCAATAGTTATGAGCATTAATTTCTTATTATAATATTTTTATTTAATAATTTTATTTTTATGTATAATTTAATAATTTATCATTTTGATTTTTTTCCTGTTATTGCCTTATCATCTAAGTCTTATTAGTCTTATTAATTAAGACTTATTAATTATAATAGATTTTTAATTATAAAGTTTATATCATATTTAAGTTACAAATATAGGGAGCATGAACCAAAATATATAAATTGTGCATGTGTGTATATGAGAGAGAGATGTTTGTTTGTGTGTATGGTACCCAGGGCCTTGAAAATTCTAGGCAAGCACTCTGCCACTGAGCTATATCCCCAGTCTGAAATACTTACTTTTAAGGAATAATATGATTATGTTATTGTGAAGCCTTGGTGGCTTAGTCTGTTCAGGTGCTTTAACAAAATACCAAAAACTGGTAGTTCATATATAACAGAAATTTGTTTCTCATGGTTTTGTTGTTGTTGTTGTTTTGGTACTGGGGATTGGGCCCAGGGTTGCTTTTACCACTGAGCTACATCCCCAGCTCTTTTTATTTTTTGAGACAGGGTCTCACTGAGTTGCTTAGGGCCTCATTAAATTGCTGAAGCTGGCAATGAACTTGCCATCCTCCTGCCTCAGCCTCCTGAATTGCTGGGATTACAGGTGTGTGCTACCATACCCAGTTTATTTCTCACAGTTCTAGAGGTTGGGAAATGTACACTCAAGGCACAAGCACCTTCCATGTCTGGTTGAAGGCTCACTTCTTGGTTCATGAATGGTGCTCACATGGTAGAAGAGGTGAGCCGTTTCCCTCTAGCCTCTTTTATATGGGAATTAATATCATTCATTAATCACTTTCCTTGGGTCCCTCCTCCTAATACTATCACCCTGAGGATTAGGATTTCAATATATGAATTTCAGGGGGACACATACATCTAGACGATGGCATTTTATAAGCCCAAAGCCAGTTGAGTGGCCAGCAGGCCACAGATTTAGAAAAGGGTTGCAGTTGGATTCCAAAAGGTCTGGGGGAAGAATTCCTTCTTGGTTAGAGGAAATTAGTTCTTATCTGGAATGTCCCCAAGAAGCTCATCTGTTGAAGGCTTGGTCCTCAGTACAAGAATGTCTGAAGGTGGGACTTTTATGAAGTGATGGGATCATGAGGACTCTGACCTCATCAGTGGAACAATTTGTTGATAGTTGAATGAGCTACTTGGAGATGATGGAAACTATAAGAAGTGGCATGGTTGGAGGGAATAGGTCACCCGGGGTGGGGGTACCCTTGGGGACTGTATCTTGTTTTTGTGTGTTTCTCTCTCTCTCTCTCTCTCTCTCTCTCTCTCTCTCTCTCTCTCTCTCTCTCTCTCTCTCTCTCTCCTTCCTGGCTTCCATGCAGTTTTCCTCCACCATCCTGTTTTGCTTCACCTCAGGCCCAAAGCAATGAAACCAGCTCATCATGGACTAAAACATCTGAAAATGTGAGCCAAAAATAAATATGTCCCCCTTTAAGTCGTTATTGTCAGATATTTTTGTCACAGAGACAAAAAGCTGACTAATACATCAGTCTTAGTTCTATTAAATCCTCTGTTTGGACGAGGCCCACTCCTATTATGGAGCATAATCTACTTCACTTAAAGTCCATCAATTTAAATGTTAATCACATCCAGAAAAAAACATCTTTATAGAAGCATTCATAATAATGATTTACCAAGTATCTGTGCACCATGTCCCGACCAGATTGACAAAATTAAGCATCAGATAGTTCCCAGGATCCATCTTGGAAAGGATGTTCTTTGTGGGAAAATGAAGTCCTGTCCTGTCCTGACACATGAAGAGCACGTTCCTAGTATGAATGAGCTAGGCTATGATGGGAGTTATTTGAAACCAATCTAAATCCTACAAAGGACTATTTGACCTGGCCCCATACGTGTAGCCACTGAAAAGAAACCATTTGGAAAATCAATTAACTTTCCTGTCATGAGTCTTTTCTCTCTATAGCTCAGTCCCCACTCTCTGTAGAGAGCTTAATTCAACCTCTAACAAAAGGTAGCTAGAGCAAACAGGAACACTCTCATGTTCCCATTTTCTGGGATTAGATGATTTCTAATACCGAATCCATCTCAAATTTTAGTATTCAAAGAACATGGAGCTCCTTCAGTAAAGCTGAGGCTGTTAAAAATATTAACTAGACTTTTGAAAAAACATTGGACTTTTAAAACATACTCTGAATGTCAGAACAAAATTAAAGGGACATTTGGGGATTCAGAATAAGTGTAAACAGTATTACATCAAGAAAAGTTAACAGCTTAAAAAGAAAGGTCTATTTGTATCCTTAAAAAAATTTGTTGGAATTCTGAACCTGTTGAAAGAATATCATATAACATTAGGAAAGACTGTATTCAGATAACAGCTAGAATTATACATTGGAACATGAAGCAGAAGTGTAAAAAGCAGACTGAAAATGAAAAAAAAAATAGTTCTGGGGTTGTGGCTCAGCAGTAGAGCGGGCTTGTGGCTCAGTGGTAGAGTGCTCCCTTAGCATGTTTGAGGCCCTGGGTTTGATCCTCAACACCACACAAAAATAAATAAAATAAAATAAAGATAGTGTGTCCAACTACCAGTAAAAAAAAATTAAAAAAAAACAATGAAATTATTAAAAAATAGTTCTCTCAGAATAATAGGAAAAGGATGAAGGAGCAGGTTTGGGAACCCTGATTTATAGCGGGTCAGTAAGAAGCACAGGTGAAACCACCTGGAGCTTACAATATGGCATCTGAAGGGAGGAAGGGAAGTTTTAGGGACTGAGCTCTCAACCTCTCTGACACTATTTCTAGGTAGATAATGTCAGAATTAAATTAAAGAATACTAAGCTGGTGTCCATTGCTACAGCAATGCTTCCTTGGTCAGGGGAGTCCCCCTACCCTCATAGGCAATCTGTTGTCAGAAGCATGCCATAGAGTGGGAGAGGCTGAGCTTGGTCTTTCCTGTACCCTTAGATATATTTTATTGTATAATTGTTTTTGCAGTTCTGAAATCTAACCCAGGGTCTCCCACATGTAGGCAAGCTATACCACAAAGCTACATCCCAGCCCTTTAGTTGCACATTTTTTTAACTAGTATAAAAACAAACACCTAGGGCTGGGGGTATAGCTCAGTAGTAGAACACTTTCATAGTACATGTGAGGCTCTGGTATGAGAAATAGAAAATCTGTGGTCCGTTTTCAGAATATGGTATATCTTAATTGGGATGTAAGATCCAATCTTAGTCATTTTGAGCGTCCCAACCTGCATCCAATCATAGCCATTTTAACTACAGCCCTTCCCTTTTTCTGCCCCGGTTTTAAAATTAGCCAATCATGTAGATCAAAACCCCAAGCTCCTCCTATCAGAGCATTAGGGATAAAAACAAGCAGACTGCCCACCCTAGTTTGCTTGTTTGCCTGACTTTGTACAGTGACATACCCTTCTGCAGAAGTAAAGTTTGCCTTGCAGAGCTAGTTCTGAGCACATGTTTGATTCCTTGTGGCACCCCAGTATTTCTAACACTGGCTTCCATCCCAAGCATTGAAAACAAAAATTATAAAATGAAATTAAATCCTAGTATTTTTGAGTTCTCAAAATGTAGACATCTCCTGTTTCCCCTCAAAAGTATTGGAAGCAGTTAAAAAACGCACTTAAAATTTAAGTCAGACAGACAATAGAATTGGATCAAATCCATCAAATTTTGGTTTTGAAGATTCCTGGGAAGTTGAGAGCAAGAAGGCATCTGAAGAATAAGTAAATTTACCAATTAAATAATATAATGATTTATAAAATAGATGTAATATCCTAGAAATAACAAAGTCTAATGAAAATGATCTTTAAAAATCAATAGTCCCCAATGCTATTCAATTCTGAGACCCATTTTGTTCTATACATCTCTGGGGTTTTCTGCTCAACTTCCCTTTTCTCAGAATTTCCTTCCCCTCCTGCAAGACCATGTGTCGTGTTATTATAGTAGGACAATATGGCATGCCCAAGCCAGCCTGGGTTTCCAGGCTTTAGCCTAAGACAGTCAGGCATATGCTCACTCCTCATGCTGGGTATTAAACCAGGGACTCTTTACCACTGAGCTCTATCCCCAGCCTTTTATTTTGAGACAAGTTCTCCTTAAGTTGCTCAGGATGGCCTCAAACTTGATCCTCTTGCCTGAGCCTCCCAAGCCACTGGGATTACAGGTGTGCAACACCACACCTGGTTGGGAGATAATGTTTCACCCCACTTTAAAGGACTATGGTGAGGAATTAATACATTTTAAAGTTTGATACAAAATGAATGCTGAACATTAACTATTAATTATATTAAAGCTTGATGTCAATGTTATGTTAATATGTATAATATTATGAAAACTATTAATATCCAAATTTATTTTTGTGTTTAACTATTATAGAGACAGTAAGGGTGTGATCCCTTTTCTGAACCTTGTAAGAGTCACAGATTAACAAGCGAAAAGTATAACAGTTTTATTTATTCCAAATTGTACATGATATAGAAGTCTTCAGGATGAAGATCCGAAGACTCATGGGAAGCTGTCCATTTTTATGCTCAGATTCAATGAAGATATGTAGAAAAATGATTGGATACAAATGGTATGATCTAATGGTAACAGGCCAAGTGGGGAAACCCAGCAAGACCTGTTTATTTTGGATTCTTCTTAACTTTCCATGAGGCATTCCTTTCTTCTGAGTGTAAGTCAGGATGACCCCTTCTGGAATGAGGGTCTTCTGACCTACTATCAGATAAGGCAAGTTAGAGAATTTCTTTTCTTTTTAATTTTTTTTTCCTTGTGATGTTGAGGATTGATAGAGTGCAAGGCAAGCACTCTACCAACTAAGCTATATCCCCAGCCCAAGTCAGCTGTTACACAGAAAAGTGATAGAAAGTTTAGAGTAATAGTTCTAGCTTTTATGGCTGGTTTGAGGGGAGAGGACTTATCTAGTTTCTTATCTAGTTGCCTTGGGGAAAAGAGAATTCTAGTTTCTGTGGCCTGGCTTAAGGGGAAAAGGGAAGCAGGACAGAGAAGAGAAGGTCAGAAAGAGACTTTGCACATCAAAGTATGGTATTTTGCAGTAACATTCTGAGCCCCAACTGTATTTTGTATCAAGAGTCCATCCAGTCTGCAATTCCTTCTGGAACTGCTCTAGGGATGGTTTCAAAACTTGGGTCTGGTGATAGGGTCTCAGCTAAGGATGGTGGGGTCTCAACTATGGAATAAGAGAGAACTTAGTCAAATATTTAAGGGTATATGCTTCTCATTGAACATTTATTTATGTTCTTTTCTTTTTTGTCTTCTACCAGTCACAATTTCTTAGACAAAGTACTGAGCATTAAACTTCTTATTTGTAAAATTAATCTAATAATAGATCTGGTTCATAGAGAAGTTGTAAATTTTTTTAATGAGGCTGTATGCCAGGTATCTGGCATATAACAATGTAGTACTAAATAAATACTTCATTACTTTAATTATTATTACTGCAATTCCACATATATAGATGACCAACACATCAAATGGCCAAGTTAATGTATGGAAGGTAAAGGATAAACCATGGTTTATACCTCCTTGTCCAGGAACATATAACCCATCAACCTATACCTTTCCCTTAACTCAGAATATCCCAGCCACAGTTTGCTCTTCTTACAGGTGTGTTCCTTTAATTTCTTGAGGTCTTTGATTGTCGCTAAGTGATCATAATAAAATTTGTGCTTCAGTGATGTCTTATTCCCAGCTGGGACTACAGAAGTTAATTTTAGCCAATCGATAAGTGCTATGTATTTGAGGAGAAGACCTAACATCCATAAAGCAAATGAAATCCTGGAAACATATCTTGTTCACAGTCCTTATAAGATGCAAGTTGAACAGCTGCTTAAATGTTTATAAGTAAAGGTTACAAAGCCCTATTTTGTTTTTCCGCTAGCAGGCTTTACCAGACCCCCATTAAACTCTGATTACTAAATTCCCCAATAAATATTTGCAGAATAAATGAATGAACACATTAACAGAGTAAACCAAATCTATAAACATGATGTTTGTGAAGAAATATCTTCAAGCACTAATTCTTAACTTGGGGGCAGAGGCATATGGGAAATCTTTTCAAGACACATTTCCAAGCCCCACAGACAGCCTACTTAGACCAGCATTTCTGAGTTATGCAACCAGAGAACTTACATTTTCAAAAACCTCCTCTACTGATTCTGTGAAATACCCAGGGTTAGGAATGTAAGCCTTAAGAAATGAACAGTTGAGCCTGGTGCAGTGGCACATGCCTATTGCCCCAGTGACTGGGGAGGCTGAGGCAGGAGGATCATAAGTTCAAGGCCAACTTCAGAAAGTTAGCAAATTAGTGAGGCCCTAAGCAATGTAGTGAGACCTTATCTTAAAGTAAAAGGACTGGGATATAGTTCAGTGGTAAAGTACCCTGGGTCCGATCCCTAGTACCAAAAATAAAAAAGAAAGAAAGAAAGGAAAAGTTGAAGGCCTCAGAAATTCAAATAATTCACTTGAGTTAAAGGGTAACCTCAATGGAACTGGCTTGTTCCTTTTGTTGTGCCCTTGACTATCTCTGTGCTCTTGGACAAAGAACCAAGATGGCCTGAGGAAGCACAGAGGTCTGTAGAAAGAGACAGACTTGTCAAGCTCTCACTTGGGCATAAAATTACAATTACAATGCTGGCATTATTACATGGCGCAATATAGGCCAAATCTTCACCTCTCTCTGTAACCATGCCTTTTACCCTCTTAATCTATGCAGAGTGTTTTTTTGTTTGTTTGTTTGTTTTTGTTTTTTTTTTTTTAATTCCAGCCCTTGGCTCTGGGATTGGTCATGTGTCTTGTTCTGGTCATTAGGATTTTAGCAAATGTAAAACAGACAGGGGAATGGAGAAGTACTCAATATTTCTGCTAAATCTGTTACTTTTAACTTATTTGCTATGAGATACAGCCTAATGGAGGATAACATAGGTGGATCAAAACTAAGTGAATGAAGGAGTTTAGGAAATAGAACCCTAAAATATGTCATTTTAACATACTTTATTACTTTGAACTGAAGGCACATGAAAAACAGCAAGTGTAGGAAGAGGTTTTATTTATTTGTTTATTTATTTATTTGTGCCAGGGATTGAACCCAGGGTTCTTAACTACTGAGCCACATCCCCAGCCCTTTTTATTTTTATTTTGAGACAGGGTCTCACTAAGTTGCCTAAACCCTCGCTAAGTTGCTGAGGCTGGATTTGAACTTGTGATCTTCCTGACTCAGCCTCCAGAGCCACTGCACCTGACCAGGAAGCAACTTTCTCTGAACCCTTCCCCCAGTGCAGTCAAGTATAGATCCTCCAAAAGGAACTAAGTTGTCATCAGTGTGAGTCTACTAAGGCAGTCGTTGGGGGGATACTTTTAACATATTCCCTTGCTACAGTCCAACTCTAGAGAAGACTGCCACTCTTATTGAAAATATTAGTTATGTGGTTATCTATGTTGTTCCAACCCACTTGAACTAAGTCCCAACCCTTGATTTTAGAGCATAACAGCAAGTTAATATGAAGAAACAAAAGGGGTTTTATTCTAAAATACTATATAAAGTGGTCTAGGCTAGAGCCTTTCTAGAATTCTGGTTCCTTACCTCTTTATGATTTTAGGAAAAATAATAAAATAAATAGAAGACGGTAACATTGGTACATTATCCAATGGCAGAATCAATAAAGAAAAATATCTGGGGCTACTAATATAACTCAGTGGTAGAGGGCTTGCCTTTCATGTACCAGGCCCTGAGTTCCACCCCAGCACTGCAAGGATGAAAAAAGAAAAAGGAAGATATCAAGAGAAAACAGATCTGATTAAGTAAAAACTAAAAGTGGTCCCATTACAAAGCGAAATCAATCAAAATGAAAAGCAAATAACAAATGAATAAAATATTTACATAATAAATGATAGACGTGAGTTGGATATCTTTAATATGTAAAACCTCTTCTAAAATAATGAGAAATTATACATTACTGTGGCAGAATAATGGACAAACTCATAAACCATCATTTCACATAAAAAGAAATATTATGGCCAATAGGCATATAAGATATTCAAACTCATTAGTAATGCAGAATGCAAATTAAGACTTGCTTCTGGCCAAGATGCAGTAACAGGGATGAGATTTATTCTCACACCTGAAACAGTTAAGTAAAGGGAAAATCAATATATGAAACAATGGTTTTCAAGACATTGGATATCAGGCAATGAAGGACAGTCTCTGGGAGATGGGGAAAAATGAGGTAAAACCCGAAACTGTCCCAGGTTGCTGTCTGTGGAGAGTTTCCAAACTAAAGCACATGAAGAGGCAATTCAGAGAAAACATGGAAAACCCTCTGGGCCAAGGAGATAGAAATGAGAGCCCAGTGAGACCAAGATGTCTAGAATTCACAGGACAGAATACTAGAAAGGATAGAGATTCAGAGACCCCTAGAGATCCACAGATCTATAGCAGGCCTCCCTTAATTATTCACACTGATCAGATCCTGTGTGATAGGAAACTACCTAAAGCTTGGAAAGAACCACTTGAAAAGATTAAAGTACTACAAGGTACCCACACAAGGCTGGGAATAGTCTCTATTTTTACCAACCACACTGGAAAAACTTGTAACTCCTGGCACATTGAGTAGACCAGTTAGAAAAATCTTGTCTTTGTACAAAGGAATAATTAGCCCTATATTGAGCACTGCTTCTTACCTCACAAATCATAAAAGCAAGACATGAGGGATAAAGTATTTCCAACTAAAGTAATTTCATTCTGATAGAAATAGTTTAAATATTTATAGAAAAAGAAAAAATATTTAGGACACAAAAATTCATAAAGTGTGCATCTGCATTGGTCAGGTTTATGTTACTATAATGAAATACCCGACCCGGGATATTTATCAAGTAAAGGAGGTTTATTTAGCTCATAGATTGGGGAGTCAAAGTCTAAGATACAAATTGGGGAGGGGCCATTGGTTTGAAATCTGATGAGGGCAAAGGATGGTAGCATAACATGGCAGAAACACATATAAGAGCAAGCAGTCACATCTCAAATAGTAACAGAGAAAAAGAAGACAAGTGGGGCTAGGCTAGCTCCTTTCATAACAACCCTCCTTCAAGAAATACCAAAGGGTCTGGGGTTGAAGCTCAGAGGTAGAGTGCTCTCACTTTGCATGCATGAGACACTGGGTTCCATCCTCAGTGCCACATAAAAGTAAATAAATAAAATATATTGGAAAAAAAGGAATACCAAAGGGGTTGCATGAGAATCACTAAAGGGGTCACATGAGAAATTCCCCATCACCCCAGTGACACAAGGACCTACCAGTAGGCACCACATTCTAAAGTTTACACCACCTCCCAATAGTGCTGCTCTGGGGAACAATCCTTCAAACACAATGGATCTTTGGGGACACAGATATATTTAAGCAGTAACCAATCAAATATTTCCAAACATACAAAGAAGCAATAGAGCCTTATAATAACTAGCCTGTGTGAGAATAATTGATCAAAGGACAACACAAAACTAACAGCAATGCTAGAATTAGTAGACAAGAACATGTAAGGTAATTATAATAAGTGTACTCTGTATGTAAAAATTGCAGAGACAGAGAAGTTATTAAAAAGACCCAAATGAATGTATAGAAATAAAACTATAAGATATAAGATGAAAAATACAATAAATGGAATTTTAAAATCTTACTCATTATAAAAGAAAATATCAGTGAGCATGGAGACATAGTAACACAAACAGTCCAAAATGAAACACAGAGAAAAGATATTTTTTTCAAAAAATGGTCTTTATGCAGGAGGAAGAAGAGAAGGAGATAAAGGAGGAAGAGGAGAAGAAGAAGAACAAGAACAACAAAGATACATACCTCAAATTTTATGCAAAAACTAACTCAAAATGGATCATGGATATTAATGTAAAAAAATAAACCTCTAAAACTAGAAGAAAATACAAGCAAATTTGTGTGTTCTTGGGTTTGATAATGAATTTTTGTGTATATGATGAAAAGTATGTTTCATGAATAAAAAATGGCAAGTTGAACTTTATCAAAATTAAAAACGTTTCTCTGCAAAACATACTGTTAAGAATACAAAAACAGACAAATCTCAGGCTGAGCAAAAATATTTGCAAATTATTTACCAGATAAAGCACTAGTATCTGGGATATAAGAAGAACTCAACAATAAGAAAGCAAACAACTCTCTGGGCTCAGTGGTGCACATCTATAATTACAGTGGCTCAGGATGCTGAGGCAAGAGGATCAGAAGTTCAAAGCCAGCCTCAGCAACTTAGAGAGGCCCTAAGCAACTTAGCAAGACTCTGTCTCTGAATAAAATATAAAAAAAGGGCTGGGAATGTGGCTCAATGGTGAAGTGTCCCTGGGTTCAATCCCTGGTACCAAAAAAAAAAAAAAAAAAGCAAACGACTCAATTAAAAATAGGTAAAATATCTGAACAGATTCTTCACCAAAACAATATGCAGATGGCAAATAAGCAAATGAAATCATATTTGACATCACTTGCTATTAGGGAAATGCAAATTAAAACTACAGTGAGTATATATAATCAGAGATATGATAAATTATGGTATAATGGTGTATTAAGAAATGTAATGCAAAAATAAATAAATAAATAAAACAAATAAACTTTTCCTCCTCTAAAAAAAAACTACAATGAGTATAACACAGAACTATTAAAGGATAAAACAAAATTATTACCTGACAATATCAAATAATGATGAGGATATGGAGCAATTGAAACTCTCTACATTGCTTGTAGGAGTGGAAAAATGGTAGAGCCATTCTGAAAAACGGTTGGGTAGCTTTTTAAATTTACTATATGCCCAAGTAATCCCACTACTAATTATTTATCTTGGAGAAATTTTAAAAAATAACTTTTATAGTTATGTAAAAATTTGTTCATGAATGTTTATAGCAATTTGAGTCATAATTGGCCAAAAGTGTATATAACCCAAATATCCATCAGTTCAGTACACAAACTGGGGTATTCATAAAATGTAAAGGTATAAAAAGAGCAAATTATTGATACATTCCATTGCATAGATGGATCTCAAAGGCAGTATACTGTGTGAGAAGAGTAAATCTCAAAAGTTTCTCTACTATAGGATTCTATTTTTTGTGGCATTTTGAAAAGGCAAAATTATAGGAACAGGGAAGAGATTAATGGTTTTCAGTGATTATGGATGGATGAAGGAGATTTGGGAGGTAACATAGCATTGTGTCATAATTGTGGTGGTGATTATAAGAATCTATGCATGTCTTAAAACTCATGGAACTATATACATGCACATAACCTAATGAAATATCATTACAAACATATGAAGAGAACTAAAATGTAGAAGACTGACAATTACAAATATTGTCAAGAATATGAAGCAATTGAATTTCATATATACTACTGGTAGAGATACATGCTTGTGAAATCACATTAAAACTCTAGTACCAATTATTAAATTTGAACAAATGCATATCCTGTAAGTTAGCACTTCCATTCCTTCATATGTAAAAACATAAATGTATAAATATGTTCATAAACACACAAGTATGTGAATGTTCTTAGCTAAAAAATGAAATTCTTCAAATGACCATCCACAAAAACATGGGTAATTATCTGACATTTTAAGGTAATAAAATAAAATCTTAGTTGCAATGCTATAACAAATTACTATAGTTTGGGAGCTTATAAATAACAGAAATTTACATTTTTAAGTTCTAGAGTCTGGGAAGACCATGATCAAGGCACTGGCAGATTCTGTGGCTGGTAAGGGCTCCTTTCTCCTGGACAATGCCTTCTCACTGTGCCCTCACATGGTTGAAGGGGCTAACTAGTTTTCTGGTTTCTCTTCCACAAAGAAACTAATCTCATTCATGGGGGAAAAGCTTTCATATCCTAATCACCTCCCAACACCCCACATTCTAATACTATCACATAGTCATGAGTGGTGGTGTACCCCTATAATGTCAGCAATTAAGTAGGCTGAAGCAGGAGGATCACAAGTTCAAGGCCAGCCTGGGACATATAGTGAGATGATGTTTCAAAATAAATTATGAATACCATCTTCTGATGAAACAAACAAAAAAAAGGGTTGTGGGGGAGGCCAGTTTCGGGGAGGTAATTAAGAAAAGCACAGTAAAGGAGTGTGAGGCTTCTTATGCCTGTTTCAGACTGTGCCTTCTCCATTGATGAGTTGCTAAAAAATTATTTTGTTATTTATTTGGCACCAGAGATTGAATCTGGGGTGCTTAACCACTGATCCACATCCCCAGACCTTTTTTTAATTTTTTTTATATTCAGACAGGGCTTTGCTAAATTGCTGAGGCTGGCTTTGAATTTACAATTCTCCTGTCTCAGCCTCCCAAGCCCCTGGGATTATAGGCTGTGCCACTAATCTGGCCTAGATAAATTTCTGGCCTAGAAATGTATTTTTTATCTTTAATAAAAGAGAAAACAAGATTTAAATTTTTTGGATTACTGGGGATTGAGGCCAGAGGCACTTTACCACTGAGCTACAACCCTAGCCCTCTTTATATTTTAAGACAGGTTCTCATTGAGTTGCTTAGGGTCTCCCTAAATTGCTGAGGTTGGCTTCGAACTCGTGATCCTCCTGGCTCAGCTTCCCTAGGCACTGGGATTACAGGTGTGTACCACCACACCCAGCAAGAATCTCTAGTAATTTAGAGTCATCTTTTTCTTCCTGGACTGAGAGGGAAATATCCTTAAAAATTGGAGATCTCCTTTATTGACATAAATTCCTCTTACAAAAGGGTAATTTCCACTCTGTTCTCAGAGCTTCTCCTGTGTGGGCAGTTTCTCAAAATAATCACCTTGAAATACTCTTTATGCAACTCTGATGCACCCATAAAATATGTGGAGAAAAATAAAATACTCTTTATGCCAAAGAGGGATATTTTGGGATGTCATATTCTGGACTCTTATGGTACCAATAAGATAAAAATCTAAACACTGCCTCAGAATACCAATGATTAATATTGAATGTGTAAACTGCCTTTACCTAAGTAATGAAATTTCCAGGTTTATGAAACCTTCACTGACTGCTGGAAACCATGCATGCCCATAGTGTCATATATATCTCTCCTGGAAAGGACCCTCCAAGAATAACTTGTATGAGAATTTTTAACTTGAATCAACTGGCAAAAACAATTTGAAAATGAAGACTAAGGAACCAGGTTAGAGTTTCCTTCCATTAGTGATCTATTTGTGGATTGATGCTGAAGAAAGAAGGTAGCAGGTAGAAGATAAAGGAGATAGCTTCTTGACTACCCCACTACTCTGTCTCCAATCAAGTGTCCCAAAGCCTATGATTTAATTATTTCAGGACCTGTGTAATAGTAATATTTCTAAAGTCCTACATGGCCCCCAATCGCAAATCAGTGGCATATTAGAACAAAACCTAAGATCTAATAAGTCATTGTCTTCATAGTTTTCAAGAAATAGACTGATTACCTTTGTGCTACTTGTTTTACAGAAAATAATGTTTTGCTGACTTGTTTGCTTGTTTATTTATGCTAGGAATTGAACCCAGCAGTGCTTAACCACAGAGGCACATCTTCAGCCATTTTTATTAAATTTGTTTTTAATTTTTATTTAATTTTTTTAGACATGGATAGACCTTTATTTTATTCATTATTTATATGTGGTGCTGAGAATCGAACCCAGTGCCTCACACATGCTAGGCAAAAACTCTGCCACTGAGCCTCCCTTTTATTTTTTTTATTCTGAGACAGGATCTTGCTAAGTTGCTTAAGGCTTTACTAAACTGCTGAGGTTGGCCTTGAACTTGCAATCCTCCTATCTCAGCCTCCAAAACTGCTGGGATTATGGGCATGCACCACCACCCTCAGCTAAACATACTATCATAATTTTATTCTCCATGCCTGTCACACACACTACACTATATATTGCATACTTTAGGACACATAGTAAAAAGTCCTATTAATCCAAATTTATTTCATGAAAGAAGAAAATAAGGATGGGAGGAAGAAAATAAGAAAGAAACATGTTTCAGAGGAGTCCTAGAAGAAGAATGAATGGTGTGGGGGGATGTGAAAGGAACTTTCTACCTCTTGAAGATCTGATCATTTGAGTCTATATAACAAATGGAAAAATATAGACATATTAACAGAAAACAAGGCATATACATTTATTAATTTATAAGGGTGCAGGTGTCATACAAATTGTAAAACTCAAAGAATGGTCAGATGGTTGAATCTTACATACCCATTTCATAGGAGAGAGACAAGTGAGAGCTAAAGGCAATTTTATGGAAGAATAAGTTATTTTAGGGAAAATGAATGGGCCCAAAGAACAGGAAATAGCATGGGACAAAGTCTCTATGGACTCTAAATGTAATGTCATGTCAACTCTGATATTTTTTGCTGTAAGATATACTTCTGAGAGAATCTGGCCTTTAGATAGACTGAGATACTCAGAAAAAGTCCATTGATCGATGGGCAGGACAGAGCACAGGTTAGAAAAACCTTGAAGCTTCTTGTTTACTTTTTTCTGAATGCTTATTTAAAAGTATTCAGCTTGTCATGTATCACATTTTGAGGTATCCATTTTTTCCTGAATGCCAAAAGTAGAATGGTGGCAATGCATGATTTGTGGTGGTGGGGTACTAGGGATGGAACCCAGGGGTGCTTAACCACGGAGCCACATCCACAGCCCTTTTCATTTTTTAAATTTTCAGACAGGGTCACGCTACATTGCTGAGGGCCTCACTAAATTGCTAAGGCTGGCTTTATGATCCTCTTGCCTCAACTCCTCAATTGCTGGGATTACAGGCATGCGTGCAATATATGATTTGGAATGAAAATACTTAATATTGCAGAAATGAAAAAGCCATGGGTCTTCATATGAAAAGGCATTCAAAGTAACAAACAAGATGAATAAAAATACATTTCCTAGAAACATGTTTCTGAAAAAAGAGAAATCAAGAATAAAGATGAAAACCTAAAAAGAAATAGGAAAAGAAAGTTGCTTTTTCTGTTAAAAAAAAATGAAAGTAATGTACCTTGGTCCAGATGGTAATTGAAAGTTTATGTTTTAAGCATTTCATCTGCTTCAAGCACATACAAATGATGAATATTAAAAACAGAATGTAAAGAGATATAATTAGGCTTATCAACAAGATAAGTATCTGGGGATGTAGTTCAGTGGAAAAGCCTCCCTGGGTTCAATCCCCAGTACGAAAAAAAAAGTGATAGTATTCAAAATAACAAGAAACCTATAGGAAAAAAAGTTATACACACACACACACACACACACATATATATATATATATATATATATATATATATATATATATATAGTATTTGTCAAAAAATCATGAAACATGGATGTAAAATCAGTACTTATTAAATAGAAAGATAGACCATGTTCATGCTGAGTACAAATCAATACAACATGTTAATTCTGCCTCTTTTGAACTCTGAATTTAATTTCATCACCATCACAATATGGAACAAAATTTCTAACAGAATTTACCATAATAATCTTAAAATTTACATGGATTTTTTGGGAATGTTTTTAGTGTCCAAAAATAATCAAGTCAACAACAGCAATGAAAATAAAACAAACCACAGCCAGGCATGGTGATGCATTTCTGTAATCCCAGCAGTGCAGGACGCTGAGGCAGGAGGATCACAAGTTCAAGGCCAGCCTCAGCAATGCAGTGAGACCCTCAGCAACTTAGCAAAATCCTCTCTCAAAATAAAAAGGACAGGGGATGTGGCTCAGTGGTTAAGTGCCCCTGAGTTCAATCCCTGGTACATACATACATAAATAAATAAATAAACTGCAGAGACTCACCCTAAACAGATATTTAAATTTATTTTAAACCAAATATATAATAATTAATAATTGTGAATTATGACTATTGGGACAAATAAGTTTGTTGGGGCTCAGAACAGTATACTCTGATGTATGACACCTGATATGCTCAGTATTTAGATCCAGAGAAAGGAAGGGCATCCCAGAGACATCTTTCTGGTCTGCCTTCATCCTTGTGTCTCCTTACAAAAAGAATCATACAAACCAGAATTCCTCTTCCCTTAGGTGAGTCACAGAAAACTGGAACTCTTTCCTAAAGCAAGCCATAAAACATAGAAAGGTCACTCTCTTCATTCTCCTTTCACTTTTGATGATCCTCATTCCAGGGGGTCTTGCTTCATACTTGGAAGGAAGGAATGCCACACAGAGAGGCCAGGAAGAATCTGGAAATACAGGCCTCACTGGCTTCCTCCCTCCATCTATTACTATTAGATAACACTGTGTCGTACAATCACGTTTCTACATGGCTGTTCATTCTTCATCAAACCTAAGTATAAAAATAGTTTCCCCTGGGTCTTTAAGTCTTCATTTCTGAAGGCTCCCTTGTCACATAAAATGTTAACCAAATACATTTTTTATATTTTTCTCTTATTAACCTGTCTTTTGCTACAGGAGTGTCAGCCATGACCCTTATGATGAGTAAGGACAGGAATCACACCTTTCCACCCCCACAAATCCAAGAAACTAAATAGAAAGTCCTTAAACTTGTGCACATATAGTAACTTGTTTGTGATAGATTGTCACTATGAATCAATGGGAAAAGGTAGATTAAACTATAATTTTTGCTAGGGCAACTGGTTGTTTTAACATTCTAGTGAATAACAGACTTGTGGGAAGAGACTCCTCTCCCCTAATCTTGCTATAAATGCCAATTAATTTAGGCACAACTACAGAACTTAATGGAAGTGAGATAGCCACACAAAGCCAGAGCAGATGCTGCATAAATTGGAATGACTTTTTGATTTTCTACTTTCCCTAAGTTCAAAAAGGATGAATACCTGCCAGAGACAATCTCAGAGCAGAAAATGGTTGAAATTTACATACCATAACCCTGTTATACTCAAGCTTACAACACTAGTCCATTGAAATTTCACTATTTCACTAGTGTCTGTGCTTAAAGAATATTCACACAGACAAAACTTGTCTGCTTTTTAAAACTATATTCAGCAAGAACTAAACCAGTTCCTTATCTAGTGAGAAAAGCAAGAATCATTGCCCAGATCAATACTTTTACCTCCATTCCTCCAGTGTACTGAAAGCCTGTCTCTCCACAGACCACCACCTAACTCTTCTTTAATATCCTTTTACCTCAGTGGGCTCTGATATTACATTTTATCTAAGGGGCATTATCTCAGACTTTTCTCCCACATTTATCCATATAAAATTAACAACTAACTATGATGATGAAAACTTGATATTATCAAAAACAAATTCCAAGTGGAATAAAAGTAGAAATGTGTAAAACAAACTAAATGTTCAAAATTACTCACAGGGAAATATACATATGACTTTCAGAAGATTTCTTAAACTATAAACACAAAAGTTTTATAAAGTCAAATATGGATATAGTTTGTAATGTTATACATGGATACAATGTTTTTAATAAACATTACAAAATTTTATACATCAGGACATCATTAGAAGAGTAAAAAGATCAGAGACAAGGCACACACTGCGAGAAGGTATTTGTAATGCACACAAATAGCCAAGTATTAGCTTCCGGAGTGTTTAATGATGCCTGAAAATCAATAAATAACACAAATAACTCAATAGCTAAATGGGCAAAGAATATGAACAAGCAATTAACTGAAGAGGAAACTCAAATGGCCAATATGTCTAAAAAATCTACTACTGTACTAGAAATTAGGGAAATAAAAAATTGGAAAACAATGAGACGTCATGTTAGACCCACTTGGTTAGTACAAAATAATGACTATTATTTGTTTATGAGAATGTGGAGGAAGTTACTTTAGAATGCTACCAATGAGAGTTTAAACTGATAACATTACTTTGGAAGGTAATTCAACAATGGTTAGAAAAGTTGAAGATGTATATCTAATGACCCAGTAATTTCACCTTTAATTTTCTAGTAAACATCCTCTGGGAGAAGTCTTTTCTGCTGTCCTTTAATAAAGCTTCTACTTTCCACTCTAAAAAAAAATTTTAGTAAACACGAGTGTTGATAGGAGACAGACAGATGTGAGTGGTGGGAACTCATGTTAAGGAAATAATTCTATAAAATGGCCCTCCTGTGCTGAGCCTCAAATGCTTTCACTTTTAAAAAGCAATTTACCTGTAGTCCTGCCTGGCTTAAGTGGACAGGATATGTCAAATTCCTCAGCAAACTACCTGTTATCTGCAGGAGAAATGTAGGACCAAAATAATATAGATAAGAGGAACCCAAGTTTTCCTGAAGGGGAGACTTTTGTGACCCTTTTCATAGACCAGATCCTGGAACTCAGGAAGATAAGGACAATTCCTCCTAACCATAAATCTGTAAGAATTTATGGTTAAGAATCCAATTAGAACTGGTCAGCATGGGCCAAAGTGACCTAGAGTTGTCATGGCAGTGGGGACTTGAAAGTCTGATATTATCCTGATGACAGTCAAAAGTCAAGAGGTGGACCTGGGTGGGACTCTCTGGAAACTTCTCTGGGATCCCTAATAAAACTGGAGTACAAGAGCAGCATGTCATCCCTCTCCTTTCTGAGAAGACCTGATGTCTCCCTTGAGAGTGTCCCCTTTTCCCCCTTTCCCTGTCCCTTCTAATAAGCTCATGCCTCTCATGCCTGTTACTCTGAGCAACATGTCTGAAATCTTTCTGACATAGAAGAATCAGGGTTTTGGGGGAGGGGCTTCACACTGCCTCAGTTTCCCAGAAGGCCCCAACCCTGTGACAGTGTCAAGAAGTATTTTCATGTTTCTGCAATTTGACTTCCTGACCAAAGAATATTGATATGGTAGAGAATATGTAATTGACCCCAGACCCATTGGATAACTCCTCACAATTCTAGGGTATTACACTGATGCTTCTGCCCTCATTCAAAGGATAATAAAACTTAATTCCCCTGGAGCCATGGAAACATCCCAGGGGTTATAAACCTGAAGACAGAGATACTTGTCTTATCTTCCTTCTGAAGACATGTATTTACATTTCAAAGTCGGGGACTTTCCCGTTTTCTTTCCCAGGGGAGTTTGTTTATATCAGTGAGATTGAGCTCCCTCTCTCAGGAGAAGAGACACAGGAATATGTACATATATGGTCCCAGATGCACATTTTCGGGTTCTCCCCCTATAGCACAGACACTGATGTAAGGAAGGGTGATAATGGCTCTCATTGTAACAGTAGTACCCTCACCTTCTAAATATAGTCCTCATTGCTCTAAGGCTTATTTAAAAAAAAAAGTTTTTTTTTTCCTCTCTTTTTCCCTTTCCTCTTCCCTAACAAGATTAGGGAGACAGTGTTATCTTTTCTTCCCCTAGTTAACTGCCCTTAACACACCCAGTACAGGAAGGTGATGCCCACTGAGGATCTAAGAAGTAAACAGCTCCCAAATTAACAAGTGAATCCTAAGACCCCATCAGGGCCCCCTGGGACCCCCTACCAGAGCACACCTGGAATGTAACCCTTGAAGCTTCTTTAAAAGACCCCTGTCCCTCCTGATCCAGAGAGTCACAGACTTTGAGACAGGAGTCCTCTGTGTTTCTCCTTTGCTATCAAAGAAATAAACCTCCTTTTCCCTTTTTCTCAACTCATTTCCTCAATTGGGGACAGGGACCAAGTTTTCAGTTACATATTATAAATAATTGTAATATGGCTTATTCCTGAAATCTTGAGTTTATTTTCAGGATAATATAAACAAATACAGATATTAAAATTTTATTCATTTGCACAAGAGCATGAGGAGATATGCAAAATTTTTTATTCCAACACTGTTTATAATAAAAAAAATATATAACTATAAATGTCCATAGAGATGGAACTTGATAGATTTTTATTAAATTCAGATTACATATGGAGCAAGAAAATAAATACAGTTCTCAGCATAAATACTAGCAAATTCTAAAATGCCTCATTTAAAAAACAAAATAGCACACCTGTAATCCCAGTTACTGGGGGTATTCAAACAGGATGATCATAAATTCTAGGCCAGCCTGGGCAATTTAGGGATATCTTGTCTCAAAATAAAATACAAACGGCTGGGGTGTGGTTGGTGGTAGAGCACTCTAGGGGGTCAATTCCCAATATCAAAATGAATGAAAAGGAAAAATAAAACTCAAAAGAAATTATAGGATTAGGGTAGAAAAGCTCAGTGGTAGAGCACTTGCCTGGCATGTGTGAGGCACTGGGTTTGATCCTCAGCACCACATATAAATAAATAAACAAAATATATGTATTATATCCATGTACAACTAATAAAAATTTTTTTTAAAAAAAATTGTAGGATAGTATGCATAACATGATAAAATGTATTTCACATACATATAAATAAAAGCAAATTTTAAAATGTTTCATATAAAAGCAAAGCAAATTGTAAGGGTAATATATATAATATAATAACATAATATAATATATTTCAAATTTAAAAATGAAAATCAATCTCATTCAACTATCAATGGTTAAACTAGCCATGGTGCATGATTTTCTGTCTACTTTTCTGAGTTCTTACATGGGACCCTCTGTAAAAAAAAAAAAAAAAAAAAACATTAACAAGAGAAAAACAAGCAGAAATTTACTAACATATATATCTTATATATTCATAGAAGACAGCAGTAATGAGTAATCCTCAAAGCACTGGCTTAAATGCCATCTTCTGCTGAAGCAAAAGAAGCAAGGGTAATGGGGTGGGTAGCAGTTTTGAAAGGTGGCCAAGAAGAGCAGGGTCAACAAGGGTAAAATTTGTTGTGAAGATTTAAAACCATGTCTTTTCCACTGATAAGAATCTCTAGTAATTTATACTCATCCTTTGCTGAGAGCCATAGCTAAGTAAGAATGACGCATGGCAATTTCTTTGTCAGCCTACCCCATGTTGCTTAGAGGGAGGACTCTCCATTGTGGAAATGGGCTTGCCTTGGACCCAGGGCATTTGCAGTGACTTTGCATGAAAGGTGACCTTGCTCAAGGACCAGGGTGGATCCGGGTTTAGGGTGGATCAGGGTTTAGGGCGGATCAGGGGTTTAGGGCAGTTCCAGGTTTAAGGTGATTCCTGCTGGGAATAGGGCGTATCCTGCTGCCTCAGGCCCCTTGAGTTCCCAGTTGGTTCTCGCAGGATTCAGAGAGTTTTTTGGGATTCAGAGCCCGGTGGAAAGGTGGATTTTGCCCAGAACGTGTGTGTAGAGTGCCAGTGACAGTTCAGGAATAAAGAATTGCTGTTTGAATCTACAAGGCTGTGAGTGGTTCGTGATTTTGTGCCCAGCCAGACTGCGGCAATCCTTCTCTTTTGGGTACAGAGAGGGAGACACTCTTACAAATGGAGATTTCCTTTATACATGTGAGCCTCCCTTACTGAAGGGTGTCTTTCTGTTTTCAGGCTTTCTATCTCAGCCATTTCTCAAAATAATGAACTCAAAATGATCCTTATGCCAAAGTGACATATTTTGGGATAGCATTTTCCTGTCTCCTACGGCTTAGTGCTCAGGAATAAAAACAAATAGGCAATCTTGCAACAACATGGACATACCTCAAAAACTAAATGAAAGAATCTAAAAATGAAAACAATATGCTAACACTGTATAATTTCATTTATCAGATATTCTGGAAAAGGCAAAATTAAAGAGACATAGCAGATCAGCAGTTGCCAAGGGGTTGGAGCTGGGGTGGGATATTGACCATAAAGGAACACAAATGATATATGTTGTGTTACAATTATGAGGATGGTTACACAATATTTTGTTTTCTTTGTAGTATTGGGGATTGAACCAAGGACTTCATGCATGCTAGGCCAGCACTTTACCACTGAACTACATCCCCAGCTCTACTTTCTCTAAATTTTATTTTGAGACAAGTTCTCCTTAAGTTGCTAAAAGTGCCTTTGAACTTGAAATCCTTCTGCCTCAGCCTCCTGAGTAGCTGGGATTACAAACCAGTACAACCACACCCAGTGTTACATGACTTTTTAAAAAATACACAGAACTGTACCCTAAAAGGGTGAGTTTTATTGTAAATTACACCTCAACAAATCACCTGATTTGAAGGTCTTTTCTGTTTTAAGTATTTTATTTATTTATTTATCCATTAATTATTGGGGATTGAACCCTGCAGCATTCTACCAGTGAGCTTCATCCCCAGCTCCCATTTTTCTTTTATTTTGAGACAGGGTCTCACTAAGTTGCTGAGGCTGGCCTTGAACATATGATCCTCCTGCTGTTTCAGAACTAGGGTCTCCTGATATGAGAAAGTCCAGTGATCCATTTTCAAAATACAGTATTTAGCTTTACATGTAAAATAACTTGGGATGTAAGAAAGGCAGCTGGAGGGAAGAACAGAATGAAAAGCTAGAAGTAGTTAACACCAGAGTGTAAAAATTCACAGCCCCTTGACAAACAAGAGAAGGAAGTCTCACATCACTAAAAGAGATAAATTGTACCAAAAGGCACTCAATCCAAAGGGACAAGAGAACAAAGGAAGGTGGGGACAACTAAAGATATATATCTTTAAATAATCCAATAGGAGACAGAAAAACCTATATGACTTTTGGGAAGACTGTACACTCCATAGTACTCAGCCAAGGAGTAACTCTAGGGAATAAAATGCTGGTTGTACCCAATTTGTGGGTGTCCACTCCCCCCTAGAATCCAGTCTTGGAAGACAACCAATCTAGTAAGATGGTCATTAAGGCTTCAGTTTTTGCTATGCCTTGTGTCTTAGTCTGTTTGGGGGGTTTGGACAGTTGAGTGTGTTTCTCACTGGGAAATTGAGGCAGTGCAGAGATTCCTCCCTTCAAACCCTGATTCATCTGACCAAATCAGAAATCTGAGTTCAGACATATAGCTCAGAGTAACAGGCATAAGTTTATTAGAAGGGGAGGGAAAGGGGAAAAGGGGACATTCTCAAGGGAGAGAGTGGGTCCTCTCAGAGAGAAGAAAGATGGCATGTGCCTCCTGCTCTCTAGTTTTATTTGGTGATACAAAGGATGTTTCTAGGGAATTCTGTCCAGATCCACATCTTAACTTTTGACTGACAGCAAGATGACATCAGACTTTCAAGTCCCCACTGCCATGACAACTCAAGGTCACTCTAGATCATGCTGACAGGTTCTAATTGTAACATGTTCTTACTGGTATTATGGTTAGGGGGAATTATCCTTATCTCCCTGTGTTCTGAGATCTGGTCTGTCTAAAGATCACAAAAGTCTCCCCTTCAGGGTAACTTGTGTTCCTCCTACTGCATTATTTCTGCCCTGCATTTCTCTTACAGATAGCAGGTAGTTTGCTGAGGAATGTGACATATCCTATCCCCTACACCAGACAGGGCTGCAGGTAAATTTTTTAAAAAATAGTTTTTAGCTGTAGATGGACACAATACCTTATTTTATTTATTTATTTTTATGTGGTGCTGAGGATGGAACCCCGTGCCTCACACGTACTACATGAGCACTCTACCACTGAGCCACAACCCCAGCCCCAGTAAATTGTTTTTTAAAAGGAAAACCATATAGAGGTCAGCACAGTGGGCCCAATTTATACAATTATTCCCTTAACCTCTTGTTCTCACCACTTACATCTATATGTCCCCTGTCACTGCCTCAACTTCCAGAGTTGCTGGGATTATAGATGTGAGCCACATGTGTTTTAAATTCTTATTTATACTTCTGAAAAGAAATATTCATACTGTACAAAATAAAGTTGGTACAAAAGGAGAAAAAATTATAAAAACTAAATATCTTCCCCAGGGCAACAACTGTTATTTGTTGCATTGTGTGTCCTTGCAGTAAGTTTCTGTTCATGTGCAAATTATTTTTATAGAATATTCACATAGTTGCCTCATTATTTCTAATGACTTCATTGCATCTCTGTTTGTAATTTTTCATAATTATATAAAGTCGCTACTACTGTCCATTATACTCTCTCTAATCATTTGTTATATGATGGTATTGGAAGCATTTCATATGTGTGTGTGAATACATCCAGTTTAGATTTTCTAGCTTATGATAGGGTTCAAAACATGCTACCCAGCTGGGCATGGTGGCACACATCTGTAATCTCAGCGATTTGGGAGGAGGATCGTGAGTTCAAAGCCAGCCTTAGCAATGGCAAGGCGCTAAGCAATGCAGTGAGACCCTGTGTCTAAATAAAATACAAAATAGGGCTGGGGATGTGGCTCAGTGGCTGAGTGCCCCTGAGTTCAATCCGTGGTACAAAAAAAATACTACCTCAAAATATAGTACTTTGCAGATTGAATATTCTAAATTGAAGCAATGTGAGTAAAAGCATGTGCAGGAAAGACTTTCTGGCGTTCTCTTAAAGCAGGTCATAAGACCCACATCTGAGACCCAGAGGAAAAGAGCATCCTTTTAGCAGAAGACCAAGGAACGTAGATAGATCTGAACAGTCTTTGCTACATTTCCCCCAGTTGATTAAATTTAACCCATAACCCCTTTGTCCTATTGAAACAAACTGGATTTGTGGCCCCTCCTTTGAATTTCACAGGAACTTCCTCATGCTAGGAGTACAAACTGAAGGACTGCAAATCCACGCCCTGACAAGCTGCCTAGGAATTGGAGAGTGGAGATCTTCCCCTCCCCAGGCCTGTGTAGCACAGGCTAAATCTATGAATATCTGTTTCTTACTTTTTGTTTCATTTCTCTGCCAACTTTTCCTTTAAAAGTTCTGCTGATGTTCAGAGATTTTGAACTTGGAACTTTGAAACAATAAACTTCTTCTATTTTCCTTGAAACCTGGCTTTGAATAAAAACAAAAAAACAAACAAAAAAAAAAAAAACATTTTCCTACCATTTTGACTCCAGCTTAGTCTATCCTCCATCTTCCACCCCAGCCCCACCCCATGGGGCTGGTGCCATTTGGTAACACTACCATAATTCCTTATGAACATGATACCATCGGTTATTTGGGACAAGTTCTGCTCCTTCACAAGCTGAAGTATAACATTAGAAAAGCACACTGAGGCAAGCATATAAAGCAGGGTTTATTTTAAAACAGGTAACAAACTTCTCTGGGGAGGGAGAAGGGGACCATAGCTGGTGTCCTGGTATTCAAAGAAGTGAGTGTGTTCTGACTTTTTCTATGTCCTAGGCTTCCTTTGTTCTCTTACTCCCTTCCCCTTATCCTTCTCCCTCAGTGAGGAGGCCCAGGAAATGCTGGGTGGGGTGGCCAAAAGGTGGGAAACAGGTGAGCTGGAGGAGCTATAGAGGAGTGATCCTGGCAGGAAGGGGGCATAATTAACAACTCCCTGTAGGGAGGGACAATCTCTTAGGTTACCTTAGCAACAGGTTGGAGCAGGGCCAGGTTATCTTGATAAGAGAGGCTGAAGAGCTCTGAAGGAATTAACATTTCAATTCCTCCGTTCTCTGGATCCACCCTTGTCTATCTGCCAGTCTTAATTCTGGCTTCAAAGACACCCATGTCACCTAAAACCTATATAAAATACATTCTTTAAAAAAGTAAGGCCAGGTGCATTAGTGCATACCTATAATTCCAGTGACTCAGGAGGCTGAGGCAGAAGGATCACAACTTCAAGTTGTTCAGACTCAGCAACTTAATGAGGCCCTGCCTAAAACTAAAAAAAATAAAAATAAAAAGGACTGGGGGTATGGCTTAGGGGTTAAGCACCCCTGGGTTCAATCCCCAGTACAAAAAAGAAAAAGGAAAGAAAGAAAAAAGGAAGAAAGGAAGGAAGAGAAAAGAAACAAAACTGTTGTGTTCAGATTCTCAAAGTTGCTTATATAGAGATGAGCAAATTAATGACATAAATCATTCTTTTTTTTTGTTTTTGTAGCTGAGATTATTGCTCCAATACACTGAGTATGTATGTGGACTTTCTGGTGAAGTCAGTAATTGTGCTAGACATTTCACTATTGCTTACTGGTATGTAGTTCTCCTCTCCTCCCAGAGCACAGGTATTACCTTACCTCCCATGTGAGTAGTTCCAGGCCAAATCAGGGACTGGATCATGTGTCACATCAACAAAATGAAAAGCCCTTATGAAACCTTCCAGATTGTCTTGTCTACTGGCAGTGATCAGCAAGAAAATCTATTGATGAGGTAAAACTTCCAGTTAAACTGAACTGTTGATTTAGTGTAGGAGAAACAGCTACCTTGAAGAGTCTCCTAACTTATAATAAATTTTTTTGTGCCTCAAAAATAAAATTTAGGTGATAAGACACTGGGATTTAGGGGTTGTTCATAACCAAAATTGAAGCTTAGTTTATCCCGACTAATATAATAATGATGTTTTCCATTTTTCTTGACCTTTCTAAAGAATCAGCTTTTCATTAAATCTAGACATTTAGTTCTCTATATCAATAATGTCTGCTTTTGCTTCATTTCCTTTCCACCTCTCTGAGGTTTAAGTTTAAAATGTTCTTTTCCTAACCAACTGAGTTCAATTTCTTTTTATTTTTATTGGTTATTAAAATAAGTATTTAGGGCTATTTTCTTCTGAGTAATGCTTTATTTTATAATATATATCTCTTATATAAATCTACTTATATATTTTCAGACTGATATTTTCCCTCTTGTACCTGCTATTTAGGAAACAGTTTGCATTTTACTTTAATTCAGAAGTGGTAATAGATATTTTTCTTTCTGTTTTTGTTGTTAACTTCAACTTTCATTCATTGTGATCAGGGGATATTTTCTACCTCTATGCATGCCAAAGTCAACCTTGTATATTGTATTGTACAAATATTCTAGACCAAACAAGTTGCTTTCTCTGTGTTGTTCCAGTTTTATATATATATATGTTTGACTCCCACAAATTGTAGACCATTCATTCTTATAAGGGCATGTAAAACATTAATAAAATTTGCTACATGCTGGGTTGCATGCTAGACCATATATTACAAATTTCAAATGAATAAAACCATTCAGAGTTGTTCTCTATGATAGTGAAATAAACCAAACATTATTAACAAAAAGATAACCAAACAATTCCCTTGTGTTTGAAATTTTAGCCATGTTCATTTAAAAAGACAATAGGTCAGAGAAGAAATTAAAGTAGACATGAGAAAATATTCCAAACTTGTAATTAAATACAAGCTTTCATATATTTGTGGAATATATCTAAAAACTATGCATGTATGTAAGAGAATTTATCAACTTAAATATAGATAGACTGTGTTCCTGGGGATATATAAAAAAAAAATCTGGCTTTATCAGGTACTAAAAATGAAAATTAATATCACTATTAAATATAAATTAACATCACTATTAAATATCACTCAAATGGCTAAAATTAAGAAAATGAAAATACCAAGTGTTACAAAGATGTGGAACAACTCAGACTTCATGTATTGCCGATGCTACTGTAAATTGGTACAACTACTTTTGAAAACTGGGAGTTTTTAGAATTTACTGCACATCGCATAATCCAACAATTTCATTCCTAGAAAAATACCCCCCAAAATATTTCCCTTGTGCATCAAAAGTCATGTGCAAGAATATTCATAGTCATATTATGTAAAATAGCCAAACATAGAAAGTAGTTCAGCTATTATCAGGAGAGTGGATAAATGTATACTATACATTTACTCAAAAAATAGCAATGAAATTTAAAAACTATTGCTATGTGCAATGATACTGATGAATTGCTCTCATAAATATAATGTTGGCAAAATGTCCAGGCAGAAGAGCACAAACTGTGAGATTTCATTTATATAGAATTCAAATATAGGCAAAATTATTCTATAGGGTGAGGAATCCAAATAGTGGTTTTCTCTGGGAAGAGACTGGGGTTTTCACTGGGGAGGAGACACATGGATCACTTGTGAAGTGCTTGTAATGTTTTAGTTCTTACCTGGATGGCAGGCTCATATTGTGATTTTTTTTTTTTTTTGTGGCTGAAAACCTGTGCTTTCTACCTCTTATTTCATGCATTTTCCTTTAAAATATAAAATAATTGAATTGGAAATTACTATTTTGTCATATATGGCAGATATGAACAGGTAAATACTGATCTGAAACAAATTTGTATTTCAGAGAAAGACACAAGAGAATGCTTAGGTTTAAAATAGGAGTCACTCAAATTTTCATAGCTCACATTAGAAGCCAGAACTTGTGGTTTGAACGATGATATGTTTCCTAATTTTTCTCCCAAATAATTCAGTTTCACTCTCATTAAACACTTGTTCTTTTATTTAGTCTTCTTCTGTAATTTTACTTTTACAGGTTCTGCTAATTTTTAAAAAATATTTTTGTAGTTGTTGATAGAACCTTTATTTTTTATTTATTCATACACAGTGCTGAGAATCCATGCCAGGCAAGTGCGCTACCACTGAGCCCCAACCCCAGCCCCTGGTCCTGGTAATTTTTATAATCTAACTTTTATAGCTTTCATCTTCCTTCTGTAGCTCAAAACTTTTTTGCTTACTCTCAAAATGTGTCAAACATCCAACCATTCCTCACTCTACCCACCTCAGTTTGCCTGACCAAAGCCACTTCAGCTCTTCGCTGAACAGATAATATATACTGCAACTAGTCTCTCTGTTTTTACCCCTGTTCTCTGATCTAGCTTCCACAAAAAAGCTAGAGAGATTCCCATTAAAAGTGATTAGACAAAGGGGAATGAAGGGAAGAGGGGATGGGAATAGGAAAGACAGTAGAATGATTCAGACATGAATTTCCTATGTTCATATATGAATATAAGACCAGTGAAACTCCACATAATGTTCAACCACAAGATTGGGATCCAAATTAGAATAAGTTATATTCTATATGTATAATATGTCAAATTATACTCTACTGTCATGTATATCTAAAAAGAAGAAAAAAATTTATTTTTTTTAGATGTTGATGGACCTTTATTTATTTATTTATTTTTTTGTGGTGCTGAGAATAGAACCCAGTGCCTATCTAAGTGCTGTACTACTGAGCCACAACCCCAGTCCCAAGGAAAAAAAAAATTAAAGATGATTAAATGTTACTCTTCTACTCAAAACATTCCAATGGCTTCTCATTCATTGAAAACCAGATTTGAAACCTTTACCTTAATGTTTTAGTTAGCTTTTGTGTTGCTGTGACTAAAATACCTGACAAGAACAATTTTTGAAGAGGAAGAATTTATTTGGTGCTCATAGTTTCAGAGATCTGAATCCACAGATGGCATGGTCCACAGGTCTGGGCTCCAGGTCAGGCAGGACATCATGGTGGAAGAGTGTGACTGAGAAAAGTAGCAGGAGATATGGTAATCAAGAAGCAGAGAGAGACAAATTCTGCTCACCAGGGACAAAATATAAACCCCAAAGGCATATGCCCATATCTCCTGCCATCATTACCTACCGCCTAGAATTACCATCCATTAATCCACTCAAGTGGATTAATGCACTGATTAGGTTAAGGCTCTCAGCCCAATCATTCCATCTCTAAAATTTCTTACACTGTTGCACACATGAGCTTTTGGGGGGAGACACCTCATATCTAAACCTGTTGCGTTCCCAGTGACAAAAACACTCAGGGTCACTCTAGGGGAACTGGGCTGCATGAAATAACCACGCAAGAGACAGAGATACCTTTTTCTTTGGGGGTGCTGTGATGGCTCCTCTGACCTTAAGGGTCTACAGAGAGAGGGCGAGCTTGTGCTGACCCCTTTTATTGAGAAGAAGCCATTCAAATGAGGCAAGGGGTCAGGTTTCAAGGGGCTGAGTCTAGCTTCCTGATGTCTGCTGTCAGCAGATTGACTGACATCTAGGAAGGCCACACCCAAAGGCAGAGCAAGAAAAGGGGACACACAAAGGGCATTTCCATGGAACATTCTATCCCAAACAGGGCAAGGGGTAATATCACAAAGGAACAGGTGAACATAGCTCAATCCTGGGGCTGCAGGAAGGCACAGCTATGCATGAAGACACATTCTGCTACTTCGAGGATCGGGGCAGCAGTCTAGGGCCACTATGAATGTGGTCAGATCACTAGGAAAGTGACCCACAGAGCCTTTACATATCATGAGAAGGAAAACGCTGGTCACTCAGTGCAATGGCCCCCCACATAAACCATAACACCTAACCTAAAAAGCCCTAAAGATCTGACCCCAACTCTTACTCCTCTGCCCCTACTAACTCCATGCTAGCCATGCTAGCTTCCTTTTCACTCCTCTAAAGTGATTGCCTTGGTTCTACCTCAGGGCCTTTACACTTGACTTTCTACTTACCTGGAATTCTCTTTCCACAGACAGCCATTTAGCTTACTCTTTCTTTGTGGATTGGGTCCAAATGTCCCCTCCACACACCGGCCTTGCTTGACCACCCTATCTAAACTAACATACCCTCTCACACAACACATCACTCACTATCCTTTTTCTCTGCTTTTAACCCCCTTCACAATATATATTATTACATAAAATGAAATTATAAATCTTAGTTATTTGGATTTATGTATTCTGTACTAAACTGTAATTGCCATGAAGGAATTATGTAATTATGATTATAGAACTGTAATTGCCAGGATGGAATCTATCTTATTCCCACTTGTATTTTAAGCATCTAGAAGAACATTCTACCTATCTGAATGATGGAATAAGTATTAATGTGATAAACTATGATGCAAATTTGGCAGCTATATTTTTGTAAGGTGATATAGCTCATTTGACACTTGGAGTGGATCATTTTTAACACTCGCTACCTCTATATGACAAAATTGTTTTCAGTAATATTCATGCAAAGACTAATAATAATAATAATAATAATAATTTCCTGATTTTGTCTTTAGTTTTAACATAAATAATTAAAAACTGAAAAGGATATATTTAAAATTTAATGATTTAAATTCAATACAATTCTTTCATCTAGAAACTACAAGTCACAGTTAACAAACAGCACACTTTATAATTCACATTTGGTTTTGTTTGAAATTTTAAGCACAAATAAAAATTCAATTTGGTTACATAGAATTACAGAAAGGACATAATTGCAGTAATTCAACTTCTGTCTGTCTGTCTCTCCCCGCCCTCTCTTTTTTGCAGTACCAGGAACTGAATCCAGGAGTACTTTATCAATGGGCTACATCCCCAGCCCTTTTTATTTATTATTTTTTAAATTTTGAGACAGGGTCTCCCTAAGTTTCTGAAGCTGGATTTGAACTTGTAATCCTCCTGCCCTCAGCTTCCAGAGTTGCTGGGATTATAGGTATGTGCTGCTATGTCCAGACTCTTTCTTCTTCATTTTAATAATCACTATGCTGAATTCTTATGAGCTTACTCTCAAAATGAATGTGTAGAGCTAAGTCTGTACCTGTTGAGGACCCACTAGTAAGTGAGAGTTCTCTGAATCCATTTCCATAGAGATTACAAAGCTTATTAAAGAAAAGTAATTAAGTGAGTTAATATGAAGTGTGCATATAGTTTATCGAAGCCTACCAACAACCACAGGAATTGTTTAGAACTTATAATGATAATTTATTTGGGGGGAGAAATATTTATCACCAATACTGTGTAATGATATTGTTGGCAAAAGGTTATAATAATTTTTTGTGTGAGAAAAAAGGGAAACTGAGGAACCAAGATTTTAACCTTAAATGGGAAAGAGAAGAGAAAAAGATATAAAAATATAAAAGCTAAGAGGTAGGGCTGAGAATATAGTTCTGTGTTAGAGTGCTTGCTAGCATGCACAAGACCCTAGGTTCAATTACAATATATACATACATACATACAAAGCTAAGAGTTTGTAAACCTTGAATTGGAAATATCAATATTAACTTCCAATGTTAAAATATAAATATTTGTATTCTAAATTCTCTTCCCCAAAGTAGCAATGACATCCCAGTAGCAATAAGCCTTCCTAGTGTAGTGCCTGGATCATTGTAAATGTCAGTTTCTAATTGTAAAGAGCCAAGATTCCTTGGAGGAATGACTGTTTCTAGATCTGGAGCAAGAAAGCACAAGAAGAGCCTGAGAAAATCTCATTGTACTAGAAAACTGGAAAATGCTTAAAGACTAATGGAACCAGGTCAAAAAGAATACAGGAGCTGGCTTCAAAGGCCTATGTGGGACGGTCTGAGCATCCAAATCAAATAACTGGAATTTATTTTAGCAAAACAAATAAATAGAAATCTCGAGAGTTTATAATAATATGAAGAGAGAGAGAAACCGAGAGACTCCTCTTTGAAAAGCCTGCCAGGTAGTCATTGGGAAAGAAATAAGAAAAATTAAATTAAATCTAGCCTGGTTAAATAAAGGAATTTACTAAAAAGCATAATGTATAGCTCTCAGAAACATCAGGAGGGCGTGGAAGCACCATAGTCAAGAAAAATTCCCCAAATCATGCTCTGCAGGGCACAGTAGTGACCAGGATACTGGAAGATGACATTAGAACTGCCAATATAGCTGCTGCTGGAGAGAGAAAATGGGGGTCATCTCTACTGTCACTGTTCACTGGAAAGGAATGTTATGATTCATCATTTAGTAAATAATGACAGAGTGTTTCTCTGGACCAGATATAAAGTGATCTATGTCTGGGGTTGCAGCTGGGTTGAAAACAAACCTCTAAGTCCACACAAATAATAAATAACCAAATTAGACATTATGTTAGGAAAACATGAGTGGTACAGAGAAAAAATAATGTAGAAATTAGAAGTGGTGGCTTATAATTCACATTTGGTTTTGTTTGAAATTTTAAGCACAAATAAAAATTCAATTTGGTTACATAGAATTACAGAAAGGACATAATTGCAGTAATCAACTTCTGTCTGTCTCTCCACCCCCCTCTTTTTTGCAGTACCAGGAACTGAATCCAGGAGTACTTTATCAATGGGCTACATCCCCAGCCCATTTTATTTATTATTTTTTAAATTTTGAGACACTGTACACTGAGGATCACCCATATTTGAGGATCATACAGAAGCCCAGTGTGGCTGAAGCAGAAGGAGAAAAGGAAAACTGTAGGGGAGCCACAACCATGAAGGGTCTTTTCAACCACCGAATGTATTGTAACTTTGACTCTAAGTAAAATGGGGAGTCATTGCTAGATTTTGAACCAAGAAATGATATGATTTGACTTACTTTTCAAAGGATTACACTCTTTATAAAATTAACTTCTGATTCAATATGTGAAATAATGTGATGTAAAAGTGAATGTAAGATTATCAAATTAATTGAAAATAACATATGCTAGAGTTTGGATCTTCTTTTGTTCTAGTACTGGAGATTGAAAATAGGGGTGCTTTGCCACTGAGTTATATCCTTGGCCCTTTTTACTTTTTTGAGACAGCGTCTCACTAAGTTGCCCAGGCTGGCCTTGAACTTGCAGTCCTTCTGCTTCAGTCTTCAGAGTAGCTGGCATTACAGGTGTTCACCACCATACACAGCTTTAATTTGGATCTTAACTGTCCCCCAAAGGCCTATGTGTCCCCAGCCTGTGGCACTCTTGAGAAGTGGTGGAACCTTTAAGAGGTGGGACCTAGTGGGAGGAAATTAGGTCATGGGAGGGGGCATGCCATTGAAAGGAGTTTTGGGACACAGTATCTTCCTTTTTTCTCTCTTTGCTTCCTAGCCATCAGGAGGTGAGCAGCTTGTCCCACCATGCACTCCCTTCATGATATACTGCCTTGCTACAGGCAAAAAGGTAACAGGGCCAACCAACCATGGGCTGAAACCTCTAAAACGGTGAGCCAAAATAAATCTTACCTCTTTATAATCTGATTAGCTCATCTATTTGTTATAGTAACAGAAAGCTGACTAAAATAATAAAGAAAAATATCTTCATTATAAAAACACACATCATGAGGAAAAAAAAAAACAACACCAAAAACCAAATTGACAAATTGGATTAGTTCAGAACTAAGTACTTCTGTTCTGTGAGGCACAGCATAGCTAAAATTACAGATAGGAAAAAATGGTAACAATGTTCAAAAGTGAAAAGTTCTTTAGATTATACAAGGAAATCCTGCAAAACAATCATAAAATGACTTAAATCTCAATATAAATAATGGGGAAATGGTATGAGCAGAAAATATACAGAAAAGGAATCCCTGAAGTCTGAAGGCAAATAAAGAGAAGTTCCAAACCACAAACCTTGAGATGGTTAAAACCACCATGAGATGTTGTCTTATACCTGTTGACTGACATCATTTAGTTTAGTTTACTTTAATAGTGTGTGTGTGTGTGTGTGTGTGTGTGTGTGTGTGTGTGTTGCTGCAGATGAAACCCAGGGCCTTGTGCATTCTTGGCAAGTGCTCTACCACTGAGCTACATCTCCAACCTGAATGGTGTCATTTAGAAAGGTGGATAATATCAAATGTTGGCAAGGATGTGGGGATATAGCAAAACTCATGTATTGCAACCCAAGAATTCACTATGTCATCACTTTGGAGAGTGACAGGGCAGTAGTTTATAACTTATTGGAGGGGAGGAAAAATGGCTCTTTCTACCCTTCCAGGTCTTTTGGATAGTTTATTAATTAAATTGACTTAAGGAAGATTTGCAGGAGAAAACCAATTTTAATTAGATACATACACATGACAATCTTGCCAAGTTATGAGACTCAGGAAAACAACCAGGTAGTTGAGGCTACAGAAAAGAACAGAGACTTGGACTTAGGCTTCTGGGAGAATATGGAAACAAGTTATAGAACAATGAGAGGAAAAACTTCATATTGAATAAAGGTTGTCTAGTTATACACATAAAATTATCTCAGGTGATAAAAGTTTTCTGAGTAGCTCTCTTCTTTTTTAAAGAAATTCATTTAAAGATAAATTTCTTTTTTTTTAAAAAAAGGGAATTTTATATTTTATTGTAGGCAGCTGAGGGAGAGTTAAAGAGCTTTTCCTGTGTTAGTTGGTTCCCAATTTCTTAATTCGAAGTAATCAGTACAGCAAAGTATATTTTGGGGTGACAATATTCTGATTATATTTGAGATTGCATGTTTTGAAGCTCATCAATATCTACCCTATAATTTGGCAATTTTGATTCAAGATATATATTCAAAAATATTGTCACTTGATAAGCATTATAGATAGAAAATATTGTCACTTGATGCTTAGGGGAGCATGGGGCTGGTTTTTTTTTTTTTTTTTTTCTCCAAGAGAAAATTAGCCTGAAAACAAAATATCCAACCAATTAACACACAGCATTTGGGTTGAAGAGAAGTGGAGAGGGCTAAGCCCTACCTCAGTGTCCTCTTATCTCCCATCCAGCCCTGGTGAATCATAAATGGATTCCTTAAAAGCACAATCAGAACACTGCTACTCAACATGAACCCATGAGTTATAGGAATCTTGCAAAAGGTACCCAAACATGCATGAGTAGATGTGAGAAATTGGATGATATAGGATTTTCCTGTGTACAAAGCAGAAGGTACATGAAGGATAAGACTGTGAGTTCTGGAAGCTGCATGTTTGGGTTACTAGGAGACCTTGAACAACTTACCAACCTCTGTCCTACTGTCACTTCCTACACTCTATAACTTGTCTAGTGCTTATAAAACAGTGCAATTATCTATTCCATAATAGAATATTGGGTGGCACAATGTAATTGTTCCCAATACTCCAATTATTATTATTTTTTTTTGGACTGGGGACTAAACCTCAGGAGCACTGAACTACATCCCCAGTCCTTTTATTTATTTATTTTTATTTTGAGACAGAGTCTTACTTAAGTTGCTGAGGATCTCACTATATTGCCCAGGCTGGCCTCAAATTTATGATCCTCCTGCCTCAGACACCTGAATAACTGGAATTATAGGCATGTGCCACGATGCCCAGTTCAGATTTTCCTATTTGAAGGAGGAGAAGTAGTATCAACCCCAGCAACTCTTCCAAATTCACAGGGACTAGCTTTAGGTCACATTTTCTAGCAGAGGAATCAGAACAGATCATTCTTGCAGACAGCTTATTTATTACTGCAAGAGGCTTCCAAAAGGAAAGAAGACCTTGGTAGGTTGTGTGAAATCCATTAGCTGAGCCCAAAGTGGTTCCTTTGCTTTGTGAAATGACCTGACATCATCACTTATCTCTGTTCCATGTCCTGGTCCAAATCTTCTGCCTCTGATAGCCAGATGTTCTTATCACTAGTTCTCTTTTTCTCCCTTCCTTCCTGTCTCACCCTTCAGCTTTTGATTCCTTCTTTCTTCTTTTTCCTTCATCTCACAATGACTCAAAATGGCTTCTCTTGCACTTTAAGGAACAAAAATATTAAGAACCACTCTGTTACTAGTATCCACTGTAGAGCCTGTGGACTTTGGAGTCCCCAGTGTAGTGAGAGAACTTTCACTTCAGTTTGCAATTCTGAATTGCAAAAATATGGTCAGGATACAGAAGGAAATTGTTCTGTCTCTCAGGATTGCTATATTTTTGTTTGTTTGCCTTGTTCTTATATGAGTGAAAATGCCTCAGTGTTTCACCACTAATAAGTAGAATATATATATATATATATATATATATATATATATATATATATATACACACACACACACATACATATATGTATATGTATATATAGGTATTTTAGTATATAATATATATTTACATACACACATATATCAAAGAGCTAAAAATATCCTTCAATTCTTATTTTATTGAGAGTTATTATGTGTTTGTTTTTATTTGTTGCTGTTTTGTGGTACTGGGGATCAAACCCAAGCCTCCTGTTCCCTAGGCAAGTGCTCTACCAATGAGGCACATACCCAGCTCCCTGTTCAGAGGTTTAATCATGAATGGTTATTACATTTTGTCAATGGCTTTTCCAACATCTATAGAGGTAATTTTGTGTGTGGGGGGGTCAGCAACACTACTGAATAAAATTAATGGGTTTTTAAATGTCAACTTGTATTCTTAAAATAAATCTCACTCATGGTATATTATCTTTATACTGTAATATTAGATTTTGTTTGCTCATATTTATTTAGCTTTTTATTTACATTCTCAAATGGTATTGGTTTGTAGTGTTTATTTGTGTATTGTATTTAACAGGTTTTGCATCATAAAAGGAATTAGGATGTTTCCTATATTCTCCATGCTCTGCAACAATATACAGTTCAGAATTTTGGAGCTATCTTACCTTTAAGACTTTGGTAGAATTCCCATGGGAAAACTTTTGCAACTTTCTTTTGGTGTAGAGTTATTCGTTAATGATTTTCTCTATTTCTTATATCAAAATGTGTCTGTTTAAACTTTCTAATTCTAATGGTTAATTTTCAGTAATTCCCTAAGAAAGTATCCATTTCACCTTAATTTTCAATTTTTTTCTCTTAAGTACTGGGGATTGAACTCAGAGGAGGCTTTACAACTGAGTTACATCTCTAGTCACTGCAACCAGCTTCAAACTTTAAGTTCATATTTATAGAGAAAATTCTGTGCTGTCTTAATAGATACTTTTTTCTCTCTCTTTCTCTCTTTTTTTGCTTCTTAATTTGTATATTTGGGCTTTCTTTTTTTTTTTTTTTTTTTTTTTGGGTGTTGGGGATAGAACACAGTACCTCAGGCATGCTAAACCCATGCTTTACCAGCAAGCTATATACCTCTAGCCCTTACCCCATTGACAAGTTAGCTATTAGTGTTTCTGTTTTGTTATTTTTCTTAAAATAATTTTGATTTATTAATGAGGAATTTTTTTTCTATTATCAACTTTTCCTTTTAGGTCCATTGTTTAAAATCTTCAACTTTGTTTTTTAATGTTTATAGATATGTTTCTTGTGTTTTCTTTTTGTTTACTTTGCTCTTTTCCTAGTTTTTTCCCTCCTGTAGTTCTGGGGACATAACCCAAGGTCTGATACATGCTAGGTAAACACTCTGCCATTGAACTATATCCCCAGCCCTCCCAGTTTTTTTTTAACCAATGAATTTTCCTGTCATTACTGCCTTAAATGTGTTTCATAGATTATGATGTATACCATTTTCATTATTTTTGTTCTTACGAATTCTGTAATTTCAGTCTGTATTTCCTTTTCACTCAGGAATTATTTAATTGAAGGTAAAAAAAATAAATTAGCTCTTTCACCTTTGTTTCCAAGTGAAAGAGCTAATTTATTTTTTCAATTTTTAAATTATTTTGCTTATTTCTTTTTGTTAGTAATTTTTCAGTTTTATTGTATCAGATATGTTATTTATAATATTTCTACATAATGAAAGTGAGTGATGTTTTACTTGTGACCTAATACATGATCAATTTTTAACAATCTGTCAGTGGGTACTTGAGCAGAAGTTGTGTCTGGATATGTAGCTCATGAATATTTATTAGATCTAGCGTATTAATTAAATTGTTTAGATATATTTTTTTTGTCCATTTGATCTATCTTGAATTAAGGTTTTATTCTTGGTGTGTTTCTACATGTTTTCTTGCATATACTGTAATTTTTGTTTTATAAATATAGTTGCTATATAACTTAGTACGTAAATGTTTTGATACACTCTATCTTCATTTTGTATTATGGCTTTTAGCACAAACATGTCTTCGTTTGATGCTTTGGGGCTTAAATTAGACTTTGCTGATATCAGCATCTTTATGTTTACTCTCATTTTAAATGTTTCCATTTGATTATTATGCCTTTCTCATTTCTTCATTTTTGCCTTTCTTAATTTCTCAATAATAGGTGTCTCTCATGGCATATGATTGGGTTGTGTCTTGTGAGAAAATCAAATGTTTTTGTGGTACTGGGGATGTAAATCTGGGACTAAAGTATGCTAGGCAAGTTCTCTACCACTGAGCTATCTTTCCAGCCCCCATGAAGTTAAAAATATTCTAATAAATAAGTGTACTAGTTATTGTAGGGGAAAATGTAATATATTTCCCTTACCCACAATTAGGTTCATGGCTGAGCTCCTATAGCAAAATACAGAATAACAAGAGAAAAGCATAACATATTTATTCAATATAAGTTTTAACCGACACAGGAGTATTGAGGAATGAAGACCCTCAAATCCAGAGGAAACTATATTTTAAAGGAAATTCATATAGAAGGATGTCAGAGAGCAGAAGCGTATGATCTAATGGTAATAAACTGGGAAGAACTTAGCAAGCCTGTGTGTTCAGATTTTTCTTGGTCTTTCTGTGTGACATTTCCTCTTAGTATCACATGAGGCTTTTCAGGGTAGAGGAGAAGAAGAAGAAAGAGAGTAACCTTCATAGGTTTTATGACCTACCTTAGAGAAAAAGGGGAAAAAGGAATTTTAGTTTCTTTGGCTCAGTTCAGAAAACAGAGACAGGGGAAAGTCAGAGCAGCCTAAAAAAACAAACATTTATTATGGTACAGTTTTTATGGGTCAGGAATCAGGCAGTCACTTCGCTAGAATTTTCTGGCTCAATATTTTTCACAAGGCTTCAATCAAATTGTCATCTAGGATTTAGTCATCTTAAGGTTCAACACTTGGAGGATGCACTTCTAAGTTTTTCTAGTTGCCGGGCCTCAGATCCTTGCTGGTCATTGGCTGAAGATTTTAGTTTTTTACCATGTGGACCTCTCCACAGGGCAGCTCCCAACATGGCAACTGAACAAGTGAGCAAGACAACAAGAGAAAGACAGAAGCCACAGTCTTTTTGTAACCTAATGTTAGAAGTTACATTAGTTTTGCAACATACATTTCATTTGGAACAGGTATGCTCAGCCTACATTCAAGGGAGGAAATTACACAAAGGCTTAGATTCCAGAAAGCAGAGATCTTTGTGGAAAGCTTAGAGGTAGCTTATCATGGTCTGCCTTCTGGCCCTCAACAATTTGATTCCCTTCCACATACAAATTATGCTCATCCGTCTCAAGATAGTACCATCTCAAAGTTCAAAATCCCATCATCTAAATGCAATTCAGGTGCAGCTACTTGGGTCTAGTTTCTCTTGTCCTGCAGACCTGTAAAATTAAAGAGACAAGGTGTCTTCCCCAACAGCTGAGTGGTGTCCTTAGGCTGCTACCTACTCATAGAATATTAGGCATCTGATCATCTCTTTCAGGTTGTTTCCTCTTTATCCCTTTTGGTTGAAGCTAGCGGTGTTTTTACTAATACAGCTTCATCAATAACTAAGTGGATCTCCTATAAATATTGGTGGGGTTCACTCCATTAGAGAAAAGCCACACCCCTATATATCTTTGAGGTAAGCACTTCTGTATTTTGTGCTGCTCACACCATGGTTGGACAATATCTTTAAACTTTTGATTTATGAAGTATACCCTTAATCTCCTTAAAGGGCCATAAGTGTGATTGAATCTAAATTTGAGGATTAAAATAGAACCTTTGATATTTTGTAAGTCTTAAAAAGGGATTTTACAGTCACATCCTTCATTTTAGGCAATGTTACCATGGAAGTGCCTGGATTTGATGTATTCTCAAAAACCATTTCTTAATTTTAACATTATTTGCCATTTGGAGAAGTCAAGGATTTTCAAAACCATAAATCTTGGCTTCCTTTTTTAAAACAGTCCTTCTTTCAATTTCTCTCTCCTTTCTCACACTTTGTTAAAAGCAGCAAGAAGCAACCAGTGATACCCTCAATGCTTTGCTTAGAAATAGCTTTGGCTTGGTCTCCCAGTTCATTAGGCACAATTTCTACTTTCTACAGTACAGACAATGGCTCCATCCCACCAAGACATTATAATAATCCCCTTACTTTGAGAATCCAAAAATATTTTTCTCACTGTCCCTAAACCTTCACTAGTATCTTCCTCAAAGTCCAAAATTTTATAATGCATTCATTGCACTTTAAACATTGATGAACACTCCTCAAATCCACTGCCCAGTTCCAATGCCATGCCCACATTTTAAGTTATTGGTTATGGCAGCACAAAATATTCAGGTACCAAAATCTGTACTCATTTTAGTTTGCTATATAGCAAGGCACCCCAAACCTGGAGGACTTAAAGTCACAGATATTCTTTTTTTAATCCCATACCTTTTATGAGATAGGAATCCTGGCATGAACCAGCTAGTTGCCACTTATTTAGGATTTCCCACAAAGGCTTAATCAGTTTGTGGATGGATTTAACTTGCTATGGTGGGCAGCTTCTAATTATATGAATAATATTCTTAAGTTTTTAAATGTCATTCATTTTCAATACTTTCTCTCTGATTAATTTTACTCCTTTCTGTCTCTCCTTTTCATTATCTTGATTGTTTTCTTGTATTCTGTTTTACGTACCTTGTTAAATTTCACTTGAGTCTATTTACTCTTGAGTATCTTATAATTGATTTTTTTCCCCATTTTTGTCTGTTTAATTTTTAAAAATGAATTAAAGCAAATTTCTTTTTATATATCTCTGGTTTTCACCATTTTATTTCATAGTTTCTGAATTTTTACAAGGTGGTTTCTTATATTTTCATATATATATTTAATTATATTTAATTCTTATAGCATTCTTTTTACTTTATGGTTTTTTTATGGGAACTCTTCCTCATTTGTGTGAAATTTTGTTTTTAATTTTTTAAGAATAGTTCTTTGTGAATTTGATTTTCCATTTGTTGATCTTTATAACATTGGGATGTTTTGCAAGATTCTCAGTTTAGTGAGTTTCTTTCTCTTGACAACATCCAGAGACATTAAGCACCTTTGTCTGTTTAGGTGTAATGGAAAAGGCTTTGCGTCCTCTGGTTTTATGATTCTCCTTTGTCCTGTAGGGCCTTACATTTTTCCCTTTTAGTTTCTTTTCTCTTTCATGACCTAATTTGTCAAGTGGAGTTTCTTTCTTCTTTATTGACTTTTTTTTCAGCAGCTTTGTGTTTCAAAGATTGACCCTTGAAACCATAAGTACTTTTAAATCCCTTCCCTGTGATCTATGCTCTGATCTATTCAGATGCTTTTTTAGAATATTCAGACTTAAGGTGAACTTTACCTTTCTGAGGCTGATTTTGGATCAATTGTCAGCCCCTTCTCTAGGTTTCCCTTCCATTTCCGCCCCCCCCACCCCATTTTTCCCTTTTGACTTGTGGCTAGACATGGGGTTAAGATAGTAGCATGGGAGATTGTACTGGGATTTGGTGGTTTTCATTTTGTTTATCTATGGTTCCTTTAAGGTTCTGATACTATCAGTCTTGAAGTTATTCTGAAAGCTCAGTTTTTGTGTGATTTTACATTCCATATCTTGTTATTTGGTATTGTTTGGGAAAGATGCATTAGGAGAATGGTAGCTTGGTACGATTGTCTGCAGCTACCTAGAATTTCTCCTTTCAATTTTTGTAGCACCTCTAACTGCTTTTTTCAAATGTTGGCTTTGAAAGTTTGGAGAGGGCAGGAACCATGTCTATCTTGTTTTGGTTTATCACATTTGCCTAGTACAGGTACAATTACTGTAGAATCAAAAGAATACTGGACTTCAGTCTAATGTAACGAATATTCGACTCTGAAGACATGTGTTTAGATACTTAGCCTATTTAGGCCTTAGATTATTTATCCATAGCAAAAGATCTCACAAGATTATTATGGAAAGCTGGATGTGGTGATGCACACCTGTAAGCCCAGCAACTTAGGAGGCTGAGGCAGGAGGATAACAAGTTGGTGAGTCCAGCCTCAGCAACTTACTGATACCCTGTCTCAAAAGATAAAATTAAAGATAAAAATAAAAAAAAAGATTATTATACAAAAAGATCAAAGACAAAAAATACCTACTGATGCTAATTAATACTTACTCAACACACACACTAACATACACACATTAAACTCCACAGTATCCTATACAGCTTGCTCTCTTATTTGGTAATGACACTAGACCTTTATATTTGTAAATTTTTACAAAAAAAATGAATCTACCATCATCATTTTGTTATAAATATAAGTATCCCATGTCTCATTTGTTAAGATCTGGCTTAAGAAAACTCTCTTTGCATCTTCTTAACTTTATTAAAAGATATAGAACACAAATTAAAATATTAGTTCATATTTTTCACATGGGTAGGTAGTCTGTATTCATAGTTTATGTTAATGCAAAAAGAGATAGTACAATGAAAGCCTACTTTTCCCTTGAAAATTTAGAAATTATAATAATCCTAATCATAGTGACAATAACAATAATACATTGCTGTGTTTTGAATATGGTTTAATTTGCTTGGACTTCAATGCAACAATCTTGAGTGGTGGGCTCTAGCAGGAGGAGTTTGGACCATGGAGACAGAGCCCTCACAAACAAATGAATAGTTTTCTGGTATGAGTTCTCATTCTCATGAGATTGGATTAATTACCATGAGAAGAGATTGGTATAAAGCAAATTTGGCCTCCTTGGCTATCTCTCTTACTTCTCATCCACATGTGCCACTTGCCTTTGTATTTTTTGCCATGAGTTGAAGCACCATGAGGCCCTCACCAGAAGCCAAACAGATGCTGGCACCATGCTCTTGGACACCCCATTCAGAACCAAGAAAACAAATAAATCTCTTTTCTTTATAAATTATCTAGTTTCAGGTATTCTGTTATAACAATAGAAAACAGACTAAGAAATTCATACTAAGCGTTTACTAAATGCCAGCCACCATTTTAAATACTTTCTTTTTGGTATCAGGGATTAAATCCTGGGGTGCTTAACCACTGAGCCACATCTCCAGCCCTTTGTTATTTTTATTTTGAGACAGGGTCTCACTAAAGTGGTTAGGGCCTTGCTAATTTGCTGAGGCTGGCTTTGAACTTGGGATCCTCCTGCCTCAGCCTCCCAAGCTGCTAGGATTACTGTGCCTGGACACATTTTGAATACTTTCAAGTTATTGAATCATTTAATATTTACAAAACTACTACGAGGTAGGTTCTAAACTACAAAAGAAGGGTCAACGGTCAAAGGAAGAGGATTAGAGGAGAATGAAGAAGAGCAGACATTGGTGCAAGCTGGGGGACCTATAGTCTTAGGTAATAGTTAAATTTTTGAATCATCCCATCCTCAAGGGAGAGCCTAGCACTTTTTACTGTGATGTCTAAAATGCATAGCTTCAAGGCAGTCAATTAAGATGCTCTTATTTTTCACAGCAGTTCTCTTTAAGATTCTTTGACTTGGAAAACAAATGAAGCAAAATGAAGTTAATGACTCTTTCAAGTCTTTCCATCAAAGCCTCTCAAATTATATCCATTGTATCAGTGCAAAAAAAAGGCCCCATTAAGAAAAAAATAAGTTGTTCTGAACACAGTGATGAAGGAAAAGAGGAAGAAGAAGTTTGAACTAAATGAGATTCTAACATTGGCACACTGTTGCTGCCAGACACAGATAATAATGAGAGCTACAGAAAATGAAGGGATTGGCATTGGGAGGGGGCATCACCATTTAAATTTCTTCCCCTGGACACCTTCCTTCTTGTAGTCCAGGTGTAATCAGAGCATAAACAACAACAACCACAACAGCTGCATGAGAAAATCAATCCTCCATCTATATTATTAAATTTAGGAAAACAATGAGAGGATCTGGACATCCCCTAGAACCCTTGACATATGTGACTTTTGTGTTATTGGCTATAAATAGCAAATCAAATCCTTGGTTTTCTTGTATCCTTATACAATAGGTTCCCCTTTTGACTTTCTCAAAGATCATTAAGTTTCAAATCCCACACTGAGCTGGGAACATAATTATTAAGAAAAAATAAACCTCAAACAGATTGAATTACTCAAAAATACACAAAAGAGTCTTGAAGTCTTCTATTCACTTGAAAAAGTGAAAAGAAAAGCCTTTGTCAGCTAAACTTTAATCAAGACATGTAAAATTTCGCCTTTGGTCTGAAATATCTTGGCTATACTAGGGTCCACTTCAGTCATTGAAAAACCATAAAGACATGTTAGGAAGTTAATCTGAATATTATCAAAATCTTACAAAATAACCAGAATATCAGGCAAGTATTTTATGTATCAGAATAAAAAATTGAAAAATAGATGATTTTTTTTAGTTATACTGAATCCATTTTAGAGGTGGTCAGGGAAAACAGGGAAAGAAAGGGTTCCTAGAAATTATCCCAGATGAGGCAAGCAGAGAGGGAGACATGCCCATCTTTTGATATGTCTTGAAAGGGGTGAAATGGAGAGAGTTGTATTTTTCTTTTTCTTATTCCACCAGGTTACATTAATTGGATTCCGTGATTTAAAATCAAAACCTTTGATTAGCTACAGATTAGTCTCATCTCCTCACTTCCTGAGCATGCTTTGAACTGCTTGTAAATAACAGTTCTTCATGACGGCAAAAAAAGACAGTTAAAACCCTCCATGTGCCAGGTATATGGTGGTACAATCCTGTAATTCCAGTCATTTGGGAGGCTGAGGCAGGAGAATTGCAAGTAGGAGGCCAGCCTCAATAATTTAGCGAGGCCCTTAAGAAACTTAGCAAGACTCTGTTTCAAAATAAAAAAAATAAAAGGGCTGGGGAAATAGCTCCATGATAAAGTGCTCCAAGGTTCAATCCTCAGTGTCAAAAACAAAAACAAAAATCCTCCTCCCCCTGCTTCAGAGCATCAAGTCATGGTTGTGAAACCTGCAGTGGCCATCGGATTTACAAAGGTCCCACTAATTCAGCTTGCCCTCTAGATGCCTTTAATCAGAAGAAAAGATGAAGAAATAAAGGATTTAGATGGCTGTAAGATAGTTCTTCAACCTAATAAACAAGATGGATTAGATTTAGAGGAGTTTAAATGTCCAAAATATGAACAAGAATGAGATTGAAAAATAGCATTCATTTTGCATGTTCCATATGGTGGTCACAATGAAGATACTTCTTTTTCAGTAATATTGGGACAGCTGGATATTTGACTCATTACTCCTGTCCTTTTGTTCTGACTTTTAGGCAATATTTGTTTGTAGCCAAATTCAAAGAGCAGACTGCAATAGGAACAAGACTCATTTGTGGGCAATACCTCTGAGAGGAAAACTTAAATTCCCCAGTCAGAAAAAAAAAAAAAGCATTCACTGAGGGATGTATCATATAGAAAAGTGATGAGAAACTCAATCCATACCTGGAGTTTGGTGAAGGTCACTTCAGGATAATGATGAGGGAAATGAAGCTGTGTATTTGTGAACCAAATTAATACACAAATCTGTAAAACATGCAGGCTAACCGCAAGATGAATGCATAGCCTTCTTTCCACCAGATTATAGTTTTTAACCTCCTGGAAGGATTACCTTTCTGAGTGCTGACTCCAAGGAAGGCTACCCCCTGGTGGGTTGTCCCTGACAGGTATAAATGTTACCTTTTATCATCTATTGTCCACCAATGACAAAAGGAAACTCATTAAATATAATTTCCAGGCTCTTAGAGTTAAGGTTTCCTCAGTGGCCTGAGAATTGCTTGCAGGTTTGGTATGGTGCCAACTATTTGTTGAATCTGGGCAATGATCCTGCACTCATATAAATTCTAGAGTTAATGGTGAAATAATAGAGTCACAACTGGTGGGAAGCATATTTTTCTCTCCTGAAGAATGAAGTCCCTGCAGATGTGTGGTGAATGCATCAGTGTTTCCTGCCATTGTGAATTCTCCTAAAGCCTCCTCTTAAATCCACAGTGCCTCCCAAAGCATTTCAAGTTTGTGGCATTTTCCATTATTCTTAAATATAGCATTTTCAAGCCTTATTTACTTAAAGCTTCAGTGTACATTTGTGAAGGAATTTCTTGGCATGTTATTTCAAGTGATGTCATTAGTTTCTCTGTATGATTAAATGCTCCCAGATGGCTTTATGTCAACCACATACAAAATATCCCACTGTCCACCTCTCTGAATGGCAAAATTGATTTTGTTTATTTTTATGGCATTTCTATTCTTACCCTTCTGGTGATGTCTGCCAGCTAAACAATTAACTGGAATTGGACAATAGTTTATTTACTCTCATTTGCTTACTATACAAGGCATACATTATTATTTTCTGCTCTGGTCTAACCAGTATTGAATCCATCAGGTGCCTATTGGCAGTACCTGGTACATAGCAGATGACCAATTAAAATTTACTAGATGAATTCATGAGTGGATTAATCTCATATGTACACAGCTTGTCTTACTATTTGGATCTCTGGCTTGCGTTGCTATGCACAGTGGAAAGGTGTTTACAGGAAAAATATTTTTCCTCTTCTGTATTCTCAAAATACTTCTGATCACTAAAATGTGTGAAAGTTTCTCACACCAGCTCTCTAACACCAGCTTAGTGTTCTATAATTCAGCTCAATTCTGGAATAACTAGAGTTAGTGAAGACCCCATAAGATTAAGGGCTGAGCCCATAAAACTGATCCCATTTCAGATGCCAATCAGAAGTATTAGGTTCCCAGATTACCCACAATTTCTGTTGGACTTAACTATAAATCACAAGGTTCCTATGACCCCCTTCTTGGGTTTGATAATTTACTAAATGGCTCACAGAACTTAGGAAAATATTTTACTTATTTTATCCATTTATTATGAAAAATAGTACAAAGGATACAGATGAACCACAAGATAAAGAGGTACATAGGGTAAAGTTCAAAAGTTTCCCAAACACAGGAGCCTCTGTACCCATGGAATTGAGGTGTGCTACCTTCCTGTCATGTGAATTTGTTCTCTAATCCAGAAGTTCTCTGAATCCCATAGATCAGGATTTTTTATTGGCCATGTTAGGGATGGAACCCAGTAACCCACACATGCTAAACACATGCTCTACCATGCAGCTACACCCTCAGCCCCAGATCAGGGTTTTGTATGAAGACTTCATTATGGAGGCAAGACCAATTATGATCTCATCTCCAGCTTATCTCCCCTTCCTGAAGGATGGAACATAGAGCTAAAAGTTCTAAGTTATTAATCATGGCTTATTCTTTCTGGGGACTAGTCCCCAGAAAGGGGACTCATTAGAATAAAAGATGCTCCTATCACCCAGGATATTTCAAAGACTTAGGAGCTGTGTGAAGAACCAAGGCCAAAGACCAAATAGTAGAACAAAAAGAAGTACATCAAGAACCCCTATTTTTAGATGTTTATTTCTGATTGTTTATGAGCTCTGTGCCAGGAACCAGGGACAAAAATCAAAATATATATATTTCTTATTATAAACCACAATATCACAACAGACAATTTCAACAATTGTTCCAATGGATAACTTTGGGAAATTCATTAGCATGGAAGATCTAGAAATAGGACTTGTTCCAACTTTATCAAGGCACAGACAGCCCTTGCTGATTTAATTGCCTGCCATGCAAATGAAGCTTTAGAAGTGAAAGTCGCTGCTTGCTATATGAGCTTAGAGCTGGACTGTGACCTTGAAATTGTATACTATATTGATGAGCATGGGCAAGAATTCTCATCACCACTTCCCCCAGGGTACTGGTGCTTGCATTATTCCTGGAAGTAAGTAGACTATTTAAAAGCGCATATTTGTAGAACATTTCATTGTAACTATGTTCCTTTACAGACAGGTAGTTTCTTTGGAAGTGTCTAATGTACATAATCCTCTTTATGAATTACAAACAATTACTGGTTCCCATGCTTGAATGGTTTTATCTGCTTCGGTCCAATTAAATTTGGTAGAATAAATATTTGAGAGGGCGAGGTGTGTGGTTTCACAGGTAAATCTGTGAACATTGCTTCTTACTAAGTTCATTGTGTATAAGCTGCTTTTTGTGTTAACAGCATTCAAAGTGCTTCCCTGAGCCTTCATCAAATAAATGTCACTCTTTGTATTAAGCCTTCCAACCTTTCTTTTTGGAAGTTTACTGCCCGATTGTTTCTAAATAATGCATTTGACAGAAGGAGATAACCACAGAGACTTCCTCAAAGAGTATCACATATTTAGATACAGTTAACCAAAAAAGACCCCTATTCAGAAGGCTATACTTAGATACCAGCTGTTTGTTTTGATTTCTAATTCATAGTTACTCACTAAATGGATTTTTGCAACATGAGATGGAGGAGGATTTCTTTTGGTGATACAGTTTCTGTATATTAGGTTTTCTCTTTGAGATGAAGAAGTTGAAATTAAATGTTTTCAATGACAATGAGGTTTTTTTTTTTAATTAAACTCAGCCACTTTTGGCCCTTTCTCTGCTCAGAGAATGGCCACTATTTCTTAGCATTACAAAAGTCTAATGTTGTATTTTAATATTATCATGAAATCGAATGATATTTTTGAAACATTTTCATGTATTTGCATATTCTACAACTAGACTTTAGGGATTTCTTGCCTATTAGAGCACCCAGTTTCAGTGTTTCCGAAGAAGAGTTCATGCACCCACCAGGAGAACTCGGTCATGTCTCAGCATCCTGAGTCATACTAAATTTTTACTCGCATCCTTAGGAAAACAATAAGCTGAAAAAGTCAAGCTTTGGAGAAAGAAAGAATTTTCATAAATTCATTTAGGATATCAAAGATCAAGCATGGGAAGCTCTTAGTAGATATTTCCAGTGTTAACTAATATCCTACTGTGTTTCTTGAAGTTTGTAAGGCCATGCATTCTCCTTCTGGCTAATGGACCATGATAAGAAATTATGAGTCTCTCTTCTGGTTCATCAGTGAAATGTCTCTATTCAATCTTTCCTTTCAGTGGTGAGCCTGGAATAGTACATTAAAATGGCAGAGCTGTGAGATTGAAACAGACTGCTTTGTTAGATCATCTCAGGGAAGATGGTTGCACTGGTGGGTCACCTGACCTACAACAGACTTTATGTGGTAAAGAAATAAACTTCATGTATCAATCTCCCAAGATCTGGAAGCTGCTTATTATTACCATCTCATAACTCAATCCAATTTGGCCTAGAACAGGCTCAGATTTTTGTATTTATTCCATGAGATTAAGATGATACTTCTTTCGTTGTATGAAAGCCAGGACATGAGTTTTAATACTCCATGATAGAAGGAAGAAAAAGCACTCCTTCTGAATGAATGGACTGTGGGACAAAGAAAGAAGACCAGTGGAGATCCAGAAAGGCAGGTGCTATGGTCTGAATGCTTATATTACTCCAAAATTCATATGTTAAAACCTAATCTCCAACACAATAGTATTAATAGTGGGGTCTTGGGGAATTGATTAGATCATGAGGACTTTGCCCTCAGAATGGGACTACTGCCCTCATTAAATAGGATTGACAGATCCTGTTTTCCCCTTCTGCCATGTGAGATGTAGTGAGAAAGTGGCATATTTGAAGTAGAAAGCAAATACCACACATTGAATTTGCTGGTACCTTGACCCTGGACATCCTAGGTTGTAGAGCAACTAATGTTGTTGCTTATGAATTACATAGTGTCTTGTTATAGTAACCCAAACAGACTAAGAGGGAAGGCATGGGTGAGGGCTTTTGTTCCACCATCTCTCAGTATTGGAAGTGGGACAGTGGGACTATGGGTATTTAGATTCTTCCAAATTCACCTTGTCCATTTTATTAACTATTTTTCATTATCTAGGTTTAATATTATCATTTAACACTGGGTACAGTGGCACATGCCTATAATCCTGGTGGCTCAGGAGGCTGAAGCAGGAGGATCACAAGTTCAAAGCCATCCTCAGCAACTTAGCAAAGCCCTAAGCAACTCAGTGAGACCCTGTCAATCCCTGGGTTCAATCCCTGGTACCAAATAAACCAATAAATAAATAATACTATCATTCAACAAACTAAGCTTATTCCACCCTTGTGAAAATTTTGTTGTTGCCCTTATATAATCCGGTTTCATTTCTCTGTTTGTTTTTAGGGTCATATAGCACTCATTTGGTATTCACTACAGAGTCAGGATTCAACGGAATAGAAGCATTGCCATCCAAAACTGACCTCAGAAGATAAATGATTTCCTTGGATAAAATGCAGATAGTCAGCGCATGTCCAAACTCCCTGTACTTCCTCTGCCAGCTTTGGTGTCTCTGACCAAGAAAACATTTTCCATTTTTCTCTCTTCTGAATGCATTTGCAAAATGTTCTACTGTATCAGCAAATTCCTTTGCATTCTTAATATTCTCAATGTTACTTGGGCAAGATTTACTCTTCTATTATTATGATGCTCTCCCAGAATGGCTTACAAGTGCTGTTTTCCAAATTGCACTGACTTGGCCTTTACTACTGTGTTGATACACTTATAAGCACACGCTTGTAGGTTGCTTGCTGTTGGTGATCTCAACGAAGTTCTGATTAAGTCTGTCAGTCTCATCCACATCTCATAGAAGCTGATGCTTTGCCTCCTCCAATTGTAGTTTCAGTTGTTTAACCCATTGTCATACATCATCTTTATTTATCACCACCTAAGCTGGCAGTGAAATTGGTGGTAATTACTCTGTCCTGAATTGCCACAAAATTTCTTTGATCTCATTTAATAATATGCTTTATTTTAGCTATAAGTCCCACATAGCTTTAATATAATCTTGTTTAAATCAGCACAAAGCAGGACTGTCATCGATACACAAAGATGAAGTCAGGAGGTTTAAAGATTTGCTTCTTGATTTCATCTTAAAAGGTACTTTTCTTTCTAATACTTAATAGATGAAAATAAATACCTGTAGCTAGAGTGATGTGAATGTGGCTGAGAAGATTTGAAAAAATACTTCAGTCCAAATAACTAGGGTACCTTTTCAAGGAGGCAAGGCAGAAATTATTTTGTAACCTAAAATTCTGAAATTGGAACAATTGCATTATATCCAATTTGAATAGATAGGAGTAGATGGACCTAGAAAGGAGGAGTAAAAAATTGTATCTAAAGAGGGTGACATACTGGGCTTTAGAGACATAATTATGTGTGTGTGTGGTGTTGCTGGGGATGAAACTCTGGGCCTCCCACATGCTCAGCAAGCATTCTACCACTGAGCCCTAGCTCCAGCCTGGGACATACTCATATTACAATCAACAAATATATTCTGATATACTGTGCCTGCCTGCTCTATTAGAATAGATTTCCACGGACATAACTATCTATCTCTTTTGGCTCTAAGTTCATGCTGACCATGAAAATTTTAAATTATTATTTTGGTTTCTCTGAGACCTTGATACAGGGTAGGAAATGCACTGGACCATGGAGATGAGTATTTGAATTATGGGTAGAGTGACCATATATTCTGTTTTGTCCTGGAGAGTCACAATTTGCATCTCTTACCTCAGCTTAAGATTCCCATTTTTCAATCTTAAAGTGTCAGTTTGGACAATAAATTATATGGTCATTCTAGTTTGTGGGAAACTCTTTTGCAAAAATTATTTGAATGCAATTTATACACTAGTATCTTACAAGTTTGGTTAGATGTAGTCTGTCCCTGAGACCTCGATCAGCACAAAATAGATTGACAAGTTAATTTGATAGATCTGTAAATATTACTAACAGATATCAACCTACAGATTCTACCAAGATGGTGCCATCCTGTGAAATCCTGTCTAACCTCTTTTTAGACATCTCTAACTCATTTCTAAGTTTTCTCTATGAGAAATTTTAGTGAGTTTGCTTATAGATTTTTCTGCTAGATTGCACTTAACTTTCTAGGCAATTATCTTTTAAATTGTCATAAGAGATTAGAATTTTAAGATGTGATATTCTTAAAACTAATTGCAGCTCTCATGAAGGGTCTCAAAGATATTTGGAATCAATATGAATAGTTAAGGTCACTATCTATCAGTCCCCACACATACTGAGGTTAGTTCAGGGTGCTTGAAGAATGAAGACTGTAAGAATTTCAATTCAGAGAACTGCCATATAGGTAATGGCAGCAATAAGAATAGAATGTTGCAGGAGGCTGGGGTTGTGGCTCAGTGGCAGAGTGCTTGCCTAGCACGTGTGAGGCACTGGGTTCAATCCTCAGCACCTCATAAAAATAAATAAATAAATTAAAGGCATTGTGTCCATATACAACTAAAAGTATGTCTTAAAAAGAATAGAATTGCAGCAAAAGCTACCAGTTGAAGAAAGATACTACTACCCTAAAAATAGTTGTCCCATTGTTAATACTTTGGATGCCTAAGATATAAATTGTTGTCCTGATGATTCTAAGAAGCTATCTTAGTAGACTTCATATGGACTCATGTACGCAGCAATTTCCAAAGGAAAGCAGGATCATGACCCAAGTAGGAACTGGCTCATGAGTGGCCTGTGGCATCTGTTGTCTTTACTGCCAATGTTTTTGATATTCTTTGCTGTGAAGGTAGATATAAATAATACATTAATATTTCTGATTATTACCATGTGGATATTTTCTTGAGGGACCTGTCACACCAATAATAATACAGAATAAAACAAGACAGTAGAAGTTCATTATTGTAGAGGGCATATTTTGAAGTTCTATTTGGGACTATCCCATGGAGACAGTGTAGAAAAAAGGAGAAGGAGAGCTCATCCTGTATCTTAGGGATTGTTGTCAAAGATGTTTTCTGTTTGTGAAAATAGTGGTCAATATTTGCTTATAAGTGGGATGGCCTTATCCTTTTAAGTGTTAGCGTTTTTTGGTCTTGTATGTCTAATTTACTCAGAATTTTTTTACCTCTATACATTCAAAGAAAATCTATTCATTATAATTGTACAAAGGGGTTTTACCCATTAATACTGTTGAATACTTCCTCTCTTTAATTATGATGAAATGATTCCTCTTAACTGGGACAACATAGGTGATCATGGTGATGGGCATGTTTGTGATCTGTGATTTTAAATAATGGGAGAGGGGCTGGGAATATAGCTCGGTTGGTAGAGTGCTTGTCTCACATGTACAAGGCCCTGGGTTCAATCCCCAGCAATAATAATAATAATAATAATAATAATAATAATAGGAGAATGAGAATCAGTTTGTTTACCTCAACTGCTGGCCTATGAAATGGAATACCTATAAATATCCTTTTCACCCCTCAAGGAGGCCTGCTGACTTTTCTGTATTTGATAGTACTAAGCTGGACTTCTAACCTCCTGTATCTATTGTTATGCAAATGAATGCCATTAGTCAGGAAGAAACAAGGTGAAGAGTCTGATACTTAAAATGTTGTTCTTTGGCTGAGGCTGTAGCTCAGTGGCAAAGCACTTCCCTAACATGTGTGAGGCAGAGGATTCTATCCTTAGCACCACATAAAAATGAAACAAATAAAATAAAGGCATGCTGTCCATCTACAAGTACAAAAAATTTTTAAAAATGTTGTTCTGTAGATGATATAGTTACATCTACTTGATTTTTTGTGTGTCTGGTGCTAGGGATGGAACTCAGGACCTTGTCCATGCTAGGCAAGCACTCTATCACTGAGCCACATCCCCAAACCTTTTAAAATTTTATTTTGAGATAGGGTTGGAACTTGTGATCCTCCTGCTTCAGCTTCCTAAGTCACTGGTGTACATCACTTCACTTCAATTGAATTGTATCAAATATTTGTCTGTTTTATCTTGCTTTACTTTTTTCTTTCCCCTTTTATTTCCTTTTTATTTGACCAAAACCACCATTACTGGAAATCAGGAAAAATGACTTTAAATGATTCCTTAAATGATATAATAAATGATATAAGCATAATCAGTAAGTCAAATCAATAATGCTGCTACAGATCCTATTTATTTTGAAGTTCAACATTTGTTGATATTTTTTCCTGAAAAAATATTTTTACATTTTTGTAAAAATTAACTTTAAGGCTGGGGATACAGCTCAGTGGTAGAGCACTTTCCTAGCATGTGTGAGGCCTTGAGTTCAGTCCCCAGTACTGCAAATAGCTTTTATTTCTAATTTTAAAAGATATATTCCTAGAGTACAATAAAGCATTAAAAATTTTATGATTAAAAAGGCAATACTATCAGTACAACAACTCTATGGAGATATAGTTGATTAATCCCTAAATCCAGAAATCCCAAGAGACTTTAAAACTGCTAAAATTAAAATAATTAGTAAAGGCCTGGATACAGAAGAAATACATAATAATTAATATCTTTTATTTACATTGTCCATAACAATTTTAATATGTAAATATGTAAGTTGCCTAGTATTGTTGCCAAAAGCTCAATCCTTGTCCCCAATGCCAATCCAATAATGAGTGCACAGTTTTGAGAAAAAGGAAAAAGAAGGTTTATTGCTTTGCTAGCAATAAACACAGGGGACTCCTGTCCCAAAGAGTGTGATTCTGCCCATCAGCAGGAACAGGGGGCTTTTAATGAGGTGATTCAAAGGCTACATTCCCTGTGTTCCTCATTGGAGATGTAATTCACTTGTTAATTTGGGAGATAGTTATTTTTGAGATTTTCTAGTAGCATCCCCCAAATCTGGATTAGTTCATTCCTATGGTGGGTGGGTGAGTACTCAAGGACAGATAACTCTGTATAGAATGGACAAGAAAGGTAATCCTGTTTCCCCTAAAATTAGGGACCAGGAGAGATTAGGGAGGAGCAGAGAGAGATGAAGAGAAAGAAATATGCCCCTTTTAAAATTAAATTGCAATATCAGAGCAGCAAGGGCTATATTCAAAGCATAAAGTGGACTGTTGTTATGTTAAGACACATAAGTAGAAAGGTATAGAAACCATAGGAAGCAGGGTGTGGTGGCACACACCTGTAATCCCAGTGGCTCAGGAAGCTGAGGCAGGAGGATAGATAGCAAGTTCAAGGTCTCAGAAATTTAGTAAAGCTCTAAGCAACTCAGCAAGACCCTGTCTCTAAACAAAAGTAAAAAAGGGCTGGGGATGTAGCTTAGTAATTAAGCACCCTGGTCCCAAACAAAAAAAATATTTTTTATGGTTTATTTAAAAATAAACCATATGAAGACACATAAATATCATAGTAAATAATAAAAATCAATAATACTTAAAGGGAAGACACACTGTAGTTGTTTTGTTTAAAAATGTAAATGGTTTTCTAATTAAAGAAGAGCATTATTGAACTTTTAATCTGTATCCCTTTATGTGAATTTGATAAAAAATATAAATAAAATCAGCATACTATAGTGATGAAGCCACTTCAATATTTTCAGCAAAATTAATAATTGCCAAGCTATGGAATCTACCCAGATGCCTGTCAATAGATGAATTAATCAAGAAAATGTGGTATATATACTCAGACATAAAGAAGAATGAAATAATGGCATTTGCTGTTAAATGGATGGAACTGGAGAACATCATGCTAAGTGAAATAAGCCAGACTCCAAAAATCAAGGTTTGAATGTTTTCTCTCATATGTGGAAACTGGAGCAAAATAAAGGAAAAAAAGTGGTGAGTGGGGTGGGATTTGATATCATAAATATATAAGGAAGATCAGTTGAGTGGAAATAGAATGGGTGGGAGGGAGGAAGGAAGGGAAAAAGTAGGAAATGTAGAATGAATTTAACAAAATCATGTTATGTGTATATATAAATGCACCAAAGGGATTTTCACCTTTATGTATATGTAAAAAGTCTCAATCAAAATATATAAACAAAAAAACAAATAAATAAAAGATGAAAGGAAGATCAGTAGAGGAAGGAGAATAGGGAAGAGGAGGAGGAGAGGAAAAGGAGGTGGGAATGTAAATTGAAATCAAATTACGTGCATATACGATTTTGTCAAAATGAACCCAACTCCTATGTATAACTATAAAGCTCTAATAAAAAATTTAAAAAATAAAAATAATTGTATACGTTATATGCAAGAATAATAAGCAAAGACTGGTCAACAAATTATGAAAAATAAAAAGTGGCTGGGGAAATTTGCCTTACTACCAGAGATCTGTAAATCTACTATACTTGAAATGGTATTGAAATAACCCAGTGATAAGGGTGGGGTGCAGCTTGGTGGTAGAGTGTGTGCTTAGGATGCATGAGTTCCTGGATTCAATTTGCAGCACAAGTTATAAGAGGTGTGCACACGAGGGAGAAAGAGAGAAACAGTGTGAAATGACCCCAGAATAAACATATCAGTAAAATAGAATAAAAAGTTAAGAAATTGATCAAAATGAAGGGAAAATTTTATAGACCAACCATTTTATTCCATCTTTATGGAAAACGGAGTTTATCCTTGTTGAGGTGGTTGCATTACTAAATTTCCATCTGATGGGAAAAGGCTAGATACTTACTGCACCTAATATATAAAAATGAACTCAGATTAATTCAAAATTTTAATTCTATGAACAAGTGTTAGACTTGGAAGAATATTTGCCTAACATCATAGAGAGAATGGAAATCATTCTAAAGAAGATAGGAATTTAGAATTTATAATGGAAAAAAACAGGAATATTTTAAAACAGTATAAAACAAAAACAAAATGCAAAAATGAAAATATGGCAAGTCATTGTAAATGCAACCTAGAAAATGAAAATTAGAACAAAAATGAGGGCTGGGGATGTAGCTCAGTGGCAGAGTGCTTGCCTAGCAAGTGTGAGGCCCTGGGTTTGATCCCCAGCACTGCAAAAAACAAACAAGCAAAAAACCATTAATTTCACACCTCATCAGAATGCCAAAACATCATTTAGGACTTTAAATGTAAATTTCTTCATATTTGAACTGATATATCGGCCCTTCCTGGATATCAAGCCTACCATCATTCAGACTGGAAATACATCATCAACTCTCCTAGTTCTCAGGCTTTCAGATTCATACTGGAACTGCACTGTCACCTTTCCTGGGTCTCTAGCTTGCTGATTACAGCTCAGCCTCCATAATCATATGAATCAATTCCTTATTATAAATCTCTTTCTATCTCTGTATGTCCTATTGGTTCTGCATCTCAAATGTTCTATAGCTATTAAAATGAGATAGACACCACATACAAAGATGTTGTGTCTGCCGAATACTAAAAAATAAATATTAAAAAATTCTCTCTCTCTTTAAAAAAAATGAGATAGAGCTGTATTTATTGATCTGAAAGATATCAGTAAACTGTAGTATAATGTATATGGTATGATTTCACTAGTGTTAAAAATTTTTAAAAAGGTGTGTGTGTGTGTGTGTATGTGAGTATGTGAACAAGTGTACTTTCTCACTCTTATATTTAAGCAGGCAGGGTAAATAACTGTGAATGGATTCATACCAGGCGTGTACATACAGTTCCCAGGCTACTGGGGGAACATGAGAATGGAGTAGAGAGATCATTAAACTTTCACTAGAATATTTGTAGCGTTTAACTGATTGTAGTAAGTTATGTTAATTTTATAGTTTTTGAGATAAAAATCACATGTCATAAAATTCAGCATGAGACTCTGGACTCAATCCACATCCCCCAAATTTACAGCTTTTACTATTTTATAGTGTACAATGCTGTGATTTCTAGTACATTCAGTGTTGTACAAGCATCAACAGTATCTAATTCTAAAAAATTTACACCATCACAGAAAGAAATCCTATACATCCCAGTTCCACACACCCCACATCCCCTGTTGACCATTGATCTCATGCATGCTAGGCAGGCACTTCTACCACTAAGCTACACTCTCAGCCCTTTTTTGATAACGCCAAGGTCGCGGGTTCGTTCCCCGTACGGGCCACCAAATGCCGCAGTCTGGCTGGGCACAATCAGGAGCCACTTGTCAAAAGAAACTAACTTTATTTTTAGAACCACACACCAAACCACACAGGGTTGTGTTAAGTTCCAGACTGGCCTGGAACTTGGTGATATTCCTGCCTCAGCATGCCAAGTAGCTGGGATTATAGGCATTGACTACTGTATCCAGTTGGAAATAGGATATGGCTAGTGATGCTGAACAGTTTTGTATGTGCTTATTTGCTGTGTAGATTTTCTTTTGTGAAAGGTCTGTTCAAAGGTTTTATTTAATTTGTATTGAGTTGTATTTTTATCATTTAAAATTTATATGCTTATGTATATAATATGACTGACAATAACATAAATTCAATTTTATTATTGAGAATGAACTACATCAAGAACAAAATAAAGTATCTTTTGGTTTAAAATGAAAGAAAGAAAGTAAGCAAGCAAGCAAGCAATTAAGGTCAGATGTGTGGGTCCTATTCCAATCTGACTTTTATCCTTATATGAATAGGGAGACACCAGAGGTGGGTGCAGAGAGCAAAGCTCATGAGAGTAAACAGAGAAGGTAGCTATCTGTAAGTGAAGGAGATAAGCCTCAGGAAAAAACAAATATGAAAATTCCAGCCTTCAGAACTGTGAGGTAATGTACTCCTTTTGTATAAGCCACTCAGTTTGTAGTATGTTCTTACGGCAGCCCAAGCAGACTACTATAATAATTAAGAGTGTAATTGCTGAGTCATATGGTAAGTCTATGTTTATATGTTTAATTTTGGGGGTTGGGTACTGGGGATTGAACCCAGGGGCCCTTAACCACTGAGCCATATCCCCAATCTTTTTAAAGAATTTATTTATTTATTTTTGGTACTGGGGATTGAACTCAGGGGTACTCGACCACTGAGCCATATCTCCAGCCCTATTTTGTGTTTTATTTAGAGACAGGGTCTCACCGAGTTGCTTAGCTCCTTGTTGTTGCTGAGGATGGCTTTGAACTTGTGATTCTTCTGTCTCAGCCTCCACAGCCACTGGGATTACAGGCGTGTGCCACCACTGTGCCAGGCTAATTTTTTAAATTTTGAGACAGGGTCTCGCTGAGTTGCTTAGGGTCTTGCTAAATTGCTGAGGCTGGCCTCAAACTTATGATCTTCCTGCATTCACCTTCAAAGTTGCTGGGATTATAGCAGTGTGCCACCATCCCTGGCTTACTCTGCCATTTTTGCGAACATCACTCTTCTAATGAAAAATTTTATAAATGACACATGCTGCTGGTGGAAATGAAAACTGCATAGAATGTATGTGAATTTGAAGTGAAAAACAACTTAATTGCAATCTGCAGACATATCCATCCTTAATAGTTTGGCTTATATCATATATAAAAATTGATTTATATAAAACATATATGTTGAAATATTTATCTCTCTGTATCTTTGCTACAAGTATTCTACCACATAGATGTACAATAATTTTACTTCTTTCTTATTGATGGATACATGTATGATTTCTGTTTTTTTACTATCATATAAATATCATTACAAACACTTATATGTACCTCTTTGATAAACATGAGGTTTTTTTTTTGTTTTTGTTTTCGTTTTTTTTAACACAGGGGTGCCTTAGTACTGAGCTACATCTCTAGTCTTTTCGTGATCTTCCTATCTCAGTCTCCCATATCACTAGAATTACAGGTATACACTACCACACTGATGACATGAAATATCTTTGACAGATTGTTAGAACTGAATTGTTTAAAACCTATATTTAAATTTTAGTCTCTTCTGTCAAGTTAGTCTCAAAAATTTCTTTACGAATTCCATCCTCCCAACAATGTGATAGAAAACACATTTTTTGCCAATATGAAGTATTATTTTCATCTTAACAATATTTTTATCTGTTTAGGAAAAACAAATATATGTGAGTGTTTTGTTTTTCTGTTTTTGCATTTCTCTGGTTGAGTATTATTTAACAAATTTTTATGTACTTTTTAAAGTAATGGTAGCCAGTACTTATCCATCTTTCTCATTTTTAATTAAATAGTATTTTTAAATATCCTTTCTTTCTTTTTCTCTTTTTCTTTTTTTGGATTGAAACTGAGGCTTGAATATGCACTCTACTTCTGAGCTATGCCCTAGCTCCTCTTGATATTATTTCTTTCATATATGTGTGTCGTGTGTGTATATGCATATGAATATGTATAGCATGCAGGTATGTGTGTTTATGTGTATGTAGGCATATTTTTCCAGTGTGAGGATAAAGAAAATTTTGTACACTCAAGGAATTATAAAATGTGCAGCCCACAAATACCTTTAAAAAAGAAGTCTACTGTATCTGTACCTTTTCTTGAGACCAATATCTTCCTTTCCTGAAGTGTAGTTTTCCTTTTACCAAGCACAGCAGCAAAACTCATTTCTGTTTACATGTTTGCTGATGAATTATGTTACAGAATTTAATGTTAGTCTGGATTGAAAACTCCACACTGTTTGCACACGTGTGTATGCAGATTGTGGGACAGGGGCATGGAGAAAGGACATATATATACATGTATATACATGTATATATATGTTATATATATATTTATATATTATATATATATTTATTGCATTAAATTTTAATTGAAATACAGAGATAGTATATGGTAGAGGGGAACAACAAACAAAGAAAAGTTGAAAGGTCAACAAAATATGGAAAAGACAATCAAAGATAAACTATGCTAAAAATCTAACAAAAAATTGGGGAATGAGAATATATGGCAAGATTAGAGAAACGTATAATCATAAAATTCCTCATACTAAAAGTAGACAAATTTATTTTCCTAATAAATAGTGAGAAACCCTGTGACTATGGTAAATGAGAGAGTTTTTCCAGTTTTTCAATTTTTAAAAACAATTTTTCATAATTGAGTTGTTTCTTACAACTTACTACTTTATAAAATAATTTTACAACTTAATTAACTAAACCACCTAATCCTCCACATTTACATATGCCAAAAATAAATTAAGGATGGATTAAAAAAAATTAAACCTAAAAAGCAGATGTGAAAGTTAAAGTGTATTTTTATAATCTTCAGTTGGAAAATATGGCTGTAAAATAGAAAAAAAAATGACTTCTTTTATCAAATGAAAATTAAAGAAAATTTCCATGCGCCCCTCAAAAAAACTTGAAACATTTATTATGTTACATATAATATTATATAAAGGATTAATATAAAGAACATATAAAGATATTCTATAAAATAAAGTGAAAATCACAATGAACACAAAAATAAAAATAAAGGATAAGAAATATACATATTATACTATCATGCTGTGAGTCACATATATTCAAAAGAATAAAAATGTGAAATATTATTTACTCATCAATTAAGACCTAAGAATCAATAATATCAAGAGTTATCATATTTGAAAGTAAGATTTCCTTATCTTATATTCTTCAGGTGATTGTGCAAAATTGATAAAATTATTTTGGAGGACAATTTAGCAGTATCTAACCACATTTGGATGATTCCTGATATCTATCTTGAAAAAAACTCAACACATAAGTACACAAAGAGGCATATAGCAGTTAATTATGGCATTTTTATACAGGTTATGAAAAATTAGAAATAATCTGAATGACCATCAGTAAGATAATCCTCAAATAAATCATGAATATTCATGTTTTCAAATATATGCAGCTATTATAAAGAATGAAATAGATCTGTTTGCACTGACAGAGATCTCTAAAATATCTTGATAATGAAGAAACAAGTAGGAAATGACTCAGATAGTTAACCTCCCAAGATAAATATCTAAATTTCATATATGTAAATTAATTTTCTAAAAAAGTAGACTATTGATGAAACTGTTCAAAGTGGTTACTGATCAGGAGTGGAATAAGGATAAGGAAGACTTTGCTCTATTTATTTCTGCTTTGTTTTAATTTTTTGCAATAATATTTTTATATTTGTGTACATTTAAAACACAACACTTTTTAAAGTAACTATAGCCAGTACTTATCTCAGTAACACTGGAAAACTATATTCTCAGTAAAACTTTATTTTCTCATTTATTTTTGTCACTAATATTTTTTCAGTTCATCATTATTGACTCTTTCAAAAACATTCAAACAATTTACAAAGAAAATTTTTTAAATTAATACTATTTAAAAGACCTTTTAAGGGCTGGGTTTGTGGCTCAGTGGTAGAGGTCTCACCTAGCACGTGCGAGGTCCTGGGTTCGATCCTCAGCACCACATAAAAATAAATAAAAATAAAGATATTATGTTCAACTACAACTAAAAATAAATATTTAAAGAATGCTTTTTAAAATTCAATAAAATGTAATTATTCCTATTTTTGCTATAAAATTGTGTTTTTCATGTGTAGATTGGTACAATTCACATTTTTCTGTTGATAATATTAGTTCATAGAACTGGACTGGTCTAGGACTTAGAAAGCCTAAATTCTCATACACAGCCACTGACATACTAATTTTGGAAATTTCCTCACCTGCTCAGTTGTTATTCTATCTTTTACAGGGCATAGCCTAGGTAATCTCCAATTTCTGAAAACCTATGGTTCTATGATAATCTCAAAATCAAGCAAATGTAGTTGAAAGTGTTTGTTATGATTTTCACGTTCATAGATTCCATATTTTTGGAAGCCTTTCAAATTGAAGTATTTTGTCCTATATTTTGCATGAGCAGACAAGTCATTACTATATATTTGGGGGAGAAGTTGTCACATTGATATAATCATCCTTATCAAAAAGGGCTTGAAAATTTGCTTTCTCAAAATAAAATACTGATAGATAAATAATGTAGGGAAAATGTATAGTAAGAATAGCATAGCTTAGAAGTCAGACAGGTATCTTGTGGAAGACTGAAAATTCTATTGAAAGGGTCTCAGCCTCATTATCCACACCTATATAGTGGCGTTAATACTATCTACTATCATATTCCTCTATTTTGAGTAATAGGTACCATTTGCTAAGCCCACACTATATGAATGGCAATGTATCAGGTACTTTATACAATATCTAATTTAATCCTCACAATAAATCTTAGCTGCAAAGGAAAGCTGAGTTACTGTATGACTCATTTATTGTAGGAGAATGGAGATCCACTGTGTATGTCTCTCAGGAATGATGCAAGTATTCACTTGTGTAATCATGGAGTTCTTTCTGTGAGATCTGAGTACAGTTTATTGCAATGTATCAGTTCTGGTAGCATAATAATGTCCCTTTAGTGCTAAATAATGTTCCTTCAGAACAAAATCTCATTCTTTTTTGTTTTCTTTTGGAAACTCCCAATTAATAAATCACTATGAATAGTGTAGAAATTAATATTAGGTCATCTCCTAGTTTTCTTTTTATACCTTTACTGATAAGGATGTATGATAATGTCATTTTTCTTTGTAAATATTTCCACTGCTTCTACATACTATGACCTTTCGATATTTGTCAGCCATCATTCCAGGAGAGATGTGAGCCAGTTTGCTTTCTCTTTCTCCTCTACAACATTAGCCCATTCAAGGCTCTTGCTTACAGGTGGATTAATTGATGTATAGAAGAAACTATTTCATGTAATACTTCCAAAACTATATAAACTTTTCAATTCAAGTAAAATTGATTTATAAATGCAAGTCTATTCTGAACAAAGCGTCTATAGGAGTTTTAAAAATTGAATGAGACAAGCACCTTCTCAAGTTGTCTAGAGGAAAAAGCATATACATTCAGCTAAGAAAAAATTTAAAATCAATTGTTCAGAGGAAAGACAAACAAAAATTTCTAGAAAGAAAGGAAATATATGAGTTGTGATGTGGAGTGAAATTTTAGGAGGGAGCCCTCATGGGATAGAAGCATGTTAGCAATCACATTTACTCTAATTTCAACACTATACCAGTGCTCACTGGACTGCCTACAATTAGCTCATTGTTTACAATATTTTCCCTTGCATATGGTAGATGGGAATGGTATATATTTTCTTCAAACAGGGCATTAGAATTGAGGCATATGTTATCGACTACCCACTCAAAAGCTTATTCTCCTTTCTTGCTAAGGAAACCCAGCTTTGGGTAAAAATATATCCAGGAGAAGCAACAAGATTGAGGATGAAAGGCATCACAGTGAGAAAAACAGAATATAAAGGAAATAAGAACTTGGGTCCTCAGGACATCATTAAAATGCTGAGCCACCTCTGAGACCAACCACTTCAGGGCTTTTTATTAAGTAAACAAAACTGTATTTGTGCTTTAAGATATTTAGTTATCTGCTTCCTGCAGCTAAAAAGATTTGTAATTAATACAGGTGTGGTGTGTATGTTGAGTGTTAAAATGAACATTATAAAATATTCTCCACTTATTGAAAGACTAAGCAAGTAAACAAAAATCTCTTTATCTACATGATATAAATACTGTTTTTATTGAAAAATCATTGAAATTCCAAAAGCACATATCGAAATAAATGGAGAGAGCCTATAGGCTGATTACATGGATTGGAAGCAGAACAGTTATATGTCTCTATTCAGTCATCTTAAATACACACACACACACACACACTCACACATACACATTGTGTATTTACAATGATTTTTCACAATTCCATATATCTGTAATATTAAGACCCAAAATTAGATGTAGAACACTTCTATTTCTATTGTTTGAGAAAGTTCTCTTAAAAGACAACCACTAATCTGACTTATACTGCCATACATTAGTTTAAAGTGTAATAGGACAGTCTAAATGGAATAATATAATTTGTATTCTTTTATGTCTGGATTCTTTTGCTCAACATGTCTATGATCCAACCATATTTTATATTTACTAGTAGTTTATTCACTTTTATTGTTGATTAATATTCCATCATGTGACTATATCACAGCATACTTATAATTTTTTTTGTTGAAGCATGTTTGATGTTCTTCTAAGTGCCAGTGATTAAGAATAAACATGTTATATGGGGCTGGGGCTGGGGCTGGGGCTCAGCAGTAGCGCACTTGCCTTGCATGAGTGTGGCACTGGGTTCTATTCTCAGGAGCACATATAAATTAAAAAAAATAAAGGTCCATCAACAACCAAAAAAAGAAAAATAAAAATTAAAAAAAGAATAGAGATGTTATGAATATGTTTAAAATTTACGTTTTAAATAGACAAATAAAAAGCATGTATACTCATTATGTACAACATGGTGTTTTGAAATATGTATACATTGTAGAATGGCTTAAAGTAATTAACATATGCATTATCTCACATACTTTTAATTTATGTAGTGAGAACACTTTAAATATATTCTCAGTGATTTTTCATAGTGCATTGTTAATTAACTACAATCATCCTGTTTTACAAAAGATCTCTTGAACTTATTACCTATCTAACTCAAACGTTTTGCCTTTTGACTAACATCTCCACACATAAACACACCCACCCAAACTCTGGTAATTACCATTCTACTCTCTATTTCCATGAGTTCAACTTTTAGATTACATATGTGGTGTTTCTGTGCTTGGCTTACTTGACATGATGTCCTCCAGGTTCATCTGTGTTGTTGTATATGATAGGATTTCCTTCCTTTTCAAAGTTAAATAATATTCCATTATGTGTATGTATATGACAATTTCTTTGCCCATTTATCTGTTGATGGACACTTAGGTTGATACCATATCTTGGCTAAAACAAATAGTGCCGCAATGAACATGGGAGTACAGATATCTCTTTAATATATGGATTTCATTTCATTTGGATAATATGGTATTTCTATTTTTAACTTTTTGAGGAAATTCCATACTGTTTTTTATAATGGCTGCACTAATTTACATTCCTAAAACACTGTACGAGTGTTACCAACAAAGCATAGATTTATTGAGGAAAAGCACAGAATTAATGGTCTGTAAAGTACGAGAGTATACTCCTAAAGCAGAGAGGGAGGAGAGCGGGCAGGTGGGGGGATTCTTGTCTCATATGTTGAATTGTGAGCTGTTCCTCTACCCGCATGGACCTGATTGAACACCATGCTTCATTTTTTCCATTGGTCACTGTATGATACCCAATGAGAATACTGCCTGCTTTGCCCCCATTGGTTACTTTATGATATCTAATTAGAATACCAAACCTGTGGTGAGAGTTGCCATGGGCAACAAACCCCCAGTGTCAGGAGTTGTCATGGTAATGGAACTTTGTTAAACACGGACATAATGACTCAACCTCCATTTTGTACACCATTTTCTTGCACCCCACTTCTGCCATCTTGATGTCCCTAAACTCCTACCTAATACAAGTGTTCCCTTCTCTCCACATCCTTGCCAATAATCATTATCTTACATATTTTTATTAACAGGCAATCTAATAGGCCTGAGGTGTTACCTCATTGTGGTTTTAATTTGCATTTCTTTGATAATGATGTTGAACATTTTTAAATAGAGCATTTTAATGTCTTCTTTTGAAAAATGTCTATTTAAGGTCTCTGCTCATTTTTTAATTGGGTTATTTGTTTTCATGCCATTAAGTTGAGAGTGTGTGTGTATGATATTAGCCTCTTATCAAATGTATGGTTTACAAATATTTTCTCCCCTTATTTGAGTTGGGTTTTCACTATGTTGATATTTCCTTGACTGTACAGAAGCTTTTTAATTTTATGTAATCCCATTTGTCTATTTTCACTTTGTTATTCTTATTTTTAACTCTAATTCATTTTATGATGATTTTGTATATGGTGTGAAATAAGGGTCTCAGTCCATTTTTCTCCATGTGGATATCCAGTTTTTCTAACACCCTTTATAGAAAAGACTGTCTTTCCCCTCATTGTTTATTATTGATATCTTTGTTAAAATTAATTGACTATAAATGTGTGTTTTGATTTGTGGGGTCTCTGTTCTGTTCCATTGGTTTAATGTGTCTTTTTTATGGTAGTTCCATAAAGTTTAGTTTACACTAGCTTTGTAGTGTATTTTGAAGTTGGGTAGTATGTTGCTTCAGCTTTGTTATTTTTGCTAAATATTGCTTTAGCCATTTGTGGTGAATATTTTTGCATGAATTTTTCTTGGGGACATATATTTTCTCTTTTTTTTATTTGAGTAAATATCTAGGAGAAGCATTCCTGGGTCCTACAGTAGATATAGCTTTAACTGTATAATAGACTAGCAAGTAGTTCTCCAGAGTGGTCAAGTCATTTTATACATTCACCAACAATGTGTGAGAATTCTAGTTGCTTTATAACCTCACCAACACGTATTATTGGTCCTTTTTATTTTGGACAGTCTAATAGGGATGAAATTATACATTGTTTTGATTTTAATTTGCATTTTTACTGAAATTTGACAGTGTTAATTTTTTATGTCTTTACTGTCCACTCTTTCAAGCTATTTTACAATGGACATGTTCAAATATTTTGATTGTTTTAATGGAATTGTCATCTTTTAATCATTGTTTTGCAGGCATTCTTTATACAGTCTGGATATGAGTCCTATGTCATATAAAAATATAGATGTCCATACTTTTCCCATTTGTTGATGTCAAACTGAATCTTGAAAAGTGGAAAGATGTCTTGTTGTTAGCATATGGTGACAATAAAATCAAATGCTTTTTACTCTTTCCTAGTTTTCCTGGAAAAGTAATTTTTTAAGTAGAGAGGGATTTAGTTCATAGATATTTAGTTCATAGATAAATAAGGATTGCATGCGTTACTGGAAGTGCAGATTATTCAGGAAAGGAATTTAACTTCTCTATGTATCAGTTTCTCATCTGTAAAATATATTCAAGGTCATTTTGAGTTCAACATTCTATTCCATTAATTTCATTTCAAAAAGTAACAGATGCTTTGGGGCAGGAAATCAATATATTGGTATTGACATGAGATGTCATAGACCTCACATGGGTATGGTGTTGCCATTCAATTTCTACCCAGAAATATTTACTTATGTTTTGATTTTAGAAATTCAAAATGGAGATTTACACAATTATATTTTTCTCAGCAAGCCCACAGAGAACTCTAAGCTAAACAAATTCTAGAGATTGTTACACTTCTCATTTTAAAATATTTTAACTTAATTTTCTATCTTGTCTGGAAGGAGAGCAGTTATAGTGGAAAAGTGAAATGATTTTTGTCTCCATTTGGTCCAAACACTACTTGCCCCTAGGGCTATAAACTTGACCCCTGGTCACTAAGAATTTCCCAAGGGAGCCCAGTCAATGAAAGTTCCTAGTCACATGCACTACCATTTCAGTAAGGGTCAGAAGTATGATTCCCCTAATACTCCTGGATTGCTTTCTGTGCTTGACAATGGCCCTCAAGGGAGATGCTTTTGATAGAATGCCTTTCCAGAGAAAAAAAGATGATGTAATTAAAACACTACAGAGGAAAATATAGGATCTGTGATCCACTTATTTTTTACTATCTGTAGTAACTCAGCTAAAAATGTTGGGATTCACTGTTATGGTGGAGGGAGCTGAAAATTACTACAAACAGGGTGACAAAATCATGTATAGAGATGTCAATGTCTGCCTTCTTCTTGCTGCAGTAGGAGACAGGAAAGCTAGTAAAGCACTTTGATTTTAGTTCCATGTTCTGCTCTAGGAATACAGTCAACATTGGATATTAAACCTAGGATTTTCTATGTTTCACCTCCAGGGAAAAAAATAGGTAGTCCATGTTTTAGGTGGTTCCAAAAGAAACTCCTGGTTAGGTACTTGTTGACAATGTTAAGCAGGTAAAGGAATTAACCCTGAGCTTCCCAAAGGGGAGGGGATGTAGAGATGCTGAGACTTAGGTAAAAAATAGTAAGTGGCCCTTTACCCACAGTTTTTGGACTTCATAAATCCCAGACGACATGATTGAGATCAAATTTCCTGCCAGCATTAGCTAGATGCTTAGGGTTTCCAAAACAATCAAGTTGTGTGATAAAACCAATTGTTATTAGTTATACAGATAATACTGAGGTGGCTAGGATTGGGATCTAGTCTCTGTGGGAGATGTTTCAGTTCTGGTCTGTGGGAACTCAGTAGGCCATTGATCATTCCAACTTTTCAGAAAGAGCTATATGTTCCCTCTGTAGATGATGTTAGGGTTCATATTGATTGTGTGAATATAGTAGAGTCATTCCAAACTGTGGAGTTGGTCGTAGAGTACAAAAAAATATTATTCTCGTACTTGTTAAAATGATAAGAAACACCTTATTCAGGTCCACTGTAATAGATGTCAAGACTATTGCTAAAGGAGAAAGAGATTGGGCTGAATTCCAAATACAGCAAAAAGAGCTGCATATTTAAAGACAATGAGAAGAATGAGGGGGTTGTGAATTATCAAGAGGTGATAAAGAGAGTAGAGGGATTCTTACTAAACTGACTTAACAGGATTCTTATTGATGGCAGGCCTCAGAATTATACATCAAAGGTGAATGATGAGTACTTGATCAGATATTGAAGGTGATTAGATATGAAGGTTGGTGATTTGCTTTAATCTGATTTCCTAGGATTCTTGCGAAAATTGGACTGGGGAGGCCCAAGAATAAGACTTAGCCAAAAAGAGTTAGGAATTAAAATCATAAAAATGCCTCTTAATGCCAAATTTGGGTGTTTGAACCTTACTTATTTAGCTGTAGAACAAAGGAATGACGTGACCAGATATGTTTTTCAGGAAGAAAATGGCATGAGAGTGGACATGGGTTGGAATGTAAGAAGCGAAGGTCAGGAATCCATACAGCTAGGCCAGGCAAGTGACAAGAACTTTTTGGATAGTGGGAATAGTAATAGAGAAAATGATATAATAGAAATACTTAGAAGATAAAATTTAAAGAAAGTTGGTTTATGTGGGGAGTAAGAGATTGGAAAAGTCTGAAATGATCAAAAGTTTATTCAAGAAAAAAAAACATTGTCAGTTTATAGTTTTGCAAAAACAAGAAATTTTCTCCCAGATTAGTTTATTTTTATTCTTATCTCTGAGTATGGCATTTCCCACCTTCCCGGGTGGAAAACATCCATTACTTATTCATTCTTATGTCCAAAGAACATGTTCCATGTCCAATGCAGAAAACACAAGCTGGAAAAAACATAAAGATTTCAGATAACTTTACCCATTTCTCTGCTGTTGCCTGCTCATAGAAGTGCCCAGGGAGAAATTCAGGATTTATTCCTAACAGCTTTTGTTTCTGTTTGTTCTCAGATATACCAAGTCCCCAAGAATCCAGTGTGGTAGAAGCATTTACACACACTGCTAAGATTTTTATCTATATATTCAGCTGGAGTCTGATTTACTAAAGACAAACAAATATTCAATTTTGATTGAAGGACTTGATAGTATCTTAGAAGGATCTGTTATCCTACCATTATAGTAATCATTAGAATCACAAATGGCTTTCCTGGGTCCTGAGGCATTCAGTAGTCATTCATGATAATGATTCCCATATAGTTTTGTTCTAGTTTTTCCCAAAGTAAAAGAATTTTGTCTCTTTATAAAGATGACTAAAAGTTAAACATACTCCACATTTATATAGACATGTTGCTAGTTGACCATAAATGTAAATCATGACCTTCTCTAATCCATTGACCTTCTCTGGAGTTAAGTGTTAAATGTTCTGAAAGAAAGTTCATCAATGAAATGTCACTCACCAATTCTCTGGAGAAAGTTAAGTGTACTGGAGAATAAGAAAGAGAAAATTACCCACAGATGCTACTATTGATTAACCAGCTGCAGTCAAATCCCCCAACCTTTCCATAGTTCTGAAAATGTGAAGAGGAAATGTCTTGACTTCATTTGCGTGCAGAAGTCATCAAAAATATCAAACTGATTCCTGAGTCCTTTTGACACAACCCCAATAACCTTTGTCAATGTCTTTGCTTCTGCCTCTGCTCTAGAACTAGCCATTTATCTAAAGATCCCTTGTTTCTTTTTAATGAGAAATTATATTTGGAGATCATAATTTGGGTGATAGGAACAAACACTTGTTGCTATTAGATACTGCTTCTATGCATTTTCAGAGCTTTTTGAAACATATTAAATTACCTTTTCTTTTTTAAAATTTTTAAGATTTTTTTCCTACATTTTTTATTGATGCATTATAGTCGTATGTAATGGTGGGATTTGTTGTTACATATTCGTACCTGCACACAATATAACAATATAATTTGGCCAATATCATTCCACGGCACTTCCCTGCTCCCTCCCCACCTCTCACCCCTTGGTCCCTTTCCTCTATGATCTCCCTTTGATTTTCATGAGATCTCTTCCACCTTTCTTTTCTGTTTTCCTCTCTAGCTTCTGCACAGGAAAGAAAACATAGCACCCTAGACCTTCTAAGTATGGTTTATGAAATTGACTTTTCTAAAATCAAAATGGTATATCAGCAGTTTTATATAGTTTTACCAATTTTTTAAGAGAAAATACAAGTACATACAATTAAAATTTGGTTTTATAGAATTTTTATTTAATGTCTTTTTATTTGTCTTTTCTCTTTCACTGAAAATCTTGGTTACAAGCAATGTCAGTATGATTACTAAAATAAAGAAAATAGGGCATATATACACAAAGAGGTCTTATTCAGCCATTAAAAATAATGAAGTTATGCCATTTGCAGGGAAATGGATGGAATTGAGAGCATTATGTAAAGCAAAATAAGCCAGAATTAGACATTTAGAAATTCAAAGGTTGTATGCTTTCTCTCTTATGGGAAAGCTCGAGAGAAAAAAATAAAGAAGGCAGGAATCTCATAAACTAGAATGGAGACCAGTAGAGTATAAGAAGAGGATGAAGGATGGGAGGAGGATAAGGACAGAGGAGGTATTAGGGAATAAAATTGACCAAATATGTATGTGCATATATGAATATGTCACAATGTATCCCACTATTATGTATAATTATAATGTGTCAATTAAAAAGTAATTAAAATTTTAAATGTGATTACTAATTTCTTCTACCTTATCGTTAGTTGTATACTATTAATACCAATATTATTATTATTGTCCATATAATCACTGGATAGGGTTTCTTTTTTTTAATAATTGATGGTCCTTTACTTATTAACTTATTTATATGTGCTGCTACGAAGCGAACCCAGGGCCTCACACATGTTAGGCTAACACTCTATCACTGAGTCACAACACCAGCCCTAATATGGTTTCTTCAATAAATAAATTGCAAATAAAAATAGAAGTGGGTCAGAAAACCTATGGATCAAAAGAGACTGAAAAGAAACATTGACTAAATGTAATATATGGATCTTATTTGGGTCTTGATTTCAACAAACCAATTATGTTTTTTACAAATTAGACAATCAGGGATGTTTTAACATCAACCAGTCATTTAATAAAGTTCAAAGTAATCATTAAGCTTTTTCAGATTGAAAATTTTACACTTACATTGTAAAATACAAGTTTCTTGTTCCCTAGTATTCTGAAATATTTAAGGATGAATTGATATGATGTCTGGAATTTGCATCCAAATAATCCAGTAGAGAATGAGGAAAGAAAATAGGCAGAAATACAGATGGAATAAGAATTGCCATATATTGATAAATTTTGAAGCCAGGCAATACATATATGAAAGATTATAAGCTTCTTCTTTGAGTATTTTGGAAAACTATTTTAAGAGTCTAGTCATAGGAACAGTAATGCTACTGAATGATGTTGAACGTGCATATAAAGGGGATGAATAAACATTTTATGAAATAGGAGCAGAAAACAGTATACAGAATTATATTTACATATAATGCTATTTAGAACTTGTATATGTATCTAAGTACAATGAATGTAAATTCCATCTATATAATAAGTATAAAAATATTGACAGATGAATAGATAGATGTAGATACAGATAATGGCCATATTTTAGCCAGTTTGATTTTTGTTAATTTGTTTGGTTGGTTGTTTTCTTGCCACTGTAACCAAAAGACCTGAGGAGAACAATTAGAAAAGGAAAAGTTTATTTGGGGACTCATGGTTTTCAGAGGTCTCAGTCTGCAGACAGACAACTCCTTTCTTTAGGCCCTAGGTAAGGCAGAACACCAGGGGTATGGCAGACAACAGGGCACCAAGAAGCAGAAAGAGAACTCCACTTAACAAAGATAAAGTATAAACTCCAAAGGCACACCCCAGTGGCTCACCTCCTCCACCTACACCCTATCTGCCTACAGTTATGACTAAGTTAATCCATTCAAGTAGATTAATGTACCAATTGAGTTAAGGTTCTTATAACTTGTTAGGGTCCGTAAACAAGTCAAGATGGCGCCTGGCATTTTGCCAGAGGGAGTGGTTTGTGAAGTAAGCCAGCGAGCCATTAAGTGTGGAGATTCCTTAATGACTGACTGCTGTGTCTAGATTATGTCAATTAAGTTAAGCTGTGTGTAATCATTAAGATGATGAGGATTCCTTATTGGTTGACTGCTATATCTAGTTTATGTTAATTAAGTTAAGCTGTGTATTCAGTTATGTATATATACCCTTGCTATCCTACAATAAAGCGGCTTCCGCTCCTCCTGTATCAATCTTCACAACTTGCTCATCACCCCCCGGTTAGTTTGCTGCAGCCAGACTGCGGCAATAACCCAATCATTTCACCTCTGAATGTTCTTATATTATCTCACATGAGCTTTTGGGGATACTCCATAGTTAAATCATAAATCTCATGGATAGAATCTTTTACTTAAGATCCCAAACTATTTTCTATCAAGTACATACTATTTATTGCATTCAGAAGATAGTTCATGGACAGATATTTACAGAGCATCATTGATTCATACAACTGTATTTGAGCTCTTGGATGATGTCTTAGTTGGTTTTCTTTTGCTATATAAGAATGTCTGTGAATGGGTAATTCATAAAGGAAAGTTTATTTAGCTTATGGTCTGGAAGCTGGATGTCCAAGACTGGGCCTTGTGCTGCATTATAACATTGCCAAAAAGTGGAAGGACAAGTGGGCATATATAGAAGAGAGACAAGCAAGAGGGACTGGGCTTGCTTTATAACAGCCTTCTCAGAGTAACTTATCCAGTCTGCTGAGAACTGCATCTATCTCTCTTAATGATCTAACTACTTCTTAAAGTTTCTGGCACTTCTCAATACTGTTACATTGGAGACCAAATTTCATATGAGTTTCAAAGGGGATACACCATATCCAAACCATATCAGAATTCATTTGTTTATAATTATTTTAAAAATTATAAAATTATCCACTATTGCATCATATGAACATAGGTGGGAATAAGAAGAAGAAAATAAAGAACAAAGATAATTTCGGAAAATGGATTCAAGAATGTTAGTGGAAAATTACATATTCCAAATGCACATACTGTTGCTCTGTGTGGGGTTCAAATTTATATTTAAGCTTTCTAGTCATAAAAATGAAAAGTCAAGCTTTATCAGCTTCACAATTCTTGGTGACCACAAAATAAAACTAAGCCAATTGCTATGGAGCAGCACAGCAATTCTTGGTATTAAAAGAAGAAAGATTCTAAAGGTAAAACTCATCTTATCCTCAGCCCAAAATATCTGGGCTTAGCAAAGGGGGTATGCAAAGAAGAAGAAGGTAGTCTTTTGTTATCATTTTCTACATTTGAAAACCAAGAGCTGATATTTATCCATTTTCCACTACCAACCTGTTTGGTTGGAAGCAACAGAAGGAAGTTTGCCATTAGTCAAATCAAACCTAGGGTGATGAAGCATTGTAAATACATAGAAATTCTGAGGAGGGAAAAAAAAAGCCTGCCAGATTTCATGGGAACTCATACAAAGGATTGAAAATGTGGTCTTCATAAAACAAGATTGGTTCTTTCTCAGGGCTTTCAGTGGGTCTGCAGCTCTCTTGATTCTGAAAACTAGCCCTTTCTGCTTCAATTTCTCATTTCCTCATGGCTTTGGCTTTATGCAGTTCTGATTTCAGCTTAACAACTTCCAGCTAATTGGTTCACTATGAAAGGATCAAATAGTTTGGGGTGGGGTGGGTAGGGGAAGTGATAGTGGGAAGAAATGGGGAAAGGAAGGATGGGGGAGGGGGTAGATTGGTTTAAAGAATATGGAAAGCAATGAGCTGGCAAACTCTTTTCTACTATGCATCATCATTCCAAATCATATGTGTTTATAATTCTGACCTTAAACTGAAATGGGACAGAGAATTTGTGTAAAATCTAGGGAAATCAGAAACTGATTTAGAAAGTCAGAATAAACCAGGTACAATAAGCAGAGGGAAGAACAATAATTTTTTTTTTTCTGAGTTCTGGCTTGCTGGCATGGCAATAAAATGCCAAAAGAAATAAATGGAAAACACTTCCCAGTGCCTCTATTAAGTAACTTTACCAGTCAAGGGAAGGTAATTGAGGGAAGATTTTTCATGAATCCTTAAACTGTAAACAAAACAAAACAAAAACCATACAACTACAAAAGACCTTATATGAGGTCAATATATTAAGACTGCTCCAGGCAGGTGGAAAAGAAAGCTTATATTTTAATGAATATGGTCAGAACATTGTAGAAAGATTGTCCTTCTATGAAAGCTTGGCATTTAATTGTTCCCCCCAACAATTACATTTTATTTTAACTGAGAAATGCTTCTTGTGAAATACCCTGTGAATGATGTATTTGTTACAAAATAGAGGCAAATATGTGGTACCTATGATTAATATGACATGGTCAATATCCAGCAACAGGCTAACTGGAATAATGAAAATATAATTTGGTTGTTATCAAAATAATGATCTATGTCACTGATAGCTTTTTTTTCAGCCTGGGTCCAAAAGCACATGAAACTAGAACTAAGTGTCTCCTGCTGTGATTCAATAAAAAGTTCACAACACACCGGTGGTGAATTCTTATGACAAAATGTGTAACTTGAAAATAATCAGACCTATAGATCTTATTTCTAGTTATCATAAATAGAAAACAGAAGGACAAATTAATGAAATCACCCTAAAGAAACAGATATTTGGGGCTGGGATTGTGGCTCAGTGGTAGAGTGCTTACCTAGCATGTGCGAGGCCCTGGGTTCGATCCTTAGCACCATATAAAAATAAATAAATAAAGGTATTGTGTCCAACTACAACTAAAAAAATAAATATTAAAAAAAAGAAGAAACAGATATTTTCAGAAGGTGGAACATCAAAGCATAATTAGCCAAGTGTTTTTTAATGAAATCAATATTATAAAAAAAGAGGGTCTGACAATTGTTGTAGATTAAAAGACATAGAGACTTCATAAGTCAATAGAATATCTAATCCTCATTTATACAAATGATAAAGTCATAGAAAAAATATTTGGGACAACTGGAAAAATATAAGTATGGATCAGACATATAATGATATTTGGTAATAGTTAATTTTATTAAAGATGATATTGATAGTGTGGTTATGTGGGAGTATGTCCTTTTCAAGGCCATAAACTGAAGCATTTTAGAAGGAAATAGCACAAAATTTATAATTTATTTTAAAGTGGTTCAGTCAAAAATAGATAAAAGTAGCAAAATATTTTTAAAAATTAACTCTTAGTTTTGGATAGATGAGTTCATCTTACTATTCTATCTAAGTTTAGAAGTTTTCGTATAAAGAATTTTTTAAAGAATAGAAAATTAGATAAGCTATAAATTCTAATAGAAAATCAGATTCAGATAAACAAGAAAATGTTGGGAACAGAGAGACACAGATATAGTTAGTTTCATTTTTATTTTCTCTGTCAATAAGTCTATAACCTTCCATATTGCTGAGTAAACTCAAAAGAACAATAAAAATAAATATTCAGGGATTGTATCCTTTTTTCTTCAGTTTGCATTACTTTCTTACTCAAAAGGGGAAAAAAAAGCATTATACTGGCTTCCATTTTCATTACATGTTTTCACTTCAGTTTCACATAAATGGAAAGTAAAACATGGCAGGTATCCTAAAATCTTTTGCAAAAGTTAATGTGCTGTGAACATAAATGTTCATTTTCATTGTGTTTACTGAAACACTTGAGCATGCCATTGGTGGCTTTATAATCTAAAAATAAGTGAACATTTTAGAAAGAAACCCTGGCTGAATTTGTGAAATCTGTATTTAGTCCTAGGCAAGATGCCTTCTGAGACTTGAGTTGAAGCCTTTTGAAAACTATTCTTATCATGATTTCTGGTTCACAGAATTTTCCTCATGAAAGTTTGACTCAGTTGCTCAATTTTTGTCATTTATATCATTTGGTCCATGTGAATTAGAAAGGAGTCCTTTGGATATTGTCATATGGATATTACTTTGTTTTAATAATGGCCTCTAAATAGCATGTATGCTTTCTCAGAGGCCATGAAACAGAAAGTCTCATGGAACAAATTAAGATGTGCAAATCATTGATAATTGAATTGTATTCAATTATCATTGATAATTGAATATAATTTATTATGATAATTAAAAACACACAGCAATAATGGTAAAGGGAAAGAGACAGAAGGTTCACATGCTTAGGATGGGGTACAAGTGGCAAAAGGAGCAGTGTCTGAATGTTGAGGTCAACAATGGTCCTTTCTTCTTGTGCTGAATTAGCCTTCCCTGCTATGAGATTAGAGTTGAGGTTCAAGCAAGGAGGACCACATACAGAGGGCTTCCAGGCTGTGACATATTTGACCTATTAGAGAGACACAAGGACAAATGCACCTGGTCACAGCTGTAGCTCTTGGTGAATAATCACAGCCTTTATCTCACCAATGGATGATCGATTTAGGAAATGACATAGCTGTCAGCTTTTTGTAATAATTATGACTTGCTTCTTCCCTTCTTTTCTCTCAGTAACTCTTGAGTTTTCCCATCATATATTGCATTTATTCTTTCTTATGTTACAGGTTACTAAATTACTGTATACTTAACACAGTTTTGGAATTCTGCCTATGTCTCTCATACCTGTAGTTAACATAGTCATGAGTTTTACTATCCTATCTTTATGCTACTAGCTTATTACTATTTATGCTTGATATATCTGTTAAATTGAAATCTGGCCTATGCCTGTCCCCATACTTGGTTAATAAAGTTTGGCCCAAAGTGGCATTTGTATAGTAAATTGTACTCTAGCTTAATATGTAAACAATTTTTAACAACCTAGGAGTATAGTCTTATAACCGCGACTGAGTCTTAGCCAAACATAGCAGCCAAAATCTCAGCCAATCCCAGGCCAAAGCTGCCAAGCTATGATCATATAAGGCAAATGCCAACTATAACCAATAGTCTGTTTCTGTATATAATTTCATTTTATCTGGTTACAAATGTAACCTGCACATGTGGTGGAGTGGGGACATTTTGAACCAACTTTGGTCCCAAATTTTGCCCAGTTCTAGAATCTTTTCTTTCTGCTTTTCAAAACCTTGTTTGATTTAACTTATTTCAGATGTTTCTCTAACATTTCTAATTAATTGATTTCAGCCATCCCATTTGTTTTACTATGGGGTCCCTAGTGGATGACTGAACCCATCTAAACTTAAATCCCCACATTTATGGAGACAGAAGACTCAAACATTTTGTCAACTCTCCAAAATGTGGATACGTGCAATTTTCACAAGATTTAATAATATAGAATGTGTAAAAGGGAAACATTTTTTTGAAAAGTCTGTTTTTCATATTGATGAATAAATTACCAATAGTGTAGGGGATGTTAATTTTATCACTTCATTGAGTAATATTTGTCATCATGGCAATGATATATTATATTGTACCAAACTGCACTGTTATATTGCTTTGAGTTAAACTATATTGGTTGATGCCTAAAGTAACCATGTAAGGTAAAATACAGAAGGTAATGATGCTATTTTACAAGAAAAGACAAAAACAGAGGAGATTAGATGGCATTGTCCCAGGAGCAGCAGGTGCTAATTTTACAACACTGACTGGACCACATCTTACAAATAAATATCATTACGAGGCAAGCTAACTCACAACTGGTTCTGTTTTTCTTTAACATATTCACATTCTGGTTCAAATTCAACATTCACTGAACAAACTCCCAATCTAGAACTTTAATTTGTGCACTCAGTATAGTCAGATCATACTGGATGCTGAGATATTATCTGACCAAATGTGATTTTCAGTCACTATTAGTACACAAGCTCCCAACAAACCATAAGCTGCATGGATACAGGGATCAAATCTATTGAACTTGTGATTCTATCTTCAGTGTCTTGCATCATATTTGGTGACTAAAAAGACAATTTGTTGAGTGAATAAATTAATTGATAAACTAATGAGTAAAACAACACAAAATCCAAGGTGGAAGGCAGGATTTTCTCTCATTTTAATGTACCTGTTATGACAATAAAGAAACTAATTTAAAATCTAAGCTATTCCATAATGGGGTGTCTGATATGTACATCCCCTCAGATTCAGGCTCCGTTTTCACTATCTTCTGGATTGAGGAGAATCTCTAGTTTTCCACCAGTTTTTCAGTGGTGCCTGATTCTGTTCAGTACTGGTATCTCCTGCCATGAACTGAAGAGTTATGAGTGACAGTACTGAGTGACACCTAGTGTCATGAATATAAAGAAGTTTTTGAGACTTTGAACCACACCAAAGACCTGTGGTGCTCTAAGCCAAGGTGGAGAGAAAACCTTGATTTCACCTTGGAATTTCTACTTTCTGTATAGCCAGAAAATGCCATAAAAATGTCAAGAATAAAGCTTATTCAGTTTTCAACATTTCCCAGGATACACAGATTGGACCAGGATATGCATTTGATTATTTTAAATGCCATACTGTTCTCAAATTCCCTCTTCAGTCCAAGCTTGTTAAAGATTGGACTCTTCTCTTTGGCAAAAATTTTCTCCCCTGACTCAATTTTTACTCTCTCATGAATGGATTTCAGGACCTATTCCCTCCAGTTCTTAAGCATAAATTTTTGTTGTGGAAATATCCTTTTATTCCTTCTTCTACTCTTTTGCATTCACAAACAGCCCATTTGGAATAATAATTTAGAAAAATTATGCATGCTTTTGATTATTGATCAATATCAAAAGGCAGAAACAATTCTGGTAGGAATTTAAATTGCTAGAACTGCTTTGGAAAACTGGTACTATTTAGTAAAGAGGAACATATGCACACATTATGACCAACCAATTCTGCTCACAGGTAAATGCACAAAAGTAATGCAAACATATATCCACCAAAAGACATATGAAAGGATATTTTAATGTTATTTGTATCATCCCCAAATAAAAAAAAAAAAAACTACCCAATGTCTTTTAATAGTAAAATATAAAAATAAACCATGGCATGTTTGAACTACGCAGCAAAGAGAATGAATAATTTACAACTGCACACAGAAATAAAGATATTTTTCACAAACTGTTGAGTGAAAGGAGCCAGGCACAAAAAAGAGTTCTTGCTGTATTATTCCATTTATATAAAATTCAAAAGAAGACAAAACTAATCTGTGTGGTTAGATGTTAGGATATGGGTACCCTTGTAGTCATTGCAAGGGATACTCCATTCCTTGGAGCCTTTTGGAGTTCTGGTAATTTATCTGATTGCTGGTTACACAGATATGTTTATTTATTTTTTAAAAATATTTTTTAGTTGTAGATGGACACAATATCTTCATTTTCACTTGTTTATTTTTATGTGGTTCTGAGGATAGAACCCAGGGCGCCATGCATGTGAAGCAAGCGCTCTACCACAGAGCTACAGCCCCAGCCCAGATATGTTTACTTTTAAAAAATGTGTTGAGATGCATGTTATGATTTGAACATTTTATATACATATTTTGCTTCAGGAAAAATATTTAAAAACATAAACTCCAAAACCAGAAGGAATTTTATCCTGAATGAGAGACTATTATAGGACAGTGGATACATCACAAAATGCATAGCAAATAACACTGAAATGGAAGGAAGTGAAGAAATGAGTCATAACTTTCTACATTTAAATGAGGCACAATGTCTTCTACCTTCATAAATAATAAGATACTCCTAACTTACTGTAGCTGGTACCCCCTTTCTTTTACTCAGTTGACATTAGGTGTGAATACTTGCATCAACTATCTGAGGATCTTAATGCATTTTAAACAACATTGCCCTGAACAAAAGATGCATAATTGTTTTAAAATACAGACATACACACATAATGCTAACCTCAGGAAAATGAACAAAATCAAGATTTTACTGAGACTGCCTACTTGTTTTTTACTAATTTTTTTTTGATAACAGGAAAAATGATGATTGTCTCCCTGAGCATATGTTGTCCCCTTTCTGGAAGGGAAGAGATGAAATAAAACATTACTTAGTATATAAGGTTTTCCTTATAAAGAACAAGAAATCTAACATAAAGTGGAATGACATTTTTCTTTCTTTGCATTTACTTCACTGTTTTGTCTATCACCTGCTTGATGTGCTAATAAGAAGAGGAGAGAGAAACAAGCAGAGTAGCTGTGGTAGGAAGGATTAATGTGTCCTAAACCAGTCAAGATTCCAGTGTGCTCCAGCTTATTATAGTCTTATGAAGAATAAGACAATTTAGCAAAGATGTCTGCATGGAAGACTAGAATACCTGTGGGTAACAGAAAAGTCAGAGAGGAGTGGTGCAGCTGAAAAGATTTACTTAGAGTTTCCTAGTATTGACATGCTTTATTTAATAGCAAAATCATAAGCTCTTAATCTAGAAAGGACCTTAAGTGAAATAATCCCAGTGTTCACATTATACTGTAGAAGAAACAAAATAGTTTACTTTAGTACTGAAATCTTCTTTTAGAAGAAGTTTTCACCTGTTAAAAATAGTGTCAAAATCTTTGTGCAAATTTTACTTATGAGGCATAGGAATTTCTGTAAACTTTCAAAAACCAATGATATATGACTATATTTGTCTTAGGCAAATATCATCAAGTGTATGTAGACTAAAATAGACTAAATTATTAGTCTGGATCAAATTGAAAATAAATTCAGCTTCTTGCAGATAAAAGATGGATACAACTACACACAGTAAAGCTTTCAATACTTATCTCATGGAAATTTTCAGATGAGTGCTGAAAGAGGGACTGTAAATGTATATTTGTTTTCAGGGAACATGACCATCTGCTAGCATCTTTTTAGTGTTATTGAATAGGTTGATTAATGGTACTTTATTTCTCCTCAAATCACTTTTCCCCTCAAAAGCCATTTCTTTTGTTAGAAAAGTTGAGTAACTTCAACATCCTCCCATGGACAAACCAATCTGGTCAGCTCTATCTAAGAGAACTCTTTGCAGCTGGAGGAAAGCCTGTTGTAGTTGACTCTTCTGATAGGCCCTAATTTTAGCCTCAAACTTATTGTGGATCACTGTTTTCTGCCTTTGCTTCAAGAGGCAGAAATTGCCATTGAAATAAATAATGGGGGTTAGCACCTCACACACTGATCAGTATTCTTGTTTATTTAGAATCCCATCAATTCGTCTCTCCTGAGGTGGAGTAATATGTGGCAAAATGCAGGATTTGAAATCAGAGTACTGAGGATGAAAACTGAGTTGCTTATTGCCTCGAGAAGGAGGCTGCACTAAAAAAGTCAACTTCTTTAAAAACAAAATGAATAAGAAACATAAGGAAAAGAATCCAATAGTACAGAGTATTTATAAGTATTCACTTGTAACTATATAAAAAAGAGTTTTGTAAATACAAAAGTGCAATATAGAGTCAAATGATTGAGCACACACTGTCATTGCCCAACCCTATATCCTTTGAGCCATCTCTGAGTTCACCTATAGTTATTCCTGTGATGAGTCCTACTTCAAGCAGCTGAGGCTACCTGCTTTTCTGTTGGGAGTTTTCTCTGGTACCATGGGAACTTGGGTAGTTACACACTGAAGCAGGAGGAAATTGCAGAAAGTTAACATTCTTCAGAACAACAGGGGATTTGAGTCCATAGATAAATACCTCAGTCTCTCCATCCTTCCATAGAGAGATTCTGGAGTGTATTTCATAAAGTTTCCCCAAGGATTACCTATGATGGTTAATTTTGTGTCAACTTGACTGGGCAAAGAGATACCCAGATAGCTGGGAGAACCTTATTTCTGTGTATGAATCAGCAGGCTGGGTAAAAAGTTGCCCTCATCAATCTAGGCTGGTATCCTCTAAACACTTGAGGGTCTAAATAGAGCAAAAATGTGGGGGAAGTACCAATGTGTTCTCTCTTCTTGAGCTGGGATATCCATCTTCTATCTTTTCCTTCCCTTGGCTCTGGTTCTTGGGCCTTTGGACTAGGACTGGGCGTTATACCACCAGCCTTCTTGGTTCTCCAACTTAAAAATAGTAGCACTTCTAAGCCTTCATAATCTCATGAGCCATTTCCCATACTAAATCTCTTTTGGTAGATAATAGATACAGAGATAGGCTCCTCAACTTACAATGGAGTTAAAAAAATGAAGTTGAAGCATCATAAACAGGGGAGCATAAATATACATACATAATATATATTTGATACACCTTAAGGTATTACACCCCCCCCCCCACACACACACGACCATTCTAATGCTTATGTATCTCTAGAGATACAGAATACAGTTCAGGTCAGGATTAACCCTTAGTTATCCACCATGATATCTTGTTTAATTCACCCTATATTGGCTCTTCTCCCTGGTCTTACTTTCCCCACTGCTTCACTTATGTGGCCTTGAATTGCCTTCCAAATAAAATAATAAATGCATCAGGTCCTTATTTCAGTATCTGCTTTGGTCAAGGATGGGGCATATTATGGTAGCAGTAGTGGTTCTGGAATATACTTGGGTGAATTAACTTCTCTATGCCCCAACCCACAAGTTCACAAAACCAAGGGGAAAATCTTTCCCAGCTTCTAGTTTTGGGGGAAGATTATGCTGCTGCTCCATAATGCCTGAAAAGTCAAGGTATTTCAGCTTCTGTGGTGATTACAGAATCTATCTTGACTGCAGTGAGTCTTGAGAGACTAATTGTAAATAAACATAACTGAGGAATAGGACTTAATGTGACTCTATCATCTTGATGAATGTTTTCAAGTACTTTATAACAGATTATTCATAAATTTGTTCCAATTTTATGCTTGTACTAAATAATGACTCATTTATTCAATTCCTGTGTTTAGTCAATGACTATTAGGATGTTTTCTAAGTGTCAGTCACAGTACTAGGCACCAAGGATACATAGATGCAGGTGGCATATATGGATAATATTCTCATGGAATTTAAAATCTGCTGGGAGAGACAAACAAAAAGCCATTGATTGGAAAATCCACTTTAAAATTACAATTGTAATAAATACTACGAAAAAGAGTACATAATTAGATTGGGCTTCTGAGTTTCTAGTGACCAAACACTATGCAAACCAATGAATTATAGAAATATTGACACGTTCTTAGGCCTTCTTTGAAGTAGCTAACAAATACTATACCTACATAGCTTTATTTACCATTTTGTCTCACAGTGGAAGAATATAGTGCGGTGTGTTTCTATTTTGTTACTCTCAACAGCACAATGACTGTCAATGCTATTAACTGCTTCCATAGTATCTTTATTGCTGCCTCTAGTAGCCGAAGGAATTATTGACAGAGCTAATCTCCCAAATAATTCAGCCTTTCTGCAATTTGTAGCAATAGGTTTCTCAAGTGTGTATTTACTACAAAACCCTCCCCTTTTGGCTTTCATAAAAGCTGTAGGAGACATTTGTTACCTTATCCTATCACTGTATGTAGTGTTAAATATAATAGCAATGGTTTAATGTCATAAAACAAAGTAGGGAAGACATACTGAGACCTGAATATAATCAATTTGCTCCAATTCTAGTTTAGGTGAAAACTTATTGCTAAATTGCCTTTTTAAGAGCTGCTTTGCTTATTTAATATTGATCTCAAAATGATTAAGAAGTGGAACACTATTGATTTTTAAATGAAAAAAAGTCCTGATAATGAGAATAAGAACCAGATTGCAAAAAAAAAAAAAAAAAATTCAGTTATAGAAGCAGATTTTAATGGTCTCCATTAGCTCCTAGAGTTGAATTTGAAAACTATATAGTTCTTTTGCTTAGGTTGGAAATTCTAACAATGTTAAAAAGTCCAGTTAACTGTGGAACAAAAGACATGTATATAAATGTGGATATAGTAGTAATTGAAAAGCATGTACTATAGCTGGATTTGAATGTGGACACAAAGGATTTAGATCTCTCATTACTAAATCTTAGAAAACTGTTTGGATGTGGTGCCAGGAGAGAGTATACAATGACTCTTTTTTTAAATAAATGGACACAATACCTTTATTTTTGTTTATTTTTTATGTGGGGCTGAGGATTAAACCCAGTACCTCACATGTGCTAGGCAAGTGCTCCATCATTGAGCTACAATACCAGCCCCTACTAATGCTCTTGTTAGTCAATGTTTCTTGAATTATTTTTTGGTTATGCCCTTGTTGTGATTTCCTTTGAACTAGAGTTGCTCACACAGTTGTCCTTGATACTTTAGAGCTATTTCATATTAAGGAGAAAGCTCAAGGGAGAATGTGTGGACTGGAGATGATGCTTAGTGATGGGGTACTTGCTTAGCATGCAATAGCCTGAGGTTTCATCCTCAGCACCACAAAGAAAAAAAGAACTGTGGTATCTTATTGATTGTGGTTCAAAAATAAATGATTTTTCTGGGTAAAAATTAAGTTTCATCAATAGAACAATGTGTTTTAGGTGAAAATCTTTCTAGAAGAAGTTTTCTTGCCTTTATTTTCTGAAAGAAGCAGAGTTTTAGGGACTATTTATGGCCCCCTTGCTTTATTTCAGATAAAGGCCCTTTTCCTAAGAACCTGTTTGTACAACATTCAAAACACTCATGCTTGTCTATTTCCCTTATAAAAGTTTTTTTCATTACATGACTAATAATACTTGACCGGGCTATTGTGCTTTATTTTTATATTTGACTTACATAAATATTGGGTTTTCTTCTTTGGAACAAGTATATTATTCACTTCTCAATTCTTAAAATTCTCCTTCTCCTTAGCAGTCATCCAGAACCATGTATTTTTTAAACATCCCAGTATCAGCCAAGTACATAAGTTCTTACACTTGACTGGACCCTTTACTTGTAACAAATTCCACAACTACCCTAGCAATGAGAATAAAGGAACTTATATAAAAATTGGTCTCATAATTTTATAATTCAACTCCCATTCTTCTGCATGATTCTGTAACACCTGCTAAATTACCAAAATATTTTCCCCGAAGCAGTCATTGGATTAAAAGAAATCTTCGTTTTCCTCCTGCTGCTACATTTCAATATCAATGGTAAACAACACCAATAGAAACTTAGTTTAATTTTAAAATTCTTACCTTCCTGAGTTACCTCTGTGAGGGTATATACATTAATGTACCATCTATATTCAACTTGCTTTATAGAGATGAGTGACTATAAAAAAAGTTAAAGAGAGAAACTCAGAAAAGAAAGTAAAAATGAAATGTCAATTTTATAACCTAATTTTACTTAATGTATACTGAAGGATTAAAGCTTCACCTTCCATCTGAGGCAAACAATATTCACATCATATCTTTGGGCCACAGGTTATGTTAGATATAAAGGGCTTGAAAGAGAAATGTAAGTCTATTGGAGGTTTTGTTTTTTTCTATTGGTAATGAAATTGGTCATACTCAATGTTCTAGTTTCAAAGGACAATAGCAGTGATAATCTCTTCAATTGATAATTAACATTTCTTCACCAGTCTAACATCTTGGTCATCCATTATTACCAATTCAAATGGTGTGCTTTTTACTCTCAAAGGGATTGTTTTGGTCAGATTTTTCACTGCTGTGACTAAAAGACCCAACCACACAATTATAGAGGAGGAAAATTTTATTTGGGGGCTCAAGGGTTTCAAAGGTCTCAGTCTATAGATAGCAGGCTCCATTGCTGGGGCTTGAGGTGAGGGATAACATCATGGAGGAAGAGTGTGGTGGAGGGAAGCAGCTCTCATGATGATCAGAGCAGATACAAAATATATACCCAGTAACCATGCCTGTAATGAACCACTTCCTCCAGCCACACCCACCTGCCTCCATCCACCACCCAGTTAATCCCATCAGGGATTATTTCACTGATTAGGTTTTTCATTTTTCTTCCAAACCTTCTTGCGTTGTCTCACACGTGAACTTTTGGGGGACACCACATCTAAATCATAATAGGGATTTTTTTTCTTATGTCCTATAATTTTGAAAGCAAAGTACATTTGCCTTAAGTATTTAAAGATATACTTTATTATTTGAGGACTCATATCTCAAGGTCACCTTCTTTTTGTTATTTATACTTATTAATAAATTTGTGCAGCTCTAAATTCCAGGCTGTATTCATATAGACAATATAATTCTATGACATTATATTTAATAAATGCTACTTTACAATTTCAATAGCAATGATTATGAACACAATTCTTATGATGGTCCATCTAGTCGTAAACATTTTACCTCTCTAATATTCCCTTCTTCGGGCCTCTTTTTTCAACACCATATGCTACAGTAAATCCTTTCCAAGTTAGCACAGCATTACAATTTTATTAAGTGGATTCTGATTTAAAGGGCCCTAATAAAGATTGTAGATGAGAGGAATCATTCACAAAGATGGGAGATTATTTAAATGAATGTTATGATTAGAGAGCACATTGATAAGGACATTAGAATTTAACCAATAGGAGAGTAACAAAGCCTATTAAAGAAACACCATCCATTTAATAAAAACAGGAAGTTTTACTGTGATTTTAGTGATTATTACAGAGTAAGAATTTAAAAGAATTGGAAGGCAAGAACCCTAAGAAATTCTCATCTTCACACTATTGCTTCTCAAAGTCATGAGAAATATGTCAGTATCTGAAGCTGAGATTAAGAAGAACTTGGAACTTCTTCTCCCAGATTTAGGCACCCAGATGCCCTGTGAGTTGGCAGTTTCTAGGAAGCTGAGCATCACTATCGCAGAGAAAACTCACAACCCAAATTCCCCTCACTCTTGCTGATAATGTCAAATTCTTTTCTGTGGAGCCATTCTTTTTTGTTTGTTTATTTGATTAGAAGAAAATGGTTTACTTTATGGGAAGATGTGTTATCTAGAACTGGTTCATCAATGAGAATGGTAATGACTTCTGTGCCTTAGAAACTAAGGCAGAGTCGGATGCTCTTGAATTCCAGAGGATTTCCTTCCTTCCTCTCTCCCTCCTTCCCTTTCCTCCCTTCTTTCCTTCCTTCTTTTTTTCCCCTAACTACAATGAGCTCCAAAAATGTGTGTGTGGTGGGGAGTACAGTGGCGGCTAGAGTTTAGGCAATGAGAAAAGAAGGTTCTGCAAGTAGATGCTGCTGTTGCCCCACCCATCTTTCTTCAAGGCCTGCTAATGCTAAATTTCCAACTGCCAGCACCTAAATTTCTTTGCCGTGGAAATTTCATGGATCTTCTGACTCCTTTGTCCATGCTTAGAAAAAGCTTTGAGTGTCCTGAGTTCTCCTCACTCCCTTCACATGCCAATTATAGGCTTCTAAATGGTGGCAAGGAAATGGAACATAACCATCCCAGTTCCATTAAATTTCAGGAGATATATCCATTCTAAACCATCTTCTACAGCTTCCTATTGGACTTATGCTCCTGTTTATGAAAGTTCTGAGCACAATAAGACAGACAACCAATGTAACACTCAAAACTCTCAGAAAGCCAGAGAAAAATATTATCTACAAATGCACACTTAGCCTAGGAAAATCAACTGGAAATATTTTTAGAATTAAGAGGTTGCATAAATGTCAGGATGAAGAAAAATATGCAGAAATAAATCACATGCATACATAACAGAAAAAACTGAAGTTAAAAAGATTAAATCAATAACAATATCAAATATAATAAAATCTAGAAAAACCCAGCTTTAACAGGAAAATGAAGAATTGAAATAAGAAGTAATGAACATTTACTGAACAAAAGAACATACTTGAAAAATATAAAGCAATATCATAAATTTCTAAATGAGAAAATTAAATAATTTTTATTGCATTTCTTATCAAAATTATTAAAAGAATACAATTAATACAAAAATCCCTATCTTTGCAGATGGACACGATTATTTTAAAGGTTAGCTGAAAGAGTAAATAGGAACAATTCAAATATATATATATATATGTATGTTGTATATATATGTATGTGTATACACACATACATATATATACACAATACATATATATTTAAATATATATACATATGAAAATCATAAAGGTTTCAAAACTCATTAGAAAAATTGCAGTTATCAAAACTGTGTGGTATTGGCAAAATATTGGGATAGATACATATATCAATGAGCTAAATGTAGAAAACCCAGAAGTAGACCCACAAAAATATAGTCAGCTGATTTTTAACTTAATGTTTTGTTGAAATAATTGTAGAGTTACATGTAGTCTGAAGAAACAATACAGAGTGGGCTGGGGTTGTAGCACAGGGGTAGAGCACTTGCCTAGCATGTGGGTTTGATTCTCAGTACTGCATATAAATAAATAAAATAAAGATCAATTGACAATAAAAAATAATACAGAGATCCCTTTATCCTTTATCTAGTCTCTCTCAACTGTAACATTTTACAAAACTACAGCAAAATACCACCACCAAAATATTAACTTTATACGATCACTAATTTTATTAAGGTTTCACTGTTTTACTTGTATTTGGGCATGTGTATGTGTGTGTACTTAGTTCTATACAATTTAATCCTTTGTATAGGTTCATGTATCCATCTCCACATTAAGACACAGAATAGTTCCATCACCAAAGCATCCCTTGTGTTGGCCATTTTATAACCACAACTGCCTCTTTTATGATGCTACCCACCATCCTGTCCCTAAGCCTAGCAGCTGGTAACTTGTCACTATTTCTGTAACTTTGTCATTTTGAAAATGTCATACCAATAACACTTTACTCACTATAATTCTCTGAAGATTCATTCCAAATTGTTGAGTGTATCAAGTTAGTTTCTTTTTATCGCTGAATGGTATTCTGTGGTATGGATGTGCCACTATTTATTTCACCATTGATCTGTTGGACCACATTCAGACTGATTCCAGTTTGCCTATTAAGAATAAATAGACAATGAATAAATATAATAAATATTCATAAGTTTTTGCATAACATCAGTTTTTTTCTGGGATAGATGCTGGCATTATGTTAATTGCATGTTTAGTTTTAATAAGAAATTGTCACAGTTTCTCAGAGAGGTTATACCATTTTACATTCATTCCCATCACCAATATATGAGTGATATGATTTTTTCCTCATCTTTATCAGTACTTGTTGTCATTTTTTATTTTAGCCATTGTGATAGTTGTATAGTGATATGTTGTTTTGGTCTTACTTTACATTTGGATAATTTGATCTTAATTTTCATTGATGGATACTGATGTGGACATCTTTTTATGTACTCATTACCCATCTGTATATTCTCTGTTGTAAAAAGTCCCTACATGTCTATTGCCCATTTTCTAATTGATTTTTTTTTTTCCTACAGAATTTTAGGACTTTTAAAAATACATTGTAGATAGTAGTCCCTTATCAGATACGTGACATAGAAATATTTTATCCCAGTTGGTAGCTTGTCTTGTCATCCTTTTCATGTAGTCTTTAAAAGAGAAAAAGCTTTTTAATTTTGGTGAGTTATAAATTATCAATTTTTCCCTTTATTTATTGTGATTTCAGTGTCAAGTCTAAGAACGCTTTGCCTAGACTTAGTGGCTAAGATTTTATCTTATGTTTTTTCTAAGTATTTTATAGGTTTCCATTTTACATTTTAAGCCCATTGATCCATTTTTAATTAATTTTTATATGATGTGAGATTTATGTCAAGGTTCTTGAATAGGCTATCCTTCTTCCACTGAATAAATCTAGCAACTGCAGTAGGCAAGAAGTAAAATAATACAAATTAGAAAGGAAGAAAAACTCTATTTGCAGATGATATAATTGTCCATGTAGAGAACATAAGGAAAATATCAGAAATTTTCTAGAATTAATAAGTGACTTCAGCAAAGTTGTGGGATGTAAAATAATATAAAAAAGTAAATTATATTTTAATATATTCACAATGAATATGAAGAAGCAAAAATACAATAGACCACTTAGGTTTACATTTAAAAATATACAAGATCTGTATCCTGAAAAATTATAAAATGCTGATTAAAGAAACCAAATATGACATAAATAAACAGAAGTAAACCAGGTTCTTTGATTGAAGGGTTGAATGTAGTAAAGGTATCAATTCTACATAAATTTATCTATAAATTTAATGCACATATTATAAAATTCTCTGAAAAGTTCATGGTAGACATAGACAAGCTTATTCTAAAATTAATACAGAGCATGTACCCTAGAATAGGTAAGACAATTTTGACAAAGAATAAAGTAGGAGGAATCACTCTACCATATATTTAGACTTTCTGCACAGTTACAATGATCAAAATAGTGTGGTATTGGTGGAGGGAGAGACTCATATAAATGAAACAAAAGAGGTAACACAGAAACAGATCCATACAAGTATGCTCAACTGATTATTGGCAAAGGTGCAAAGGCAATTCAATGGAGAAAGGATAGCCTTTTCAAGAATTTTGACATAAATCTTGCATCTTATGCATGACATAGATTTCTTTAGTTTTATCCTTTTTGTGGTTCACTCAGCTTCTTGAATCTGTAGGGTTGTGTCTTTTATTAAATTCAAGATATTTTCAGGCTAATTTCTTCATTCTTTCAACCCTACTTCTTTTTCTCCGAATATGATATAAATGTGGGATCGTTTGTTATTTTTCTACAGGTCTCTCAGGCTTTATTTACATTTTTCTTAGTCTATTTTTTCTCATTTGCTCAGTTTGAGTAAATGCCAGTGGTCTTTTCTTAGCTTCACTAATTGAGTCTATTCTTAGTCATCTCCTTTTCATTACTGGATCCAGCCACTCAGTTATTTATTTCTGTTATAATATTTTTCAGTTCTATAATTTCCATTTTGTTCTTTTTCTAAGATTTTATTTGCTTATATTTCCTGTTATTGGTTTATTTTGAGAAAATTTGTAATTGATTGTCAAAGCATTTTTATGACTGATTTGTCTTAGGGTTCATGGACCCCATAACCTTTTATTGACATAATTTTCTTAATTCTTGGTATGACTGGTGATTTTCTATTATATCCTGATTTTGTTTATCATGTTAGCAGAGTCTGGGCAACATTTAAATCTGTCACTTCAGCAGGCAGTCACTGTTTAGTTAGTATACATGTCCTAGCCTATTTTTGTGGGTTGTTTTCCAATGACAACTTTAAGAGCCTTTGCAGTGCTCTTTTGTTCTGCTTGCTTCATCTGGTGCTACTAGAGGTCCTTGTTGGTGCTTCCTAAAGAGGTGAAAGGAGTTCCAGGCTGGGCTGTCAGGTGTCAGTCAGTGGAGATGAGATTCTTAAGACAGACAGTCATTTTTTTTGGCTGGGCATTTGTTATAATGGGGTCTATTTTGCCAATGTTCCCAGTTGATTCAGTGTAATTAGTCTAGTAAGGAGAGAAAGAGGAATCCTAGGTCTGGCCAATTGTTGTGGCAAGATCCCTCTTGCCAGTTCTGCCTAGGTAACTCTCAGTGGGAAAGGGGAGTCAGAATTCCCAGGGGAAGGAAATTATTTTCTTGTTAGAGGGACTCCCTTTCAATTCAGAGCTGCCTTCTTTTCTTAGTTTGGAGGTTGGGAAATGGTAGGTCTGGGTCAGATTCTTTTGTTGCTTAGAGGAATGAAAGATACCCTGCCACTTGGCTTGTTTCCCTAGTTCTGTACCATACTAGTTTGCCTTCTTCTTACCACCTTTCAGAGTCCTCTTTTGATTGTCTCTTGCATTATATGTAAGATTTATACTTGAATTTAGTGGGGATGAAGAGAGGAAAATGGATCTATGCTGTCTTATCTAGACTGGAGGTCCTAATTTTTGACAAAATACAAAAGTGGTTCAATGGAGAAAGAATTATCTTCAATACAGTGGTCCATAGAGAGAGAACCACTGCAACAACAACAAAAAACCTTGACACATAACTGACATACTATGCAAAATTTCAACTATAAAATATGTGAATCCATATTTATATAAATAATTGATATATGAGAAGAGCTCTTCATATTATTGAAAATCTCCCATGTAACTTGGGCCTAATTTTGTGGGGAGAACATGAGGAAAACCCAAATTTAGGGATAGTCTATAAAATAACTGACTACTACTTAAAACTCTCAAGGTCATAAAAAATAAGAAGACTGTAATTGTCATAGAACAAAGGAGACTAAGAAGATTTGACAGTTAGGCTGGGGTTGTAGCTATAGCTCACTAGTAGAGCACCTGCCTCACACGTGTGATGCACCAGGTTCGATCCACAGCACCACATTATACACACACACACACACACACACACATATTTTTTTTTCTTTTTTTTAAAAGAAGATGTGACAAATAAAACACAGTATCCTGGATTGTATCCTGTAATAGGAAAAGGACACTAATGGAAAAAAGTTATGAAACCTGAATAACATCAGGGTTCAGTTTAAAAAATCATAAAGGTACTAAGTCATAAAAGATGCCCTCATATCAACATTTTGAACTCCAGTAATTGAGCCTCACTGAGTTTTAATTTAATGCTATGAACTCTATTATTCAATACATATCAGTAAAAACTATATCATTAGTGTTCCTAAATAACTTCATATATCAATGGTATTAACCAAAAACAATACTACAATTTATATTATTGAACTAAATGAAATATTTTGACTGCCTCCAAAGAGAGAATAATCACCTTGCTCTTAGGTTGGTAACTTATCTCTTTTTCTCATTTTCTCTCTCTCTGGGGGAGTTTCTCATTTTCCTTTCATAAACCTCTTGTTTTCTCTATTTCCTGTTGTGTTTCCTCCCTGGGACACTCTACTCTGTCTTATAACCTTGTTATGTTTATTAGATGGGTGAGTTCCTCTAGAATTATATAAATAGTGTAATCACCAAAGAGTTTTTAGCCTCTCATTTGTTGCTCTGAACCCAAAATCACATTATCCAGGACTGCTGAGCACGACAGATGTTATTATGTGCAGAGAAAGCACAGAAAATCTTGGAAATCACAAATCATATTTCTTTGCATTCTAGGCACTCACAAAGAATGCACATGGTTGTTTGATAAATAGAAAAATAAATTCATCATGTCTTTAAATATATTTTCTAGCCACCCAGTAGAGGCACTAGATAGAAAGGCCTGGGAATAGAGGAAGCTTTTTTCTACTTGTGTATTGTCTGCTGTGATTTTCTTTGTTCTACTTTTCTTCTTCTTTTAAATAAACAGTGAAATTATTTCAACAAAACACCTATTTTTCAACAAAGTAATACCTGTTAAGCATTTTGCATCCTATGGCTTACAGACTACTATTGTTCCTTAGATACATTACTGGGGGTTATAGAATAAGAGGTGTTTTTTTTTTTATTACAAATTTCAATTCAATGGAAATCTAAAAATATAGAAATAGATTTAATCTTGATCATCCGGATGATTACTTTATCACAGAGGACTATCAAAAAGTCCCAGGAACCAAAGTTGTTTATGATCCTATTCACAAATAAAGGCCAAACATATTATTGCAAGCTACATGAAGGGCGTGCAGTTCACATGGTGAACTGAGTCATCAAGTATGTCTCACAATACAAGTCTTATCACACAAAAGAAGTAAGAGCCATCACAGTCAGGACTATTCACAATGCCAGTGAATCCATTGTTCAATTATTTTTATATATATAAAAAAAAGACAAAAATGGTAGGCAGTAAACTTGTAATACCATATTTTCAATTTTCCAGCATTGACTTTTGTCATGCAGTATTAAATTGATCATACTATCAAAGTAAAAGATTGGTGATTTTAAATTAGATTAGTCTTAAAATTGAAAAATTGCATTAGTAAAAATAGCAATGAGGCATGATGATCCATCATTCTCAATACCGAAACAATAAGCTAAACAAAAATAATGAAACACTCAAATATATCTGTTTTATCAAAACCAGCATCATCAATTTAGTTTTGGGAAAATATACTTGATCATAGTAACTTAATATTTCTATTCCTTAAAATATTTTTGGCTTTGGGCTTACTATACAATTAATTATTGTTCAACAAGTATCTATTTAATTTTATGATTACACATACTTTAGAAGCATTTCCAATAATGAATGGAAAGAAGGATGTAATGATGCATATAAGAAACCTTAGAATATGGGGGAGATTAAGGAGCACAGAAGATAGATAAGCCCAAGAATGACATTATCAGGGATTTCAGTGAGAGACAGCATTCAAAGCTAGACAGAGAAGATTGAATTCAACAGAATAAGAAGCATAATATCTGTGATGGGAAATTAATTAATCCATCATCATTATACAGAGAAAAGCAGAATAGTGAATGTAAAGAGCTAGGAAAGAATCAAGTTACAAAAAAAAAAAAGAAACTAGACACAAAGTGATAGAGATCTGACCTATGATAATGACAAAGTTAATGGAGAGAAGGATATTTTGAAATAAAATAAAGTATAATATTAAGACTGAGCCATGAAGTCACCTGGAATATAAACACAATTACTCTGTTTTGATTGTGGCATTTCTTTTTTTTCCACAGAGGAAAACACAGTCATCTTGGAGCCACAGTAAAACATCAGAACCAAAACACCGGGAATTTAATGCTGTTGATCTTTATTTTATTTTTTTAGTTGTAGATGGATACAATAACTTTATTTTATTTATTTATTTTTATGTGGTGCTGAGAATCAAACCCAGTACCTCACACATGCTAGAGAAGTGCTTCACCACTGAGCCAAACCCAGCTCTGTTGACCTTTTCTTATTGGCATTCATTTATTCTTTGTGCTGTCTGTTACCTTAACTATAGACAAATGGTTAAGCTAGAAGGGTGGGTTTCAAATACCATTCTGGGGAGTTCCCCACACTCTTAAGCATCGGAGCCTTTCTTTTATGACAACTGACACCTAACACAGAACTCAAAAAGTAGAGCAAGATAACAGCAGCTTAGTAGTTTCATAAAAACTTCTATATACATCTATCATATGATCTAGCCATTCCACTATAAGGGAAATAAAAACTTATAACCAGACAAAGAGTTATGAAAGAATGTTCATAGCTGCTTTATTTATAATAGCCTCAAACTGGAGACAACGAGAATATCCATCAACAGATGAATGACTAAATAAATATGGTATGGCCATATGATGGACTACTGTTCACCAATAAACAGAATTTGTTATTAATACACATAGCATGAGTGAATCAAAATAAATGATTATTAAAAGAAGCCTCAAAAATAGAGATTCAATTTCTTTTTTTATTGATTTTTTAAAAAATAAATGACAGTGGAATGCATTACAATTCTTATTACACATATACAGCACAATTTTTCATATCTCTGGTTGTATATAAAGTATGCTGACGCAAAATCGTGTCTTCATTCATGTAGTTTGGATAATGATGTCTATCACATTCCTCTATCCTTGCTAACCCCCTGCCCCTCCCTTTCCATCCCACCCCTCTGCCCTATTTAGAATAATCTAATCCTCCCATGCTCCCACTCCCTACCCCACTATGAGATTCAATTTCTAAAACTCTAGAAAGTATACATATTTCTATAGTGACAGAAATCAATTAGTGTTTTCTTAGGATAGATAGAGAAATAAGGGGGCAGGGAGGATTTGCACAGGGACACCAGGAAACTTTTGTGGGGGATGAATATACTCATGATCTTGATAGTGGTGATGGTTTCAAGAGTGCATATATGTTAAATTTTATTACATCATACACTTTATATATGTGTGGTTTGCATGTCAACTATACCTCAATACAGTCATTTTAAAGAAAAAGTCAATACTGACAGCTGACAGCTGGTAGATGACCTAGTTCCTGCCAGTTAGGGTATAGTGTTCTTTTGTGGGCTATAACAAAAACATCAGGCAAGGACTCCTCATATTTGTGATGGAATCAACAACAGAAAGACCACTCCATGTTCTATAATCATCCCAAACAGAGATATATAAATAAACTTTAGGTAATAACAGAATGCCGAACACCACTTTCCCAGATAACATGAGTAGCTTCTGGTCCTTCTTCAATGACACTATAGCCTCATATTTTCCCCTACCTCCTAAATAAAAATTAAGACAGGCAATCATCAAATCATCCCAAATTCCTGGCTGCAGTCAGTACAAAACAGAACCTCATTCTCTAGAACCTTCCCATGAAATATTCTAATGCAAGTTGAGTTCCATCAGAGGCCTCCGTCTCCTCACTCATTCCCTCTTTCAGAAAAGTCTCGCAGTCTCTCCATGGTGGATAGTTTTTATGGTTGTAGTAATAATCAACGTAATTTTATGGACTAAAAATATTCTTCATTGGTTGTCTTTGGCTGGTGGGCAAAGAAAAACTTGAAAGTAGAGTTTTCTGAGATGTGGAATGTAAGGAATCTGGCTTGTCCTGATTTCCTCTGTCTCTGAGGATTTGTTCTTATTTTTTGGGGGGAAGGGGTACTGGGGATTGAACTCAGGGGCACTCAGTCACTGAGCCACATCCCCAGACCTATTTTGTGTTTTATTTAAAGACAGGGTCTCACTGAATTGCTTAGGGCCTTAATTTTATGAGGCTGGCATAGAACTTGTGATCCTCCTGCCTCAGCCTCCTGAGCCACTGGGTCTGAGGAACTTTTTAGAAGCCACTGAGGTAGATGATCTTTCAGCATTACGAAAATCCACATTTTGATAGCTAATGGTGCTAATATCAGTTCCTGGAGACAATGATAGCCTTTATTCTGCTTTTTAATTAACTAGTCTCCTGAAACAACTAGAATTCCTGTTTTAGCCTTAGAATTTTGTAGTATTGTGTCTGAGAATGGTGACCTACACAAATAACAGAAAGGCTGTTATTTGTGTGGAAAATCTTTTTAAAAGGTTAATATTTTTCTCAGTTCTTTCAATTTTCCTCTATGCTTGGTCTGTGGCATTGGGAAGAAGAGCTCCATTTTTGGTGACTTAAAAGAGATTGATCTACGAATGTGCTTTCCTTAGCTTCCTGCTGATAAATGTTCTTCCCCTGCTATTTTCCTGAGTTATTTCTGCTCTTGGATTCTCATCTTGAATAAGCAGTCAGGAATTGAGATGAAGAACAGACTTGAATATTTAGGATGCTTTCCAGAATTCAGTAGCCAATGATGGAAAGCTGTGATGGGGCAAAAAGAAATTTGATTCATGAGAAGGTATTTTTAGAACCATAAATGTTTCCAAGTGTCAAATTTCCTTAAAAAAAAAAAAAAAAAAAAAAAGTAAACCCCTTTTTCTCCTACTAAAATCCTTCTAAAAATTACTATGGGTCTCTGCCACCTAAATCTACACTGTCACTTTTTACAGTTCTAGGAAGGAATTTTTACATACTTTGTTGTTGTTGTTGTTTAAACATGTATAATAGCACAGTGATGGAAACTCAAGAAGAAGAGAATATTGAAGCTACAAGAGTGATTTTTATTCATGTCTGCAGTTCTATGCTTTGAGGATAAGGAGAGTGATGCTTTCACTACTAGTCAGAGCAGAAAAAAGAAAGCCTTTTTCTACATCATATTCATTTACATGAGCATGACAATTTTGATACCACAGTTTATATTTGGTATCAGGGCCCAGATGGGGTGAAATGGGCAGGGAGCAAAGGTAGCAATGGAGACAAAGTCACAAAAGTCTAGGAAAAAAGGAAAGTTTGAACTCCATAAAGAGAGGTAGGAACGTTCAGAAGAATTTGCTTTTCCATAGCTTTCAAACTTTTCACCGACTGCCTATATTTACTGTTCTTATTGGAAATTCAGAAAATTCCAGGGAGATAGGTCTGGTAAAACTATCAAATGTGAATATAGTTAAGACCCAGGACCTTGTATTCAGGAGTCTAAGATTCTTATCTTAGCAAAGGTACTTGCCAGCTACTAACTTTAGACAATTTACAAAAACCTCTCTAAATCTTTTCCAAAAAATGTCCCTCTTCGAATGATGGCTATTGGGAATTTATAAAATAATGGATGAAAAGTCTAACTCTAAACATAGGACCTGCCACTAGTAGACATTGTAGAAATATTAGCTAATACTACTACCAGAGCTACTATTCACTAGAAAGAACAATTATATCCTAGCACTAAATACTTTTATTGATATAAAACTCATATCCATCACTTCAAAAGTGAATTACTATTAAAACTTTTAATAAAACAGCTTTACCATTTCTTTCCACATGATTCTCTCTTCCCAGAAAAACAACTCAGTTCTAGCTATTTTCATAGTTATGTTTCCACATTTCAAAATAGAAATATTTAGATATGCTGCTGATTATTTCTTTTCCATTTTTAAACCTCATATATTAGTTCTTGTGATAAAAATTACAACTTCACAATCTTACATTAACTCATTGCCATATTGAGTCTTTAATGCCCCTTCAAAGGCTCCTGTGTTAAAGTTAGGCTTGGTTCCCAGGGTGGTAGTGTTGGGAGATGGTATAACTTTCAGGATGGTGGGCCTAGTGTAAATAGTTAGATCATTCTGGGCATGCCCTCAAAAGGAATTGTAGAATCCTGGCCCCTTTTCTCTCTCTTGCTTTTTGGCCCTCAGATGAGCCAGCAGTTTGGATCCACCACACGCTCCTGCCATGATGTTATTCCTTGCCACTGCCTCAAAGCAATGAAGCCAAATTGATCATCAAAATTGTGAGCCAAAGTAAACCTTTTCCCTTCAGAAGTAAATTATCTCAGACTTTTTATAGTGATGGAAAGCTGACTAACACACCCACATTAACTTCCTTTGTGCCTCTTCTCATTCTTCTAACATAGTGTATCATATTGGGGACAAATAATCATAGTTTACATCATCATAATTAAATATGTTTTATTCAAAGTTACATGACTTGCGTAGGATAATTGTTTGCTCTTTCTTGTAAACCTCTGCTTTTCCTGGAAATTAATATAATTACCACATTTGTTCAATTGCTGACTTTTCTATATATCTTCAATAATTCTTTCCACACTCAACAATAAAACTGTGTAACACTTCACAATTCAGTCAAATATATCAGTTCTTGTCTTACAGGTTGGTGGGAAAAATTCACTTGAAAACCTTGTTTTCTGGATTAAACCTTCATTGTGTGCCATTCAAGCATGCCATATTGCTATTATCTTAAGACCCCTTCATCATAATCCTGGGAATTACCTTTGTCTCTCTGCCATGTTAGCTCCTCTATTATTTGGACTTTATTTTTTCTCATTCTTGGTTTCCTCCTCCCAGGAACTTCCTTTTCTTTTTTATAAATTATATTTCATTTCTAATTGATACATAATAATCACACAGATTTACAGAACAAAATATGATGTTTTGATATATGTATACACTGTGCAATGATCAAATCAGGATAATTAGCATATCCACCACCTCAAATATTTATCATTTCCTTCTGGTGAAATATTTAAAATTCTATTTTCTAGATATTTCAAAATACAGTACTGTATACTGTGCAATAGAATACCAGAATTTATTCCTCCTATCTAACGGTAACTTTATGGCCATTGACAAACCTCTCTCCATTCCCTCCAACCCACCCAGTTTTTGGTAACCACTATTCTATTCTATGCTTCTATGAGATGATTTTTCTAGGTTTATATGAGATCATATATGTAACTGACATATTTCACATATTTTATTTTCCACTTACTGCCTTCCAGGTTCATCAATGTTGTCACAAATAACAGAATTTCATCTTTGTTATGGTTGAATAATATTCCATTATTATATGCCCCGCCTTTTCTTTATCCATTCATCTGTTGATGGATACCTAGGTTGATTTAATACCATGGCTTTTGTGAATAGGGCTGCAGTGAACATGGGAGTGTAGATATTTCTTTGGCATAGTGATTTCCTTTCCTTTGCATATATACTCAGGAGAGGTATTCTGGGTCATATGATAGTTCTATTTCTAGTGCTTTGAGGAACATCCATACTATTTTCCATAATGGCTGTATTAATTGACATTCCTATTAACAGTGTACAAGAGTTCCCTTTTCTCCACATCCTCACCAGCATGTGTTATTACTTTTGTCTTTTTGATGATAGCTATCCTTATTGGAATAAGGAGATACATCTCTTTTTGGTTTTAATCTGCATTTCCTAGGTGGTCTTTGATGTTGAATTTGATTATATATATGTGTATACATGTGTGTACACACATGTTCATCTATACATCCTTTAACTATATTGATATTTAATTTATTTAGCTCTTTTTGGTTTGTTTATTTGCTTTTTGTGGTACAGGGGATTGAACCAAGGGTCTTATGTGTGCTAGGCACGTGCTCTACCACTGAGCTACATCTCATACCCTGATATTTAAGTTCTTAAGTTGAATGGAAGGTACATAGTTATTGCTTTTATTACACATTATACAGCTAACAAATTACATAGAAGGGCAAGAACTTGAATTTTATTATGTCTTTTGTCATTCAGTGAGTCTACTTGTGAGGAGAGGACCAGCCAAAGCATCTTCCAGCCATTTTTTGCTGTCACCCTTTCTATTCTTTCTTCCTGTTGTATATATTGTAGCCATCCACAATGGCATTCCCAGCAATATTCAAATTTATTAGATTTTTCCACATTTCTTCCTTTTCTAGGATTTGCCCCTCTGTCTGTGAATGACTTTCCATATATATATATATATATATATATATATATATATATATATATATATATTTCTTTTTTTTTTCTTCAAGACATACCTTAATCCTACCAGAAGGAGTGGTCCCCAGTCCAGTGGTGTTCTAGAATCATCTTGCACCAGCTTGTAAAAGCCCATTTATTACATTTTCAGAAAAATTTGAGCCAGTTGACATCACATTGATAGCATGAAATCAACCAGGGTGAAAGTACTTATACCATGGTAATTGGTAAATGATACAAATGAGGGGTTTTATCACCAGCGTTAGTTGTTAAACATTTAGCAGTATACCACTGCCAATTTCTGATGGAATTTTTTCCTTCTTTCCCTATATTTTCTTGGCAGTCTGTAGCATTCATTACTGTTTACCTTGCATTTTAGTTTTTAATGACTGCATCTGTCTCTCCCATGTCATTGTTACCACTCTAGATAAGAGGTCTCATTCATCCTTGTATCTACCACAACACCTACCAGAATTTCTTCCATATGATAAGTATTCAATAATTTTGATGAATGCAAAAAGAAAAAGAGAAAAAAAAAACAGTTAAGATTGTCCCCTTCTCCAACTGGCAGTGAACTGGGCACATACACTGTACCAATAGGATGTACGTCAAGTCATATAGCAATGAGGGAATTTAATAATGTACTTACAGGGAAGGGGAAAAATAATTTAAAAGATAATAGTTTATAATACTCTGCTCATAGTTTTTCTTAACCTAAAAAATCATAAGTTTTGACTATCAGGGGAACATTTATTTTACAAAAAAAGTATTTTTCTACTTGTGTAGATAAAATTTGAGGCTTATATGCTTCTTAATGTACAATTTGAAACAACAGAAATTTTAATAATTTTACAAAGTTACCAAATAAATACAGACTGTAAAAATTTTAAACAAAAGATTTTACACAATTATAATTGAGGGATTTTGATAATGAAAACATGTGAAATCCTTTTCCTATGTAACAGAACAACAGTCTACATTTCTTAAAATCCTTCCCAATAAACATAACTTTACAAAACTGTTACATGGGACATTTAATTATTTTTAATATATCCATGAGCCTACAAATTAGTAACCACTTCTCAGAGCTGAAAATTAAATTAAAGCAGAAATTCAGAGAGGTGAAGGACCCATTAATTTGCCTTTGATCTTCACACAGTGTTTGCTAAACCAGGTGAATTTGAGCTTAAGATGTCCTGGCCTCAGAGGCAGATAGACTGTGATATGAAGATCTAAAAAGAATACCAAGAGCAATAAGTATAATAGGAGATCATCCATATGCCTACATACCTGTGAAACCAACAGTTAGATCTCTAAAATAAGATGAATTCGACACCTCTTCCCACAAAGACATTAAAATAAAATGCTCATATTAAAATTTGAAGCTGAATGGAGGGAGGAAAAACTCCCTTGAGAAAATATATAACAATAGGTTATTCCTCATGGGGGATTGCAGTTGGAATTCATATAATCTGGGTGATTCAAGAAAATCTAAGGAAACTTATTTAAAGTGATCCTGGGCTAAAAATGCTCCAGATACTTGACAGAAATAAATGCAAATCTTCGAATAAACTATTTCAACCCTTACCTCAAAGAATTCTCTTAGATAAAGTTCCCCCAAAAGAATAAAATATCAAACATAGTGAATGCAAAGCAGCAAAAATAATAGAGGATAGCCCAAAAGAATGCAGATATTTAACTATTAGACCCACAATAGGTTTTCTAAATAGGTTTGATACTTTATTTATTTATTTATTTATTGTTATAGGTAGACTTGAAATGTTTATTTTATTTTTTTATGTGGTGCTGAGGATCGAACCCAGTGCCTCACACATGCTAGGAAAGCACTCTATCTCTGAGCCACAACCTCAGCCCGGTTTGATAACTTTAAAACCACATTCACAAGACACTAAATTAAAAAAAAAAAAACTATAAATAAATTACAGAAAGATGAGCAAAACACAGGGAAGAGAGCAAGAGGAAGGCAACAGGGAGGGGGAAATGCTAGGGATTGAATTAGAGCAAATTGTATTCCATACATTTGTGATTATGTTAAAACGTATTCTAACATTATATATGACTAAAAAGAATTTCACAAAGTATAAAAATATTTAAAATATGAAGAAATACCAAGAAACTATGAATAAGTAGATTTGAAAATAATTAAAGGTTGTGAAAATGTCAGAAAAACAATAACAAATTAAGAACTCAATGAAGAGTTTAACAGTTGATCAGAAATAGCTGATGAAAAAACATAAATATAGATTTGGTGAAATCATTAATATATAATTAAAACTAACCCAAGGTGAAAACTAAACAGTCTTGTAACCACTCAATATTTTAATTCAGAAACGAAAATTTATATCAGAAACTTTTAGTCAAGGTTAAATTCTTTAGTACAAAATTTCAAATACACATGGAATTAAAATTTTTTTTTGCCACATACTGGAATAAAAAGCAAGCCTCAATATATTTCAAAAGATCCCATAGACTGTTTTATCTGACCATAAAATGATTGTTAGAAATTAGTGTTATAAAGATAATTTAAAAAATCAAAGTGTTTTTAAAATAAAGATATATAATACTTTAGAGATCAAAGAAATAATAAAAATTTGAAAATATCTGTAACTAAATTATGATAGAATTTTATTTAAAATTATGTAAGATGCAGCTGCAGCAGATATAAAGTGAGATTTTAAGTCTTAAATATTTAAATTGATCTATGGATGAAATGCAATTCCAATCAAATCCCAAGAGGATATACTTTTAGAATCTTGATATACTGATCCTAAATATATGTGGAATTTCAAATTACCAAGAATACCAAGACCTAAGAAGAACTTGAGAGCCTAACTTGCCTGAAATCAAGACTTATTATAAAGGTATATTAATAAGATAATAAAGTATTGACCCAGAGATTGATAAATGGACTAAAACAGAGGTCCCAGAAACCATCTAATTTATAGATTAATTCTTTTTTTTTAATTTTTTATTGTTGGCTGTTCAAAACATTACATAGTTCTTGATATATCATATTTCACAATTTGATTCAAGTGGGTTATGAGCTCCCATTTTTACCCCATATACAGATTGCAGAATCACATCAGTTACACATCCATTGATTTACATATTGCCATACTAGTGTCTGTTGTATTCTGCTGCCTTTCCTATCCTCTACTATCCCCCCTCCCCTCCCCTCCCCTCCCCTCTTCTCTCTCTGCCCCCTCTACTGACATTCGTTTGTCCCCCTTGTATTATTTTTCCCCTTCCCCTCACTTCCTCTTGTATGTACTTTTGTATAACTCTGAGGGTCTCCTTCCATTTCCATGCATTTTCCCTTCTCTCTCCCTTTCCCTCCCACCTCTCATCCCTGTTTAATGTTAATCTTCTTCTCATGCTCTTCGACCCTACTCTGTTCTTAGTTACTCTCCTTATATCAAAGAAGACATTTGGCATTTGTTTTTTAGGGATTGGCTAGCTTCAATTAGCATAATCTGCTCTAATGCCATCCATTTCCCTGTAAATTCTATGATTTTGTCATTTTTTAATGCAGAGTAATACTCCATTGTGTATAAATGCCACATTTTTTTATCCATTCACCCATTGAAAGGCATCTAGGTTGGTTCCACAGTCTAGCTATTGTGAATTGTGCTGCTATGAACATCGATGTAGCAGTGTCCCTATAGCATGCTCTTTTTAGGTCTTTAGGGAATAGACCGAGAAGGGGAATAGCTGGGTCAAATGGTGGCTCCATTCCCAGCTTTCCAAGAAATCTCCATACTGCTTTCCAAATTGGCTGCACCAATTTGCAGTCCCACCAGCAATGTACAAGTGTACCCTTTTCCCCACATCCTCGCCAGCACTTGTTGTTGTTTGACTTCATAATGGCTGCCAATCTAACTGGAGTGAGATGGTATCTTAGGGTGGTTTTGATTTGCATTTCTCTGACTGCTAGAGATGGTGAGCATTTTTTCATGTACTTGTTGATTGATTGTATGTCCTCCTCTGAGAAGTGTCTGTTCAGGTCCTTGGCCCATTTGTTGATTGGGTTGTTTGTTCTCTTATTGTCTAATTTTTTGAGTTCTTTGTATACTCTGGATATTAGGGCTCTATCTGAAGTGTGAGGAGTAAAGATTTGTTCCCAGGATGTAGGCTCTCTATTTACCTCTCTTATTGTATCTTTTGCTGAGAAAAAACTTTTTAGTTTGAGTAAGTCCCATTTGTTGATTCTAGTTATTAACTTTTGTGCTATGGGTGTCCTATTGAGGAATTTGGAGCCCGACCCCACAGTATGTAGATCGTAGCCAACTTTTTCTTCTATCAGACGGCGTGTCTCTGATTTGATATCAAGCTCCTTGATCCATTTTGAATTAACTTTTGTGCATGGCGAGAGAAAGGGATTCAGTTTCATTTTGTTGCATATGGATTTCCAGTTTTCCCAGCACCATTTGTTGAAGATGCTATCCTTCCTCCATTGCATGCTTTTAGCCCCTTTATCAAATATAAGGTAGTTGTAGTTTTGTGGATTGGTTTCTGTGTCCTCTATTCTGTACCATTGGTCCACCCGCCTGTTTTGGTACCAGTACCATGCTGTTTTTGTTACTATTGCTCTGTAGTATAGTTTAAAGTCTGGTATCGCTATACCGCCTGATTCACACTTCCTGCTTAGCATTGTTTTTGCTATTCTGGGTCTTTTATTTTTCCATATGAATTTCATGATTGCTTTCTCTATTTCTGCAAGAAATGCCGTTGGGATTTTGATTGGCATTGCATTAAACCTATAGAGAACTTTTGGTAATATCGCCATTTTGATGATGTTAGTTCTGCCTATCCATGAACAGGGTATATTTTTCCATCTTCTAAGATCTTCTTCTATTTCTCTCTTTAGGGTTCTGTAGTTTTCATTGTATAAGACTTTCACCTCTTTTGTTAGGTTGATTCCCAAGTATTTTATTTTTTTTGAAGATATTGTGAATGGAGTGGTTGTCCTCATTTCCATTTCAGAGGATTTGTTGCTGATATACAGGAATGCCTTTGATTTATGCGTGTTGATTTTATATCCTGCCACTTTGCTGAATTCATTTATTAGCTCTAATAGTTTCTTTGTAGACCCTTTTGGGTCTGCTAGGTATAGAATCATGTCATCTGCAAATAGTGATAATTTAAGTTCTTCTTTTCCTATTTTGATGCCTTTAATTTCTTTCGTCTGTCTAATTGCTCTGGCCAGTGTTTCGAGAACTATGTTGAACTGAAGTGGTGAGAGAGGGCATCCCTGTCTTGTTCCAGATTTTAGAGGGAATGCCTTCAATTTTTCTCCATTCAGAATGATGCTAGCCTGAGGCTTAGCATAGATTGCTTTTACAATATTGAGGTATGTTCCTGTTATCCCTAGTTTTTCTAGAGTTTTGAACATAAAGGGATGCTGTACTTTGTCGAATGCTTTTTCCGCATCTATCGAGATGATCATATGGTTCTTATTTTTAAGTCTATTGATGTGGTGAATAACATTTATTGATTTCCGTATATTGAACCAGCCTTGCATCCCAGGGATGAATCCTAATTGATCATGGTGCACACTTTTTTTGATATGTTTTTGTATCCGAGTCGTCAGAATTTTATTGAGGATTTTTGCATCTAGGTTCATTAGAGATATTGGTCTGTAGTTTTCTTTCTTTGAAGTGTCTTTGTCTGGTTTAGGTATCAGGATGATGTTGGCCTCGTAGAATGAATTTGGAAGTTCTCCCTCTTTTTCTATTTCCCAAAGTAGCTTGAAAAGTATTGGTATTATTTTCTCTTTAAAGGTTTTGTAAAACTCTGCTGTATACCCATCCGGTCCTGGGCTTTTCTTAGTTGGTAGTCTTTTGATGGTTTCTTCTATTTCCTCAATTGATATTGGTCTGTTTAGGTTGTCTATATCCTCCTGACTCAATCTGGGCAGATCATATGACTTAAGAAATTTATCTATGCCTTCACTATCTTCTAATTTATTGGAGTATAAGGATTCAAAATAATTTTTGATTATCTTCTGTATTTCTGAAGTGTCTGTTGTGATATTGCCTTTTTCATCCCGTATGCTAGTAATTTGAGTTCTCTCTCTTCTTCTCTTCGCTAGCATGGCTAAGGGTCTGTCGATTTTGTTTATTTTTTCAAAGAACCAACTTTTAGTTTTGTCAATTTTTTCAATTGTTTCTTTTGTTTCGATTTCATTAATTTCAGCTCTGATTTTAATTATTTCTTGCCTTCTACTTCTTTTGCTGTTGTTTTGCTCTTCTTTTTCTAGGATTTTGAGATGAAGTATGAGATCATTTATTTGTTGGTTTTTTCTTTTTTTAAGGAATGAACTCCAAGCAATGAATTTTCCTCTTAGAACTGCTTTCAATGTGTCCCATAGATTCCGATATGTTGTGTCTGTGTTTTCATTAATCTCTAAGAATTTTTTAATTTCCTCCTTGATGTCTTCTATAACCCATTGATCATTCAGTAACCTATTGTTCATTCTCCAAGTGATGTATTCTTTTTCCTTCCTTCTTTTATCGTTGATTTTCAGTTCCATTCCATTATGATCAGATAGGATGCATGGTATTATCTCTACTCCTTTATATTGTCTAAGAGTTTCCCTGTGACCTAATATATGATCTATTTTTGAGAAGGATCCATGTGCTGCTGAGAAAAAAGTGTAACTGCTTGATGTTGGGTGGTATATTCTATATATGTCAATTAAGTCTAGGTTATTAATTGTGTTATTAAGTTCTATAGTTTCCTTATTCAACTTTTGCTTGGAAGATCTGTCCAGTGGTGAGAGAGGTGTGTTGAAGTCTCCGATGATTATTGTATGGTGGTCTATTAGACTCTTGAACTTGAGAAGAGTTTGTTTGATGAACATAGCTGCACCATTGTTTGGGGCATATATATTTATGATTGTTATGTCTTGTTGGTGTATGGTTCCCTTGAGCAGTATGTAGTGTCCCTCTTTATCCCTTTTGATTAACTTTGGCTTGAAATCTCTTTTATTTGATATGAGTATGGATACTCCTGCTTGTTTCCGAAGTCCATATGAGTGATATGATTTTTCCCAACCTTTCACCTTCAGCCTATGTATGTCTTTTCCTATCAAATGCGTCTCCTGTAGGCAGCATATTGTTGGGTCTTGTTTTGTGATCCATTCTACTAGCCTGTGTCTCTTGATTGGTGAGTTTAAGCCATTAACATTTAGGGTTATTATTGAGATATGGGTTGTTCTTCCAGCCATATTTGTTTATTTATGTTACTAAACATGGTTTGTTTTCCTCTTTGATTATTTTCCCCCCTTTACTGTCCTACCTCCCACTGTTGGTTTTCATTGTTATTTTCCATTTCCTCTTCCTGTAATGTTTTGCCAAGGATGTTTTGAAGAGATGGTTTTCTAGCTGCAAATTCTTTTATCTTTTGTTTATCGTGGAAGGTTTTAATTTCATCTTCCATCCTGAAGCTTAATTTCGCTGGAAACACAATTCTTGGTTGGAACCCATTTTCTTTCAGTGTTTGAAATATGTTATTCCAGGATCTTCTAGCTTTCAGAGTCTGTGTTGAAAGATCAGCTGTTATCCTGATTGGCTTACCCCTAAATGTGATTTGCTTCCTTTCTCTTGTAGCTTTTAAAATTCTCTCCTTATTCTGTATGTTGGGCATCTTCATTATAATGTGTCTAGGTGTGGGTCTCTTATGATTTTGCACATTTGGCGTCCTGTAGGCTTCTAGGATTTTGGTTCTGTCTCATTCTTCAAGTCTGGGAAGTTTTCTCGTATTATTTCATTGAATAGATTGCTCATTCCTTTGGTTTGAAACTCTGTCCCTTCCTGTATCCCAATGACTCTTAAATTTGGTCTCTTGATGTTATCCCATATTTCTTGGATGTTCTGCTCATGGTTTCTTAACAGTCTTGCTGAGCTCTCTATGTTCTTTTCAAGTTGAAATACTTTATCTTCATTGTCTGATGTTCTGTCTTCTAAGTGTTCTACTCTGCTGGTAGTATTCTCAATTGAGTTTTTAAGGTGGTTTATTGCTTCCTGCATTTCTAGGATTTCTGTTTGTTTGTTTTTTATAACCTCTATCTCCCTGTATAGTTGATCTTTTGCTTCTTGGATTTGTTTATGTAATTCATTGTTGAAGTGATCTTTCATTGTCTGATTTTGCTGTCTGATGTCTTCCTTGAGACTCCAGATCATCTGAAGCATGTATATCCTGAATTCTTTATCTCACATTCCATCTGCTGCAGCTATTACCTCTTCTAACGTTGAGTTGACCTGCAATGCTTGTGGTCCTTTCTTTCCTTGTCTCTTCATACTGTTTGCGTTCCTTTCTACTTGGTGAAACTGTTGTGCTATTGAATTTTCCCCCTATATATTTATATTGGTCTTGTATAGTTGCAAAGTCTCCCTCGCAGGTGCGGGCGGCGGCTCTGCCCCTCCTCCAATTGGGGCAATGTGCCTACCACGCCGGCAGGCCACTGGGCCTGCTCTGCCGGTCGGTAGCAGGTCCGCCGACCTTGCAGGCGCGGGCGGCGGCTCTGTCCCTCTGCGGGCCGCTAGGCTTGTTCTGTCGGTGGTCGCAGTTCTGCCTACTTTGCAGGCGCAGGCAGCGGCACTGCCCCTCTGCAGGCCTCTGGGGCTGTACTGCCAGTGGGTCGCAGGTCCACCTACTTTGCAGGCGTGGGGGGGGGGGGCGGCTCTACCCTTCCTCAGGCCACTGGGCCTGTTCTGTCTCTCGGTTGCAGGTCTGGCCTGTTCTGATGGTGGTCACAGTTCCGTCTACCTTGCAGGCGCGGGGGGGAGGGGGCGGCGCTGCCTCTCAGCAGGCCGCTGCTCCTCTTCTGCCGGTGGGTCGCAGGCCCGCCTACCTTGCAGGAGTGATTGGAAGCTCTGCCCCTCCGCGGGCCACTGGGCCTTTTCTGTCGGTGGTCACAGTTCCGCCTACCTGGCAGGCGCGGGGGGTGGGGGGCGGCTCTGCCCCTCAGCAGGCCGCTGGGCCTGCTCTGTGCGTGGTCACAGTTCCCTCTACCTTGCCGGTGCAGGGGGAGGGGGCGGCTCTGCCTCTCAGCAGGCCGCTGCTCCTCTTCTGCCGGTGGCTCGCAGGCCCGCCTACCTTGCAGGAGTGATTGGAAGCTCTGTCCCACCGCGGGCCACTGGGCCTTTTCTGTCGGTGGTCACAGTTCCCCTACCTGGCAGGCGCGGGGGGTGGGGGGCGGCTCTGCCCCTCAGCAGGCCGCTGGGCCTGCTCTGTGGGTGGTCACAGTTCCCTCTACTTTGCCGGCGCAGGGGGAGGGGGCGGCTCAGCCTCTCAGCAGGCCACTGCCTAGATTAATTCTTGATATATGATAAAGTTTTGTTTTGTTTTGTTTTGGTATCAGGTATTGAACCCAGAGGCACTTAAATAATGAGACACATCCCAAGCCCTTTTTTATATTTTATTTAGATACAAGGTATCACTGTGTTGCTTTTGGACCTTGCTATGTTGCTGAGGCTGGCTTTGAACTGGAGATCCTCCTGCCTTAGTCCCCTGAGCTGCTGAGATTATAGGTGTGTACTACCAAGCTTAGCCTATGATAAACTTTTATAAAAATCAGTGCAGAAGGGATAACCCTTTCAATAAATGGGGTTGTGACAATAAATTCACCTACATAGTAAGATATATTTACAAAAATATTCATGTTTATAATGAAGATTATTTGTATACCCTGAAACTGGAAACCCTGAACTAGTCAACAGTGGGATAGAAAAATATAATTGTGGCATATTTATATTATGGAATAATATTTAACACTGTAAATGGATGAACTGCACTTGCATGCAGTAATATGTATGACTCTCTGAAATAATATTCTGCCAAAAATGTTGCAGAAAATGTATATATTATGTTCAAAGCAAAGGTCAAAATTCATGTGAAATTCAAGAATTTTATTTTTAGGCAAGGTTGGATAAATGGATGAACAAGTGGAGAATCAGTGGAATGGGGATAGTGGGGAGAGGAGCGGGGAATGGAGACTGAAATGGAGTGGGTCAGATTCCATGCATGTATGATTTTTTTGGGATGAACCCTTCTACTATGTATAACTATAATGCTCATATAAATAATAATAAGATGGGCTGGGGCTGTAGCTCAGTGGCAGAGTGCTTGCCTAGCATGCACAAGGTACTGGGTTAGATCCTCAGCACCACATAAAAAACAAGTAAAATAAAGGCATTCTGTCCATCTATAACTACAAAAAAAATTTAAAAATGAGAAACAAAACTTCAAAATAATTTTAAAGAATTTTATTTTTAGGAATATAAACATATATGGCCAACTATTAAGAAAACCAAGGAATTACCTCTGAGTGAGAAGGCAGTGAATTTAAGATAAAGGTGGTTCTTACAGGGGATTTCATACATATTATTTTTTTTCTTAAATAAATTGAAAGGTACTTGAGTACTTGTGATTTTGTATATTTGGTGTCCTGTATGCCTCTTGAATTTGGTTTTCCAAACAGTTCTTCATGTTTGGAAAATTTTCTGATATTATTTCATTGAATGGATTGTTCATTCCTTTGGTTTGGAACTCTATCCTAATAACTCTTAAATTTGGTCTTTTTATGTTATCTCATATTTCTTGAATGTTCTGCTCATGGTTTCTTGCCATTTTCACTTTGTGGTCTACATTCTTTTCAAGATTATATATTTTGTCTTCATTGTCTGAGGCTCTGTCTTCCAAGTGGTCTAATTTGTTGGTGATGCTTTCAATTGAACTTTTAATTTGGTTTATTGTTTTTCATTTCAAGGATTTCTATTTAGTTTTACTTTAGGACCTCTATCTCCCTATTGAAGTAATATTTTGCTTCCTGTATTTGCTTATGTAGCTGTTTGTCAAGATGATCTTTTGCTGCCTGTGTTTGTTTTCTATATCATCCTTTCATTCACAGACATTTAATCATGTACATCCTGAACTCCTCTTTGTAATTTCATGTGCTGTGCTGGCCATGGATTCTAATAATGTGGTATCTTGAGTTGTTTGGGGCACTTTCTTCCCTTGTCTTTTCATTCTGCTCATATGTCTTCCTTTCCAGCTCTGTGGATCTGAGGCATTACCATTTTTGCCCTTTAGGCTTAGAGTGCCCCTGTAAGGTTCCAAACCTCTCCTTTGATGGCAAGTACAATGTTAACAGATCCGAATGTAAACAAACTGCCACCTAAAAACAAATAGCTGTTATTAAGATGTTTACAGTTTGGTCACAATGTACAGAAATGGTGATTTCAATTATTATCTACAGTATAATCGGTAGGTTTGTAAAAAGGTTTACAATTTCTGATGGTGAACAAAGAACTAGGGGTGGGGTGTAGGAAGATATGCTGAGGAGGTATAACATGAGGATATAGATTTTATTATGTTAGGAAATGTGAAGGAAAAATCTAAAGAAGAAGGTTAGTAGTAGGAGAAGAGAGAGGTAGTAATTTTGGGAAGATAAGTAAGAGGGAATACAGTAGAGTACATCAAACAAACACACACACACATATATTAAGAAAAATAAAAAATGTTAAAATATTAAAAATTGGAGAGAAAAAAGAATATACAGCACAACTGTAATATACTTTTCAGTCATCTCAGTCCACAATATTCTAATTCATGCAAAGTACTTGGTTTCACATATGTTGGGGATGTGAGGGTGGAAAAATAAAGAGGGAGAAGAAAAACAAATCTTGAAGGAAGAAACAAGGATTGTTTTGATTGGAGACCAGTGTCTTTCCTGCTTCCCTTCTCATCCAATGGTGGGGTTGTCTGTTCTTAGTTGGTATCTCCATCCTCAGCATTCTGGGGGTCACCAGTGTGTGATGGTTGATCTTGGGTGAGGTACCTGGAAGTGGGGTATGGCACCCACCAGTCCCATTGGGAGACGGCACCTCCAGGATCTCCTTTGGGGTGTGCTCCTGTGATGTGGGCGCCAGGTCTTATCTCCTCATCTCGCCTGTAGACCTCACAGTTCCTGCCCTCTGGATAATTCTCTAAACTCTATCTCCCTCACCCTGTCCCTTTCTACTTCCTAATCAGCAACCTTCCTCTCCAGGGGTCTTGTGTGTGCACTCTGGTGGCTGCACACCTGTCGTGGAGGGCTGTTTTGCATTGGGCAGTCACTCTGCTGAGTTACTGACTGCTGGGGATTGGGGAGAATTAGAAAACTATGGGTACCTGGCTATTCGGTGTTTCAAAATGGTAGTTGCCCAGACTAAAGATGGTGATGGAGGTGACCCTTGAAGGAGGCTGCTGCTTTCAGTGATGGGGTGTCGAGTCGGGTGGGGGGAGCCAGATAATGGTGTTGTGCAATGTGTTAAGAGATGAACTTTGTGGTATGCAGTGTTGTAGCTGTCAGCTTTCTTCAGAGCCTGTGATGTCCCCAGGTACAGGCAGTCTACTGTGAATAGGGGACTATGGCAGTATCTGCTGAGTCCCAAGATGGAGGCCACCAGGGAAGTCCCATGTTGGTAGATGGGGGTCCACATGGGGAGTGGCAGCTGGAGTTCCTGCTCGTGGGTAGAGGCTGAGTATCCTTTGTGGGAGTGGTGTCAGGGAATTCTGTGCAGGTGCTGATGCCGGTCGCCCCGCTAAGGCACCTGGGAGACCTGTGTGGGTGAGAAGTCAGGACCGGAGTCCTGCTCTAATGATGAGGCCTGGCCCCATGAGGCACAGCACCCATGATTCTTGCATGGGATCAGCTGTGGAGGGGTCCTCTATCACTCTCAGCAAAGCAGTATTCCCACTAGTTGAGACCCGGGTCACGGAGCGACACAGAATGCTGCCTCCCTCTGGCCTGCCATCTTGAATCCCCCCCTTTTTGTTTTTGGAATCATGGTTTAATGGAAGGTAAAATTTGGTGAGCTGCTAAGGTTCTAAAGCTCTGGAGGAGAGGGTGATGAAGACCTAAAACAGAAGAACTTTTTGGATTGAAATTTTTTGAGCTGCTGAAATGTCTTATTCCCACAATCATCTTCTTTTCTTTCATAACTATAGTTCATTCTTATTGTTATAGAATCTCACTTTATAATGTAACAGTGAATGTTCTATAACATTCAGTATGTTTTATTGTGCTACTGAAAAATGTTGAGAGAGAAACCAATTTGCCTGAATGTTGACAGTATTAGAATCAGAAAGAAAAGTACATTTGAGTAATTAATATTGACAAATTAACTTCTCTATTTTTGTACTATGTCTTTATAGGAAATTAAATTCTTTATTGCCAAAACTGGCTGTGAAGAAACAAAACAATGCTATATTCCAAACATTGAGACAGAGTAGTATTACCTTTGCTAAACTGAGGTGTAATCTGAAGGTTTGAGTTTTTAAAAATAAACATATTCTGAAAGTACATACTGAAGAATAACATATACTATATTCTGATTCTGAATCAATATTGACAATTTTAAGTATTTAACATGTTTTTTAATACTCATGAAAATAAAGAATGATTACTGTAAATAAAAATGAAAAATGAATCTTATACATTGTTCTTTTTTTTTTTTTTGGAACTGGGAATTAAAATCAGGGGCATTCAACCATTGAGCCACATCCCCAGCCCTATTATGTATTTTATTTTAGAGTCAGGATCTCACTGAGTTGCTTAGCACTTCGCCATTGCTGAGGCTGGCTTTGAACTTGCAATCCTCCTGCTTTAGCCTCCCAAGTCATAGGGATTACAGGTGTATGCCACCACACCTGGCTGTATGTTGTTCTTTTATATGAGAATTCTCTTACAGGGATGGGGAGTGGGGTGGGACGGTGTTCAATGAGAGTAAATTTAGGAATGTATGCACCATCTTAAGAAGAACATATTGGAAATTGAGTATGCAATTTCAATTATGAATTTAATGAGGTTGTATATCTATAGCAACCGAGACCTTTGTCAGAAATAATCAATGAGTGACTATATAATCAAACACTTCTGCCAAAAAGAGAGAAAATATTACTTTTTAAATTATCAGGAAAGAGTTAAAGAACATTGAATTAGGCTCAATGAAATGGCAGTGGACTTACTGGTAACTCCAGAGCTTGTGTACCTTTTAAGAACATTAACCTTGGGCTGCTCAGAACAGAGGGAAAGCTGTGCCAGTTCTTGAGCCTCATGATGTCAATGTGATACAGCAGTTCTACCATGTGCTCACCCTGTTGCTTATGGTACATGGCATGAGTCTGTAGTATCCCTTTCACAGCACAACTGAAATGAAATAAAGGGCTCTAGTTGCACTTCAAGAAAAAAAAAAATTCAAGAGTGTTTTGTTTCCAAATTACAAGTGTTTGTTTCTCAACACTTTTCTTAAAAGTTATGAAGTACGAAAATGCAAATTGCACTGCTAGGAAAAGATATAACTGTCTTTCTTCCTGATGTTAGGATGTGTTTTGTCCCCAGATAGGCTTATTTAATTCCCAAAGCCATCCTATATAGCAGTCTTAAACTAAGTTTGCCCTAAAGTTGCCTCTGTACATATTTTAAGTTTGGCCTAAAGGTTTATCCATACATAAGGAACTATAACCTATATTGATATGCACACAGTGTACACAGACTATAACCTTGTTATTGTTTTGTAATAAGTAGCTGAGTCCCAACCAATCAGTCAACTGTTCAAGCCACATTCAAATAAGACAGACATGAATTATAACCAATCAGGCTGTGTCTACCTATCTTCTATTTCTACATTATAAATATTCCTTTTTCTTTGGTTATAAATATAATCTGCCCATGTGGTAGGGAGAGGTGCTCTTAATGTGTTCTGGTTCTGTGGGCTGCCTTCTTCACAGTCATTTCTTGCTCAGTTCAACCAACTTGAATTTTTTATGTCTAAAGGTTTTCATTTAATAGTAGCCATTATCATCCCCATTTTACAGATTGGGAGATGCAAGAAGTTGATGGATTCTCAGGTCATTTAGTTAGCACTTAACTCAGTTGAGCTATAACCAGGACTCTACTTCTACATGAACAAACAAGTATACACATACTTCTGAATCCTCACCATAACAGGGCCTATCAGACAGACTGTGAACTATAACAATTATTTCCTCAGTAAGATGCTACTGAGAGAGATAATACTCTTGTACTCAAAATAGCTAACATTCACTGTACATTTAGTTGCTTTTGTCAAGCCTTGGGCTCAGTAAATTATATGCACACTCTTAATTTGTCTTTGAAAGAGTCCTGCAAGATAGATATGTTATCCATATTTGACAGCTGAAAAAGAAAGATTCAGAGAGAATAAATGGCTTAATGGCAGCTATCTCTTTTTGCTTGGAAGTAGAAGTAGGTGAAATCTGTCCTGAACCTCAATTTGCACTATTAGCACATGTTTTTGCTTGTATTGCTTATTATAGAAAAAGTAAAATGCCCAGTTTTTCCAAAGATAGTTTTATTCATTCATATTTTATATAAGTCTTAAGGAACATATATTTTGCAGTTCAAATATCCTTTTCTTTTCTTTGGGGTATCACTTTTAGAGATTGCATAGAGAAATTTCCTTTACCCCTTCACATGCCTTTGGTTTGCTGAGCTGGGATTCAAAGTCCAGTCAGTTGGAATCACCTTGCATTCTGTTCCCCAGTCTCTAAGTATTCAAATACCACCATTTAAAAATGCCTTCAATGCATGGAGGAATTTGAGGAAAATGAGAATGGTTTTACCATGGTATTGACTCTTGTTCTGGCTGTCTGCACCTGTGTACTAAATCACAGTAAACTTGGTCGTAAAGAAAAATACCCTCAAAACACATTGTTTATTAGTAGTATCTTTCAACAGTTCTGGGGGTTTACTGGGCTCAACATTGTGGCTCTCACCTGAGGTATTTCTTGAAGTTATAATCAGATAATAACTGAGATAGAAACATCTGGAAGATTTCCTTATTTATGTTTCTGACTATTGAGTGGCTTGTAAGCCAAGACCTCAGTTGGGTCTTGCCAAATGTTTATACCTATATGTGGCCTTTCTATGTGACCTGAGCTTTCTCACAGCATGGCACTTGGGTTTTAAGAACAAAGATCCCAAGAGAAGCAAAGGACAAAGTGGAAAGCCTTTTATGATCCAGTCTCAGAAGTCATGTAGCATGACATTTGTTGCATTCCATTCATCAGAAGCAAGTCACTCATGCTAGCCCACATTCAAGGACAAGAAATTTTGACTCTACCTCTTAATGGAAGAACTGCTTTCAGACATAATTTAAAACTGTCACTCTTCTTTAACTGATGAATATAGGAAATCATGTTAAAAACTTGATCTGCTGGAATCAACCAGGTTCTAAGGCATTGAAGAGCATATATAAGAGCATATACTAACAAAACAATCATGACTCAGTTGTGTAATGATTGTTCACTAAAGAATGCAAAGGAGTTTACTGTACAACTCACATTGTTTTCCTAATCTTTGCATGAAAACAGTTTCCCCTTTGTCTCCAACCTCAGCTACCTAAGCCATGGACTAGCTGATGTTGCCATCTTTCCTGGAAAGTGCCCTTTATTCAATCCCAGACTTTCTCTCATTACAGCATAGGACCCTGGCAGTAGACTTATCATATATATCTGTGACATCTGGCTATCCATTGGATCTGAGATGAGGCCTATTCTTCTAGCCTTCACCCTGAAACCTTACCATTCAAAAGGACACAAAATTTGTATAATTCAAAAGTTAGCCCTATCATGCTTGTGTCTAATGGGGCTCAGAGTACTTGACCTTCATGATATTTTGTTTCCTTTCTGTCTACAATCTCTTGAAGCTATTTATAATCACTGCACATTTATTTTTTAAATGTGAATAATGTGCTACAAAAATATGTTGTAAAATATTTTTAAAATAGCATAAAATGTTTCCATTGGTGCTCACATCTCCATGTTTCCATGGGCTCCAGATCAACCCAACTTTCAAATGCTATATAGTGGAAACTATAACTGGCCAGTGCTGAGGTCAGTTTTGGGTCATGTATGTTATTAAGAGTAAGAACTAGAAAAGACTTCTGCAGTAGAGTCACTAGTCTGTATTAGTCAACCCTTTTTCTTTTCCCTTGTATACAGGTAAAGTACATTGTCCAGCCCTGGTTAGGTAGAGTCCATATGATGGATTTCTGTGACTAACAAAATATGTGCAGAAGTAATGCAGGACATATCCATGCCTAGTCATGAAATTCCCTATCTGTCTCACTCTTTCCTTTTTGCAGAAGTCTTGCAGACCATGTACTAAATATGATGGAATTATAAGGAAACATTAAAAGTAGAAACAAGCTAGGTCGATTAATGATCATGTGAAGAAAATTTGTCCCCGGCTGACTGTATTAGAGTATGATACAATGAGAGAGAAATATATTCAGTTTTATTAAGCCTTTGAGAGTTCAGAAGTTATGTTACATTATTTGACATTACCTAGTCTCTCCCAGTTATTGTGGTAAAAAAGGAGTCCAGTGAGTCTAAGAGATGTAGATTTGAGGCACAAAGGTTCTCCCCAAGTCCCAGGAATAATCAACTGGATAAAGAAACTAGGAGAGAAATAATACATTAATGCTTCTACTCATGAGCTTTAAGTAAGAAGTACAAAACTGTACAGAAAAATGTATTACCATTCCAGTGGTGAAGAGAGGCAAATTAGAGAAGAGCAGATGAAAGAAGTAAAAGGCTTTGGGTAAATTGTTAAAAACCAGAATAGAACTTATCTAGTTGGCTCACCACATAGGTTGCTGGAAGTGGGGAAATAAGATGCTCTGTAGGGTCTTCCCCAAGATTATTATATTTATGAAGAGGACGGAGAAACAGAGAGTGTCCTGTACTCTTAAATTCAATGTCATGACTTCTTTATGCATGCAGTGAAGTATGTGTATGTTTGGAGGGTAGAGAATGAAAAGAACTGAGCTCCACTGAAGATCAATAATTTTTGGGAAAAAGTTCTCTTTAGCCCTTCATGAATCATAACACATCAAGAGTTCTCTGGCAGTTTATCATATTCATCTCATGAAAGAGAATAGAGAGATAAGAGAAATCAAGTGGAGACCGAGGGGTTCTGTCTATTTGAGTTATGAACTATAATTAAATTATTCACAAGGCTTCTTTTTGCTCTTCTGGGAATATACTTTTATTATATATTGGACCTTTATGCTTCTATCAATACATTATAAAAAGGCGTATGCAGAGATAGATATAGAAATAGATATATCTAACCCAAAGCAAGAATGTCTACTCTGCTCAACCTTAGAAAATGCCAGTACAGTCCTTCCAGAATGCTCCTGCCAATGTTTACAGCAGTGGTATTTCCATAGAAAGATTAAGGACCCAGTAAGGCTAACAAGTCCTAAATTAAATTGCTTTCCAGTTTTTTCTCTGCCATTAAACTAAAACATTGATTCTTACTATTTTCTGATAATCAGGATAAAATTCAATACACATCAAGAACTTAGCCTACAATTTATCCTTATAATAATTTTATATGACATTTATAGAACAGAGTCCATAGTTGAATCATCTAATCTATTTCATTTTTTCCAATGTTTATCTTATTGCTATAAAGTGAAAGAAACACAAATATTCAATAAGAGAGTACAATCATAAATCACATATCAGCATATTTATTTGATGAGCCCAAAACCACACTGGAAATTTAATCAACTACAAGGCACAGGCTATCCATGCACTCATTATAGAGTCTACTGATTCCTTTCTCTTTAGCTTAGTCCACTCAATTTAAATTCCATAATTTCGGTAAAAATTTTGAACTCTACATTAGTTCTGGATATTTGAACACTGTATAGGAAGAAATCAATCTTACCCATGAGGGTGTGTTCTTTTTCCTCTGCTCCTAAGAGCTAATCTCTAAGCCATGGGAATGTTCTGTCTGATAAGAGTGTCTTGTTTACCTGGGTGTCTTGGGCAGTACTGGATAGTCTAAAGATGTGACTTATGGCAGGGATTTGGAGTTATGCAGTATCTGCTTGGCCTCCAGAAAGGCTGGAGATTAAGATAAGTCATGTTTTAGCAGTCAAACATCTGTATGTCACTGAGCCCCAATAAAAATCTCTGGACTCAAAGCTTAGGTAATTTCCATTGTTGGCAATATTCTGTGAATATTGTCACATATTGTTGCAGGGAAAATGAACAAAATTTAATGATTCCAGTGTGAGAAGAAAATCGGAAGCTTCATACTGGGAACTCTCCTGAACTTTGCCCTGTGTATCTCTTCCCTTGGTTGATTTTAATCTGTATCTTTTCATTGTAATCAACTATATGTAAAATAGCTTCCACTGAGTACTTTGGGTTCTTCAAACAAATAATTGAACAGATGAATGTTTTGGGGGAACACCCATTTGCAATTGGTGATAGAATTGAGGTTGGTTTTAGGGATTTCTGAATTCTGTGGATGCCATGCCAAATGTCTTCAGAATTAACATGCCAAATTAAACATATTGGGTCATAAATGGCAACAATTTCTCTCAGACCCGTATTAACTGCAGTGTCACTTCTTATTGTGTCCCTAAAAATTCCTTGTTTTCTCTGCCACTAATTGTGAGGGTTCACAGTCTCATAGAAACATAACATAAAATCTTCTATAATAGAAAATAATGTTTGTTTTCTCTATGGTTTTCACCTTCTAATTGAGGACAGATTCCTGCAAAGAACAATGGCCTCAGGATATAATTAAATTATACTTGATTGTGTAACCAAGGACAAGTGTATTATGGTAGCTGTTAGCTAATGGCATCTCATTTGCCCTCCTGTACTTTCTTCATTGAAATACTGAAAAAGAAAAAACGAAAGAAAGGCATATAAGTTTGTACCAATACTGTAAATTAATATTCCCAGACTCTAAAAGGAATTTCCACTAAAGAAAGAACTAGTTTGAGAAATTAAATGGGTTAGTTAGGGCAAAGTCAAGAAGTGAAGGAAACAAAACATTTCTAGGATTTCTAAAGGGAAGGATTTAATTCAGGGAACTGCTTGCACAGGTAATGGAAGGACAGAGAAACAAAATATAGGACAGTGGCATCTCACAGGTTGATAATAAGAAACCATTTTCAGGAAGAAATCTACAAAGTGAAAGTGATATGGAATTGTCTGTTGAAAGGTGCGGTATTGAAGAAATTGGGCCATGAAGGAAACACAGTCCCTGCAAGAGGCACTGACTAAGGCACAGAAGGAGGAGAAAAATACTTTTAATTCTCAGTTCCTCCCATATTTCAATCTGCCATTAGACCCCCTCCCCCTTTTTTGGGGCAGAAGCCAGGTAACATGGAAGTGTGAAAAACTTAACTGTAAGGGTCTGTGGTAACAATAAAAAGCAGAGTATGGAAAAAGTGAAGGATATACCTTAAAGAAAATGGGAAACTGTCTAGCATAGTACTGGAGGCTCAGGCACACACTAATTTGTGAATATAAAGTTATGAAGGAATTAGGAAAAAAAAAATAAGCCAATTGCCCCTGGGTATCCAATGACTCTGTCTCAGAAACGTACCAGGAAACAATGTAGCAGCCACAATGGATATACACATGAATTTGTTAGGGCTGTTGTTCCACATTGTATACAAAATGCCTCTTAAAAATGTGAAGACTTAAAATTCCTAGAAACACAACATAACCAGTACTCAAAAATACCACAGTGGTAAATTGCCTTCTGAAATCTTCAGCTCTCAGAGATGCAGTATCTATACAGGCTAGAATCAATGGAATTTACGTAGTAATTTTTTTAAAATAAATACATAAAGCATATGTGTATATATAACATTTATAAAAGGACACACAATTTTAAAATATTCCTACTTATCTGGAAATAAATTAGGCTACATAAAGTAAATTCACAGAAGCAGGAAAAAAATTAATCATGGTTAGGAGAAGTGCAATGAATTAACAGTCTGCATATTGTTTATATGGTTAGAGCTGTGTATATTAATTGTCGTCTAGCTAACTATTATCAAAGGTGATATTCTTAGCTCTTAGTTGGACAGTGAGAAAGGAAAGGGGCCTGAGAAAGGATTAATACTTTATCATTTAATGATAAGTGAAAGTGAAGCAAAAATATAAAGTGGATCCTCACAAAAAAGATTTGATTACATCAGGGAAGGAAAGTCAGGAGAGGTATAAATTGAAGGTATAGGAGGTAAGTGTACTTTCTTCAAGCTGTGCATGTATTACAACAGACAACTTCTTAAAAGAAAGCACTGTTGATTGCTGATTCTCAAGGAAAATAAACATGGATTGTATGGAGAAAAAAAAGTTGAGATGAGAAGAAAATTAATTGAGATGTTAAAGTATTGCATGAGATACAGGCTTAGATGAAGAGGGAAGTAGTTAAGGGAGGTAAAGACAGCAAGTGATACAAAGATGTAATAACAAAATTTAAATTCACAGACCAATCAAGAAATAACAGATTTAACATTAGAAGAAATTATATCAGTGATGAGGAGAAGCATTCACTGGAGATAGAAAAAAAAAAAACACAAAAGATGACATCAAAGAAGGAGAAGGTAGATTTGAAAACAAGAGCACGAAGACTTGTATTCTCAAAGAAAATCCATGTTCCTGAAGAAGAAACAAAATAAATGTTACAGTGATTGGTATACAACAAAAGAAAATGGTCTTCAATTACAGAATACAAAGCATGATTAATGAATGAAGCATGATTAATGAACTAGTGTCTCACATATTCTGGTGCAAGTTTTGCAGTTTAAGAAAAATGCATCTGGGCAAATAAAACAGTTTATCTAGAACTGAGTCCAGCCTTATATTTGCTGAGCATCATTAAATTCTAGAGATTGAGTAATAGCATCTATGCAATTTTGAGAGGAAACAAAGAATCTGAGATTTTTTTTTTTTCCTCAGAGGATTTTGCTATTCATAGTAGATACTGTAGATCTCCCATTACAGTGCAGAAGTATTTGTTCTCCTATCTGCTGGGAGGGCTGGCTGCTGAGGGCTCACAGCAGAGTCCTCTCTAGGCATGGTCTTCAGTGGATGAAAGTATGAGATTACACTCCTCCCTGGGAAAGACCATATGATCCTTGTATGTGCCCCAATTCAGAGTTTGGGAGCAATGCTTTCTTTCTAAAAGTTTTCTGTTATAACCTATAACACATCTTTGAGAAAGCATGTAAATCTCCTGTATTTTCAAGTTAATACTCTTTCCCTGATATAATCAGATCTTTTGCCCAAGGACCACTTTTCATTATCGTTCATTTTCACTTATCACTAAATGATGAGGTATTAATCGAGGTCCAATATAGGTTCTCCTTGTCCTTTCTCACTGTCCAATTGAGTGCCAAGAGCATCTTCTTCTGTAATATTTAGCTGAATGACAACGTACAGAGATCCTAATCATATAAATGTGAAATCTGGAGACTGTTAATTCATTTTTACCTCTATTAACCAAGAAGAAATGAAGGGCCATCCTATCTCCAGAAATCTTTGTGGGATTGGTTGAGGTCTTTGTCACAACTACCTGGCTGTTCTCATTCTGCTTTCCTCAGTTTTACAGCTCTTGTTCTCCATTATTCCCTAATCAACCTCCTGCATTTATATCTGTTTCAGAGTCTGTTTCCAGGGAGACTTCCCTAAGACAAGATTCATTTAGCAAAAGGGAAAGACTTATTTCAGTATCAATTGAGGAATGAAAATAAATACCTGAGAAAAATAAAAATTAGTATAATAATAATCTGAATTTAGCACTAAAACTATTTAATTATATAGTTATTCTCGAAAGGAGGCTTTAAAAAATGAAAATGAAAGACATACAACATCATTTTTGAAAGATAGGATATAAGTTAAATATTTATTCAGTAATATTTTTCTGGCTCTAAAATTCCGTATAACATCTTCTAACACTAGGAGGTCTGGAATGAAAAGCTAGGGGAAAGAAATGAGTTCTACATTTTTTATTTTTTCCATGGGTAGCAGGTGAGGTTGAAAGAGTCAGAAGATACTATATATTACCTAAATTGAATAAGTAGATAACTGTAAGATAACTATAAATTCAAATATGATTCTGACAGAAGCATAAAAGTTGAAAAATTAATATATCCAGTTTTGTTGAAGATGATGAGACATGTTTTTTATCTTATGCTGTTAGGAGAGGTATAAATTGATAAAGCCTTCTGGAGATACATATATATTTTTCTGGTAATATATATACATCACTTCAGTTATATGACATGTTCCTCATATTTTCATATAATACTTATACTGTTGTCTAAAGTTGCAAGTAAAGTTTATTGAAGGATTTTTATCTGAGTGAAAAACTCAAAATAACCAAAAACATATCAGTATGAAAATGATGAATTAAATCATTTTTATACAACAAAATATTTATGAAGCTATTTAAAAAGAATCAGGTGTATGTAAAGCCACTGCCACAGAATGATCTCCATGATGTCAGTGAATGAAAAATACAATTACAGTATATTCTATGTAGACAAATTTATGTATAAGCCCTAATGTAAAAAAACTATATTTTATGTGTTCATATTTGTACTTAAATGCATAAGAAAAAATGAAATTATAAGTACTTAAATGCTAAAACTTCCTCTGGATGAAAAACTGCAATGGACAGGACATGGGAGTATAGTGCAATTAGCTTTATCTGCATTTTTAGAATTTTAACAAAGGGAATGTATTGATACATTGCTCATATAATCCAGAATATATATAAAAAAATAGCATTTTCTTCATAATAAAGAAAGATTTGATTATTCAATAACTAATGTTGGTAATATTGGCTAAATACTTTGAAATAATTGATAGATTCCTTCACAAAATATTTCAAAATAAATTATTGATGTATTCAAGAGTTAGCTGTAAATAATACAGTACCATAAAAATACTCAATTTTTTCAAATATATGTATCTGTTAAAAAAAAAAAAAAAAACAATTAAACTCAGTAAAGAGAAAATAGCCATAAAGATCCAGGGATGTAGCTAAGTGGTAGAGCACTGAGCATGCACAAGGTCCTTGGTTCTATCCCCATCCAGCAACACACACACACACACACACACACACACACACACATACATGAAAAAGCTAATTTGGTCACTTACAGTAAATAAGATGATAATTGTAATGGCATCAAAATTTGGGCTCTAAGTATCCTGGTGACCAAAACAAATAAAAACAGAATAATAATAGCAACAATAAAAATATAATAAAATTGGTTTTATAATCCCCTTCTTCTGCAGTAAAAATAAGCCAATAGTATCTCAGGAGAAGGAAATTTCCTCTAAAATATATTTCTGACATAGTAGACACTTGAGTTGTTGACAACAAGATGTCACTCAAATAGAGTAATAGACTCTTATAACATCACTCATTGAAATCTGAAGACATTTCAATTCAGTTTAAGCAGCTTCATAGTGAAGACAGTACAATTCAATACAAAAGTATAGCTTTAATGGTCTAATGTGAACCAGAGATAAGTTGTAGACTATCTACAGGAATAGATGGCTTGAATGTCTTTATAACAATCCTCCATAAAGATCAACTCTTTCAATAAGGCTTTTGATAAACTTTGTGAAGTGGTTTCTTTATGCCATACACTGGGAGTATAAATCACATACATGGGTATTGTGTGAGTAGAACCAATTCTCAAGTATAGAAAAAGTAGTTCAAAAGAGGAGAGGTCAGTTTCCATTGGAGTGATGGGTCAAACTATAGGCAGAAAATATGCTTTGAGTTAGGCTTTAAAGGATTAGGAAAGTTTTCAGGGGTTGTTGTTTGGGGGAATGGGAATGAGTGATGGCATGCCCATGAGTGAGTTAGCTTTATTGAAAAGTACACTAGACTTGCAATGAAGGGATCTAAGTGATAAACTACATTTTTATGATAGGCATGAATGCATAACTGAGCTGAAAGCTGAAGGTAGTCCACTGGATTGAAGCAGAGAATTTGCCTAAGGATAAAACAAGAATTGATAGTGGGTTGAATTGGATCATGTGGTGGAAATAATCAATATGCTATTTTTTACTATGCTTCCAGATTCCACCCAAGATTCCTGGGGAATAGTTAAGAGTGGCACATTCTTTATAATTAAACTGCAAAGAAGCTTAGAAATCATTGAATCAATCCCTTAACTTCTTAGAAGAAAGATCTGAGGTCCACAGAATTGAAGCAAATCACATCTCCTGTTGGCATGCTTTCTTTTTGAAGCCAAATCTATGCAGAAAAGATGCTAGACTATTGGATGATTAGGGAGATCCTAAATGGTCCAGACCCAGTTGAGCCCCGAATAGAAAGCATCGTTATTTTTAGTCATTAATGTCGAGGGCTATTTTACACATAGCACCAAATAACTGAAACAATGGAGGGAGGTAACTATTTTCTAGGCTTCTTATACTTTTTAGCAAGAACCTTGTTCAACCCCTATCTTCTCTTATTTCAGAAAATAATTTTCCTCCAAATAGGTGATTGTCCTATCACTATTTTCTCTCCCCATAGCATTCTCTATTTCTCTACACTAGTATCTCAAAACACCTTATCTATTCTTTCCTCACCTAGTTTACACATTATATAAAAATAGAAACATGACAGGTAGATGCTATTTCTCACTAATAAGAGCACAGCAGGAAGAATATTGGCCCTGCTCCATCTCATTACTATAATCATTAGCTAGCACACAGGTGAGTAATTACCAGATGTTAGATACTCCTCAGAGTTCTCCCCACTCAGAATATAGGGAAAGAGGATGCTTAGCCATGGTCACTGGTCACTGATGGTCTTCAGAAAGCAATCCATTTGCCCTTTGCTACTTTCTCTCCTATGTCACTCCTCTCCCTATCTGTGGGGGTGACCACAGATCACCCCCAAATCTGCAGGCAGACCTACTGCTGCCAATGTAGCTATCATCACTTTGCCCTAGAATAGAGTTTGCCAAAGGTTCCCTGGAGTTTAGGGGAAAGGAGAATGGGAAGGCAGAAGAATTCACCTTCATTTTATTTCATAGAATAGGTGTGTTAGTCAGCCTTTCATCACTATGAGCAAAATATCTGATAAAAACAACTTAGAAGAGGAACAATTTATTTTGTTTCATGGTTTCAGAGATCTCAGTTCGTAGTCAGCAGACTCCATTCAAGAAACATCATGGCGGATGGGAATGGGGAAGGAGAGCTGCTCACCTCATGGCAGGGAGAAGATGGACCCTTCCAGGGCATGCCCATAGTGACATACTTCCCCTAACTAGTTCCCACCTTCCCCTAGTCCATTCAGCTATCAATGGATTCATTGGTGAGGTAATAGACCTCACAACCCAATAATTTCACCTCTGAACATTTCTGCACTGCTTAACAAATGACCCTTTGGGGAGATTTCCAGATCCAAAACATAATAGTAAGGTTCCTTTGCTAATAATATATCAGAAAAACTATACCCCTAAAATTTAGTAACTTCAGCTCTCAAAGACGTGAACAAAACCAAAGTTGGGGGTGGGTACAGAGGTTGGGAATTTCTTTCCTAGGGAGCAGTACACAGTGTCATAGGACAACGAAACTTGAACAAACAAAACAATACTATTTCCTAGAGGCTAGTTTATGCAAGTCTCAAGCCCTTAGATGGCTTGATGTTTTCATTTTTTTAAAAAAAATATTTTTTAGTTGTCGATAAACCTTTACTTTTTATTTATTTATATGTGGTGCTGAGAATTGAACCGGGTGCCTCACACATGCTAGGCAAGTGCTCTGCCACTGAGCCACATTCCCAGCCCCGATATTTTCATTTTTATTACTGAGAAATTTGCTTTCAGATATCTACAGGTTTATATAATATTATTTCACCGATGTTATCAACTCAAGAATGGCAGGAACATGTCTGCTTATACTCTCACAAGGATCTGAAAGAAGTTTAAGTGTTCACAGGGAAATTCCAGTGAGCATATGGTTAGGTGGTATTTTAACTAGGTTACTCTTTGTTCCTAGGGAACTTGAACCATTCAAAAGAACATATCTCAAATGTAGAACTAAACGTAAAGAACACATGGGATCCTGAGTTCACTTTACAGACAAAACAACACAGTTAAGAAAAAATTAGTTACATCCCATTAGCAATAAGATTCCATTTGCTGTGAATAGAGTATTCTTAATGGTGGAGATCAAAATACACAGTAACTATCTAGCATTAATTGGCTTTATTTCCACTTCTGCACTTCATATAGGAAACCTGACTAATGCATGGTTTTGCCTTGCGTGATTATAGTAGGGTGTTCATATAATTGATCATATAAAATATGGTGATTTTGAAGGCTGGGGTTGTGGCTCAGAGGTAGAGCACTTACCTAGCCTGTGTGATGCCCTGGGTTCGATCCTCAGCACCACATAAAAATAAAATAAAGGTGTTGTGTCCACTTACAAATAAAAATAAATAAATATTTTTTTAAAAAATATGGTGATTTTGAGAGTGAAAGTGGTTTCTCTAATAATTACCCCAGGATGTCAGGCATAAAATTGGATTGTCTTGGACAAATCTGGATGCATGGTCTTCCTAAACTTGGAGAATACAGGAAAGACCTCTGTGTCAAAGAATATTCCTACAATTGTCACACTGTTAATCCTCAGAGCTCCATTCTAAGAATCCTTTAAATGGGCAACACTTTCAAGGAGAACAGCACTTGTTCTTAATCACACATCTATGTAAATAAGTATATAAGTTTCCTTTTTGATAAATGACAAAAATCAGAATTCTGCATAAAAGAAGGATTTATAACGGAAGGAAAAAATGTGGAACAACATCAATAGGCTCTGTTTTTGGAGGGCTGAACTTGAAGGATGTCCTTGGGGCTAGGTGTCTCAGAATAGAATCCAATCAGAGAATCTAAAAAGGGATATGAGAGATGCAGAGGGTAAATTCCATACAGGATACAATATTTTTGCAAGCTATACCAGACAGCCTTTCTTGTATTAAGATGCACCCACCCTGTGTTCTGTGCTAATACTGACAAAAGAACATTGAGATGGAAAACCTAGAAGAAAAGCAGCTGAGGATTTTGGATTTGATAGTTTATCTACACTGAATAGAATAGTCCTAGAAAAGATAATGGACATGAAACAAAAAATATTTTGAAAAAAAAATATTTCTAGTGTAAGAGGTAAAAATCTAATGAATTGAATTTCCTCAGAGTTCCTCCAAACCAACATTTTTTTTTATTAACCTTGCTCCTGGATTCCAAAATGGGTGAAGCAGGTGGGAAGTAGTGGAGGAAAGAGATGACATGTCCTGGAGCTTATTGTAGAAGCCACATTAGCCAGTTCCATATGTCAACCTGAGTTGTGCAAAATGATGAAGATTAGTTTAAAATTAAACTAGATTCCGATGGGGATATTTCAATAGGTATTTACCTATTAACAAAGAGTTATTTTTGTTTCCGTATTTTATCGCTACCCTCTTCCTCCAAGGAGCTGATGTAGCATGATTTGAACAGGCTTTAGTTCATTTTGTTAAATAAATGTTTTATCTTAAAATACATTTACAGAAAATTGTAAAATCACTATAGAAAATTCCCATATACCCCACATTCTACTTACTCTATTATTAACATTTTGTGTTACTATGGTACATTTGTCACAATTAATGAAACAATATTGATATACTATTTACTAAAACCCATACTTTATACAGATTTGCTCAATTTTTACCTAATTTTCCTTTTCTGCTCCACAACAAAATAATTCTGGGTGACATTAAAACACCTCTTTCACTACTGCATAGATCTTCCAAACAAAAGCTTAACAAAGAAACTATAGAACTCCATAATACAGTCAATAACTTAGACTTAACTGATTTATATATAGAATATTTCATCTTTCAACAAGCAAATACACTTTCTTCTCAGCAGCACATGGATCCTTCTCTAAAATAGACCATATATTATGCCACAAAGCAACTCTTAACAAATACTAAAAAGTAGAGATACTACCCTGCATTCTATCAGATCACAATGGAATAAAGTTAGAAATCAATAATAAAATAAAAAATAAAAACTTCTCTAAAACATGGAGATTAAATAATATACTACTGAATGAACAATGGATTGAAAAAGACATCAAGAAGGAGATAAAAAAAATTAGAGGTAAATGAGAAAACTGATACAACATATCTTCTGGCTCTTCTTGGCTGTCACAGTTTCTTAGGCTTTCCTTGTTTCTGATGATTGTGACAGTTCTGAGGAGCATTTATGATGTATTTTGTAGAATTTCCCTGGTTGGAATTTGTCTGATTTTTTTGTATCATAATTAGACTGTGGTTATTTGTTTTGGAGAGGAAGCCCACTAAAGTCAAATGGCATCCTTATCATATCATATCAAATTTATACAATTTCAGTATGACTGATTGACTATTGATGTTGACTTTGAACGCCTGTCTGAGGTAGTGTTCATTAGATTTCTCCACTATGAAGTTACTGGGTTTTTTTTTCCCCAACCTTCCCCCAGTGCTCTTTGGAAGACAATCGCTAGGTATACATCATACATAAGTGAAGTTATATTCCATATTCTTGAGGGTGAAGTCTCTACATAAATGATTTGGAATTCTTCTATGTGGAAAATATGTCTATTCACCCTCATGTTTGTGTATTTATTCATTTATTCAATCTTTTATATTGATATGGACTTGTTAATATTTATTTTATACTTTGTGAATATTTGTTTTATTTTGTTGCTCAAATTGTTCCAGCTTTAGCCATTGGGAGCTCTTTCAGCTGACTCTATGCTTCTTTGACATATCCCCTCATTGTGGCTATTTAATTAATTAATTTATTTATCTGAGTGCTTTCTTTTTTTTTTTACTTGGTTGTTCAAAACATTACAAAGCTCGTTACATATCATATTTCATACATTTGATTCAGGTGGGTTTTGAACTCCCAATTTTACCCCAAATACAGATTGCAGAATCACGTCGGTTACACATCTACATTTTTACATAATGCCCTATTAGTAACTGTTGTATTCTGCTACCTTTCCTATCCTCTACTATCTCCCCTCCCCTCCCCTCCCATCTTCTCTCTCTACCCCATCTACTGTAATTCATTTCTCTCCTTATTTATTTTCCCATTCCCCTCACAACCTCTTATATGTAATTTTGTATAACAATGAGGATCTCCCTCCATTACCATGCAATTTCCCTTTTCTCTCCCTTTCCCTCCCACCTCTCATCCCTGTTTAATGTTAATCTTCTTCTCATGCTCTTCGACCCTACTCTGTTCTTAGTTACTCTCCTTATATCAAAGAAGATATTTGGCATTTGTTTTTTAGGGATTGGCTAGCTTCACTTAGCATAATCTGCTCTAATGCCATCCATTTCCCTGTAAATTCTATGATTTTGTCATTTTTTAATGCAGAGTAATACTCCATTGTGTATAAATGCCACATTTTTTTTTATCCATTCATCTATTGAAGGGCATCTAGGTTGGTTCCACAGTCTTGCTATTGTGAATTGTGCTGCTATGAACATCGATGTAGCAGTGTCCCTGTAGCATGCTCTTTTTAGGTCTTTAGGGAATAGACCGAGAAGGGAATAGCTGGGTCAAATGGTGGCTCCATTCCCAGCTTTCCAAGAAATCTCCATACTGCTTTCCAAATTGGCTGCACCAATTTGCAGTCCCACCAGCAATGTACAAGTGTACCCTTTTCCCCACATCCTCACCAGCACTTGTTGTTGTTTGACTTCATAATGGCTGCCAATCTAACTGGAGTGAGATGGTATCTTAGGGTGGTTTTGATTTGCATTTCTCTGACTGCTAGAGATGGTGAGCATTTTTTCATGTACTTGTTGATTGATTGTATGTCCTCCTCTGAGAAGTGTCTGTTCAGGTCCTTGGCCCATTTGTTGATTGGGTTATTTCTTTTCTTATTGTTTAATTTTTTGAGTTCTTTGTATACTCTGGATATTAGGGCTCTATCTGAAGTGTGAGGAGTAAAAATTTGTTCCCATGATGTAGGCTCCCTATTTACCTCTCTTATTGTTTCTCTTGCTGAGAAAAAACTTTTCAGTTTAAGTAGGTCCCATTTGTTGATTCTTGTTATTAACTTTTGTGCTATGGGTGTCCTATTAAGGAATTTGGAGCCCGACTCCACAATATGTAGATCGGAGCCAACTTTTTCTTCTATCAGACGTAGAAATTATTTTGAAAACCTATATTCCAATAAAATAGAAGATAGTGAAGACATCGATAAATTTCTTAAGTCATACGATCTGCCCAGACTGAATCAGGAGGATACTCACAACTTAAATAGACCAATATCAATAGATGAAATAGAAGAAGCAATCAAAAGACTTCCAACCAAGAAAAGCCCAGGACCGGATGGGTATACAGCGGAGTTTTACAAAACCTTTAAGGAAGAATTAATACCAATACTTTTCAAGCTATTTCAGGAAATAGAAAAAGAGGGAGCTCTGCCAAATTCATTCTATGAGGCCAACATCACCCTGATTCCGAAACCAGACAAAGACACTTCAAAGAAAGAAAACTACAGACCAATATCTCTGATGAACCTAGATGCAAAAATCCTCAATAAAATTATGGCGAATCGGATACAAAGGCACATCAAAAAATTGTGCACCATGATCAAGTAGGATTCATCCCTGGGATGCAAGGATGGTTCAATATACGGAAATCAATAAATGTTATTCACCACATCAATAGACTTAAAAATAAGAACCATATGATCATCTCAATAGACACAGAAAAAGCATTCGACAAAGTACAGCATCCCTTTATGTTCAAAACATTAGAAAAACTAGGAATAACAGGAACTTACCTCGACATAGTAAAAGCTATATATGCTAAGCCTCAGGCTAGCATCATTCTCAATGGAGAAAAATTGAAGGCATTCCCCCTAAAATCTGGAACAAGACAGGGATGCCCTCTATCACCACTTCTATTCAATATAGTTCTCAAAACACTGGCCAGAGAAATTAGACAGACAAAAGAAACTAAAGGCATAAAAATAGGAAAGGAAGAACTTAAATTATCACTATTTGCAGATGACATGATTCTATACCTAGAAGACCCAAAAGGGTCTACAAAAAACTACTAGAACTAATAAATGAATTCAGCAAAGTGGCAGGATATAAAATCAACACGCATAAATCAAAGGCATTTCTGTATATCAGTGACAAAACTTCTGAAATGGAAATGAGGAAAAACACTCCATTCACAATATCCTCAAAAAAATAAAATACTTGGGAATCAACCTAACAAAAGAGGTGAAGGACTTATACAATGAAAACTACAAAACCCTAAAAAGAGAAGTAGAAGAAGATCTTAGAAGATGGAAAAATATACCCTGTTCATGGATAGGCAGAACTAACATCATCAAAATGGCGATATTACCAAAAGTTCTCTATAGGTTTAATGCAATGCCAATCAAAATCCCAATGGCATTTCTTGTAGAAATAGATAAAGCAATCATGAAATTCATATGGAAAAATAAAAGACCAAGAATAGCAAAAGCAATTCTAAGCAGGAAGTGTGAATCAGGTGGTATAGCGATACCGGATTTAAAACTATATTACAGAGCAATAGTAACAAAAACAGCATGGTACTGGTACCAAAACAGGCGGGTGGACCAATGGTACAGAATAGAGGACACAGAGACTAATCCACAAAGCTACAGCTATCTTATATTTGATAAAGTAGCTAAAAGCATGCAATGGAGGAAGGATAGCATCTTCAACAAATGGTGTTGGGAAAACTGGAAATCCATATGCAACAAAATGAAACTGAATCCCCTCCTCTCGCCATGCACAAAAGTTAACTCAAAGTGGATCAAGGAGCTAGATATCATATCTGAGTGCTTTCTTAGTGTCTGACACAACAAGATGCTCCAGGCTCATCTCATAGAGTTCCCACCCCAGTCTTAGTATTAGCCATTTCTACAAGGAACCCTGGTTCCTTTTTATTGGAGAATGGTATTAGAAATAAAAATCAAAATTTATAAATTTGTTTTGGAGCAAATTTTAAAGGAGTATTTTCAGGTTGGCATGTTACTAGCAGCATTTACATTATATTTATTAAAATATATATTTATTAAAAATCCATTCTTAGGATGAGTAGAGAAGTTGGAAAAACTTTTTGGATGCCAAGATGTGAAATATTGAAAAATTTAAGGAAAATTTTAATTTAATATTAAAGTTTTAATATTAAACATATTCACACCAGAATTGGAAAAATTGAATAAGAATTGAAGGGGAGGAAGAAATGGCATGTGGGTGTTTTATTGACTGATTGACTGTTTGACTGATTGACTGATTTTACTAATATGTTGTTGGCCTGTGTAGTATTTGTAAAAAAATAAAACCCTGGAGCATATTTCTTTAGTTGAAGGTAAACCCTGAAAGTGATGTTTCTGTTCCTAAATTCTAGTTCCAGTGGCAGCACCAAGATTTTTATAAGTTATATCCGAGAGTTCCAAAGTGCATGGCCAAAGGCTAACTTTATTTACTTATTATTTATTCATTCATTTATCTTTATCAAATATAGCCTTATATGAGCAGAAGGCTTATATAACTCAGCTCCACTCTTTTACTGGTTGTATAACCATGGACAAATCATTTAATCTCTCTAGCTGTTATAGTTTGGATCTGGAATATTCCCTAAAGACTCATGTGTAGAAGGCATGGTCTGCAATGCAGCAATGTTCAGAGATGGTGCTTTTGGAAGTGATATATCAAGAGGACTCTGTTCTCATCAATAGATCAATCCATCAATGGGTTCATAATTGAGTGGGCTATTGTGAGATGGTAGATAACACAGAAGGTAGGGCCTACTTAGAGGAAATAGATTACTGGGAGTGTGCCCTGAAAAGGAATATCTTATCCCTCTTCCCCTTCCCTCCCTCCCTCTCCTTTCCTCCTTTCATGCTATGAGGTGAGCAGCTTTCCTCCATCACACATTTCTGTTATGATGTTTCTGCCTTGCCAAAGGCCTAAAAGCAATGAAGCCAGCTGATCATAGACTGAAATCTCTGAAACTTGTGAGCCCAAATAAGTCTTTTCCCCGCTGGAGTTGATTTTCTCAGGTATTTAATCATAGCAATAGAAAGCTGATTAGCACACTAACCTCATTTACTCATCTGAAGAACTGTAGGAATAATAATATTTACTTCTTTGAGGATTAAAAAATAAAATAGAATGCATGAAGAACATAGTAAATAAATAGCACAAAATAAATGTAAACAAATGTTATCTTTCAATGAATTAAGGGGGACTTGATCCCACTGACCTCAATGGATCCAGAGTATTCTTAGTAAGTACTATTAATCTTGAGCACCATGATAGGAGACTTCAGCATAAGTGAGATGAACCCCATTTCCCTGTACTTTGTCTATTAATAAATTCCCATTTAGGGGGGATAAGCAGGGAGGTTAAAAAGGAATGAATCTTAGATTAAGTTACAGTTTATACATTCCCCAAATAATTAGGAATATTACTTGAAAGTGTAGGTATTGACTTAATGCTCTTTTTTTTTCCTTCGGAGGTAGAACAGATTCCCAAGAAAAAGTCTATTGCTTTCACTTTCCTAATATAATATCTCTAGAGACACATTTTCACAGTCTGGAAGCAGACCCATTACTGCAATGCAGTCAAGTGGGGGAGGGGTAGAAGGAAGGAGGAAGGTTGTCACTGCCTGATTGATTACAAATGACCATGGTGTACTGCTGTTAGGGTTCTAAGGTATGTTCATTAAGAAGATGGTTATGGTTTTTTACGACAAAAGTAATTTTAGTTTGCATTTTATAATGAAGCATTCATACAATTCTATCCCTTCTTGAAACCACCCTAGCTGAGAAGTCTTACTGTGTTAAGAACCACAAGACTGCTAAAGAAAAAAGGTCTTTAATATTTAATGATAGGCAGGGTATAGCTTTTAAGCACATGCTGTCATCCTCTCTGACCTCAGGCTCTGTAACCAGAAGACCAAATGGCATATAGCTGTTAGTCTCTCTCCCTTTGTAAAATATTTTTGTAAAAGTGTCTTTATCCTAAGACTCTAGGACACTGTGCAGAAATCAGGTGGAGTGGAAGGAGCATGGACTAGGAGTAATAGGGCTAACCTCTCATCTAGCAATATCCTAGCTTTGCAATTTGGGTAAATTACTTAATATGCTTTTCTAATTTTGAAAGGCTATAATCAAGTGTCAAACCCCAAACTACTAACTGCTAATCCCAAATCCATCCCTATTTTCAATATACCATCCTGTCACTGTTTTATAACTATTTAGATTTCTTCACTTTCATTCAAAACACTTCATTTTATCCTCTGCTATAGGTCTTGTAATATACGGATAGTTATTTACATGTGAAAAGGATATTTATATTTTACTTTTCCTGATATTTCTACCATCTTGCATAGTCCTCAACATATTATGGATGTTTCAGTTTTTGCTCATTGAATTGGTGATCTTTATACTTTGAATTATTTTTGAAAATTTTTAGTTAATGTTTGTGTTGGGGCTGAGAGTATAACTCAGTGGTACGGTGCTTATACCCAGTGTACAAGACATTGGAAACAATCCCCAGCACCACAAAAAATTACTCCTAGCAAGAACATAGAACATTATGTCTCCCCTTACATACTTCCCATGTTTAATTCTCTAATATTAATCCTCAGCCACTTTAGCAATGCACTGCTTGAGTAACCTTACTTCTCCAGGTCACAGTATGCAAGTTTGGGGAGGTCATGTGCTTTAGAGTAGCAATGATAATGATAAAAATCACTGGATCAGAGAACCTCTCAGAAGAGTTGCTTGACCCTCTGGTAATTCTTTCCCTGGTCTACTTCTTTCTGGCTGATTCAGTATAGACTTATGCCTGATAGAATTCACCTACTGCTTCTGACTATGCCACATTCTTCTGGATTCATGGAGCCTTAAATTATCAGGTACTATAGTAAGGTTTGCTATCATCTTCAGTGTCATTATGAACTAAGTATCACTGAGCCCTTTGCTGCTATGTGTTCCCTACTCCAACACACACACACACACACACACACACACACACACACTGTGCTCACAACTGGGAAGAGTATCATTATTACAGTGCATTTAAATAAGAGCTTATTTTCCCAATTTTACACATACCTTATCTTCTATAGACACAAAGATCAGTTTTATCAGGGCAGTTTGGGAGGCTTAGGCTGCCATATGACACTTCAATCAAAGCTGGTACCCTTTTCTAGAAGCCAGGCCTACAATATGGGCACATGAGTTATTCTTTATCTCAAAGTATTCAACTGCCTTCCTCAAACTGTTCAGTTATCCAGAGGGTAAAAGCAACCTTTGCTGACATTCTTGTTTGTGTCTTAAATCTAAGGTCCAAGGATGAGACCATCAGTCCAAAGTCTCTTGCTATTTCCTTCTCTGTAACTCATCCAGATATTATTCAATGGACACCTGTTGCTCTTCCTTGGCATGAACAAATTCTAGGCTTGGGCATGTGTATATGCTCCCCAATGCCACATTCTTCAAAACTTCTACAAGACTTTTCATCTTCCCTAAATCACCTTACCAAAGTACTGCACAGCATAACTTTTCAAAACTCAAGTTCAGGTTCACACAATTACAGTTTTTCAGAGAATACTTTTAAAGGTTTAAGCTATTTAGATGCAACATGAAATGTCAAAAAAAATCTGTGCTTGTAAAAATTACTCATAATGTTCATTTCCATCTTAAAAACTAGCACCTTTGTGCTGGATTGTTAAAGACATATAGGCTATTTCTGCCACTTTCTCTAAAGCACATTCTTTCCTTTCCACTCTCAAACCATGGGTCACTGGTATCCAGCCCTTCATTTTTGAGTTAGAGATTTTAATATGACCTTTATCATGGATGGCCCCCTCCAAAATTCATGTTCTAATTTGATTATCATTGTGATGGTGTTAGGAAGTGGTCCTTTAAGAGTTGATTAGGTCTAAATGCCCTTCTCTTGGGACTGGTTTAATTCTCATGGGACTAAATTCATTTCTGTGAGAGCAGGTTGTTATAAATCAAGGTTACCCCTCATACTTTGCCTCTTCTACATGTACCCACTTTCCCTTCTGCTTTTCTGCTATTTTGTACAAGGCCCTAGTCAGGTGTAGCCACTCAGTCTTGGATTTCCAGCCTCTAGAAGTGTAAAACAAAATAAAACATTTATAAATCACCCAGTCTCAGGTATTCTGTTAAAGTAATACAAAATGAACTAAGATAATCTTTTTTCTAGAGTCAGAGACAAATCAAAGAAATCTGAATGGGAACTACAGTTTCTTGACAATAGTAGAAGAAACCCTTGGCAACAAGACATGAAAAACTTTAGTCACTTAAGTAGAAGTCCCATTACTGGTTTCACCATTACAAGCACAACGCTTGGAGTATTCTTTATTTTGGATTCCTCTCCTTCTGTTTCTATGGAAAAAATGCATAGGGCCTGACCTTGACCAATAGCACTGTACACCAAATGTAGTATTCTCTACTTATGCCTCAGCAGGCAAGAAGACAGCTGATAAAACAAATGGCACTTCAATTCATGATGAATTACCTCCCCCGGGGAGGAGGATAAAAAATGAATACAGGGATCAGAACTCTACCTATTTCCAAGTATTTGTTGCTACAACAGACATCTATTTTACCCCAAGGCTTTTGGAGAGCAAACCCACCCCTTATACTCCTTCCCAAAATGCTGACTGCAAAGTTTTTCAATGTTGTATGCTTGCTAGAAATTCTGGTATTTATTCTTTATTTTGAGCTCAAGTGCATAAATTCTATATGGTTATATGGAGTTGAGTCTCATTATTCAAGGTAATGATGTTCTATAAAGTTACTGTTACCTCTGAATTAATGAATACTGAACCACTGCTTCAGAGGTAATTATGGGTTACTTTCTTTCAAGTCTCTAGTCACAATATGCATATCATTGGTTTATGTGCATTTAGTTTAATGATATCTTATTAATATGTATTGTTCTCCTTAACATTAAGCTTACCATCAGCAAGAATATAATTCCTGACTGACTGAAGTTATCTAGCACAAATTTTCTCTGTAAGGCACATCACAGCTTTGTACTTAGGAACACCGTACAACAGTTCAATGCTACATTTGGGGACCACTTAAATAGCAAAATCACTAACAAAAAGCACAAAACCACAAAGATCATGGCATTAAAAAAAACAGGAAAAGGTGACTTGTTTACAAAGATAGCTGAGACTAAGGCAAAGAGTTACTTTCTTTGACTTCAACTGGAAACATGAACTTTAAGTGGCTCAAATTGTTCATCATTCCATGCATATCCATGACCCAGAAAGTATTGTGAGTATTGATTTAGGGGTTACAAATAAATTTTGGTGAATAAGTATATTCAGAACTATGGAATCTGATAATAATTAGAACCAACTCTCTATAAATTATATGAACATAAATGAATAATTCTCAAGAAACCATACCCACGGATATGACTTCATTTGCAGTGCTATTTGAAATAGACTGTGAGAAAACAAAGTCAAGCTAGCTTATGATAACACATTTGTAGTTCATTGATAGAAATAATCAAGGAACAAAATCTATATCTACAGTGGTTAATATTAAACCTTAGTACTTAAATTAAAATCACACACACTTAAACTTAGAATATTAATTAACTTTCTCCACTTTGCAAAATATGGATAAATTGTGGAAACCATCAAAATAATGAGTGGTTTCTAATATATCATAATAATGATAATACTTATAATTTAGTTTTACTTATTACATGGCAAGAAGTATTATGCTAATCAATTTAATCATTCAGTTTGTACAGTGGGCTTATGGAATACCTATTACTATCATGAGAGGTAATATTTTTAGATGAGAGGAATCTGCTGCTTAGAGATTATGAAAATTTTATGAGGTCATACAATTGGTAAACAGAATACCCAAGATCAAAAATTAGGTTCTTCTGATTTCAAAAACCTACATTTTCAACCAATGGTTCTCAAAGTCAGCATCATTTAGGACTATGTTAGAAATATCAATTACTCGATCCAACGCAAGACCTACTAAATCAGATATTCTGGGGGTGGGGCCTAGATATCTATGTTTTTAAAAGCCCTCAAGGAAATTCCAAAATATGCTAAAGTTTAAGAACTATTGTTTTAATGACTGTCCAATTGTATTGAGTTATATGTACTTAAATATAATGCTTACCTAAAATTAAGTTTTATTATAAGTTTGAAATATGAAGAATAGGGGGCTGGGGATGTGGCTCAAGCGGTAGCTCTCTCGCCAGGCATACGTGCAGCCTGGCTTTGACCCTCAGCACCACATACAAACATAGATGTTGTTCTGCCGAAAACTAAAAAATAAATATTAAAATTCTCTCTCTCTCTCTCTCTCTCTCTCTCTCTCTCTCTCTCTCTCTTTAAAAAATATGAAGAATAGGCATATGAATTAAAAAAATTTTAGATGTTGATGGACATCTATTTTATTCATTTATTTATATGCATGCAATGCTGAGAATTGAACCCAGTGCCTCACATATACTCTACCACTGAGCCACACCCCCAACCCCAGGTACATGCATTTTTAACAGAACTATTGGGATATAATTGTTATGTATTAAAGTGAACATATTTAAAGCATACAATTTGAAAATTTTGACATATATACACACATCCATGAAAGCCCTACCACAATCAAGATAGTAAAAATATATATTACCCCAGATATGTTTACACCTCTTGGTAATTACTCCCTTCTGCCAAAAACCTAATTCTCTCTCCTCCAAGAAATCATTGATTCTTCTATCATTAAAGATTACTTTGCATTTTCTAAAAACTACATAAATGAACTCATACAATAGGCATTATTTTTCTCTAACTTCTTTCTCTCAATGTAATTACTTTGAGGCACACCCATCACACCCATCTTGTTTGCATCAATATTTAAATGAAAATTCCATAATTTATCTATTCACATGATGGACATTTTTTTTTGGGGGGGGAGATACCAGGGATTTAATTTAGGGGCACTCTGCCACTTAGCCATATCCCCAGCCCTATTTTTTGTTTTATTAGAGACAGGGTCTCACTGAGTTGCTTAGCCCCTCGCTAAATTGCTGAGGCTGGCTTTGAAATTTCAATCCTCCTGCCTTTGCCTCCCGAGCCACTGGGATTACAGGAGTGTGCCATGATGCCCAGCCCACATAATGGACATTTTAATTATCTCCAGTTTTTGACCATTCTAAATAAAATTGCTGTGAACATTTGTTCAGTCAGTGTATGAAGGAATATTTTATTTTCTCTTGGATGGATCATGTGGTTGGTGCATGTTTAACTTTTCAAGAAATTTCCAAACAAGTTTCCAAAACAGTAGTAGGATTTTACATTCCTACCAATAACTATGAGTTCAAGTTGCTCTATAGTCTTACCAACATTCAACATGTTCAGGGTTTTTTTTTCTCATTGTTATTGTTTATGTTTTTGTTTTTAATTTTAGTCATTATACTGTGTACTAGTAGACCATTTTGTTATTAATGTGCATTTCCCTCATGACTAATGATAACAACCAACTTTTAATTTGCTTATTTGCCATATATTTATTTTCTTCACTAAAGTACAGATTTAAAATTTGGCTTATTTTAATTTAATTTTAAAATTTTATTTATTTATTTGGTGCTAGGGATTGAATCCAAGGATGCTTAACTACTGAGCCACATTTCCAGCCCTTTTTATTTTTTATTTTGAGACAGAGTCTGGCTAAGTTGCTTAGGCCCTCACTAACTTGCTGAGACTGGCTTTGAACTTACCATCTCCTGCCTCAGTCTCCTTAGCTGCTGGGATGACAGGCATGCACCACCATGCCCAGCTCCTTTATTGTTATTTTTAAAGTGTGGTAAAACACACAGAACATACAATTTACTGCATTAACCATTTTTAAGTATATAGATCATTGACATTAATTTTATTCATAGTATAGTACAGTCATCACCACTATCCTCCAGGACTCTTCAACTTTCAAAACAGAATCTCTGTATGTATTAAATAATAACTCCTCATAATTCTACTGTCTATAATTTGACTACTCTAGATATCATAGCATATATATCTTTTTATGATTGACTTATTTCACTCAGCTTAATGCCCTCAGTCAAGGTTTGCAGCAGTTTGACTAACATGCCTAATGTGGTTTTCTTTCTTTTTAAAAATGTTTTTATTAGTGCATTGTAATTATCCATAATATTGGGGTTTATTGACCTAATTATATAATTATATATGCATGGAATATTGAGTCTTTCAATATGCTGACAAGTTATATCTCTTTATTAATTCAGGTTTTCTTTAATTTCTCTAAGCAATGTTGTAGCTTTCATGCCTTGCACATCTTTTGGCAGATTTACTTCCAAGTATTTAATGTTATGCTATTACAAATATTATTTTAAAAAATATAAATTCCAATTATTGGGCTGGGGCTGTGGCTAAGCAGTGGAGCACTTGCCTAGCACACGTGAAGCACTGGGTTCAATCCTCAACACCACATGAAAATAAAATAAAGGTTATTGTGTCTACCTTCAAATAAAAAACATTATATATATATATATATATATATATAAATTCTAATTATTCATTGTTAGTATATAGAAATACAATTGATTCATCTATTCATATTGTATTTTTCAAACTTACTGAATTCACTAATTCTAGTAATTTTTTGTAGATTCCATTGGATTTTCCACATAGATGATCATATTTTCTATTAAAAAAATATAGTTTTATTTCCTTTAGATGCCTTTTCTTTCTTTTCCTCGGTTATTGCACAGCCTAGACTATACACACAATTTTAAAGAGAATTGATGATATCCATATCTTTTTTTCTAATGGTTAGGTGAAATAATTCGGTATTCTATTTTGTTAGGTGTAGATTTTTCATGATGCTCTTTATCTGGTTGAAAGTCCTTTCTATTACTAATTTGCTGAAAGTTTCAATTGGAATACACATTATATTTTGTCAAATCCTATGTCAGTGCATATGCCTTTTACATAATAGGGTGATTTCCATTGGTTTATTTTCAAATGTCAAGAATCTTTTATATTCTTAAGATATGCCTCACTTATTCATAATGTACTACCATTTTTGTATATTGTTGAATTTTGTTTGTGAAAATTTTATTTCAATTTGTACATCTGTGTCTTAATGGAGTATTATATTTTGTTGATTGATTTGCTTTTAGTTTTCCTGAAATATCTTTGTCTGGTTTTAGAATTATGTTAATGCTAGGATCATACAATGAGTTGAAAAGTATGCCCTCCTCCTAAATACTCTGAAAACATTTGTGTCTGACTGGATTTATTCCTTCATTAAATATTTGAACTCACCAGTGAACCATCTCAGGTTTAAGTTTTCTTTGTGGTAAGGTTTTTAAACCACATATTGAATTTCTTTATTAGATATAAGGCTATTCAGGTAGTTCTTTTTTCTTCTTGAATGAGCTTTAGTATTCTGTATCTTTCAAGGAATCTGCTCATTTCATCTAAGTTGTTAAAATTATCAGTATAAACTTGTTCACAAGGTTCCATTATCATCCTTTTAAAATTGTAGATTCTGTGATGAGAGAGTTAAACCTTATTTCTGATAATGGAAATGTGTGTCTTCAATAGTTTTTTTTTTTTTTTTCCTGTCAGGTATGGTGGCTCATATTTGTAATCCCTGCTACCTGTAAGGCTGAGGCAGGAGGACCACAAGTTCCAGATGAGCCTCAGTAATTTAGTGAGACCCTATCTCAAAAAAAAAAAAAAAAAAAGGTCTGGGAATGCCAGGTGTGGTGGTGCATGCCTGAAATGTCTGTAATCGGTGGTTCATGCCTGTAATCCTAGCAGTTCAGGAGGCTGAGACAGAAGTATCACAAGTTCAAAGTCAGCCTTAGCAATTTAATAAGGCCCTAGCAATTTATTGAGACACTGTCTCAAAAAAAAAAAAAAAAAAAAGGAACTGGGTATGTGGCTCAGTGATAGTGGCTCTGGGGTCAATCTCCAAAAGCAACCCCACCCCACCTCCCAATAAAGAAAGAAATTAAAAAGTTTGGGGATGAAGCTCAGGATAAACAACCCCTGGGTTTTATCCCTATGTATTGAAAATAAATTTAAAAATTTAAAAAAATCTCCTGAACCTGCTGGCTAGATTTAATCAATTTTTCAATCTCAAAAAAATACTTTTTGGTATCATTTGTTTTATATGTTTTTCCTGTTTATTAGCACAGTGATTTCTTCTCTGATATTTATATTTCCTTTTTTTTTTTTTTTTTTAGTTTTTTGCTCTTTTTTTTTCTAACATTTTAAGATGGAAGCTGAAGTCACTGATTTGGAATTTTTTTCATTTTTCTTTTCTTTGTCTTTCTTTCTTTGTTTTTTTTTCCCCTCCAAGGATTAGGCATTGAATCAAGGGCATTTTACCACTGAGCCATATCCTGAGATCTTTTTTATTTTATTTTTTTATTTTTGAGACAGGGTCTTGCTATGTTGCTGAGACTGTCCTTGAACTTACCATCTTCCTAACTCAGCTTCCTTAGATTATGGGATTACAGGTGTGCATGTGCACCATCATGCCAGCAACATTTTTCATTTTTCAAATATGAGCATTTACTACTGTAAATTCCTTCCCTATGATGATATAGTATCACCCAACAAATATACATATGTTTTGTTTTCATTTTCAACCAATTCAATACACTTTTAAATTTCTCTTTTGATGTCTTCTTTAGACAAGAGGTTATTAGAAGTCTATTATTTAGTTTCCAAATATTTAGAATTATTCCAGAGATTTCTCTAGTATTCATTTCTCATTTAATATGGTCAGAGACTAGACTTTATATGAGTTTAAACTTTGTAAATTTATTAAGACTTATTTTACAACCTGGGATATAGTTTATCTTGATAAATGTTCTATGTGTAGTTGAAAGGAATATTACTGGGAAATGATTTAATCTTTGAGGTCTTATTTTTGTGATTTATAACTCAACTCCAAAACAGTGATCAATCTAAGGCTAATTAATCCTCATTACTGAGTCAAGGCATTCATACTTAACTTAAAAAATATTCCATGAATTAGAAACATTCCAGTCTGACTCATGGTCATGTGCACTATTCTTGGCTTCGTATGACTGCCAGGCACTGTTTAATTCTTTTAGAAAGTTTGTCCTCAGACTTTGGTAGATTCCTTACATACATGTGCTCATTAGTACTGTGCTGAATAACTGAGGTTGACTATGAAATGCACTAGAATCTTCACTCTGCCCATTTCTCTCCCATTTGATATTGCATCTCGTGAAATTTAGTTCATCTCTGAAGCTCAGTCTGACAGGTTCTACCTATTTCCCCTCTCTTTGGAAACTCTGTGAAGTGACTAAACCAGAGGATCATGAGGGTCATTCTGTTTGTTTCCTATCTCTCAAGGATAACTATCTTTCACTGCCTGTTGTCCTGTGTCTTCAAAAGCATAGTTTTATTTATTTTGTCTTTTTAGGGGGATGTTTCAAATCATAGAGTAAATGATTGTAACTCCTTCTTTTTAAAAAATATATTTTTTAGTTGTAGGTGGACACAATACTTTTTTTTTTATTTATATGTGGTGCTGAGGATTGAACCCAGGGCCTCCCACATACTAGTGAGTGCTCTACCACTGAGCCACAACCCAGCCCCCTGTAACTTCATCTTATGCAAATTAAATTTCCACCTTCTCCTACAATGAGAAGAAAATTTAAACCCAGTTATCTGATTTAACATGTTGCAAATCTTTTCTCCTATAATACAGAGAAAGTTAAAAAAATTAATTTCCAATCCCATTACTGCTAAATAAATAAATAAATAAAAAAGGCTTTCTAAGATTCAGTCATTTTCTATAGATTCAGATTAACAGAATAAATTGACTTATTCAGATAGATCATTTTGCCTGGGTTGAGTGAAATCACATGTCTATATTTAGCTACGATTTAATATCCGTTTGAAAGTAAGGGTCAATCTTACTGAATAGTGAGACTGGCATCTGTCTACTGTTCAGCTCTATGAAAGGTAAGAGTTCCCCGTCATGGTATAATTTGCATTATACCCACACAAAGAAAGGAAAAGAGAGCTCCTCTCATAGCCCAATTGTCCTAGAAACATCCTAATCACAGTTCTATGACCTTTTCTCACTTCACAGAAACCTGAGAACTACAGGAAATGTTTTGCTTAAAACCTACATCTATCTCAGATCTTGTTATGGGCTGGATGTTTGAATTCCCCCCAAAATCCATATGTTGAAGACTTAATCTCAAATGAGATGATCTTTAGAGGTAGGGTTGTTGTGAGGTAATTAGGTTAGGACTAAGTCAAGAGGGTGAGATCCTCATGATAAAATTAGTGTCCTAATAAGAGGAGAGTGGGAGGGGGGAGAAAGAGAGACAGACAGACAGATACAGAGACAAAGAGAAATCTATCTTCACTAGCATGCACCAAAGGAGAACATAAGAAAAAGGTGACTGTTTTCTACTTGGAAGTACACCTACTGAATATGCTAGTCCCTCCATCTCAGACTTCCCAGCCTCCAAAACTGTGAGAAATAAATGTTCATTGTTTAAATCATCTAATCTATAGTAGTTTGTTACAGAAGGCCAAGCATACTAAGGCAGATACATATTATAAACGCAAGAAATTTTAATTTCAGAACAAGAAATTCTAATTTAAAGGCTGTCCAGAATTCTGATGGGCTAATTATATACTCAACCCACAGCTCAGGTTTTGGTCAGATGTATAGTGGCATTGAACTAACTTACACAGATTCTATAAAGAGTAATCTATGAAACACTTGTATTAAGCAGGAACATTTTTAAATTGAGTTACTAATATTTTTAAAAGGTTTTAGAAAAAACTTTAGCTCAAAACCTATAAATTCTTATAAAATTATTACTAATGTGGCATTTCTTTTTATTTCTCCACAATAACCAGAATGTTTTATTTATAAAGAGGCCTCTGTTGCCATGTTGTTTAGATACCAAGTAGCTTATTTAGCATTAAAGTTGAAAAAAGAATGCCGCAAATTTCTTCATTCTCTCTTGGGAATTCTGACCAATCAATTGAGGTGAAAGTCCTTATCAGAAGAAAACACTATTTTCATTCCACCCTGCCAGAATGAAGGAAAACTATCTAGAAAGAAATCTTCTACCTAGTTGGTTATGAGGGAATTGAAAGACCTATTGCTACAAATGATAGCTCCTGGATTTTGAAACATCTGTCCCCTTCACAGTCATTTTTGTTTCACATTTGAGGTCTGAAATGTCCACAGGACAATGCAAGTGAAGATTTAAGGCAATTGTCAAAATGGTTTGGAAGGATATGCATGCAATCAATACGTGTCACAGAAATGCAGGCAAGAATTTCAGGTGAAAATAGTAAGCTATGTATTTGCTTTTGCCTGAATTAAATAATTTCTTCATCTTTTTTCTCTTTGATTTGCCAATAATGGCCTGACAACAAAATATTCATTTCAACAACAACTCCTGTGTCAGACAAGAATATAATTAGCATGAAAAGAATGATCTCCAATAAAAAATAAAATAATTCATTTGGTAAGAAGTCTTTTCTTTTTTTAAAGAGCACTGGTCAACTATATTTATGACATCCAGAAATTGTTTTGCTGGCTAATTCAGAATTTAAATTCTAAAATTACTTAAATATAACCTGGATGTGGTGAGCCGTTCCTATAGACCGTGGCCGCCATTAGAAGATGGCGCCGGCTTCCACTGTGGCCTGTGATAAACAACTCCTTTTATGGAGAATTGGCGCGCAATCCCTTACCACCCTATGAGAAAGATCCACGTGGCAGCTTGGGATTGGTATGCGGGAGGCTTTATTAGGCTGTGCTTGGGCGCTCGGCGGGGGGTCGCTAGAAGATGATACTTGAATCAAGGCCTGAATAAACTGCTGAAAGAAGAATCCTGTGTCGTGTTTTTCCCTTGCCGGCGAGGGGTCGCGACAATTGGTGGCCCGGACGGGGAATTATAGTCCTCGAACTCAGGATCCAGAACTTTCAGCAGTCAGGGTGGTGCACCGGTAAGTTCCCAGGTAAAGTGGGAATCCGCAAGCTAATAGCGGGAAGCTCCCCTGTAAAAGGAAGAGAGCGGGAAATTCATAAAAAGGGACGCTCCCCTGTAAAAGGAAGAGAGCGGGGACTTTTGTACTTTCACTTTCTTTATAGTTCTAAAAACATTATGGGTGCTACCTCTTCAAGCCCAATTTTGTTGGCCTTAGATGGGTTGCTACGTTCAAAAGGACTTAAAGTAAAGCAGAGCACTTTGCAGATGTTTTTGAGAGAGGTTGATATAGCAGCTCCTTGGTTTGCCTTTTCAGGGAGTCTTACGATTCCTAGCTGGGACAAATTAGGGAAAGATCTAGATTTCGCTCGTGAGCAAGGCACCTTAGAGGGTGGCGTTATACCACTTTGGAAGTTAGTTAGAGGATGTATAACAGATGGTAAATGCCAAGAAGCTGTGAGTGAGGGTCAGGCCGTTCTTGAACAACTACATGAGGAAAAATCTGAAGGATCACATAGTGAAGTGGCAGAGAGTATTAAGAGTAAGAGTAGTGAGAAGGCAAAAGAGCCTGAAAATAAAAATAGGAGAAGGCTCTATCCAGACTTGACCGAATTCAAAACATCTGAGGACACAAGCGGCTCAGAGTGTTCTCAGGACCTTGATATATTGTTGCAACAACTACGCAAGATAAAAGTAAAAAAGAAGAAAAGGGAGACACAAGGCATGCAAGCCAAATGCAAGAAGGGGGAGGGATCTAATATCGGTCAACAAAACTCTGAGGAGGAGGAGGTAGAATATCTAGAAAAAGATATGGTGCCGGCTGTCCCACCCCCGTATGTGGGGGGGAGCCAAAGTTCCGGGAGATCTTTTCATGCGCAAGTTTGGAGAACAGTCAATACAGATATGGGACTTGCGTACCCGGTGTTTCAGGACAATAATAGAGGAAGATATCATGAGCCTTTAGACTTTAAGATAATTAAAACCTTAGCAGAATCTGTCCGCACTTATGGCATAGATGCCGCTTTCACCCTCACTCAGGTGGAGGGACTTACAAGATTTTGCATGACTCCTTCAGATTGGGCTAGTCTAGTCCGTGCTTGTGTTTCCCAGGGAAATATTAGGAGTCCAAAGTTGGCTGTTTAATGTTTCTGGTGGTACCCAAGACTTGGAGCGAGATAAGAGGCTTAAAATTTCTGCAAATAATTCACAATTATCTAATGCTACATTACCCTCTGCAGCAGTCTGTCTCCAATCTCCGTTCCTGTTTCTTTTGGTTAATATTACATTACAGGGGATGCTTAATTGTTCTAATGTTACTTGCTACTTGTCTGAGTGTTGGAATGGCTCCTGGACTACGGCAGTGATTATGAAAATTCCAACCTTTGTCCCGATCCCAGTTACTGCAGATCCAGAGTCTTTTCCTATTGTTGAACTGATTAGAGCCCGTAGAGATTTTGGAATAACGGCAGCTATAGTGACAGCTGTGGCGGTATCTGCTGCTGCAGCAGTTACAGCTGGAGTAGCCATGGCCAGCCAAGTACAAACTGCTGCCACTATTAATCAGGTTATTCAACAAACATCCACTGTACTTGAATCCCAAAGTAAAATTAATCAACACATTTTATCTGGGATTCTGGCTGCTAATCAAAGGATAGATCTGCTTCAAGCTCAAGTTGAGGAATTGTCTGACCTAGTACATTTGGGTTGTATTGATCAACGTGCGCATTTATGTATAACCTCTGTCAGATTTAATGATTCCAGGAATGCCTCCCGCATCATCGGGGAGTATCTATCCGGAACCTGGTCCTTGGAAGCAGAAAACTTGATCCAGTCTCAACTAACTCAGATTGCTGTTTTGAATAGTACCCGTGTCGAACCAGTGACTTTGGGTCAATTCACCAGTTGGCTGTCCTCTGCCTTTTCCTTTTTTAAGGAATGGGTGGGAGTGGGCATTTTGGGGGCAATGTGTTGCTTCGGTGTTGTACTCTGTTTGTGGCTTCTCTGTCGCCTTAAAACTCGCCATGTGCAAGAAAAAGCTATGATTGTACAGGCTCTTGCGGCCTTAGAGAATGGCATTTCTCCACAAATCTGGCTTGCACATCTTAAACAGTGATTTCTGGGCATGGCCATTGCACCCCAAGTTAGTTTCACATTGCACTGGGATTGGCGTGCCCTCTTTCCTATGCTTTCTCAGTGCTGAATAGCCCTTGCACTCTGCAGGTCTTGTTACCATTGCACGCAGATGGGTTTCAGGACTGGTCTTTCTTCTCGGCTACAGACTCTTTACCTTCCTCTGGGGCTTAGGGATTGTGTTGCCAACTTAAATTTTGTCATCATTACCAGGCTACCTGTATTATCCTACTTCTCACCGTTGTCACGATGCAGGATGCGAGGCAAGGCACTGCACTTGAGTGATCCCTCAACGGACCTCAAGGAAAGCATGTCCTATTGCATGCAGGTTTGACGTCCACACCCCGCCCTACGAAAAAAGGCGTCGGCTGATATGGGACCAGGTCTAAGGAAGGGCCCTCCTTAGGACTGAACCATACATTGCAGCCACTTCTGCAGAGTGGGATAGGACCTCTACTTTCGCCTGCATTGTTTTATAAAACAGAAGGGGGAACTGTGGTGAGCCGTTCCTATAGACCGTGGCCGCCATTAGAAGATGGCGCCGGCTTCCACTGTGGCCTGTGATAAACAACTCCTTTTATGGAGAATTGGCGCGCAATCTCTTACCACCCTATGAGAAAGATCCACGTGGCAGCTTGGGATTGGTATGCGGGAGGCTTTATTAGGCTGTGCTTGGGCGCCTGGCGAGGGGACGCGACACCTGGATTCACCTATTTTTATGCTGAAACAGTTGTTTCAATATAGTTATAAATAATTATCAATAATGATTATCAAGACCTCTATCTTATGTATACCACAATATGTGCAATAACTGGTATATGACAAATATTAAAGTTACCTATATATAACCTCAAAGTCATTGGACAGAGAAGTGTAAAATTTATATGTACATAAGTTGTTTTCAACTTATGAAGATGGAAATAACAGAATAAATGTGAAAAGCAGAAAAGAAAAAAATACCAGTCCTCAGAGCAGAAATTAATGAAATAGAAAAAACTAAACATTATTATCAAAATGGAAGGTGTTTTTGGAAAAGATTAATGAGATAGACACACTTGTGGCTAGAAGATCTGAGGGAAAACAAAATGGGTTACTATGAAAGAAATAAACACAAATGCCAATAGTAGAAGAACAAATTTCCTGAATACCAAAGAAAGTATTGAAAATCAGAAAAAACATAAAGAGGATAAAACAAGATAAATATAATAAAAGCAAAAATTATAAATTAACATGAAAAGTTGAAATACTTCAGTCACATCAATAAATGTCAGAAATTAAAACTTACCTGCTTAAAAGAAAGATTTTCAAATTTGCACATACAGCAAAATTAACCCTGTACATAAATATAAAAAAATGCAGAAACTCCAAAAGTCTAAAAATAAAGATATGAATGAAAAGTTGCTGTTGAAATAGAAGAATAAGAAAATAGGGAGGGGGATAGTAGAGGATAGGAAGGGCAGCAGAATACAACAGACACTAGTATGGCAGTATGTAAAAAAGTGGATGTGTAACCAATGTGAATCTGCAATATGTATACGGGGTAAAAATGGGAGTTCATAATCTGCTTGAATAAAATGTATGAAATATGATATGTCAAGAGCTTTGTAATGTTTTGAACAACTAATAATAAAAAAATTAAAAATAAAAAAAATAGAAAGTTTTAATCCTGCTACCAAATTAGAATTCAGGCTCAAAAACAAAAACTGAAACAGAACAAAATATTTTATAGTGTTAAAAATCTCAAGCCAAACTGAAGATACAATAGTTATCAGTATCTATGTACCATATAATAACAATCACCTACATAGAGCAGGACTATAAAAAGTTCGAGGAGAAATAAATAGAAATGCACAATTAATAGGAGCCTTTAACATAAAGTATATAAAACACCATACGCTGATAATACAGAATATTTCTTCTCAAGCACACACAGAATTTTCTCAAGAATTGCTTGTCTATCAGAGAATTGCCCAACAGATGAGTTGGTTTCATAATGTACAAATATTACAAATAACACTATATGATCACAGTGAAGTAAAACTGGAAACTAAAACATAAGCCAGCCACATACAAAACAAAACAAAAAGATCCTTCCACATGGAAATTTAAAACCATTCTAGTAAACAAACCTTGGTGAAAATGCAAAAACACACAAAAATTATAGAATCTCTGAAAAAGAATACCAAAATTCATGAGGTACACTTAGAGCAATGATTGGAGGAAATTTTTTAGTAACAAACAACCACATAGAAAATAAATAGAAGAATTAAAATAGATTACTGAAGTTGCCAATTCAAAAAGCTGCAGAAAGAAAAAGTAAACCAACAAGAAAGAAAAGGCCATATTACTAAGTATATATTCAAAGGAAATCAAATCAAAATATCAAAGAGATACCTGAACTCCCAAGTCTGTTGCAGCACTATTCACAAAGCATAGATATGGAATCAACCGAGGTGTCCATACACAGATGAATAAAGAATATGTAGTACCTGTATGAAATGGAATATTTATTATTCAGTGTCAAAAAGAATGAAGTCCTGTCAATCATGAATCATGGATGGAATTGGGGATCACTATGTTAAGTGAAATAAGCCAGGCACAGGAAGACAAACACCATATTTTCTCACTCATGTGGAAGCTAAAGTTGATTTTGTAGAAGTATAGAGTAGAGTGGTCACTAAAGACAGCAGGTAGGGGAGATAGAGGTTGGATAACAGGTATCAAAATACAGTTAGAGGAGTAAGTTTAGTGCTCGATAGCATAGTAGGATGACAACAATTTATAATAATTTATTATGTATTTTATAAAGAACTAGAAAAGAGCACGTTAAAGTTTACCAACGTAGAGAAATGAAAAATGTTTAAGGTGAAGGAAATGCTAATTAGCCTGATTTGATCATTATAGCTTGAAAACACTTATTAAATGATTGCACTGTAATAGGTACAATTATTATGTTAATTAAACATTTTAAAAGAATAAAATAAAATATAAGTGCAGTAGAGAACAGAAAGAAAACAGATTACATTATCAAGTCAAAAATCTGGCCAGGCACAATGGCACATGCTTGTAATCCTAGTGGCTTGGGAGGCTGAGGCAGGAGGATTGTGAGTTCAAAGCCAGCCTCAGCAACAGCGAGGTGGTAAACAACTCAGTGAGACCCTGTCTCTAATAAAATACAAAATAGGGCTGAGGATGTGGCTCAGTGGTCAAGTACTTCTGAGTTCCACCCCTGGTATCAAAAAAAAAAGAAAAGAAAAATCTGTATCTTTCAAAAAATCCAAAGATTAGACTTGAAAAAAAATCACTAATTTTTTTATTTTTTAATTTTTTTATTATTGGTTGTTCAAAACATTACAAAGCTCTTGACATATCATATTTCATACATTTGATTCAAGTGGGTTATGAACTCCCATTTTTACCCCGTATACAGATTGCAGAATCACATGGGTTGCACATCCATGTTTTTACATATTGCCATACTAGTGACTGTTGTATTCTGCTACCTTTCCTATCCTCTACTAATCCCCCTCCCATCTTCTCTCTCTACCCCATCTACTTAATTCATTTCTCTCCCTTGTTTTTTTTCCCTTTCCCCTCACATCCTCTTATATGTAATTTTGTATAACAATGAGGGTCTCCTTCCATTTCCATGCAATTTCCCTTCTCTCTCCCTTTCCCATCCCCCCTCTCTTCCCTGTTTAATGTTAATGTTTTTCTCATGCTCTTCCTCCCTGCTCTGTTCTTAGTTGCTCTCCTTATATCAAGGAAGACATTTGGCATTTGATTTTAGGGATTGGCTAGCTTCACTTAGCATAATCTGCTCTAATGCCATCCATTTCCTTGCAAATGCCATGATTTTGTCATTTTTTAGTGCTGAGTAATACTCCATTGTGGCTGGTGGGACTGCAAATTGGCGCGGCCAATTTGGAAAGCAGTATGGAGATTCCTGGGAAAGCTGGGAATAAAACCACCATTTGACCCAGCTATTGCCCTTCTCAGACTATTCCCTGAAGACCTTAAAAGAGCGTACTATAGGGATACTGCTATATCAGTGTTCATAGCAGCACAATTCACAATAGCAAGACTGTGGAACCAACCCAGATGCCCTTCAATAGATGAATGGATAAAAAAAATCACTAATTTAGTCAAAAAGGGGAAAATATACAAATAAGAAATAACAAGGGAGGAATAACTGTCATTACACAGAAATAACTGTAAGAATCTACTTGGTATGTTTTTACAAATTGATTTAGAAATCTAGATTAAATGGATGATTTCTTAGGAAAATACAGTTGACAAAAATTGACCTGGTAGAGATAGGAGGCTTAAAGAGACCAATTTCCATAATCAAAGTAGACAAAATCTAAAGAAATCACTCCCCATAAAAGCATCTATCTCAGATGGTTTCACAAAGCAATTTGACCCAACTATTAGAAAACAGATATTCCCAATGAGACCTGCATTTAAAATGAAGGGATATTTTCACTTTTTTTTCTAAACTGAGGATTAAACCCAGGGCCTCATGTATGTTAGGTAAGTACTCTCCCACTGAACCACATTCCCAGCCCTCCACATTTGTTTTATGAAGAAAGTTTAACAGTGTTCTCATAAAAATTATTGGACCAACATCACTTATCAATAGTAACACAAAAAATAAAACAGTGTTCAAGGCCATACTACATTAAAAATTTATATTTTATACCAGAGATACTTTTACATTGTTTATTCTGCATTCTGCAATGTGTCTAACTAAGTTGTATGTGTCAGATAAGAGAGCTAGAGTGCTCAGCTTGCTCTGGGTGATTTACCTATAGTTGTTCTTTTCTTGAAATTCAGATACTAGTATCTACTTGAAGGTCCAAACTTTCTTCTAAATCTCAGTATGGCTCATAATTTAAAATTAAATTATTTCATGACTGCCCAAGTCTCTAAAATTTAGCAACAGTGATATTTCTCAAAAGGCATCAATTTTAGTTGCTATCAGAAAATTGAGTCTATTGAATTCAAAGCAAATTTCTAAAGACATCTATGCCAAAGAAAGACTGGGAATAATTCAGTTGCTAGGTAGTTATGAATTTTGTCTTATTTATAAAATATTGTACTAAAATTGAATGTGTTAAAAAGAAAAATATACCTTTATTCAGTATAGTCCTTGGACTGTTTCTTTAAAGAAATTATCTAAGGCTTAGGATCTAAAAGAATCAATAAATTAAATCAACAGTACTCTAAATGAATGTTAACCTAATTAAATATCATCAATTGATGGTAACTTTGAAGCTTTATTGCCCTTCTTTTAGGGAGGTAAAATAAAAAATATATATTGATTTTCATATGTTGTATCTGTGATGTGTTAAAGCACAGCAAATGTGTCCAAATTCTACAGTTTGGAGGCCCACCTGATGCTGTTTGTTAAGCAATAATTTAGGATGTGGGTAAATGAGAGAGAAGATGATTTTTCCTAGTGACATTTAGTAAGATATAAGATTTGTACATCTAATTACGTATCCTAACTATCACTAAGTTTAACACAAACCAAAGTATGATTCATAGGACTACATTTTTCTATGTTTACATGAACCCATTACTATGTTTTCTAGTAACCTAATTTCTCCCCAAGGCTGTTTTTGATAATGTATACATCTTTATCTATATTGTACCTTTGGGAACAAAGGGAAATGAATGACCTCTTGTAAGTAGTCTAAAGCCATCATACCTAAAGAATGATTCTGGAAGTCACCACTCACATCAAGATAGTTCTAGATGTTAATTTTTTGCTGCAAGTTTCTATGGCAAACTTGGAAATAAGAAACTAGTTTTCATTATCCTTAGAGTGGTCAGAACCAAATTGAGTGTAAAATTAGGGAAAATGATAGAAAATGAAATCATACTATATTCATTTGTCTCTGTGAATAGTTTATTTATAACTATGAAGTGAAAACAATGAACATTTTTTGGGGAAACCCTGACAGATGTAGTGCTAGACATGAGGGTAGGCAGGCTTTATCCCTTGGTTTGACAATGCTCATTTATATTAACTGCATCCTAGAGTGGACCTTGGTGTTCTCCTTTGACCCCCTTGGATCTGTTTTGTCATTCAAGACAACCCTCCCACCTTGGGATCCTTCTACTTTCAACATTTGACATCTGAGATTTCATGGCATCTGAAATTTTTTTCTTGCAAAACATTTTGTTGTCTGGGGATTGACTTCCCAGAAGTGCCCTTGACTCGTGCCTGGTTTACAAACAAGTGTGAAAGCCCAGACAGTTTGTTCCTGTTAGGACAACCTCTGAGGAATAACACTTACCATAGTTCCCCTTTGCAATTAGCTGCTCTCACAGGACTTGCCTGAAATCTGAAATCGTGCTTACTCCTTCACAGTCCCTGTCAGGTTCTTAACTGGTTTCTTCCAGGTAGCACTGCCTTAATCAATCATTGGTACTTCCATCATCATCTCATAATCTGCTTGTGGGGTGCTCAACCTAAAATTCTGTTTCCCCCTGAAATTTAAGAACATAAAAATGTGCAAACCCACACTTATTTCCTAGAAAAATGCAAAATTTACTTAAAAACTTATTCAAAGAACAAGCAATTACAATTGCCTTAAATAGCTAATTGTGGGAGATGGAATTAGTCAGTGGGTCATGATGTCCATCAAGAAAGGATTAATCTCAATATGACATCATTCTTTCTGCATATAAATACATGTGGGCGTAGGACAATGGAAAATTATAGCAGATTTTTTCAAGGGCAGAAGAAGAACACGATGAAGGTGAATGTGTACAGAAAGAGTTTATTAATAAGACTAAGTGGAGTTTTTAAAAAATCCAACAAGAGAAAAATATGAGTAGGAAGAAGAGAATAATGAAATAATTTTCATTCCCTCTAGACTTCCCATTATCTTTTATTCATCCCATTTTAGGAGAGATATTTTTATAGTGTTTATATGGTACAAATTTGGAGAGTAAAATGGATAAATAAATTGTCACTTTATAAAAACTTTTACATACTAAAGAAGAGCCAAGAGATGTGTTTTAAATAATCTGCTAAGTGAGACTCTAGCTCTAACCTCTGGAGATAAAGGGGGAAATGCAGTAAGGTCTAAGTATACAAAAGAGAAACAAGCATGAAAACAAACATGGACTATCACTATTCAGAAACACCGAATATCACTTTGACATATCTTTTGATATACATCTTTTGACATATTGCCCTGCTTGAGTGAAAGAGCAAGAAATGTGTCTGCCTTGCTCACTACTGGAATATTGAAAGCTACCTAAACATACTTATTGAATGGATTATCATTAATTAATCATATTTTAAAAGCAACATTGATTTATTTATTTACAAAGGAGGTATTCCCTAGATTTGGCATACATCAGGCATTTAAGAATATACATTGAATAAATAAAGTCTAAATATTGGAATTGGGAAACATGACCTTTCAAGTATAATTTCACTTATATGAATAATGGGAACAAATGTTTTAAATCATGACTGTCCTGAAATTTTGGAACTCTATGGATTCAATGGGCATTCAACCTGAAAAAAAAGAGGAAATCTCATTTCCTACAAAATCTACAGAAAATAATTACCCTGTACTAAATCTTAGGCCTGAAGAGACCTAACCCTGACTTTTTATCTTTCCATTTACCCTGAATAGTTAATAGTGGCAGGAGAGGTTATTGTAATTTAAGTTAAATAAATACCAGTGAATTTTAAAGAATTTTAAAATGATGATAGAGTTAATGTCATTGATAGAATTTGGACTAAGTAGAATAGACTTACTAGAATATGACAAAGGAATAGAATAATATGAGAGAAACTTTTAAAATATAATATTTGATCTCAACTATACATAATATCTAATAGATGGAGTGGAGAAGGCATATTAGGAATTAAGTAGCATTAAACAGTATTAAGAGCAAAGTTATATTCTTAAAAAATGTTAAAGGGACCCATGTCCTAGATTGATCTATGAAATTTAAAATATATTTCTTTCATCTCCTTCAGAGTCTCCTTATTCTGCTACCTACTCCATAATTTTTTCTGATAGGTTCCACATTTCAGCACATTTTTGTTTTACAACTTTGATGCTTTTTACTGGATATGTGCATCCTACATTAACAGTATACATGGCCCAATCAGAGGAGAGTTTGGCAATCAATATACTAACTCACTGATAGAACAGTAATATTTTCTTCATTTGAATAATGTGGTATGTTTCTAGTTGATGGAAAGCAATCTCAATGAATGTCCAAGACATATGTCCATTTTTAAGATAAGGAATTGTAATCATAATAATATTAAGTAAATTCCTCACATGGACTTTTTCACACCAACCCTGGGAGGTACCTTCTATCACTATTGAATGGTTGAGAAAGCTGGCTCTCAAAAAGTATATGACAGTTTTGTACTTTCTCAAGGTTTATGATGTCTGCTCCAGCTGAAATATCTTGGCCATGTCAGATGGCATTTCTTAAAAGGCTATTGTAAAAAGCTTTATATAAAAAATCTTCTTTAATTTTTCTTTTCTTTAAATAGGCAACATCATCCCTTCTTGTTTAATGAAAATTGTTACTAGAACTAATTAATTCCTTCTTGAAGAGTTCAGTTAATATGCTTGACTTCTTTTAGAGAATTACAATTCTCAATTCTGGCTTTCTGCCAAAACAGAAAGGAAAAAGCATAATGAGCAGGGGAAGAAACAAATGATATATACAGGGCATTCCTGAAAGTGACATACATCATTAAATCAAACCACCTTGGGTGTTAGGAGGAAATTTTTCTCCACAAAATCTGAAGACATTGAACTTCTTCAGTCTTGAAAAGTGATATTTGCAAGAATCAAGAACACGAGTGACGGGGGTTAAACACATTTCAGCATTTACGTACAGTCAGTTCTCCACACCCACATCTTCAACCAACAGTGGATTAAAATATTTTTTTTAAATGTTGTCTGGACCGAACATGTACAAACTTTTTTTCTTGTCATTATTCTTAAACAATGCAGTATAATAAGTATTTACATAGCACTTACATTTTGTTACTTATTATAAGTAATCTAGAGGTCATTTAAAGCATATAGGAGGATGTGTGTAGATTATATGCAGATATTATGCGATTTTATATAAAGGGCATTTTTACTTTTTAAATTTATTCTTTTTAGTTATATATGATAGTAGAATTACGTATTTTGACATCATATATACATGAAGTATAACTTCCCATTTTGTGGTTATACATTGGTCATGGATTCATATATGAACATAGGGAAGCTATGACCAATTCATTCTACTGTCTTTCCCAATCCCATCCCCTCTCCCTTCCCCCAACTTCTCCATGTCCAATCCATGAACGTCCCCTCCTCCCTGCCACACCTTTGATATGCAGCTGCATATCAAAGAAAACATTCAGCCTTGTTTTGGGGGGATTGGCTTATTTCACTTAGCATAATAGTCTCCAGTTCCACCCATTTACTGGAAAATGCCATTATTTCATTCTTCTTTATGGCTCAGTAATATTCCATTGTGTATATGTACCACATTTTTAAATTTTTTAAAATTATTAGTTGTTCAAAACATTACATAGCTCTTGACATATCATATTTCATACATTTGATTCCAGTGGGTTATGAACTCACATTTTTACCCCATATGCAGATTGCAGAATAGTAATGAATAGTAAACTTGTACATCACTCTTGGCAAAACTTGAAAAACTTGAAAATCATTCACATATAAAATTAAGAAAAAAATTAAGGAAAAAGGTTATTCTAGCTTGCAAGGTCAGACTTTTCAACTGAACTTAAATACCTTCTGATAATTCTCAGATGGGTTATTTCATGTTAATGCAAAAGAAAGATGATGTATTTTTGCTTTTTTACTATTGCAAAAGTAAATTCTTTTACTAAATGTCATTTAGTTGTACTGATTTGTAATAAAATGGAATTTGCTGTAATGAGAGGAAGCTCTGGAGTTTCAGCAAGAATTATGACAGGTAAATTACAACAATTTTTTTAATTGAAGCTGAGTTTGAGAACGTGGTTATGGTAGAAGGCAAGGAATTCCTATGCTGTTTTAAAAAATATGTAATGCTTCAGGAATTGCATGTCATCCTTGCACAGAGGACACACTAATATTCTCTATATCATTTCTATTTTAGTATATGTGCTACAGAAGTGAGAACAATAAATACTGTTTTTAAGAGACAATCAAAAGAGAACCTTCCCTCTCTCCCAACAAAAACCAAAACAACAACAAAACTATAAGAGTGACTAAAAAGCATTAAATAGTATAACAAGTATATGTGCTAAGTCCTGACATGATAGTCTATAATTGAGTCCTTTTATATTTGACAATAGAAGAAATTGGACTTGAGCATTATTAGAGAGGAGGGATGTATATATGTGGGGGGTGATATGTCAGGAACATCAGAGATAATTTTGGAACTATCATATAAAGAAAATCTAACCACAAAGTTACATGGCCACTACAGATAAGACTGTTCCCACTACTGAACTTGATCATGCCAGGGGAATGAGATATACCTAGGTCTTAAGGTTAGATACATGGAACTTGAATGTCTCCTTCTCACATTGCTTAGATAATCAGTAAGATATAAGGGAAAATAGCCACCAAAACCACAAAGCCATTGGAAAACAGTTCTTTACTAGGATATTTAGCTTCTTTCTGTCTTCCTGTGTATCTGGTGATTCATATTTCAAAATACAGTTAATAATGTAAAGTCAATTCAGTGGAGCAGACACCAATCAAGGGCCACAAGGACAATTTAGTCTTGATAAAACAGGATACAATGGTTATGATTTCTTTTTTTAATTTTTTTTAGTTGTAGATGGACACAGTACCTTTATTATTTATTTATTTTTAATGTAGTGCTGAGGATTGAACCCAGTGCCCACACATGCAAGGCAAGTGCTCTACCACTGAGCTACAGCCCAAGCCCTGTTATGATTTCTTTAGGCTTAATGTGACTCTTAGATTATTTAAAAGTCACACATATATTAGTTAGAATCCAAGAATATGAAAGTCCAGCATATATCTTTTACCTAATAAGCCAGTGATTTTTTTTGTATAATGTTATTTTTCTCTTTTAACTGAATGGCTTCTACGAGAACATTAAAGATGATGATTTGAGGGTGTTCATCAAAAGGAAAACTAAGTTATTTTTACTTTTTTTATTGCTCAGTCTCATACTCAGGGCCAGGCTATACCCTTAGCCCCAAAATTTATTTTTAGGAAAGAAAAATTACTTTTTACAACTCTCTTTGCCACATACTTTGTATTTGCAACCAAGGGAATATGCAAGATATTTGTTGCATTATAATGCTACCCCTCCCCCCAAAATGCTAATCTCTTACCTTCTAAGTGATAAATTGCCCAATTTTAAAGTTCTATTACCTTCTTCACCACATGCTCCCTTTCTTTCTGCTGATACCCTTTTCCAATGAAATAATGAAAAACCTCATTAGATAGGTACAGAGCCAAACTGTTTCTTTAAGAGCTTTTACAAAAGTAGCCTTTGTTAATTGTCATAAGACATTAAATTTTACGTACCCAGGAATACCTCTCTTCTTCAACTTCTTGTTTTTGGTTTTGGGGCTTCTGCTTTCTTCATATGTACAGTTTCTAACATTAGTTTTTGCAACTTTTCATTCTGCATTCCACCATAGTTTGGGTTTGGATGATAGCAGAGAGTGGCTAGAGGTGTGACACATCACTGCTATATGGAAAGATTTCTATTTATGTGGACACCTCCTTTGAATTGAGCTCATTTTTATGCAGCCTGAAGGACAAGAACTTAACAAGATGGTGACACTAGACTACAGTGGAAATTCTAACATACTTAACAGGCCAATTGCTGCCTTACTCTCCTCACCTTCTCAAACATCTGGCTGATGTCCACCCCTTACCAACAGTAACATGGGGCAAGTACTCTGGTTGTTCTAAGTATTCTTTTTTCTCATTTGTAAAATGTGCCCAGTATCACCACATCAGGTTTATTTGTAAAATTTGGTTTTGAAGCAATTGATACTTACAGAAATGTATAAATAATTCTATATCTCTTTTACACATGATTCTAATTGTTAACATTTTATTTCATTTATCTCCTCCTGACACACACTTTTATCTGTTCTTCTGTCTCTCCTGTCACCCATTATTAGTCTTTTCTGAACACTTGACAGCCACCTCTGTTGTAATGTTCTATCACCTCAAAATACCTCAATATATATTCCACTAAAACAGTGACATTCTCCTACATAACCAATATAAATCTCTCCAAGCCAAGAAATCAACATTAACATCCAATCCACAGACTAATTCGAATTAAAGACCTGGAGCAAATCTCTACCGGCTTGATCCCCTGACAATCTCACTGTTCCCCGTCCCAAATTCCCTGCAGCTAGGGTTCATTTATTCAATTACTGGCAGGCTAAGGCTTCCTTCAGACAGCAGAGCCAATTGCATTCCTAAACAGATTATCAGCAGTCTGAATTCAATAACTCATGATTCTGTCTTGAGTCCAATTGTCCGCCCACTGCATTTAAGTCCTACTTTGCTGCTCTACTTTTAGGACCCAGATCTTTATTTTCCCATGCTTGAAGCACTACCCTTAGGGCAGGAGCCAGAGAGAACTTCCCAGGTAGTGAAAACCTTTCAAATGAAATTATATTGAACCACTACAAATATGTAAATAGAGATACCTCCGCTGAAAGCCTGATTCTTCCTTTTCCTAGCCATTGGTTATTTAACCTATTTGGTTAACCTCTCAGTTTTCTCATCTTTAAAATGAAACATCAGCTTAGGCATAACTTTGAAGACTTATGGTATGAACATATGAAAAGTACATTTTTGTTAATGCCCTGATAATTGATACATTTCAGGGAAACTGATTCTCATTATGCAATGGCACAAAGTCTGATGCATGAATAGAAATGGAAATGATCGCATATGGTGCAATAGCCAAGGAGATTCCATCCTGTTGGCCAGCACCATTATATTCCTTATAGAAAACATGTGGGAAACCAAATTATAATAGCTAATGGGCCTGGGAACAATATTATTATGGTCACTTTGATCTGCTTACCTTAATACCTGATAGCATTTATCTTCTCTATAAGATTAGAATTTCCAAGTTTCCAGGTACTTATTGGGCTTGCTCAAAGAAACACTTTCTCATGATTAGACAAATTTTTATCTTTGAATTTTTGTTCTCAAGAATTTATGAAACCTTTTTTTCCTTCATAAGTTATCACACTGAGTTCTTTAAAATAAATTATATTGAGGTGATACTACCACAGGAACCTTGATGATCTTTGGGAATTACTAAATCCCTTTTCAGTATTGTAGGGCAATCTTGACATTTTGAAGGACCATCGTAAACCTTTATTTACTGTCATAGTCAAAGTCATGCAGTATTATGCAAGATGATCTATTTCTTTTTTTTACATTTTATTAGTTGTAGATGGACACAATATCTGTATTTATTTTTATGTGGTGCTGAGGATCGAACTCAGTGCCTCACACTTGCATAGCGGGTGCCCTACCTCTGAGCCACAGCCTCAGCCCCAAGATGATCTATTTCTTAGGGATGGAAAAAAAAAAAAAACATATATACCCAATTGTAGTAGGACAGAGCCTGGGGCAGCATGCATGATCTCTATGTCCTGATATTCTTGACTTCATGTCATTTCATCCAATGAGTGTGAACAGAACATGTGCTTTGTTTCTAAGCAATAGAATATAGCAAAGGTGAAGAGACATTAGTCATATATCACTTAATGGTGGGGACACAGTATAAGAACTATGTCATTAGGTAATTTTGTCATCGTGCAAACATCATAGAGTATATTTACATAAACTTAGATGGTACAACCTACTATGGACCTAGACTATCTAGTATATACCATCATATATGTGGTCTAGCATTGAATAAAATGTCATTATGTAACACATGATTATGTGTATATGATAATTACATAATCATTACGTAACACATGATTATGTGTATATGATAATTTTACATAAGATTGTAACATGCTGAAAGACTCTTTCCTGTACTGGCTTTGAAGAAGATAGCCAACATGGTGTGAACCAGGCAAAGGAGTGGGCCATCTAGGAAGTAACTGAGGGTGATCTTTGGCCAAAAGCCAGCAAGAAACTGAGGCCTGTTTCCAACAGCCTGAATGTAACTTAATGCTGCCAACAACCATTGGAGCTTAGAAGTAGATCCTTCCCTAATTGAGGCTCAGATGAGCCAGCAGCCCTAGATAGCACCTTGATTGCTACCATGTGACTTCGGAGAAGAAGTTGTATCCGAGTTACACATGTGCTCGTCAACTCTAGAAACTCTGAGAAAATCAACATGTGCTATTCTTTTTTTTTTTTTAAAGAGAGAGTGAGAGAGATAGAGAGAGAGAGAGAGAGAAATTTAATATTTATTTTTTAGTTATCGGCAGACACAACATCTTTGTTTTGTATGTGGTGCTGAGGATCGAACCCGGGCCGCACGCATGCCAGGCAAGCGCGCTACCACTTGAGCCACATCCCCAGCCCAACATGTGCTATTCTTAACAAGTGAATTCATGGTAATTTGTTCCACAGTCATAAAACATTAACATTCATTAAATTTCTCTCTTTTAAGCTAGTATAAATTTCCCCAAGTTTTGACAATTTTCTATGCAGGATCAACTATCCCATTTTTTAGTCTGTGGAGTGGTTCCAGGGAGTTCTAGAGAGTGAATGAGTACATTTAAGATTTTAGATGATTCAACAACATGCCTCTCCCGCATCACTATCTGAGACATGCCACTAATTTGCAGACAATATCCAATGTTGTCATCTTTGCTTCCTCCTTCTATTGGACAACTTCTGATCTATCCAGGAATTTATACTTTTTCTCTAAACATAAGACAATACAAAAAAGAATTATATTTACAGCTGATTAATTCTTTCCCTTCTGAGTTGAGTCTCAACAGTTTTCTTTCAGAGAGCAATCTTTTTCTAGGGTCTTCCATCAAAATAAATGAACCACAGTTCAACCAAGCACAAAAGTGAGAAAGCTGTAGGAACAAGTTCAGAGTGCAAAATTCCCATGGTAAGAGGACATGCGATACAAAATAAAGGTAAAAGTCATACACAACAAAGTTGGGTAGGTAATACAGAGTTAGACTGGGCCAAATATTCACTGTGCATGTTAAAGATTTTGCTTTTTAACCTAAGAACAATGAGAAACTGCTAAGAGGTTTTAGGAGTGTGGAAGAAGTGACATGATCAAAGTATCCTTTGAAAAGATGAGTCTGATGGGGCTGGAGTTGTGGCTCAGTGGTAGAGTGCTTGCCTAGGATGTGCGAGGCCCTGGATTTGATCCTCAGCACCACATATAAATAAAAGTATTGTGTGCAACTACAACTAAAAAATAAATATTAAAAAAGAAAAGATTAGTCTGGCTAAAATGAAGGGAAGTTTCATGAATACACAGAGAACAGGAGGTGACTGAAGCCATTTAGTGAGAGATTACGATAGTCTAGTATAATAGCAAAGAAAATGGAGAAGATATGGAGGTACATAGGCAAAGGTTCCTAAATTTATTATTCACCACTGTTTCTTAGACATTCCATCTTCCTCATTTTAGAAGTATTTTCTAATTTAATGTTTAGTTGCACTGAATAATTTTTTTGTTTGTTTGTTAAGAAATGATGTGTAATTAGTATACTTCCTGGGCCACTGTATGTGTGAAAACGTATGATAATTCTTAAGTTTTCTACTAATGCTAAACTTCTCTCCTTTGAACTATAAGTTCCATTAATTGACCTGTGTGTATTATCTGTCCATTTGCTCCAACAAGTTAAGGAATCTTTTTCAGAACCTTTGTAGGCAAGGTTATTGGACACTGTCGGGCTGTGGTGGCTTTGCAGAAGAATGAAGTAAGAAATATTGAATGTTTAACTGCTAAGAAAACAACAGAATTGACTGATACTGAGTACTCTATTTCAATGTTTTCCAGGTTTGAGCTTTGAATGGCTTTCCTTTTTTTTTTTTTTTTTTTTTTTTTTACCAGTTCATAGGCGCAGTCTCCTTCAAGGATGGTAAGAATCCATGGGATCAGTAGGGTATGTCAGGATGTCAGGTATACAGTGAACAGGTAGAAAGGGTTCATCTCCACATATTTAGAAAATCCATAGAATTTTCTGGCTGCTCTCTCAGATCCTCAGAGTCTCAGTTCCTTATTTTAAAATATAACAGAAAGAATATTCTCTTGTTCTGGTGATTGAAATCATACTACAGGAGGTATCTTTCTCCTCTTAATCTGATTTCTACAAGGTGATCTGGAAAGCCTGAAGATTTCCAGATGTATGGGATCCCTGTCAAGTTCCTTCAGTGAAACATGGTCACCTCTATACTACCTTCCCAACCCTTTCCATCCCTAAGGACGGATGGACAGACACACACACACACACACATACACACACACACACAGAATCACACAGGTTTTCACTTGAAATTCACTGGAGTAGGAAGGAGGAAACAAGGATTTAAAAAGTATGTGTTCAGACTGCTATCTTCCCAGTATCCTCCCTCTGGGTAGTTGGGTTTAGTTGATTTTTTCTTTAATCTATACCAAAATCTCCCTGAGGTTATGAATGTTAGGTAGTTCTTTTTAAAGGCAAATTATATAATGAGGATAGTGTGATCCAAGCCCAGTAAATATTCCTTAAAAACAATGATGGCATTCTAAACATAATTCATAACTGGTAAGTGGGTGAACAAAGCAAAAACACATACCTTAGAACTAACAACTAAGAAATATGGTCACTTTAGCACCAGAAATTGATTTTTCTTTCAAGCTGTTTGCCAATTTTATATGGATTAGTTGCTATCCTTGAAATCAAAATACTATTGATCTGCGTCAAGTACTTAGAGAGTCTCCAAGAAATATCTGTGGATTTTGATGAATTACAAAATAGAATAAGACCATGATAGACTGGTATATGCAGTTTTCATTATCTACATTTCTTAAATAACTCTGTCATCATTCTTTCCTTATTAACTAATATCACCTAAAAGTGAAACCTCTCCAATTCCCAAACCATTTCTAAGGTTGTGTGAAGTGGTTTTGGATAGTTTCATGATAAAGCATCTTAGAAGATACTTGACCTATCTTAAGTCCAGAATGTCCTAGTTCTTTGGTCAATCAAACCAAAGGAACACTCCTGAAGATAATACAGTTGAAAGTATAAAGTACTTACACCCATAATTTCCTTCTGTTTTGAATGTAATTGTCTCCCATTTTAAGCAAAAGCACTTTGAGAAGATAAGAAAATTGAATCCTGCCACTCTTCAGATACAGAAATAAGGCACAAGAACACAGTAAATGAAGTCGGGAAGATGGAGTGGTGGAAATAATGATGGAATGAGGAAAAAGGAAGGTATGTTGGCAAGATTAATTGTCTCACTACTACTGTTACTAAAAGCATAGAGAGTATTGTTAAACGGTAAGTAAGGGAAATTACCAAACTGCAAAAAGAAGCATTCTGTGGAACAGCCAAAGGTCTATAAAATACAGCAGAAAGAATCTACTTGCCTGTTCATCTAGTACAAATAAAATGGAGGTTTTTCTGTTTCCTTTCTACAACTGAAACAAGACTAAAGAGGCTCAGGTGGCCTTAAGAGCCTTGGAATTGAGATTATTATGTAGAGATGACAGCTAGAGAAATCTCAACTGGGGGTTCAACTTAATTGGATTCTGTCTACAGGACCCCATATTATTTATCCCAATATGGTTCCAAAATTCTCCACATCCCTGCAAATTGATGCTCCCTAAGATTACCTCCTGCCTATCAGATTGAGTCTCTATTAGTTGAAATGTTTTGTAATAGTTGCTGCTTCCATTGAGCTCAGCTGGATTTGGAAAGGAAGGGTGTTGCGTAGACAGGGTAGAAAATACAGGGCTGTATCTCCTTGTAGGCAGTTTAGAAAATCCTTTGTGTGGTTCCTACTTGTCCTGATTATGAATTTCTGCCATACAACTGGCCACTAATATTTTGCTTAGAACTAGCAAGAAAAACTCCTGACCCAAATGCTGGTTTTAAAGATTTTCATTCTGGCTGTCCTCAAACTGTACCCTGCTACACAAGGGAAGAATCCATGGGGTCAAGGAGTCTGAGAATTCTAATTTGAGCCAGAATTTCCAGATTTTTATGAAAGTATAGTTGTCAAAACAGGTGGATAAAGCATATTTTAATGGACAAGCTAGCTTGATTTACACCATTTATACATGCAGGTAAATAGTGTGTGGGATTTCATTTGTACTCTCCATCTGGGCCCTACAAATGTCAGGAGAAGTCCTGCTTGTGACAAACCCTTTAGGACAGAAGACTTCATTGGATCAATTCCTAGACCAGTTCCAGTACTGCTCCTCTGTCATCTCAGAACAAGGCTTTCAACCTATGTCTGGTCCTGCTTTCCCACTATAATTGGGGAACCCTAGCATATTACTTTCTCTGAGTCTCAGTTTTTCCATCTGTGGAACAAGGAGGTTGGACAAAATTTTCTGACTTTTCAGGGTTTATTAGGGCCTTTAAATTCTTTTGAACCAAGGCTTCTTTGGGTAAAGAAAAATGAACCCCACTGTATGTTTGTGTCAGTGAGTATACAATGAAGTTGTACTACATCTCACCAACTTGTGCATATGAACATGAATTCAATAACATACCTCCAGTTTCATCAGTTTCAAGGTATAGGGTCTTAAAATAAGAGCCTCTGCCCTCTTCAAAATTTCACTTAACAATTTATGGACCTCCATGCAGTTGTTGCAAATGAATTTCTTAATAGTTCTTAGAGTTTTCCCCTCTAGGATGTCACTTTAGTATCTGCTTGGCAAGTGCTCTTCTTCTTGAGCTCCTATGCTTTACCTGCTAGAAGTAACAGGCATCATAAACAGTGGTGCTGGGGCACCATCTCCTAATTCCTCATCCTGCATATGAGTTGCAGCCATGGCATGCAACATACTGACAAGGAGGAATGCCCATCATCCTTTCTCTTTGTTTTGTTTTCTACTTTCTCTCTGGAATTTTAAAGGAAACATGTGCATGCTCTCCTCTCTTACACAGTGTCATGTAAAAGCAGAGTTCCTCTCAGCTGGACTCAGACATGGATCCAAAGATCACAGGACATCCCTTGACACAGCCCTCAACAGCCCTGATTCTCCTTGGATGCTGAAATGTCCATAGGCTCAGGCAGAAGCCCATGGATTAATGGCCCACTACCCTATCAGAATACTAGGTATAAGAACACAACTGGGACACAGCAAATTAGTGAATGAATAAAGAAAATACAAAAATACCAGAAAACAATGGACTACATGATATTAGTCTAACTTTTCCAGCATCTTAGAAATTCAATTAGATACACATTTACCCATATGCTTATGGATATTAGTTGTGTGTTCAGGCCTTAGTAAATTATTCTTACAGTTTTAGTAATTGAGAAATCTAGTCATTAGTATTCACTGAGTACTTGTGATGTGCCAGAAACCAGGATGCACAATTTTATGCATTATCTTACTTCTAAAAGTCAGAGTTGGTGAAACTTTTCTGCAAAGGACTGGACAATAAGTTATTTTCAGCTCTGTGAACCACAAAATGTCTGTCTCACTGTTCACCTCAAAAAGTCAAAGTGTTGGCCTGGGGTTGTGGCTCAGCAGTAGAGCGCATGCCTAGTGCATACGAGGCCCTGAATTTGGTCCTCAGCACCACATAAAAATAAATAAAAAGAAAGGTATTGTGTCCAACTACAACTAAAAAATAAATATTTTAAAAGGTCAAAGTGTAAATAAATGAGTATGGCTGTGTTCCAATACAACTTTATTTGCAAAAATGGGTGGCAGACTGAACTTGACCCAGTAAATTATGTGTCTAATTCACTGACTCTTGTTTTAGGGAACTCCTGAGGTTGGTACTGTTTGCATCTTTATTTGACAGACAGGGAGATTTAAGTATAGAGAGAGACTAAGCCATTCTCCCATGGTCTTAGATATTACAGAACAGAACTAGGATTTGAACCTAAGCATATGAGTCCAGATTTCACTCTTTGTTACCAAGTCATTTCTGGCACTTGGCAGTTAGTTGTATACCACTCCCAGGTGGAAAACTTAAAAATGGGAACCTGTCTATGAACCTTCATTGTACATGGGTTGAATATTTCCTTCCTATCATCATCATTGCCAACACAGAGTATGAGATATAGATACACACACACACACACACACACATACACACACACACACACACACACACACAGAGAGAGAGAGAGAGAGAGAGAGAGAGAGAGAGAGAGAGAGAGAGAGAAAGGCCACTTTCTTGATTTTTATCATCAACTCATACTTTGAAATATCAAGAAAGGATAGTGCATGTTCCATGCTAACAACCCGTAATTAGAGAACTGCAGTATTCATGATTTTTTAATCACTCTAATAATGTGATTTTGTTTACTACTCATTAATTTCATTTCCAACATGGTACCTCAAGCCAGCTCCACCTTTCATCAGGCCATGAGTCAGTGATGATGATAATGATGATGATGATGACGATGACGACAATAGTTCTATTAACAACACATTTATAAACAAAATTCTCTAAGCAGCTGGATATATTAATTCATTTAACCTTCACAGCAACCATTGTACAACTGAAGAAATTGAGACACAGAAGCGTTAAGCAACTTGGTCAAGGGTGAAATGCATATCAGTGGCCCAGCTGGAATCTGAAACCAAGCAGTCTGGCCCCAGAGCTCATGCTCTAACTACTATACCAAACAGCCTTCTGAGGAAGATTGAAAAATATAGTAAAAACCCAAACTTGTCATTCTCCCTTATTAGGGGCACTGTACCATTCCTTGAGTATGAAGGCCTGTGAAGCCTCCATCATCAGATTCTCTTGCTGTTTTTCTCTCTCTCTGTGTGTGTGTGTGTGTGTGTGTGTGTGTGTGTGTGTACTGAGGGTTGAATCCAGGGTCCCACACATGCTAGGAAAGCACTCTATCACTGAGTTACATTCCCTGACTATATACATGTATATGTATACATATATGTAATTTGAGACATTCTCCAGCCCTTTTAAAATTTTATTTTGAGAAAGTCTTGCTAAATTGCCCAGGTTGGCCTCAAACTTGAAATCCTGCTGCCTCCTGAGTAGTGTGGAATACAGGCATATAGCACCATGCCTGGCTTCTTACTCTCTCTTGACACTGGTAACTATGCAGATGCTAGTGCCCATCCCCTGAGACAATTTCAGTGTGTGCAGTGATGGAAAAGATGGGGACGATGGGCACCTGCAGGATACCCAGGGACAGGATGGGGGCATATTTCTGTTTAGAAATGGAGGCATTTTCCTTTATTACCTTTACAGTTTTCTACCTGTATTTTCTTTCTTGAAACTTTACACCCTTTAGAGAGACAGAAGATAGTGCTGCTGGGCCACCCATATCTCCTTGAAATTTACCATTTCCTTACATGCAGTTTAACTTCTTACTTCTGGTACCTGTAACTCTTGGCCTGAGAGGTCTCTCTGCCTATATGCATCTGGCAGGATGGAAATGCCAGGGAACTAAGAATGCCTTTGAGCAGCTGTAAAAAATGATTGATATCACTGAGAGTTGATGCATAAATATCTCAACACCATCACCCCTAGGGCAGAATAGTTCAGAGGCATGTGTACTACACCGGCTCTCAGAATACCTAAGAGGATTAAGTTCCTATTGTCCATAGTGGAAAATGGCTTGATAATTGTAGCATGCATAATTCCATCAGAAAAACAAAACTAGTAAAATATACACAATCAGTCCTGTATCCATAGGTTTTTTCATCTGCCTATTCAACCAATCATAGATACAAATACTTTTTTAAAAAGATTGAGTCTGTATTGAACAAGTACATACCTTTTTCTTGTCATGATTCCTGAAACAATACAGTATAACCACTATGTCCATAGCATTTATGTTGTATTAAGTATTAAAAGTAATCTAGAGATCAGTTCAAGAATATGAGAGGAAAAATAGTATATGAGAGGATGTGTGAAAGTTATATGGAAATAGTATATAAGAGACTTGAGCATGGGTGGATTTGGGTATGTATTGAGGGTTCCTGGAATCAAGTCTCCTAATTACTGAGGGACAATTATATATAAAGAGTTTTATTGCAAGCAATTGGCCTATGCCATTGTGGGGGTTGGCAAATCTGAAATGTGAGGGTCAGCTCATCTAGGAGGACAGGAAGGAATAAATGCTCCTATTCATAAGTAAAATTTCTTCTTCAGGGAAACCTCACTAGCTACTTAAGATAATCAGTTGATTCAGTCAGGCCCACTCAGATTATCTAGGATAATTTACTTTGCTTAAAATTATATGATTATAGACACTAATTACATCTACAAAATGCTTTCAGTGAAACTTAGTGTTTGAGAGAATGAGTATGGAGTACAGTGTAGCTGAGTCGATAAATAAAACTGACAATCATAAAAATATAACATATATTGGTGGTCTTCTTTTTCCTGACTTACTTCACTGTGAGTATTTTCTTGTATTTCTTTCTCAAATAAACTACTTATACTTGAATTTTTATCATAGGGTCTTTTTCTAGAGGAACTAATCTCAGTCAAGAAAACTGGTGTCCTCATGGCTTATCCAGCTTTCTTAATAAAATGACTTTTAAAGGGAAAAAAAAAAAAAAAACCTCTGAATTTATAACTCACAATTGACTTGAATTTTAATTAAAAATGATCTTCATCTGAAATAAGGACATTTCAAAGTTTCTCTATATTTGAAAACAAATGACATGTCCCATGGGTACTGTGGTTGGAATGTACTAAGTGCATATTACGGTTTGGATATGGGTAGTCCAGCAGCATATGAGCAAAAAGCTCATGTTAAACCTTGTGGGTTTATCCTTTGTCCCTGGCATCCTGATTTCTGTCTCTGCTTCTTGACTGCCACTATGATGTTCTGCCTTACCTCATGCCCAGAGTAATGCAGTCAGCTGGTCATAGGCTGACATGCTGAAATCATAAGCCCCCAACAAACTTTTCCTCCTCCAAGTTGTTCTTCTCAGGTATTTTAGCTATAGCAATGGAAAGCTGACTAACACAGTGTGGGAGAGGCATGGTGCAGAGTTTTTTTTTAATTAAGACCCAAGCTCATACTTTTTAATGCACCTACAATCACAGATATTTACAAATTCCAAGCAACTAAGGAACTGCTTCCGTGCTGACAAATGATGAGCTACTATAGAGCAGAATAATCTTTGTAAAATACAATTCTAATGATGCTATTTCCTGATACAAATTCTCTCAATTTCTATTTTTAAATTTTGGGAAAAATTTAAAACTCATGAATCTAACATTCAAACTACAGACATCATGACCTACTCTCCATCCTTATCATTCTTTCCTGCCTTCCACGCTCCAAACACATGGAATCAGCACTTCTCTCACTGTGTCACACCTCCTCCATCTTTGAGTAGATTGTTCACATGACCTCATTGTGTGTGTGTGTGTGTGTGTGTGTGTGTGTGTGGTACTAGGGATTAAACCCAGGGTTTCCCCACATGCTAGGCAAGAGATCTACCACTTAACTACATCACCAACTCTTTATATTTTTGTTTTGAGTCAAGATTTTGCTAAGTTGCTGAGCCTGACCTTGAACTTATGATCCTCCAGCCTCAGCATTCAGAGTAGCCGGGATTACAAATGTGTGCCACGCAGCCTTAAATGTAAATGAACTCACCATTCCTCACTCAGCCCAGTTCTTAGTTGGCTAATTGCTATTTACACCATAAGAGTCCAGTTATCACCTCATTCAGGAAATTTTCTCTTACCATTCCATGCTCTTTGTGTTAATCAGTTTTCCATCACTATGATGACAAGTTTGATAGAAATCAACTTAAAGAAAAAAAATTTTATTTTGGCTCACAGTTGCAGAGTTTCAGTCTGATTAATTGCCCCCATTGATTCTGGGCCTATGGTGAAGCAGAACACCATGATAAGGAGATTGTCAGGAAGCAGAGGGGAGGAGTGAAGGATCAAGGGACAAAATATATCCTATAAAGGCATGCCACCAGTGAGCCAGGTCTTTCAACTAGGCCCCACCTCCTAAAGTTTCTACCACCTTCTAGTAGTGCCATCAGCTGGGCATCAATCCTTTGACACATGGGATTTATGGGAAGATTCCAGATCCAAACTATAACACTGTTTGGATTAGATGCTTCTGCTCTCTGCTCCATTGTATCTGTCTCATACCTATATGATAACCCTTCTAGCATAATTGTCTGTTTCACACTTGAGTACAACCATGATTATTTTTAGCACCTACATTCTATTCCAGAGCCTGATACACAATGGTCAAGAAATGTTTGAAATTAATTGAGTGGATCCAGTCAGATGCTGGAATCAACAAGATAATGTGCTTTATTTGAACTGAAAGGCCCTAGAATATATTTGTATTTTAAGTGCCACTATTTTCATGGTGTATCTATCATCCCCCACATGGAGCTTTGAAATTAATCTTTTCTTCTGAAATCTATAGTGTTTTTGAACATTTTTATAAATTGAAGGATGAATTTTCCTACATGTTGCTATCTTTCATAACACCCTCCTGGCTCCAGTCTCAAGAATAGACAAGTTTATTTTATTTGCAGACTTGCAAATGAATTCTCATGATTAAGACTGCCATTTGCCTCTGAGAATCCAGAGCTAGGTTAGTGGGGTAAATTTTCCAGGAAGGCAAAGACAATGAGTAGTTGCGAGTTCATCAAATCATCCTCTGGAGTTCTCCATTTCAAATTGAAATTATTGGTAATAAGGGATTTCTAATTGGTAGATTTTCAATTGAAATCTAATAAATTCCAGGAGTCAACTGAGGGCTCTTTGAAGGCATTGTCTGTACACGTGTAACTCACCTGCCCCTTTCTGCCCCTGGTCAAAAAACAATTAGTGGAGGGACATATACAACCTTCTGGATCTCCCCATAATACTCCCATTTTTGTCATCAAAAAGAAATCTGATAAATGGAGATTATTGCAAGATTTAAGAGCCATTAATAATGAGATGGTTATTATGGGACCTGCTCAATCGGGGATTCCCCAATTGTCTGCTTTGCCAAAAACCTGGTATGTTTTAGTTATAGATATTAAAGATTGTTTTTTTTTTTCAATTCCAATTCATCCTGAGGATAGTCCACGTTTTGCATTTACTATCCCTGCACTGAATCATGAAGGTCCTGATCAGAGATATGAATGGAAAGTACTCCCTCAAGGGATGGCTAACAGCACAACTATGTGTCAAATTTATGTTAACAAAGTAATCCAACCACTTAGAAATCAAAATCCTGAACTACAAATATTTCACTATATGGATGATGTATTATTAGCACATAAAGATAAAAACACATTGCTAGAATGTTATGCCACACTTACAAACTTATTAAAAAATTATAATCTAGAGATAGCAATAGATAAAGTACAATTAAATTTTAACATTAATTATTTAGGAGTTCTATTATCCTCAATCATGGTCCATCCACCAAAAATTCAAATACGAGTAGATCAACTCAAATCACTTAACCACTTTCAAAAGTTATTAGGAGACATAAATTGGATAAGGCCTTATCTAGGCATACCAACAGGAGAGTTGGGACCTTTATTTGATATCCTAAAAGGTCCATCAGATCCAAATTCACCCTGCATGTTAACGCCTGAAGCACGAAAGACATTAAAAATCATTGAAACATATATGGAAAATATGCATTTGGATAGAATTGATATAAGTTTGCCTTTATTATTTATTGTACTACCAACAAAAATATTCCTACAGGACTATTTTGGCAAGAAGGTCCATTATTATGGATACGTTTATCTTATTCTCCTAACACTATTCTTACTAGGTATCCTGAGGCTGTAGGACAATTAATACTCAAAGGAATAAAAGCAGCAAAGGGAGTGTTTGGAATTTCTCCCAATAAAATTATTACTCCATATACTATGGATAAAATTGATGAGTTAGCTAATGAGTTAAATACTTGGGCAATAATCAAGTGCAAATCTAATGTTTCATTTGATAACCACTTACCATCTAATCCTTTATTGTCTTTTTGGTCTTCGCATCCTGTAATTTTTCCAAAAATGATAAGAAAAACACCTATCATGAATGCTCCAAATATATTCACTGATGGGTCAAATAATCGTACAGCAGCAGTAGTTAACCCTGATCAAACTTTTACATTTTTAGTACACAAACAATCAGCTCAAAAGGTAGAGCTTAATGCAGTATTAGAAGCTATCGTGATGTTTAAAGATTCTGTATTTAATTTATTTTCTGATAGTCAGTATATAGTTAATGCTATAGTATCCCTTGAAAATGCTGGTAGGATTTCCCCTTCCTCTACTGTTTCCTCTTTGCTTTCCACTACACAAAGTCTAATCTGGGACAGGAAAGACCATTCTTTATAGGACATATCAGGGCACATACAGGATTGCCTGGAGCCCTTAGTTTGGGCAATGATTTAGCAGATAAAACTACACATGACATACATATTTTCTCTACACTAGAAGAAGCTACAAATTTTCACAAACGGTTCCATGTCAATGCTAATACTTTACAAAAGCGTTTTAAAATAACTAAGGAACAAGCTAGACAAATAATAAACCAATGTCAAAATTGTGTGACCTTTTTACCACAAGTTAATCTTGGAGTCAATCCTAGAGGATTGATACCTAACCATATTTGGCAGATGGACGTCACACACTTGCCAGAATTTGGAAAATTAAAATATTTGCATGTTACAGTTGATACTTCTTTCGGATTTTTGATGGGCTCCCTTCATTCTGGAGAAAAAACTAAATATATTATAGCTCATTGCTTACAAAATTTTGCCACTGTGGGTGTTCCAAAACAGTTAAAAACAGATAACGCCCCTGGTTATACTTCTACCTCTTTTAAACAATTTTGCTCATCATTTGGCATTACTCATATAATAGGAATCCCATACAATCCACAGGGACAAGGCATAGTTGAAAGAGCTCATCAAACTATTAAAATGTACTTATTAAAGCAAAAAGAGGGAATTGGGAAGGGGTATATATTCCCCAAAGATAAACTTAAAATAACCCTTTTTACTCTAAACTTTTTAAATTTGGATTCATTAGGGCTTAGTGCTGCGGAAAGGCATTTGTGTCCAAAAAATGTACATAAGCCCAAGGTACTTTGGAAGGTTATTCTAACAGGACAATGGAAAGGTCCCGACCCAGTGATTGTCTGGAGTCGGGGATCTGTTTGTGTGTTTCCATAGGGAGAACAGCAGCCGATTTGGATTCCAGAGAGACTAACTAAAGATTTCTACAGACCAAAAAGAAGATGATTTGGCTCAAATCCATAACAGCTGATATCCAGAACTCCAGTTTGGCTATCCTTACATTTGTGACAGTGGTTCTCCCACACCTGGAGGCTAATGAAACCAGGATGCTTTTTTCAATATCTATTTTATTATTGCCCTTTCCCACATCATGAAGTTCTATTTTGTTTTTTGAGCTCATATAGACCTAGGTTAATGTTTTGCTGATCAGTTCTATTTTTTGACTATGGAGTTTTTAAACATTGCAATGGAGATTTCACCTGTAAAAAGTTACAAGGCCTTTACTATTATGTTATGTGTTGTATGTATTATATTATGTGTGCACACTTGTGTTTTGTGTTGTATGTTTGTATGTGTGTGTGTCCATATATCATATATGACGAGCGCTCATGAAAAAATGGATCCAAATATTTTTTTTTTTCTTATTCACATGATTTAAATGATTTAATTTAAATTGTGTAAACAGCTGTTGAGGATTGTTTTAATATGTGAACAAAAAAGAAGGTTAACAGATCTGTTTGTTTACTTTCACCGTTCCTTTTCATTATATTTAATAATTCTGTTCAGGATAATGTAAATTGTTCAGAAAATTGCTTTCTTTTAGTGCCTGCTGGATTGTTACATAATTTTTTCTTTAGCCATTATTGCCAGAATTCCTATCTTCATCCCAGTGCCGGTGAAGACAAAGATAAACCCAAATTACAGCTTCTGCAATAGCTATCACTGAACTGCTTGCAGAACTTGCCTGGACTATGTATCACTTATATGCATTGTGAACTGTCTGTTGGTGCAGCGACTTGTGGTAGTGCCGGGGTATTTTTGCTGATGGTGTCATCGGTGGTACAATTTTTCCAAAAGGAGTCGTCAATTGGCTTGGTGTATCCTCCTCCCTTCTGCTTGTGATGGTCGTTCAGCTAAAATTTGGGGGCCAACAGAGGTGAGGCAAAGAACCTCATCCCCCCACTGGTACAAAGGCCTATCCACAGGTGTGGCTGTATGCTGGGCTGGTAGTCAACGACGGGTAAGATCCAATTGCAATAGTACCAACCTAAGACAGGAGGCTGACGCCTTGAGGTCAGCTCATCTGATGACGGGTAAGAACCATATGTAGTATTGGACAACCTAAGACAGGCATGGTCCCTAAGCCACATGCTTGTTGTTTAATTAAACAGAGAGGGGGAGATGTTGAGAGCCACAGCCAAAGCGGCCCCAGCAAACTTCCAGCTGATTGGCTCACAGCGGCCCCAGCAAACTTCTAGCTGATTGGCTCACCGCAGCCCCAGCAAACTTCTAGCTGATTGGCTCACCGTGGCCCCAGCAAACTTCCAGCTGATTGGCTCCTCTGCGGTGACACTCATTGGGCTATTTCCCTGCCCTTTCAGACCATGGAGCTGCTCATTGGGGGACTCTTTTGGCTCCACCCACACGACCCAGCCAATCTGCCTCAAGACCAGTTGAGAGACTTGCTGGAGGAGCTGGTGGTGGCAGTTGGGCTCTGAGGGAATTCCTGGAGAGCTCACGTGGTGCAGCGTGCGTTCTAAAAATAAAGTTCGTTTCTGCTTGACAAGTGGCTCGTGAATTGTGCCCAGCCAGACTCCGGCAATCATCAGCCCTTTTTCATTTTTAGACAAGGCCTCATTAAATTGCTAAGGTTGCCTTAAACTCGAGATCCTCCTGCCTCAGACTCCCCAGCTGCTGGGATTACAGGTGGGAGCCACCATTCCCAACTTTAACCTGTCTCTGTCTTGATAAAAAATGTTGGTGATGGAATGTGATGGTCATCATTATCCAAAGTACATGTATGAAGACACGAATTGGTGTGAATATACTTTGTATACAACCAGAGATATGAAAAATTGTGCTCTATGTGTATAGTAGGAATTGTAATGCATTCTGTTGTCATATATAAATTTAAAAATTAAAAAAAAATTAAAAGAAGAAATATTGGTGATGATGACTCTATACTGATGACCTACTATGAACTGTGTTTGCATTTAACTAACCAAGTGATGGTGATAGTGACAGGATTGATACTCAAGGCAATGTACCTCAGAATCTGGGATCTTTTCACTGCAATGTTAACCTTTGTTCCCTCAAAGCCTAGTCTCATTTCCCAGTCATCCTAGTGTCAATGGCATTCACTGGGGATTCCAGCCATGGAATTGAGAGCTGGATTCCTTTTCACCCCCTACTGTGTCTTTTCCAATTCTGAATTTTAGCCCTCTTTTGTCCCAGACCCACTGTGACAGATCTTCTGATGCCTTTGGCTGCCTTTTATCTGGTCATCCCATTGCTGCCACTCTGCCCCATGCACCTGGCTACAGTACCTCCTACCACCTGATGTCACTCTCTCCTGTGTGGTCTCCTTTCTCCTCTATATCTGGACCTATTCACAAGCACCAGCCTCATCTCCTATGAGTTGAAGCCTCAACTTCTCTGGCCAAGCCCTAGCGTTCAAGGTCTGAAAGCCCATTATGAAGAATGAGGGACATCCTTGCTCTTTAGGATCCAGACATTAATCAATGACAATTAAGAAATGAAGAATTGGGCTGGGGATGTGGCTCAAGCGGTAATGTGCTCACCTGGCATGGGGCGCTGGGTTCGATCCTCAGCACCACATAAAAATAAAATAAAGATGTTGTGTCCGCCAAAAACTGAAAAATAAGTATTAAAAAATTCTCTCTCTCTCTCTCTCTTTAAAAAAAAGAAATGAAGACTTCCTTCAAGATTAGATACAAATATCACTTTGGAAGTGACTGAACTCCCAAAACACTTTTTGTTTACCTCTATTGAGACCCACCCAATTTCTGTAATATTTAAGCATGGTAACATCTTACACATTGACTATCTTCATTCAGATTACACACCCCATGAGGGTAAGAAGGAGGTTTTATTCATATTCATGCTGTTCAAGGAAATAGCAACATGGTTATCTTGAGATGTAATCCCATCTACAACTCATATAATCCTCATTTGAGTTCTTTAAGTCACATTTAGAATTTATTAAAGAAAATCAATCTTCACATATATAAAATATTAATAATGGAAATTATGTAATGTTTTAAATATGCTATAATTAATTTAAATAATTCACAGACCCATTAAGAGTACAGCTTATGCTGACGATTGATATGGCATGATAGATATATTTTTCTATGATTTATAAAATCTTTGACACTATAAAATCAAATGTAGTCAGATGGTAGAGTTCATTAAAAAGTATTCTATATTGAAACTGCTTAGGATTCAATATCAGCAGTGAGTATCAAAATTCAGATAAAATGTGAGTCAAACTCTAGCCACCGTAATCAAGTACACAGCAGCAAGGAGAAGTTCACTGATATGTGCCCCTACAGTATTGATCGGTTTTACAAGATTCATTTATTTGGGACAAAGGGAATTCTACCATTTCATCCAGGAAGTTAATCAAACACAGTTTTTTGACACATACTGATAATACTGTCAGTTTCCTGACAATTATGAATAAAAATTGGTCCTCCCTGCTACCATCCTATAAGTGGGCTTATTTTCCTAACCATAACCACCTGAAATCTTGGTAATTTAAAGGCCTAATTTTCTACCCTTGTTTTCATGAAGACTTTCATAGTAGGCACAACAAACTCCAGTGGGTAAATAATGTATTGTGCCCTTGGTACATGCAAAGATTATTTCATTAATTACAAAGAAAAACTATAAAAGAGGCCATCTACTTTGCAAACCTGTGGAAAAGGCTATAGGTGGCCATTTACAATTATTTGGGAGTACATAACATTACCTTAAACATTTGTATACAATTTTACCCAAACAGAGTTTTTAAAGGGACACATTTCTAAAACAGCAGATATTTTCCTATCCCTCTAACAAGCTGATTACTATTCTTAAGAGGAAGCCACTTCTAACCAGTTTGGCTTTTTCCACTTAAGTACATAGTATTCCAACTGCTACTTCCTATTTTTTAAAATATTATCTATTGACTTCCTACTATGAAAGGTGAATATTTAGCTGTCTTAGACATTTCTTTTCCACCTGTAGTGAATAATAATGAGGTGGGGGGGCAAAAGGACAGTCCGTGTAGATAATGGATGATTGGATCCAGAAGATGGGGCTGATTCAAGAGGAAATAAAATGCTAATACCTACAGGATACATCCCCATTCCCCTCAACTTGTTGCCAAGGTTACCTGCCTCCAGAGAATTGTTCCTCCCTGCAAGCTGTTGTTAATGTGTGCCTCCTGGTATGGTCCCTTCAGGCCTGTACCCCTGGGCGGCTTCATTCTCACCCTTAAACCACTCCACCTTTGGCCCACTTTTTGGTCACTAGTCACATAGGCAAGATAAGGGAAGAAGGGGGCATGAGAAAAAAAGAAATTCTAAAATGTATAAAAGGAGCAGGGCATCCAGTTCTGGGGCCCCTTCTCATCAGAGAAGTCTATCTCTATTCTATCCTTTAAATAAAAGTTGCTTTCTATACTTGCCTTGTTGGCAAAATTTCTCAGGTGTTCAATCTTCACATCAGGGAAATGGGACTCAGCCCTGATTCTCGGCACCAGTATCAGAAATAAGTTTTCAATGTTCATAGACTCTTATTTGGAATGGACTCTTATGGGAAAAAACAGATTAATAAGGGAAAAAGCAAACAGTTTATTAACATGTATATTTCATATATACATGGGAGACACTCAGGGAATGAGTTGTTCTTGAAAAGGTGGCTTTGAATTTCAACTTACATATCTTCAAAGAATGGCAGTATTTTTTGAGAAGTGACAAAACAAAGGAAAAGAACTTTGAGTTTTTATAAGTGGCAAATGGAGAGAAGGCAAATAAATGACAGATAAAGGCTAGGTAAGAAAGCTTGTTAATCTAGATTCCTCTAGTATCACCAACAGATGAAAAGATTCTGAAGTTGTCTTCTGTGGTTACCCTTTGCTCTCCCTGGGGCTGTGGGGCAGTTGTTGGAAGTGGGAACAGGATACCTTTAGTATGTGTAAATCTATGTCCTGCTTTTACACAGAGGGAGGGCAGAAAGCTCTCCTGAATCTGCTGCTTCTTGTCTTCAGCTTAAAAATCCTTCATATTTGGGTGACATATTTTGGTCCCCCACACTCCTCAACTTTCAAACATATACCTCCCAATTGGTACTTTTCCCTTCTACTTACTTTTTAGAAAGATCAACTTTCCATTTTGCATTATTATTACAAATTTAACATAATTAATTGAGTGATGTATTTTATTTCTTCTGAAACTTTAAAAAAATTACCCTAGAATGAATGGTTTTTCTTTCTCTCTCTCTCTCCTTTTTAAATTTCCTTGGTTTCTCCATGCAGGTATTCTCAGAGCTGAGTTAGAAAGGGAATGGAGATTCTCATAGTTCAAGTGTTGAGATTTTTCTCTCCCCTCCCACCCCATTTCGAACTTGTGACTAACCCCTCCACAATGCCTAGTGTTCTTAAGGGCAAAATCTCTCCAGTTTAAATTCTTCACAGGGTATGTATTAAGTTTCTTTCTGTTATCAACAGCACAACCCCAGACTTCAGTTTTAATAAAAAGGGGTTTATTTTGGCTCAGGTTCTGGAGGTGCAAGGTCAAGGGGCCACATCTGGGGATGGCCTTCTTGCTGGCAGAATCCCAAGAAGATGCACCCACGTGGTCAGATACAGCAAGCATGTGGCACTAATGGTTTTCCTCTACTTAAAAAGTCACCAGAATTCAATCATAGGGGTTCCATTCTAACAATTTTCATCTTAAACACCTAGCAAAGCCCCACCTCCAAACACCATAGCCAGATTAAGTTTCTACTCTCTGAATACCTCACAATGGGAATTAAATTTCAACATACAAACTGTGAGGGACACTCAAACCATATCCACACAATTATAGGGTAAATTTTCTAGTCTTTTTTTGGGGGGGCGGGTACCAGGGACACTTGACCACTGAGCCACATTCCCAGCCATTTTTATTTATTTATTTATGTATTTTGAGGCCGGGTCTCACTGGGTTGCTTACTGCCTCACTAAGTTGCTGAGGCTGGCTTTGAACCTGTGATCCTCCTGCCTCAGCCTTCTAAGCTGCTTGGATTACAGGTGTGTACCACAATGCACAGTAAATTTCTAGTCTTTATCACAGGCCAGAGAGAAAATGTGAAATTAATTTAAGTACTGCTTATACAATCTATCAACCAATAGATTGTACACAATCTATCTCGTCTATTAAGACCTACTCTCCATCCCAAGTAACTCCTGCTTCTATTCCTAAGCCTTCTGGGTTTATGTTTCTTGCACTCCATCTGATTCTCTGCTTCCTGCATTATAGCTTAAGACAGCAGCTTTCTCTGGTCTGTTATGACAGTTTTCACTTGTTCAATTTGTTTTCCAGTTTGTACTCTTACTGTTCATTCCTATTGTCTTCATTTTTAATAAAATAACCCTTTCCTCCCCTCTACTGACATTAGTGGTTTTGGAGATAAAATGACAATAAATTCATGTGTTCAATTTTACTAGACATTAACAGAATTCCTCAAATGATTTTTTCTTTCTTAAATATATATAAATAAACCTGTCACCTAAGTTCTCTCTGAATTCAGATTTGTGAGTTTTAAATGTAAGGGAGATGTCAGTACTTCATATTCATTTACATAGTTTTGTGGTTCTACCCCAAATGGCAAGGAGGAAGAGTAGAAAAAGAGGAAGAGGGTATTGGCAAGGAAGAAGAAAACAGATACTCTTACTCCAACAGATTACAAAGAGTCATTCCTAGGTCACTGGCTTAATGACAGAATTAAATGGTTAGACAAATGCATTGTCAAGACATTTTCTTCACACTGGCTTATTATACCCTATTGATGGGAACTTCCCAGCCAAAATAATTCATGTCCTTGCCATGTAACAAAATAAATAATAAAAAACCAGAAGTTTCTGTCAATAGTGGATTCTCCCTTAATCTGAAGATCAATAGTAGATTTGGTTTTACTCCTGCTGGTATTTGCCTCCCCAGGACCCCAGATGACTTCCCACATGCTAATAACAACAGCCTATTTGGGGGCTCTGAGAAACAGTTGACTTTGGGATAATAATTTCCAGAACTCTATGGTCCCAGGTGGTTTCTCTCTGCTTTCCACTGACTTCATATTTGTTTTGTTATTTTTATACTACTTTTCACTTTTTCCCCCTGTTGTCATTGCCCCTGAAGTCATCAGTCCTTTTCAGTTCACTCTTACACATAAGTGTCTACTTTCCTGAGTTTTAGTTTCTGACAATGCTGTAGAAGGGCTAAGAGGCCAACATCAATTCTCCCTGACCCACTGAAATGTTTTAATCACAATAAACACTTATACTAGATGTTTAAAAAAATTGGTGGTGGTGATGGAAGCAATGCTATGGGGGATATTATGAGGTATAACCTGAATCTCCCAGTTTCCCCACTTTAGGACTGAAACACTATCCGTCACTGCAGCTGTTGGGAGTATTGGTAATTGACAGCTCTCAGCTAAGACCCACTGTCAGAAATTTGAAATTTCATACAGGTATCTGACCCAGGGTCAGACCCCATCTCCTGGAGTAACCTGCTTTGGTGATTTCTCTCACATCCCACAGTGTTGATGCCAAGGCACTCCATTGTAAACTCCCTGCAGGTTAATCTCCACCTAAGAGTCTATTTCAAGGAAACAACTCAAACAGATGCATATTAATTTGATTGGTGCCAAAGCAAAATAGCACTATCACAAATCCCATTTTCCAAGGGTAGGATATTTTAAGGACTAGACATTAAGGAGCCAGTTTAAAAATATTGCTAAATATTTATATTTTTAAAAAATATTGTTTTGCAATCTGGATGTATAGGCTACCAACACTATGGCCTTGACCAGTTTCTGTTCAGTGTAAGTGGACCTACTTCCCTCATATGCACAGTAGCAATGATAGTATTACCTATGCCAATGTATGGCAGGAGTTACTGATCTTTAACCTGTATAAAAATCACATATTTTTAACCTGTATAAAAATCACATATAAGACTTGTTGAAACAGTGTTGAACTGGCCCTACTCCAGAGGATCTGAATCAGTAGTTCTTCAATGGAACCCAAGAATATACATTTCCCACAGTCTCTCAGGAGATGTTAATACTGCTGGTTTGAAGACCACACTTTAAGATTATTGACCACAGGTAATATGGACATAAAATGAGAGAACATCTGCAATGTCCCAAGCTTAGGAAATAGTAAGTGTTCAAAATCTTATGTGTCTTTGCTGTTATTAGAAAAGCTGTGCTTTTCCACTTGAACTGTGAATAAGCTTAGGAATGGAGAAAAAGCAGACAATAACATCCAAGGAGCAAACAAATTCCATGGGCCACACTGAAGCAGAGCTAACCCATCCTAAAAATATCACAGGAAAGATAAAAATCAAAAGCTGAAGATTTTCTTCTTTGGGGCCAATGATACCAATTGCATCTTTGACTAGACCCTGGGTTTCATATAGTTCTATCCATCCTTGTCCAGACTCACGCTTCTCCTTTTTTAATTTCAGCCAATCAGAACATTCCCTGTGGAGGGGAGGTGGGACATATACTAATTATTTGTTTCATCAGCTTTATCTCATTAAGACAATCTTAATAAATCAAAATATTCTTCTGGTTCTTTTAATTATTACAAACAATAATATTTTTGTATTATATTTTTATTATATTTTTATTCAATTGTATTATATTTTTATTCAATCTCATGAATAAAAACAATGATTTTTATTCATGAGAAGTGAAATAATTTCATTCATGTAATTAACTACGTGCCATTGTAACGTTCCCCTCCCCAGCTCAACCTAAAAGGTGATTCCGTGAAATCTACATCCATGGTCCTGGACAATATCTATTCAGTGGGGTTACATCAAGAAAGAGTAACTTGGAAAAACATGAATTAGCAAGGATTTTAGGTTCTTTTCCATATTTCTCTGTAGCTCTGATCAAATTAGACCTAAATTCAAATATAACTAATAGTATTCCAAGTAACTACAACATATCAGGACTTGGGGTAGGTTCTTATTCAAATTTACTTGTCTAACCCTCACAACAATAAGCAAGTCTACTATTATATATTATGGTTGTATAGGCTTCATATTGCAATAAAATGGAATAAAGTCTGCAGGAAGCAAGAAAACAACAGAAATCTCTACTCATCTCTTATTGGCAGTGAGTGATTTCATATTTATTTTAAAGAAAATTGGTTTGAGTGTCACATCTACATGCTGACTTTCATGTTGTTTTTTTTTTCTTTAATATAGTTTAATGTCTTGCAAACTCATTGTACATATCAATTAACATAATAGAATTTTACATTTAAAATCTGTACTGTATCTCATGGTTGATATAAGGGTCTTTCAAGGATATTTTTGACTAAAGGGGATTTTCATCAAAGGCTGACTTCTAAGACTTATTTCTATATAAAATGAGACTTTTATCAACATTTTAAGTCAATAATTCCTGGCTCTCTGAATCTTAAGTGTGTTAGTCACCTTTGTATCACCATGACCAAAATACCTGACAAAAACAATATAGACAAAGGAAAGGCAATTTTAAGCTCATAGTTTCAGAGGTTCAGTCCATTATTGGCCAATTCCATTGCTCTGGGCTCAAGATGAGTCAGAACATCAGGGTAGAAGAGTGTGGTGGAGGAAAGCTATCAGCTAATAGTAGCCAGGAAGCAGAGAGAGAATGGATCCAGCGACATGATATAGTCTAGGCTATGTCTCCAGTGACCTTCCTTCTCTAGCCATGCCATATATGCCTACGGTTACTATCCAGTAGCCCATTCAATGATGAGGTTACAGCTCTCATAATCTAATAATTTCAACTTTGAACATTCCTAGAAGGCATAACACATAAACTTTTCAGAGGACAGTAAAGATCCAAACCATAACACTCAGCATGTTAAATATGACTTCTGCTTCTCTTTCATATAGTACAACAATGAATCAGGAATAAAGCTGGGGCTACAGTGTATGGTCCTAAAGAAATGGCATCCACTTGACTCAGACTTGAAAAAAGTCTTCAGGATTATATTGGAATTATTTTCATCAGTTTATTCAACAAGTACTTATTTGGCATGGAATACATGTTATGCACTGCTCTATGTACTAGGAACACAGCAGTAAACAATGCACAAATTGTTGCTTTCAGGAATTTTACATTTTAGAGTCAGAAGAAACAGACAAATAGCAGATAAATAAATATAAATGTAATATGGTATAGTTTATCATGTGAAAGGCGTAGAAAGTCACTGTAGGGGTATTATTTTAACATCATCAAAGGAGGAGAATCAAGAACAGTTTCTCAGAATCAACGTGAAAAATGTTTCAGATAGGAAGGAAGTGATTAACTATGTTGTATCTATATGGAAAATCCCAAAATATAAAACCTGTGAAATGATGAATTTGACCATAAGACGGTCACTGGTGACCTTAACTAGGACGCTCTGGTGGACTGGTGGAGATAGAAGTCTGATCCAAGTAAGCTTGAGAGGAAATAAGAGAAGACAATAAATAAATAGTTTTATCATAAATGGTAACAGAGAAATGGTATAGTACTTAGAAGGGAATGGGCAATGTGTAAATTTGGTACATTTACACATTGAAAATGATCTAGTGGAGAGGGAAAAATGAAGATGTAAGTGAACAGAGGCCAGGTCCTAAAGCCCTGTCCTCGAATAAGTAGTCAAGAATAAGAATACACCCAAATACAGAGTTGGGCATTATATAAATAGTTCATTTGTGTGACACAAGAGAAGATGCAGAATAAAGGTTCAGACACAGAAGATTGAAGATGAATTTGGAGCGAAGATATGGATGTTGCATTTTGAATTCTTCTATTTGCTCAGTGAAATAAAAAGCTAGAGCATCCACTGAGAATGAGAAAAGGCAGGAAATGCTGATGGTTTGTAGAAAGACAGAAAGGCATGAAAATAATCATCTAAGATAATGGGAGAAAGAATTGATTTGGAAAACATAATAGAATTTCCCAGCAGCTCCAAGGGTTCACTGGAAGTCAGTGCACATGTGAGTTGCATCTGGTAAGCTGGCTGGCACAGATCCAGCCTCCAGAATGGCAGACAGGATGGAGGTCCTAGGATGTTGTACCTGTCTGAGGGCATGCCGTGTTATTTCCTGCTTTATGTAACCATCTTCATAAATTTCTATGACCTTTGCCATGAAAGAAAGTTGACATCCACTAGCAGTGATTGTTTGCAGCTTTGCATCAATCACAACACTGTCTGTTGTGACAAGCAAGCAAGAAGAGAATAGCATAGTAATATTCTTCAGGCACCTTGCCAATATAGTGAAGGCAGAGATCCTCCTTATTTATTTTTTCAAAAATGAAACCAATAGCTCTGCCTGATGGACATGAATGTCATTCTGCTTGGACCACTAAGCCAATGTGTATGCCAAAATCACCTATCCTACCTATATGCCCAATCCAAACTCTCTTTTTTACAGTCCTTGTCAACAAAGTTACCAGCTTATGAATTTCCATAAACTTTAATATATCAGGGGTTTTACTGAAACAGGTCCCTCTCTCTGTCTTTAGTTTCCCTCTCTGCCTGGTTATCTTCTATTCACCATTAATAATTAGTCAAATAATGCTTTTGTGATATCATCCATACCTACGTTCCCTTTATGTCCTTCATAGATTTTGGCAGTTTCTCCAGTAAAGCATTTATAACATCTCAGGAAATTGTTTGCATGTGTCAGTAGTACCATATTTGAAAACTCCTTTTCAAAGAGGAAACATATTGTATTTATTTGTGTATTATGTATGTATTATTTATTTATGTATTCCTAATGCCATGGGTCTCAAACTATATGCTCAAGCACTCCAGAGTGCTGTAGTGAAGTCACAAGGGGTATCATGAGGTCATTTAAATTTTTGAGAAAAGCAAAATGACAGCGTGAACCACAACAATGAAGTTGTTTGAACCTCAGTACTCAATATAACAGAACTGTTGGATATTTCTTTTGGCCTGGAGTTGTCATGAAAAAAATTGGTGAGATACCAAGGACTATATGAACTGAGAAAATTTGGGAAACTACCCTCATGCTCAATGAGCACTACACTTGGAACATAACATCTATTTGATAAATGATCTATTAATTTTAGAAAAGTACCTTACTTGTAAACATTTCTTCAGCATATGCACCCTCTGTGCCAGTTATTGTTTTAAGTACTTTATATGCATTGTGCTATTTATCCTCCCAATAGTCCTGTGATATAATTAATATTATTATTGTCCTTCTACAGATTTGGAAACTAAGACATGGGAGTAATGAAGTAACTTTTGTAAGTCCCCCAACTAAAAAGTTATTTGTTTAAAAAGGTAGACTCCAAAGCCACTAGTTCTACACATAAGCTTCCAAAAGATTTTCAAAATAACAAGTGGTGAATATGATGGAAAATAATAAAATCACATTTACTTTATCACAGTATATAAATTGACTCTTTGAGAGTTAAATAGATGAATTCATTATGGAATATTTCTGCACAACTATTACTGAGGATCTGCTGGGGACAAAAAACTTTCAGAGATACTAAGAAGAATAAAAAATATTTTGAAACTGATAATTTTCAAATATATTTTCAAGACACTTCATAATTCTGATCTCTGATAGTGAAAATTTCCTCTTATTTCAGAGGTGCTTCACAGGACTTAGTTTTGTCCATTCAAATTGTTTCTTCATACAAGGTTGAAAGTTTTATCATCTATGGCCAATGACCAAACTTAATCTACTTAGGTTTTGGTAGGTTTGGACAACTGAGAGGAGATCTTCCTTCTTCCTCTCATTCCTAGTTTAAAGGTGCTTCTAGTTATATATAAAATAGATAGGATAAATATAAACCCCCCAAAATAGAGAATAAAACTTGTCAAAGGCACACTTTTCATCCTGCAAAAGCATGTTTCTAAAGCCTTCTAGAATTCTATGTAAATAAATGTAATATAAGGGCCTTGCTTTTATCTTGATATGGTAATACCAGCAAAAAAGTATCATACTGAGTCAATATCTATCTGGAAAATTTGATGAATTTTAGTTTGTCTTATATGATACATGAGATGCTATTAATATTGTGAAGACATAGGATAAATTAAGGAACACAGAAAACAATTTTATAATTGTGTAATCATATTTCACCACTTGATTATATTTCAAATCCAGTTAATTTTTAGATGTAACAATATGTTTAATCTGTTGCCACAAATACAATTATTAATGTAATGTGGGTGACAAGATGAAAAAAATAATGTAAATACTGGATTTTCAGACAGATCTGCAATTCCTTTCTTAGGACATTTTAAACCATCAAGAAATGTAAATAATCAAATAGAGAATGTTAACATATACTCCTGAAGTGAAAACTAAGTCTTCCAACATCTGTTCTACCTTAGAGGTAGCATAGGAGGTTGGGATCAAAGCCAAATTAAGTAATTGAACAAATTAAGCTCTTTTAGAATCTACATTCTCAAAACAGAAGGGAATTTTAGGAAATTTGGTTATAAAAACACACCTCTGAGAGTTTATTGATGCTTTAAAAGTATATTTAGAAAATTCCACATAAAAATCTCTTCTTCATGTATAAACAGAAATTTCTTGCAAACTTATAGGCAAAAATTCTTGATAATATATTAATAAATTGAACCCATCAATATATAAAAAGAATTACAACCTATAAACAAGTGAAGTTTACTGTAGGATTGCAAAGCAAGTTTAATTAAGCAATGTGATCAACTATATCAACAGGGTAAAAAAAATTATATGATCATATCAATCAGTACAGAAAATTCAATATTTATTAATAATAAAACTCTAAGATTTAGGAATACAGAAGAAATTCCTAAGGTTGATAAAGAAAACATACAAAACATTACAGCTAATACTGTTCACAAAGGTGAAAGACTATTTGCCCCTAAAATTGGAAAAAAGACAAGGATGTTCATGATCATTATTCTTATTCTACATAGTATGGAAGGATCTAGCTGCTGAAATAAGGCAAGAAAAGAAAATGAAGACACACAGATTGCAAAGAAAGAAATAAAACTATCCCTATTTTCAGATGACACTATTGACTTTGTAGAATACCCAAGAAATCTACAAAAATCTATAAAAAGATTACAAAAATCTCATAAAACTAATATTTAGAATGGTCATAGGATACAGGCTCAAACAAAAAAATAAATTTTATTCTTATATACTAATGACAAACACAGAGAAACCCAGATTTAAAGCACAACATCATTTATATTTGAGCAAAAGAAAAAAGAATATCTAACAATACATATACATATTAAAGATACAAAATACCAAGGAAAGAGGATGAAGATCTAGATGAATAGAGAAACATTATATTTGAAGATCAGAAGATTCATCATAGTAAGAATGTCAGTTTTCCCCATGTTGTCCTATAGGTTTAATGTAATTCCTTCCAAAGTCCCAGAGAGTATTTTTGCAGAGACCGACAAACATTTTCTAAAAATTATGTGAAGGCAAAGAAACTAGAACAGCTCAAACAACTTTGACAAAGAAGAATTGAGCGAAACCTGAGGTTATGACTTACTTTATGGCTACAGTAATCGTGGCAATGTATTATTGGAGAAGGAATAGATACATAGATCAATGCAACAGAATACAGAACTGAGAAACATGCCAACACAAATACACCCCAATGATTTTTAATGAAGGCACAAAAGCATTTCAATGGAGGAAGAATAGTTTTTCCAAAAAATTATGCTGAAACAATTGGACTTCCATAGGCTAAAATATAACCTTGATCTAATCCTTATACTGTATACAAAAACTAATTCAATTCAAAATGGATCATGAATTTCAACATAAAATACAAAACTATGTATTTGAAGAGGAAACATAAGAGAATATCTTTGATACTTATTGTTAGACAAAGATCTAGTGCTTAGACATTATACCAAAACCATGTTCCACTAAAAAAACTTTAATTAGACCTCAACCATATTAAGAACTTTTGTATTATAAACAACCCTGTTGTAAAGATGAAAAGACAAGGTAGATACTGAAAAGTAATATTTATAAATAATATATTTGAAAAGGACATATCTAAAATATATAAATAACCCTCAAAACTCAACAGTTTGCTTTTTAACAAAAAATAATTATGATAAAATGGGCCAAAAACATGAAGAGTTACTACAGACAATATCAGGTGCATTCAAGATGTTATGGCTGTTGACTTAAAAGATATTTCAAAAGAGAAGATATAGGTTGCAAAAATACATGATAATGTCCCAAATCATTATTCACTAGGTAAATTCAAATTAAAATCACAATGAGATATAATCACACACCTTTCAGAGAGCTAAAATAAAAACTAGTGTTAATACCAAATGTAAAGGATGTGAAGAAACTGGATCTCTCCTATATTACTGGTGGGAACACCAAATAGTAGAAGCACTCAAGAAAACTGAGAGTTTCTTAAAAAACTAAAACATGCACTTATGTGACCCTGCAATGACACTGTTGGGCATGATCTCACAGAAATGAAAACATATGTTCATCCAAAAACCTATACATAAAATCCATAGTAGCTTTATTCATAATAGCAAAATACTAGAAATAACCTAAATGTCCTTCAATGGTGAAGAGTTGAAAAAAAATATGGTGTATGCATACAATAGAATACTACACAGCAATAAAATGAATGAACTAATGATATGTTTAATTTGATTGGATTAAAAAGGCATTTGCTTAGTGAAGACTGTCTCAAAGATTACATATGTATAATTCCATTGATATACTTAAAATGATAAAACTAGAAATAAAAGTGAGATTAGTGGTTGTCAGAAGACAGGGACAGGAGTTGGGTGAGATGTGTATACAAATTTTAGGAGGTAGTATGAGGGGGTTATTTTGTGGCACAATTCTATAGGTTGATTATGGTGATGGTTATGCTAACCTTTACATAAAATTATATAGAAACATGCACACTTATAAATGCAGGCTTATAAAATAATGCAGGCTTATAAAATAATGAAAATTGAAATACATCTGTATTGTTGTCAATAGTAATAACAATGTAGATTTCTTGTTTGATATATTATACATAGTTCATTGGGTGAATCTGGGGCAAAGATACATGAGACCTTTTATACTCTTTGCAACTTTCTGAGAGTTTATAATTATTTCAAAAGTAAACACTTTTTTAAAAAGTATAGATTTAATAAAATGGGTTGTTATTGTACAAATATGCATGTCCTGAATGTTTCTGGGGCCCCTAGGTTATTCACTTCCTAGAAAACCTGAAGAAGAGGCTCAGGTCCCAGCTATTATCAGATGATGAAAAGACTCTCTGTTTTAAGTACTCCTGGCTTCTGTGCAAAATCAGCAAGCAAATCAGTTTTGCAGAATTGGATAATGATTTCACAGCAAGGTCCTTCATAACCATTTCTCAGTCTATCTTTTTAATGTTTTCCCATCCATACACATAAGTATGACAAAGATGTGATGGACTACTTGTTTTTCCCTTGAACAGTATGAATTTTATTTTGCTCCCCATTTGCAGAAAGACCTCTTTCCTCATTCTCCTACTGAAACTCACCTATATCTCTCTCAGAGGCCGCTCTTTTTTATAAGACCCAACCCCAGCCAGGCCAAAATAGTTGTTTCCTCTTAACTGAAGAACTTACTATGTTGTAATATAAAGTTTTTGGTTAATTTAAACTTGCCCTTGAGATCATAAGTTACCAGCTCGAGGGGACCTTATCTTATTTATCCCTTAAGATATAGCACATGGCAGTCATGCTCAACAGATCTTCTCATTATATTAATTTAATGTAATTAAAATGAAGATTGAGGAATTGTTGACTTTGCCAGTTAGCACATGGGTATTGTATGTTAATAAAAAAGATTTAGAGATAATAAGACTAGAAAAAATGGACCCCTTCCTTCTTAGAATTCCCCTTTTATAAAGATAAGTACAAAGCTAATAAAAGTCAAAGACCCATTAATGGCCTGGATTAGATAAAACTTGGCACAGAGACAAGAAGGGAAGAAGACCTTTGTCAAGAGAAAATTGGAAGTTAGTCTCATTCAATTTTAAAAGTTTACATATAAGTAGGGCATGGTGGAATATACCATAATCCTGGTGATTCAGGAGGTTGAAGCAGGATTGCAAGTTTGAGGCCAGCCTCAGAATCTTAGTGAGGCTCTCAGCATCTTAGGGAAACCCTGTCTCAAAATAAAAAATAAAAAAAAAGCTGGGGATGTGGTTTAGTGGTAAAATGTCCCTGGGTCAATCCCTAGTACCTCACCCACAGAAAAAGTGATTGGGTATGTAGGAAAAAAAAATGAAGTCCCTAAGACACTGGGTCACATGATACTATTATCTTGAAAATAGTGTCAATTCAATGTTGATTATTGCTTTATAATACACAGACCAGTTGAGTCATGGAAAATGGAAACAAAAAGCTCTCAGAGTTGAGCAAGAAAAACAGAGTAAATGCCCCCATCTCATGAAGAATTAGGATTTCAAGATGAGTTTTAAAATAAGTAAGTCTGAGAAGTGGTAAAATGGGGAGGTAAGGTACAGTAAGGGCAAAAGCAAACAGGCAAGAAAGTGCAGCATATTTTACACTGGGTAGTGGAGTAGTGGAATAAGAGAAACCAGTTATGCAGTGTGTGAGTTACGAGAGATTTTCCAGGTTATTACACCAAACGTTTACACTTTATCCCTGAGCAAACTATTGTGCAGGGTTGTTGACAAGTCCTTAATATACCTCCTTCCCTCATAGGGGAATGTTTCTGTCATCCTTAAAGGCTATAATGGACTCTGAGGGAGGTACCTTAAAATTACTATCATCCTAATTTGGTTTACAATGATGCCCAAGGAGTGTCTTGTTCACCATTTCCTGGTCAAGATGAAGTAGCAGAGGTGAAGCTACCAATACAGATTGATTTTTGCTATCAGAGGTTGGGTCAGGAGGGAAGGAAAACAGGTTTATACTATCCTAGAATATCCAAAATACTCAGGATTACATATTGGCACAAAAGCAAAATCTCTCTTTTCTTTGCTTCCCCCCTTTGGATTCCATCCTCTGCTCCACTTTTTATCTATAATATTTCCCTGGATATAGGCAGGGCCACCACCTGGAAAGTCGTATTATGCTGCCTCCTCTAGGGTTTAAACGAGGCTTGACCATACTGGCTACCTGTCCTGTCATCAGTACTGGCCTTCCTTATGTTTAATAAAACTCTTCTTCCATATGTGTACAAAATTTATAATGCTTCTGTGAAACACTGTTTGACAAGAACCAAACATTAACTTTCCATTTTCACCCTGTAGTTGGTATTAAAATGATCTTTCTTCAATATCATTGTACATTACCATTTGAGAGAAGGTTAGTCTGCACCAAAAAATGGAAGCAGATACTACTCATTTCTAAAATACTATAGCATTCCCTTCTTATTGGTAGGTAACACAATCCAACATCCTGGGTGGATCCCTGAAACTCTTTTAAGTGCTGAACACTATAATATACTATATACACCCACCTAACTTTAGTTTATAAATTAGACAGAATAAGAAATTAATAATAACTAATAATAAAACAAACACTTATAATATATTGTATAAATGTTATATGAATGTGATCTCTCTATTCATTTCTTGAATTTTTCATTTAACATTTTTGGACTTTGTTTGACCACAGATAACTGAAGCCACGAAAATGAAACTGTAAATAAGGGGGGATTATAGTATTTGATTTTGAACTTACTAATATATTTTATGATCAGGTTTATCCCACATTGTTTATTCCCCAACAGGTAATAAATAATTTTGTCAGTTAGATACAGGCTTGTGATACCAAAATTTTAAAGTGGAAATCATTACTATTTGGACTCCAAAACCAGGCTTCACCTGTGACAGAAATAAAAAATGATGCTCTTTTTCAAGGCAACTTTGTGATATTAGCATGTGCCAGCAGCCAGAGAAAAGCGAGATTTCAGTAAATTAGCAAAGAGAAATTTGCTTTTGTATGAGTACAGTAAAAATCATACCTTTATAAATATAGGCTTGTGTTAAATATTTAATCAGAATGTGAACAAAGTAAGGGCATGAAAACATCAAGAATATTCTAATTTTGTGACTTTTATATCAAATTATTTTTTACAGAAAAAAAGAAAATGCTGAGTCTTAGAATTTAGATACCTAGCCTCAAATACATTGGACTAGTGTAAGAGTTAACTTTAGACTGACTGACATTCTTTCTGCTGTTTTCCAGCAAGTTCATATGTCATTTTATTCTGTGCCATAACTTTTGATATTGATTTGAAGTGCTATAACATTTCATATGCAAACATAAATAATGATGGGACCATTTAAAATGGCAAGAGAGGCTGGGATATAGCTCAGTGGTAGAATGCTTGTCTAAGATATGCAAGGCCTGTGTTCCATTCCCCACCACACACACATATTGAAATAATAATTGCAAAAGATTGGCAAAAAATGTCTAATGAGATCAGCAACTGGGGTATATATACTCACACAACTAATCTCTACACAGACATTAAAAATAAGTCAGGTGACTGAACTTCTAGCAAAGCTCTGTTCATTCATTCAACAAATATTTATTGATGATCCATTTTGTGCAAAGAAAACCTGCTAGGTACTGGGAATCACTGGCGAGTAAAACACAGTACCTGTTTTTATGCAGCTTACTCTTAATTGGCCAATAAGTCATATAAGTATATAATAGTACAATAGAAAGAAAATGAAGAATTATTTGGGAAACTAGGACAGAGATACTCAATATCAACAGACAGGAATGATTTTCTAAAGGACCTTTTAGGTTATAATAATGCTAATAATAAAACATTTTTTAATATTTCTTTAATTGCAAAATTCTTCATGTTATTCATTATTTATTTGTTTTTACTATGTTGTCTAAAATGCTCTGGGGGAATAACTAACTTCATATGTAAACCAGAAAACTACACAAGATGTGTTCTTATCTTTTAGCTTAAATATTACAAATTGAATACTAAGGTTGATGAGTTGAAATTGATACATCTTCTATATAACACATAGTCAAATAATTACAGAATTTCTTCTGAATATTAAAGCTCAATAAAGTTAGGAAGTTTGAAGTATACCTCTCATTTCAAAACTAGCACTTTATTTTTTTACTTTTATTTCTAGGTGTTGGGTTTGGAACTCAAGGTCTCACACATGCCAGGCAAACACTCTATCATTGAGCTACAACACAGCCACAAAACTAGCACTTAAATGCATGAGACACCAAATATCATGCCAAAAGTTCTCAATTTAGATTAATGTGGATAATTTCCTTAAAATATATTAGTTAGCAATGAGAAGCAGTAATAAAAAGCCTTCCAACAAAGAAAATCCCAGAACCACATAAATTCTCAGTTGAATTATACAAGACCTTTAAAGAAGAACTGATGTCAACGCTCCTAAAATATTTTATGAAATAGAAAGAGATAGAATACATTCAAAGTCATTTTAGAATCCAATATCACAGTCATACCAAAACCAGGTAAGGACACATCAAGGAAAGAAAACTATAGACCAATATCCTTGATGAACCTAGATGCAAAAGTCCCTAATAAAATATTAATAAATCATATTCAACAACATATTAAGAAGCTCATATATCATGACCAAGTTGGTTTTATCCTGGGATGCAAGGATGGTTTAACATATGCAAATCAATAAATAAACTTTATAACGTAAGTAGAATTAAGGAAAAAATCATTTAATCATTTCAATAGATGCAGAGAAGACCTTCAACAAAATCTAGCATCCATTCATGATAAAAGCACTGAAGAAACTAGGGATAGAAGGAATCTACTACAGCACCATAAAGGCTATATATGACAAAACTAAAGCCAACATCATAGTGAATGGGGAGAAACTGAAAACATTTCCTTTAAAATCTGGAACAAGATAAGTATGTCCATTCTTACCATTCCTATTCAATATAGTATTTGAAATTCTAATAAGAACAATTAGGCAAGAGAAATAAATATAAAGGATAAAAATAAGAAAGGAATAATTCATAAATCACTATTCGCAGATGATATGACCCTATACTCAGAAGATCCAAAAAGCTTGACCAAAAGACTGATAGAGCTAATAAACAAATTCACCAAAGTAGTAGGTTACAAAAACAACATGCAAAAATCAACAGCTTTCCTATATATTAATAATGAATATGTTTAGAAATAAATGAGGAAAACATTTTCATTTGCAATAACCTAGAAAAAACCTGGGAATAAACAAAGGAGGTGAAAGACTTCTACAATGAAAACTATAGAACATTGAAGAAAGAAATTGAATAGACATAAGAAGATGGAAAGACCTCCCATGTTCATGGATTGGCAGAATTAATATTATTAAAATTGCCATACTACTAAAAAGTTGACAGATTCAATGCAATTCCCATCAATATACCAATGATATTCTTTACAGAACTAGAAAAAAAAGTACTAAAATTCATCTGGAAGAATAAAAAGACCCAGAATAGTCAAAGCAATATTAAGCCCAAAAAGCAATGCTAGAAGCGTTACAATACCTGACTTCAAATTATACTGTAGAGCTATAGAAATAAAAAGTGCATGGTATTAGTATAAAAATAGACATATAGTCCAGTGGTGCAGGATAGAAGACACAGAGACAAATCCACACAGATAGTCATCTGATCCTTGATAAAGGTGCCAAAAACATAGAGTGGAGAAAGACAGCCTTTTAAACAAATGGTGCTGGCAAAACTGGTTTTTTGTATGTAGAAGAATGAGATAGATCCTTATCTTTAACCATGCACCCAAGTCAACTCAACATGGATCAAAGACCTAGGCATTAAACCAGAAATTAAGCAACTCCTAGAAATAAAATGCATCAACACTCCAATATACAGGTAGACAATGACTTTCTTAATAGGACCCCTAAAGCTCAAGAAATAGTGGCAAGAGTTAATAAATTGGATAGCATCAAAAGCTTCTGGAGCCTGGAGTTATAGCTCAGCAGTAGAGTGCTCACCTTGCACGCATGAGGCACTGGGTTTGATCCTCAGCACATAAAAGTAAATAAAATAAATAAAAAGCTTCTGCATAGCAAAGAAAACAATAAAGAACATGAAGAGGTAACCTATAGAATGGGAGAAAATCTTTGTTAACTACTCTTCTGACAGAGGATTAACATCTAGAATATATAAAAATTTCAAAAAATAATCTTGGCAACAAAAATAAATAACTCAATAAATGGGCAAATTAACTAAATAGACAGTTTTCAAAAAAAAGAAAGAAAAAAAGAAATACAAATGGTCAACAAACATATAAAAACGTTCAACATCACTAGCAATTAGGGAAGTGAAAATCAAAACTATAATGAGATTTCATCTCACTCCAGTTAGAATGGCATCTATCAAGAATATAAAAAATAATAAATGCTGAAGAGGATGTAAAGAAAAAAGGAAAATTTTCAAATTGTTGGTTGTAAATTAGTACAACCACTATGGAAATCACTATGGAGATTCCTCAAAAGACTAGGAATGGAACCACCACATAACTCAGCTATACCACTCCTCAGTATTTATACTAAAGAATTAAACTCATCATACTATATAGATACATGCATACTCATGTTAATAGCAGCACAATTCATAATAGTCAAACTACTATGGTACCAGCCTACATGACCATAATTGGATGAATGGATACAGAAAATGTGGTATAAATGCACAATGAAGTTTTATCCAGCCATAAGGAAAAATAAAATTATGTAATTTGCATGAAAATGGGTAGGACTTGAGAACATTATGTTAAATGAAATAAGCCAAACACAGAAATTCAAGGGTCCTGTGTTTTCTCTCATATGGAGTTTAGAGAAGAAAAAGGAAAAGAAACTTGGGGAAATCTCATTAAAATCAAAGGGAGAACAATACAGGAAAAGGACCAGAGGGAGGAAGGAGGGAAGGGAAAGTGGAAATACCGGGGAATGATATTGGCTAAACTATATTTTTATATTGTGTACATATACAAATTATAATAACAAAACTCAACATTATGTACAACTGTAATGCACCAGTAAAAATTGTGGAGAAGAACTCTAAACATTAAAAATATCATGTTATTTATCAATAGTATGTATAATTTGTTTATTACACATATCTGCAAAAAAGTAAGTTTAGTTTAGAGGAAGGATATCAACACAAGATGGGAGCACTTAAAAACTTACTGTTTTACAACCAATGCATTTAATACCAAGTTGCTATGACATGAGCACTAAAAACTACTTTTCTTTTTAATTAAAGAAAAACTTAGAGAAGTTAATTGACCATTCAGTGAATGTTTTTGAATTAGGTATATAAGGCACTACTCTAAATCTTCAATGATCAACTCACATCCCAGCTTTTTTGAATAACAACACTATCTACATTAGGAGGATATTATTAGGAAGTCACTGACATAATCTGCCCCTTCATATTCAGTAGCTTATTTTAATGTTTTGTTTTCTTACAGACACCAATAAGCACAGGCATCTGGGACTATCGTGGTGGGCTGGGAACTTTTAGGTGAAAGAGAAAGTCATTACTCTGGAACACTGTGAATTTAGAGGGGCTATTGACAAACCATTTTGCTACTTTGTGTGTTTATAAGATGAGGTATCATTAGGAAAAGCCACATAAAGCTGTTGCAGCTGTGTTATATAAAAAGTGGAGATAATTTAATAGAAAATGTCATCCTTTGCAAAATGTTGATTGCCTATTTTTTTTCCATAAAGACTTCTCATCAGAGGGGCTCCAGCAGCTGTTAGAAGGCATCCTGTCACTGATGTTCCCAGACATTCTGGTATACAAAGCTTTTCATGTGCTATTTGGTATCCGAAACATTCTCCTTTCTTTTCCTTACCCTCCCCCATGTTTTTTCTCCTTTTCATATTCTACTATTTGAAATGTGGAGTATTTTCTTCTTGCGAGGATGGAGCAAGGACTTGCTCCTTGACATTGGAATTGACTATAAACAGGAAAAGCATCTGCTGAAGTCATGAGGTGCTATTTTTTTTCCATATTCAGGACTAAAACCCCCTAAAGCTATATCAGTTCTATAATTCTATAATGTTAAGGATTTCTCCTTAACAGATGGCAGTCATTACAAGTTACTACAGGGCATAACTCTTTAGATGCCAAGATGGTAATTTGTCCCATGCAAAAAAGAAAAGAGATTTGGTAGAGAAGAGGCAGGGTTAAGTACTTTTGTAATCAAAGAATTCTCCAACTTGAAAGTTCTGTTTTCTCATAATTAGTTATGGAAAGGTGACATGGTCATAAATTTCACATCATAAAAATCACTGGGCTTCAGAAATGTAATGGCTGCACATCTTCACTGAGTTCACAATAATCCCATAACTCTTGCCAAAGGCTTTACATTCAACAATTTTAGATAGAGTTCATTGTCACTAAGAGGATAATGGTTTATGACATTTCCATGTATAAGATTCTGCTCACTAAATGTATCATGTGCTGTCATAGTCTAAAACAATTGTCAATTTGATGCACAAAGTAAGTGTACATTTCTTCATCAATTTATTCTTTTCACTGATACCTATTGAGCATCTCCTCTGTGTGTTGGGTATTATTCTAGGTGTTGAAGATACAATTATGAACAAGAGAGACAAAAACTTCTTATAAAACATACCATCCCTTGGACGTGCACATGCACACACACATTGGTGTTAAATAATGAAATACATTTGTGTTTGCACAGTATGGTGGTCAGAATTTAAGATGGCTCAAGTTATCTCTACCTTTTTGTATCCATGGCTTTGTGTAATTGTTCCCCTTGAGTGTGGGTGGAAATTGTGGCTTGCTTATGATCAATCCAATGTGACAAAGGTGCTCTAGCACTTGCTAGCTCTCTCTCTCTCTCTCTCTCTCTCTCTCTCTCTCTCTCTCTCTCTCCTCTCTCCCTCCCTCCCTGCCTTCCTCCCTCTCCTTCTCTTTGAAGTGGCAAGCAGCCACTAGTCCTACAGCCTCAAGAAAAAGATTCTGCCTATATCCTAAGGGAGCTTGGAAGCAGATCCTTCTTCAGTTGAGCTTATGATTAAGAAACCAGTCTTGTTTGACACACTTTGTGAAACACCAAGAAGAGGACCCAGTTTAGCCATGCCTAGACTCCTGACCCACAGAAACTGAGATAACAGATGTGTAGTGTTTTTAATTTGCTGAGTTTGTCATTTATTATATGGCAGAGAAAATTAGTACAAACAGAATTATCACTATGCTTTTGGGTCATAGGAATAACTATCACTCTAAAATATCCAAGTCATTTTTGGATAATTAGGAATCTTTTCAAGAGTATTATATCATTGAGTCAAATATATTATTTTGTGTTAATATATTTGCCACACAACTCCTTTTGGTTTAAGTCACCACAGAGGACTAGCCTTATCTTAACTAAATGAATTAATCCATAAACCTATGATGGATCCATTCCTGCTCCCCACACAATGAGTTAGGGCAATGGGTCCATTTAAATGCCTTATTTATAATTATGCTTCAGGTATGGGCCAATTTACTAAGAAATTTTACTAACCTCATCTGTCATAGTCCTCACACTAAGTTGTGAGAAAAGAAATTTCCCCAGGTTTATAAGGAAACTAAGGCTGAGAGAAGTAACAATTGAAGTGATATAGTCAGTAAGTGGCACAGGTGGTAGTCAAGCTGCAATATATCATGAGAAAGATCATGCTCATCTTATTCAACCACAGTTACCTGTGTTAGATATCGACTATTCTGTCCCCCACAGCCTGCCCTATGCCTACTAAGGTGCTAAGTAGCCTCTGAGCTGAGGTAGCTCTCTCCTCATTCTTTTGCAGGAAGCCTAAACCAGCATCAGTGGTTTTCTTTCAAACAGGAACAGCTATAAGAAACTTGTGAGCACAAGGAAATGAATAAGAGTATCTCCTCTGTAAGGTGACAGTTTTAGTCAGAATCATTAGCTGTATTTCAGACACTGCAGTAGGTACAAGAAATAATAATATTAATAAGAATTCCTTTCCCCCACATCAACTACCATCACCAGGAGGTTTGAGGCTGGGAGATAAAACTTGCATCATTTCAATTTGATATACGAAGTACAAAGGGAGGGAACTAACTGCAAGCCTAGTATCTACATGGCTAGAGACTCTAGTGATGGTTTTCAGGGAAGTCTTCTGAGTGAAGGGGTCTTGATGATGGTATGCAAAGAAAAGTAAAATTTCAATTATGTGTTCCAGGGAAAGGTAATCAGTAGGCAAGTTATCAGTAGGCAGGAAGCAACTTGTAGTTTGCAGAAACTCTCAGCAGTTGAGTGTTAATAATAAATGAAGCATGGGGCATGAAGTAGCCAGAGAGTCGGCAACAAAAATCATAGATTAAATTACACGTGTAACTGTTATATGGCAAGCTGTGTGTTAAGAACCTTACTTCAAAACAATAATTCTAACAATCAAAGCAAGCACAATTATGATCCTTGTTTTCCAAAAGAATAAAACTGAGGCTAAGAAGGGCTAAGTAACTTCTACAAGTTACCACAGCTAATAACTAACTAAGCTGACATTTGAATCTATATAATTTCAAGCTCTTAGCCCAATCTTTCACTGCTTTTCTAGGTAGGAGACAGGTCTAAAGAACATGGTTTTTCACTTAACCAATATCAGAGGTTAGAAAACCTTTTCTTTGTAAAGGACAAGATCATAAATATTTTAGGCTCTGTGGCCCATAAATTCTTTGTTGCAACTACTCAACTGTGCTGCTATAGGGTTAAAGCAGTCATCCACAATACATAAGTGAATAAGCATGGCTGTGATCCAATAAAACTCTATTTACAAAACAGGCATCTAAATGGATTTGGCTTATACACCAAAAGAAGAATATTAAAGACTTTTAAGCAAGCAATGGAGGTAATCAATTTGGGCAGTGCTTCTATTGATAGTCTGATTCATATCAAAAACATCATTGGGCATACCAATTTGGATGAAACAGCTGCTTCTAGCAAGGGTCAACTATTGAGATCCTGTGTATTTTCATTGGTCATTCATTTTATCCCTCTACTCCACATATATTTATTGAGGGCCCACCATGTTTCAGATACTATTTAGGTGCTAGGAATATAAACAACAAACACAAATTAAATTTCTTTTTTAGTGATGTTTGCATTCTAGAGAGGGTGACAGATAAACACACCACAAACACACATACCCACAAATATATACAATACTATAAGTGCTATGGAGAAAAGCAAATCAAGGATAAACAAAATTGGGAGAGTTACTTCTGTGTGAAGTGGTTAGGAAAAGTCATGAAATTGGAGCTTTGGAACAAAGACTTGAGGAAATGAGGGAATGAATCATGTGAATATATGGAGGGAAGAAGAAGTTTAAAACCCAGTGGTGGGAGTATAGTATCTGTGGAGCATTTGAAAAACAGCAAGAGTATCTATGTAGTAAGAGTTCAGTGAGTGAAGAATGTATAATGTAGAGTCAGATAGGGAGTCAGGGATCAGAGCAGAATAAAAAGGTAAAAGAGGATATTTAAAGGGCTTGGGGTCTGGTTTAAAGAGTGGCTTTCAATATGGAGGTCTTATTGGAATTATAACATAATGGCTTAGGACTGGTAAACATAGGGCCTTGAAGAAAGTCTTTGTAAGTAAACTATTTAGTAAATGAATTGTTTTTCAGGAGAGCAGACTGTTATCTCAGATAAATTGACTTGAAGAAATTTCCTGAAGCAAACACTGAAGTTTTTTTTTTTTTTTTAATTGTTTTATGGTCTTATTTTTCCAGGGCATGTTTTCCTGGAACAAATAACTAAGTCTTACAGAAACAGGTGATCTTAGTTATTAGTCCTAATTGCTATATCATTTTGATGTAGATTGACACATTTCTCATTGTTCAAAATTATATTGCACATACACACACATATACATATTTACTGTCATCGTCCATTTGTGCTTCTGTAACAGAATATCACAAACCAGGTAACTTATAAAGAACAGAAATTTATCAGCTCTTAGTTCTGGAAGCTAGGAAGTCTAAGATCAAGGATTAGTCATCTAGCAAGGGCTCTTTTGCTGAGTCATTACATGACAGAAGGACATGTGAGAAGAGGGTCAAACTAGCCCTTTTATAAAAAGCATTAATCCCACCCATGAGTTCAGAACTCTCATGGCATAATCACCTCTTAAAAGTTTCTCTTAATAATATTTTAATGGCAATTAAATCTCAACATGTTTTGGAGGGAGTATTCAAACCACAGAAGTTACATTTCAAAGAGCAAGGAAGACATCCAAATTCTAATATTATACTGAGTACCTGTGCGATGTCCTTTTACATACCATCTAACTTAGTCTTTGTAACATCCCTATGTGATAAGTAGTACTTTCTAAGATTCTAGATGAGAAAACTAAGAATCTGAGAATTAACATGCCTGTCTTTCTTAGTAAATCCATGCTGCTATAACAAAATACAACAGACTGTATAATATATAAATAACAGAAATTTATTTATCATCATTCTGAAGGCTGAGAAGTCCAAGATCAAGGTGATAGCAGATTTAGTGTCTAAGAAGGTTTCCAAGATGGCAACTTGACTGTGTCCTTACATGGCAGAAGGCTGAAGAGCAAAAAGGCCTAACTAGTTCCCTCCAGACTTTTTATAAAGGCAATAATACCATCGAGGAGGACAGATACCTCATGGCTTAATCACCTCCTAAAGGCCCCCAGCTCTTAATACTCTTGCATTGGCAGTTCAGTTTCCATTTTATAGTCTTATCTTTCCAAAGCAAGTTTTACTAGAACAAACACCTAAGTCATATCGACAGAGGTGCTCTTATTTCTTAGTCCTAATTGCTATATCATGTTCATGTATAGTTGGACACATTTCTCACATGATTAAAATTGTATTGCATCATGAGATACATATATGTATTATATATGATATGATATAAGCTATGCATATTATATGATGCATATATTATACTTGATATGTTTATATATATATATATATATATATATATATATATATATATATATATATATATATATTATACTCAGTGAATTTTGGAGGGGAAAATCAGAAATGGAGGCTCTTTCCACAAATATTCAAATATTGGCAATGCCAAGGTCACATAACTAGAAAAGTGACCTTGCCAGAATTGAAATCCAGGTCTTTTTCTTCCAAAGTTCATATGGTTAACCAATGAAAACATTGCTTCATATGAACCAAACCCAAAGCATCATGTTTCTGACTTTTAAAGAAAAATAATCTGCAACTATATGAAGGTCCTCAGTCCAAGGTCTAGAAAAGCAAATTATCTATTGGAAATGGGGGCATATTGAGAGGATCCTGAAAATAGCTGATCTTCCTCATAAAAAGAAACAAGGAAGCTGAGACAATGGGCTATTTAGGTACCTTACAAGGGTCACATAACTACTGGAAAAAAAAAAAAACTTAGATGGAGGTCTGTCTAGGCTGAATGCTATGCCTTCCAATTATTAGGCAAAGTGTGCCCTGACTCTAAACTGAGATCTGAAATATAATCATCAGAAATGGAGGTTCTTTCCATAGACAACAAGTTCAAATATGCAGCTGCATTAATACATTTTATTTTATTTTATTTTATTATTGGTTGTTCAAAACATTACAAAGCTCTTGATGCATTAATACATTTTAACCTCTAAATGTATTGACCTCAGGGGGAGTCTGAACCCTGGATTTCAAGTACATTTTGAAAGTGATTTCACCAAGGGGTTTTTAATCTGAATAAAGAAAGACAAGAATGCTGAAATGAGCTACAAATCTTAAATTTAGTAAAAGGCCCATAAAAGAAGGCCTTTGTATCCCTGCAGGGTTTCTTTGTGTGGATCTGAAGATAGGAAGGAAGGAGAAGGTGGGAGGGAGCTCTGTGTGTGATATAAGTGACCACAGCCCAATGCTTAGGAAGACATCCTAGACAGGGAAATTTCCTCCTCCAGGACCAGAGAGGATAGCAATAATAGCAAATATTAATTGAATGCTTACTGCATGCTAGGCTTCAGGCACCATTCTATGTGTCATATACTGTCTCTTGCCTATAAATTTCTACATGTTTGTAAAACTGGGGGAGAAAGAGACTTGAAAATTTACCCAACTCAAAATATATCTGTTATTTTTTTGGTTATTTATTGAAAACAACAGGCAATTGCATCATATCCTCTCCCTGCCCCCCAAATTATAGCATTTTAATTAGATAAGTGTTTGGGGATTTTAAAAATGAACACAAAATAACAGAGGAAAAGGGGAAAAACACCTCAAGGTATCTCAATTGTTTCTGAACAAGTGAGTGTTCTTCAAAATATCCTAGCATCTCTAGCTCTCTTCTTGCTCCTCTTACCTTCTGCCATAAACTGAGGCAACAAGAATTTCCTCCAGATGTCATCACCTTATATTGCACTTAGCCTCCAAACTGTGAGAAATAAATTTCCTTTTTGAAAATAAACTAAAATAAATAAATAAAACATTTAAGCAAGCATGGAATAAAATTCAAAGGCAAGGGGTATCTTCTTACATCAGGGATCTTAGTGTAGAAATAATCAGGGATATGTTGCACATGTATAGTGTAGGAGACGAGAATATGCCACCCAAAATATGCCTCTTTTGCATAAAGATTATTTTGAGCTGACTGAGAAACTGCAGACATAAGAGAAGCTTTAAAAACAGAGTAGAAATTACCCTGTATAATGAAAATTAACATGTATAAAGGAAATCCCCATTTGTAAGGATGTCCCCCTCTCTGTACCAGGAAAGAAGGATGACTAAATTTCTTAGACTATCAATGGAAAAATCACCATCCATAAACTTACCCTGTATACTGTACTTTTCCTTGTCACCTCCCCGTACCTGTCCCCTTCTTTCTTTGTTTCAGCTGAAGATGGTACATAAGCCTGAATTCAAAGTCACCTCCCTAAGATTTACTCATTGTTCTGTTTTTCTCCCATGCATACATGCTAATAAACTTCTGTTTGATTTTCTCTCATTAATGTCTTTTGTTATAGGGGTGTTTTCCCCACTAAGAACTGTGAAGAATATGGAGGGAAACTTATTTTTTTTCTTCTACATTAGAATGATCTCTTTAGTTTGAAATACTGAGGCAAAGAGATATGTATTTCAAGTGAAATCAATCCTCACCTGTACCCAAAGGAAAGAAAATGTAAAATGGAAGGGAGTTCTGTTTTTAGTGAAAAATCAGGTAAAAGCCAAAACAATAAACCATAACCTAAAAAAATATCAGTGAAATGCAGATAATTTGAAACTAAGCATGAATAGATAACAAGCTAGACATAAAATTCTTTAGCTTCTGGGAAATAATTGCTAATCAGAGGTGAAAGACTTCTACAATGAAAACTACAGAACATTGAAGAAATTGAAGAAGGCTTTAGAAAATGGAAAAATATCCCAAGTTCTTGGTTAGGCAGAATTAATATTGTCAAAATGGCCACACTATCAAGAGTGCTATACACATTTAATGCAATTCCCATTAAAAGTCCAATGACATTCTTCATAGAAATAGAAAAAGCAGTTACACAATTCATTTAGAAAAATAAGAGGCCCAGAATAGACAAAAAAATCCCTAGAAAAGTAATGCAGGAGGCATCCCAATAGTATAAACTTAAATTATACTACAGAGCTATAGTAATAAAAACATCCTGGTATTGGTACAAAAATAGAATTGAAGATCAATGGAACAGAAGACACAAAGACATATCCACAGAAATACAGTTACCTCATACTAGAAAAAGGTGCCATAAACATACATTAGAGAAAAGATAGCCTCTTTACAAATGGTGCTAGGAAAACTGGAAATTCATATGTACCAAAATGAAATTAAACCCCTATCTTTCACCCTATACAAAACTCAATTCAAAAATGGATCACAGACCTAGAAATTAAATCAGAGACCCAGTATGTGTTAGAAGAAAAAATAGGCCCAACTGTCCATCATGATGACTTAGGAACCAAATTCCTCAACAAGACTCTTAAAGCTCAAGGAATAAAATCAAGAATCTAGAAAGGGGATGGTATCCAACTAAAATGCTTCTTCACAGCAAAAAAACAATCAAGAACATGAACAGAGAGCTTACAGAATCAGAGAAAATCTTTACTACATGCATCTCAGATAGAGCACTAATCTTCAGGATATATTAATAACTCAAAAAACTTAAGATTTAAAAAAAACGGAGTCCCAAGATGGCCGCGAATAGAGTGCATCACACCCCGTGTACCATGCCACTGCGCGGGTGAATAACGAGTTAGAACAACAAAAAACTATCTTTTTAGGAACTTACAGCAAAATGGGGGTGCACTGAAACCTAGAGGAAGGATTTCCAGCACCGAGGTCCAGTAATTGAGTCTCATACATGAGCCAAATGTGCGACGGGAGATCCGGGCTGACTGATCAGCGCAGCCCACCCCGCAGCTACAGACGGCGGGGAGCCGCCGAGAAGCGACCAGCAAGCAGGGAGATTCCTATAGATTCTGTGGAATCCTGCCCCCTGAGCACTCACGGAGCCCCGGGCTGAGTTCGGGATTTCAGACGGGGAAGGAAGCGGGACAGCTCTATCCCCCACAATGGAAACTCCAACAAGGAAACCAGCGGCCACCATCTTGGAGAGCTGAAGTAACCACCGCCACTCTCCGACAGATTGCAACAATAAAACAGGTGTGTGTTACTCAGCTCCTCTCCCATACAGCAGGGAATTCGCAAAAAATCTCTCCTAGGCTCTCCGGGGGAGGGATTATAAGAGCAAGCTTGCATAAAGACACGGGGAGAACTAGAGACACCCGACCTTCAACTCCCCCTCCCATCAGCAGGGAAAACGAAACCTGTATTGCCAGCGCGGGGGGAGGGGCAAGCAGAAAAAATCAAAACAATAGAGTGCAGGGGGGGGTGTCAATAGCCACCCTCCACGCCCAAGAAATGGCAGGCCCAGAGTACAGTTTGAACTGCTGAGAGGCATCACTCAGGGGAAAACTGGTCTAGCAGGAGAAACCAGGACTAGCAGGAGAAACAGGGGACTAGAGGCCAGGCCCTCGCGACTGGGTGGCTGGAGAAACTCCACCCGCTGCCCGCGAGACTGGGTGGCTGTAGTCCTCCCACCACCGCCTTTGACCTACAGCACGACTGGGCAGCTAGAGATTGCCTGCCCACCAGCAACAGCCGGCCCATTGCCCCTGCGTCTGGGCGGCTAGAGATCGCCCGCCTGCGACAGCTGGCCCATTGCCTCTGCGACTGAGCAGCTGGAAACCGCACGCCCGCCGGCTGCCAGCGCGACTGGGCAGCTGGGGACCGCCCGCCCGCCTGCGACAGCCGGCCCATTGTCCCTGCGACTGGGCGGCTAGAGATCGCCCGGCCACCAACGACAGCCGGCCCATTGCCCCTGCGACAGAGCGGCTGGAGACCGCGTGCCCGCGGGTGACCGATCGCCCGCCGGCTGCCCGCCGCCGGTGACCGACCGCACGACTAGGCGGCTAGAGATCGCCCGCCCACCAGCGACAGCCGGCCCGTTGCCGCTGCGACTGGGCGGCCGGAGACCACACGCCTGCTGGCTGCCCGCGCGACTGGGTGGCTGGAGTCTGCCCCCCGCCTTTGACCCACTGCACGACTGGGCAGCTAGAGATTGCCCGCCCACCAGCAACAGCCGGCCCATTGCCCCTGCGACTGAGCAGCTGGAAACTGCACGCCTGCTGGCGACCAATTGCCCGCCGGTTGCCAGCGCGACTGGGCAGCTGGGGACCGCCCGCCCGCTGGCGACAGCCAGCCCGCTGCCCATGCGACTAGGCGGCTGGAGACCGCATGCCCGCCTGTGACAGCCGGCCCATTGCCCCTGCGTCTGGGCGGCTAGAGATCGCCCGCCCACCAGCGACAGCCGGCCCATTGCCCCTGCGACTGAGCAGCTGGAAAACGCTCGCCCGCCGGCGACCAATCGCTCGCCTGCTGCCTGTGCGACTGGGCGGCTGGAAACCGCCCGCCTGCTGGCGACCGACCCCGCGATTGGGCAGCTAGAGATCACCTGCCCGCCAGCGACAGCCCACCTGCTGTCCGCGCGACTGGGCAGCTGGAGACCGCCTGCCAGCCGGCAACTGATCGCCCGCCGGCTGCCAGCGCAACTGGGCGGCTGGAGACCGCCCAGCCGCCAGTGTCCGGGAGCTGAAACCAACCAGAGACAGTCCAGTCCAACCCCTCCATTCGGACACCCCAGTAAGGAGCCTGGGGCCCGCCATAGCAGGGAGGTGACGTCACTGGAGCTCGGCCGTCGGAATTCCTTCTCAGCGGAATCCACTTTAGCAAGCATAGTCTACCAACACAAAAGAGAGATAACAGAGATATAAAAAACCAAAACAAATTTATAGAAAAGAGCAGAAACACAGCAATCAAATAGAACTGGAAAGTAGCATGAACATCATGAAAAAAGAAGGGAAAAAAGGAGTACAAACAATGCAGGACAACTTAAATCTACAGGAGGACCTAGAAGCATCAGAAACAGGGATAGGGAAAGAACTCAAGGCATACCTAACTCAGATGGAAAGGAATATTAGAGAAGACATGAGACAGCAAGTCCAAGCAATAAAAGTATATTTTGAAAATGAATTAAACAAACAAATTCAAATGGCAAAGAATGAGCTTTACCAGGAGATAGAGATCTTAAAAAAAATCAAACAGTAATCCTAGAAATGCAGGAAACTATAAACCAAATTAAAAATATTACAAATAGACTAGATCAAGTAGAAGTCAGAACATCAGATAATGAAGACAAAGTTTATCAACTTGAAAAGAATATAGTCAACACAGAAAAGATGCTTAAATCCCACGAGCAATCTATTCAAGAGATATGGGATGTCATAAAAAAACCAAATCTGGGAGTCATCGGGATAGAAGAAGGCACAGAGAATCAAACCAAAGGAATGGACAACCTATTAAATGAAATAATTCTAGAAAACTTCCCAGAGATGAAAGATGGAATGGATTGCCAACTCCTGGAAGCCTACAGGACCCCAAACATTCAAAACCATAATAGACCAACTCCAAGACATATAATTATGAAGATAGCCAACATACAGAACAAGGAGAGAATATTAAAAGCTACGAGAGAAAGGAGGCAGATTACATTCAGGGGTAAACCCATTAGGTTAACGACTGATTTTTCATCACAGACTTTGAAAGCGAGAAGATCCTGGAACAATGTATTTCAAACACTGAAAAATAATGGATTCCAACCAAGAATACTGTATCCAGCAAAATTAAGCTTCAGATTTGACAATGAAATTAAAATCTTTCACGATAAACAAAAGCTAAAAGAATTCGCAGCCAGAAAACCAGCACTGCAAAGCATTTTGAGCAAAATACTACAAGAAGAGGAATTGAAAAATAGTGCCCAAAACTAACAGCAGGAGGTATCTCAGTAAAGGGGGAGGAAAATAACCAAAAAGTAAAAACTAGCCAAACTAAAATAAATAAATAAATAAACATGGAAGTACAAATCATATTTCAATTGTAACCTTAAATGTTAATGGCCTAAACTCACCAATCAAGAGACATAGGCTAGTAACCTGGATCAAAAAAACAAATCCAACAATATGCTGCCTTCAGGAGACTCATATGATAGGAAAAGACATACACAGGCTGAAGGTAAAAGGTTGGGAAAAATCATATCACTCACATGGCCCTCGGAAGCAAGCAGGAGTGGCCATACTCATATCGAATAAAATCAACTTCAAACCTAAGTTAATCAAAAAGGATGAAGAAGGACACTATATACTGTTAAAAGGAACCATCCACCAACAAGACATAACAATTCTCAATTTGTATGCACCAAACAATGGTGCTGCAACGTTCATAAAACAAACTCTCCTCAAGTTCAAGAGTCAAATAGACTACAACACAATAATTATGGGTGACTTCAACACACCGCTCTCACCATTAGACAGATCCTCTAGACAAAAGCTGAATAAAGAAACTATTGACCACAATAGCACAATCAATAACCTAGACTTAACCGACATATACAGAATATATCAACCATCATCAAGTGGATACACGTTCTTCTCAGCAGCACATGGATCCTACTCAAAGATAGACCATATACTATGCCATAGGGCAACTCTTAGTAAAAATAGAGGCGTGGAGATAATACCATGCACCATATCTGATCATAATGGAATGAAACTGGAAATCAATGATAAAAGAAGGAAGGAAAAATCCTACATCACATGGAAAATGAACAATATGTTACAGAATGATCAATGGGTTACAGAAGACATAAAGGAGGAGATAAAAAATTCATAGAGACAAATGACAATACAGACACAACATACCAGAATCTATGGGACACAATGAAAGCAGTTTTAAGAGGGAAATTCATTTCTTGGAGTTCTTTCCTCAAAAAAAGAAAAAACCAACAAATAAATGAACTCACACTACACCTCAAAAACCTAGAAAAGGAAGAGCAAAATAACAGCAAATGTAGTAGAAGACAAGAAATAATTAAAATTAGAGCAGAAATCAACGAAATTGAAACAAAAAAAAATTGAAAAAAACTAAAAGCTGGTTCTTTGAAAAAATAAATAAGATCGACAGGCCCTTAGCCATGCTAACGAAGAGAAGAAGAGAGAGAACTCAAATTACTAACATACGGGATGAAAAAGGCAATATCACAACAGACACTACAGAAATACAGAAAATAATTAGAAAGTATTTTGAAACCCTATATTCCAATAAAATAGAAGATAGTGAAGATATCGATAAATTTCTTAAGTCATACGATCTGCCCAGATTGAGTCAGGAAGACACATACAATTTAAACAGACCAATAACAAAGGAAGAAATTGAAGAAGCCATCAAAAGACTACCAACCAAAAAAAGCCCTGGACCAGATGGGTATACAGCAGAGTTTTACAAAACCTTCAAAAAAGAATTAATACCAATACTTTTCAAGCTATTTCAATAAATAGAAAAAGAAGGAGCTCTTCCAAATTCATTCTATGACGCCAACATCACCCTGATCCTGAAACCAGACAAAGACACTTCAAAGAAAGAAAACTACAGACCAATATCTCTAATGAACTTGGATGCAAAAATTCTCAATAAAATCTTGGCGAATCGAATACAAAAGCATATCAAAAAAATTGTGCACCATGATCAAGTAGGATTCATCCCCGGGATGCAAGGCTGGTTCAATATACGGAAATCAATAAATACTATTCACCACATCAATAGACTTAAAGACAAGAACCATATGATCATCTTGATAGATGCAGAAAAAGCATTTAACAAAGTACAGCATCCCTTTATGTTCAAAACACTAGAAAAACTAGGGATAACAGGAACTTCCTCAACATTGTAAAAGCTATATATGCTAAACCTCAGGCTAGCATCATCCTAAATGGAGAAAAACTGAAGGCATTCCCTCTAAAATCTGGTACAAGACAGGGATGCCCTCTATCACCACTTCTATTCAATTTAGCTCTTGAATACTAGCCAGAGCAATTAGACAGACAAAAGAAATTAAAGGCATAAAAATAGGAAAAGAAGAACTTAAATTATCGCTATTTGCGGATGACATGATAATATATTTAACAGACCCAAAAGGGTCTACAAAGAAACTGCTAGAGTTAATAAATGAATTCAGCAAAGTGGCAGGATATAAAATCAACATGCATAAATCAAAGGCATTCCTGTATATCAGCAACAAAACTTCTGAAATGGAAATGAGGGAAACCACTCCATTCACAATATCCTCAAAGAAAATAAAATACTTGGGAATCAACCTAACAAAAGAGGTGAAAGATTTATACAATGAAAACTACAGAATCCTAAAGAGAGAGATAGAAGAAGATCTTAGAAGATGGAAAAATGTACCCTGTTCATGGATAGGCAGAACTAACATCATCAAAATGGCGATATTACCCAAAGTTCTTTACAGGTTCATTGCGATGCCAATTAAAATCCCAACGGCATTTATTGTAGAAATAGATAAAGCAATCATGAAATTCATATGGAAAAACAAAAGACCCAGAATAGCAAAAGCAATTCTAAGCAGGAAGTGTGAATCTGGAGTTATAGCGATACCACAGTTCAAACTGTACTACAAAACAATAGTAACAAAAACAGCGTGGTACTGGTACCAAAACAGGCAGGTGGACCAGTGGTACAGAATAGAGGACACAGAAACCAATCCACAAAATTACAACTTTCTTATATTTGATAAAGAGGCTAAAAGCATGCAATGGAGGAAGGATAGCATCTTCAACAAATGGTGCTGGGAAAATTGGAAATCCATATGCAATAAAATGAAACTGAATCCCTTTCTCTCGCCATGCACAAAAGTTACCTCAAAATGGATCAAGGAGCTAGATATCAAATCAGAGACATGGCGTCTGATAGAAGAAAAAGTTGGCTACGATCTACATACTGTGGGGTCAGGCTCCAAATTCCTTAATAAGACGCCCATAGCCCAAGAGTTAATAACAAGAATAAATAAATGGGACTTACTTAAACTAAAAAGTTTTTTCTCAGCAAGAGAAACAATAAGAGAGGTAAACAGAGAGCCTACATCCTGGGAACAAATTTTTACCCCTCACACTTCAGATAGAGCCCTAATATCCAGAATATACAAAGAACTCAAAAAAATTAAACAATAAGATAACAAATAACCCAATCAACAAATGGGCCAAGGACCTGAACAGACACTTCACAGAGGAGGACATACAATCAATCAACAAGTACATGAAAAAATGCTCACCATCTCTAGCAGTCAGAGAAATGCAAATCAAAAGCACCCTAAGATACCCTCTCACTCCAGTAAGATTGGCAGCCATTATGAAGTCAAACAACAATAAGTGTTGGTGAGGATGTGGGGAAAAGGGTACACTTGTACACTGCTGGTGGGACTGCAAATTGGTAAGGCCAATCTGGAAAGCAGTATGGAGATACCTGGGAAAGCTGGGAATGGATCCACCATTTGACCCAGCTATTGCCCTCCTCGGACTATTCCCTGAGGATCTTAAAAGAGCGTACTATAGGGATACTGCCACATCAATGATCATAGTGGCACAATTCACAATAGCTAGACTGTGGAACCAACATAGATGCCCTTCAATAGATGAATGGATAAAAAAAAATGTGGCATCTATACACAATGGAGTACTATGCAGCAATAAAAAATGACAAAATCATAGAATTTGCAGGGAAATGGATGGCATTAGAGCAGATTATGCTAAGTGAAGCTAGCCAATCCTTAAAAAACAAATGCCAAATGTCTTCTTTGATATAAAGAGAGCAACTAAGAACAGAACAGGGAGGAAGAGCATGAGGAAAAGATTAAGATTAAACAAAGACGAGTGGGGGGAGAGAAAGGGAGAGACAAGGGAAAGCATATGGAAATGGTAGGAGACCCTCAATGTTACACAAAATTACATAGAAGAGGATGTGAGGGGAAAGGGGGGGGGAAACAAGGGAGAGAATTGAACAACAGCAGATGAGGTAGAGGGATGATGGGAGGGGAGGGGAGGGGGGATAGTAGGGGAAAGGAAAGGTAGCAGAATACAACAGTCACTAATATGCCATTATGTAAAAATGTGAGTGTGTAACGATGTGATTCTGCAATTTGTATTTGGGGTAAAAATGGGAGTTCATAACCCAATTGAGTCAAATGTATGAAAGATGATATATCATGAGCTTTGTAATGTTTTGAACAACCAATAAAAAAAATTAAAAAAAATATTTAAAAAAAACAAATAATCCAATCAATAAATGGGCTAAGGAACTGAACAAATACTCCGCAGAAGAAGAAATACAATCAATCAACAAACCCATGAAAAAATATTCATCATCTCTAGAAATTAGAGAAATTCAATTAAAACTACACTAAGATTTCATCTTACTCCAGTTAGAATGGCAATTATCAAGAATACAAACAGCAATAAATGTTGATGAGGAGTGGGGAAAAAGGTACACTCATACATTGCTGATGGGACTACAAATTGGTGCAACCACTATGTAAAGCAGTATGTAGATTCCTCAGAAAACTTGGAATGGAACCACTGTTAGACCCAGTTATCCCACTCAGTTTATATCCAAAGGACTTAAAATTAGCACACTGCTGTCACACAGGTACATCAATGTTTATAACAGCTCAATTCGCAATAGCTAAACTATGGAACCAAACTAGGTGCCCTTCAATAGATGAATGGATACTCAGCCTTAAAGAAGAATGAAATCATGGCATTTGCAGGTAAATGGATAGAGGTAGAGAATATTATGCTAAGTGAAATAGGCCAAACCCAAAAAACCAAAGGCCATTTTTTTTCCTCTGATAAGCAGATGCTGATCTATAATGGGAGGGATGGTTAGGGAAGAATAAAGGAACTTGGATTGGGCAGAGGGGAGTGAGGGGAGAGGGTGTGGTGGTGGGAAGGATAGGGAAGTGAGATGGACATTATTTCACTATGTACATGTATGACTACACTACTGGAGTGACTCTGTGCAATATACAGCCGGAGGAATGACAAGTTGTACTCCATTTGTGTATAATGTACTCCATTTTGTATACAAAGTACATTTGTGCACAAAATACATTCTACTGTCATGTATAACTAATTAGAACAAATAAAAAAGATAATCACTATAAGAAATAAACTAAATAAATATTAAACAGCAAAAATAATTGAACTGGGTTGCACTCTATGCATGTATGTCAAAATAACCCTACTGTCACAAGTTCAAATATATATCTAAAAATAACAAAGTTTTTTAAAAATAATATACCATATGCCAAGAAATATTCCAAGTATTAACTAATTTAATCCTGACAATCCAGTGGGGTAGGTGTAATTCCCTATTTGTAAGTAATGAAACAGAGGCATATAGAAAGTAAATAACTTGCCCAAGATCACATTGCTATTAGCTATTAGAACTTGAGCTGGAACTCAGAATTCAAATAAAAAAATAAAATAAAAATGAATGAATGAATAAATAGAACCTCTCTAAAAATAACTAGCACAAGAATCCCTTGCTTAATAAAACAAGTTCCGGTACAGGCCTGGGCTGGGCTGGGCTGTGGTGGAGCCTCACTGGAAACACTTTCTGACAGAGTGTCAGGAGAGGCATCCCTGAACAAAAATCTCTTATAAACAGGTGATCAGCATGGCAGCAAGGGTTTTGGAAGGGGGTGACCAATTTGTAGCTGATACTCTTTGTCAGAAGAAGAGCAAATGCCAAGTCATCACTCAAAAAGCCTGTGGCACATGGGTCTTTACTGCAAGAATGTCAAGCCAATCTCATCAGAGGGTGCTACACAATTCATGTAAACCACTTTGATTAAGCCTCTTGACATAAAAATCCAAGCAGGCTGAAGTCTCACATGCTCTTTACCACACAATCCTCCAGCAATCAAATGGTCTATAACAACTATCCCCACAGAATATTTGAAAGATAATTTTTGTATCTATTCATTTTTGGGCCAAAGATGAATTACTCACAATATATGGTGTTGATTGGACATTGGAAAATAAGGTGTATGGGTCCAGTTGAAAGAGCCCTCCTTCACTCCTTCAGCCAAAATAAATTCTTAAGATATGACAGGCTTAAATATAACAAAATGAAACTTTTAAAACCCCGATGAAACCATTACAAATATTAAATAATAAATTTAAGGTGTTTGATCAAAAAAATTGGAGACAAACACACAGTCAATTAAAACAAAAGCATGTATTTTCCTTCCCTAATATATCTGAACCTTTAGTGATTTCATATATATACATATGCATACACATACATATGTACACACATATATATGTAATGTGTAATATATGTATATATATTAAATATAATATATGGTTTATGTCTATAATTATAAATAGTAATTCATGACATGCTAACATTTTATATATCTATTTGTATCTCTACAAAATAAATTTTGGTAAAGGTCTGGGCTGGGGAGTCATCTTTATATGAAAAAATATAGAAACATAGGTAGATATAAATTTAACCCTCACAGCTCTGAGAGACATATGTTTAGAATTTGGCTTCTCTATCTTTAGAGTCAATCAATGTATAATAATAACTATAAACTCTAAATAGTGTTTCATTTCAACTTATATAATATATACAGATGCTTCATGACTTACAATGGGGATATATCCTGATAAACACATTTTAAATTTAAAATGCATTTAATACACCTAAGCTGGCTGGGTGCAGTGGTGCACACCTGTAATTCCAGGGGCTCAGGAGGCTGAGGCAGGAAGATCACAAGTTCAAAGCCAGCCTCAGCAATTTAGTGAGGCACTAAGCAACTTAGCAAGATCCTGTATTAAAATAAAAAAATAAATAAAAAGGGCTGGGGATGTGGCTCAGTGATCAAGTGCCCCTGGGTTCAATTCCTGGTACCAAAAAAAAACGAGAGAGAGAGAGAGAGAGAGAGAGAGAGAGAGAGAGACACCTAAGCTAGAGAACACCCTATTTTTTTTAAGAGAGAGAGAGAGAGAGAATTTTAATATTTATTTTTTTTTTTAGTTTTCGGCGGACACAACATCTTTGTTTGTATGTGGTGCTGAGGATCAAACCCGGGCCGCACGCATGCCAGGCAAGTGCGTTACCGCTTGAGCCACATCCCCAACCCAAGAACATCCTAGTTTTAACTTATCCTATATTATACGTGCTCAGAACACTTACATTAGCCTACAGTTGGAGAAAATCATTTCACACAAAGCTTATTTTATACTACAGTGTGAAGAATCTCATATAATTTACTAATACATATATCTAAAAATATGATGACAACACAGCACACTACAGATTGTTGGTTGATTCCCCTCATGATCATGTGGATGACTTGGAGCTGTGACTGTTTGGTGCTCCTGCCCAGGATGGAGAAACTGGGTCATACCATATACTGTTAGCCTGGAAGATCAAAGTAACAAATTTGAAGTATGATTTCTAATGAATATATCCTGCTTCAAGTGAATGTATATTGCACCATCCTAAAGTCACAAAAAGTAAGTAGAACAATTGTTAGCAGGAGATCATCTGTATGTATAATCTTAAGGTGAACCGTCATTTACAATTTGGGGCATAAATACATGTTTCCAATAGCCTTCTTGATAGTTTTGAATACTTGGGGCAAACTTATAATGTCTGTTGAGACTATCAATATGTTTTACTTTGTAATACAACTGATGAAGATCAGGGATGACAACAGTATCAGAGGGCCAAATATGAGAGGCAACCCGTTTACTTATAATACACTCTAGCAAGTATGCAGCTACCCACATAGCAGACAGCACTGATATTTGACTTTGTTGCTGACATAGCCTCAGAGACTGTGAAGATATCCAAACATTACCTGCACTGTTGATTTACTTTCTCCAGTCTCAAAATACACTGCCCAGTGATGGAATATGGGTTATTGGTCCATGTCTAGCTACCCTGGGGCAAAAATAGGGAGAATAATTCCAACTTCCCAAACGAAAGACAGGGCTATACATGAAATGGGAGATTCCAAACAATGGGGAAGAGATTGGATGCTAGACAGTTGTGACAATGAAAACTGTCTACAACTGCATGCCTTAGCAATCCATAGTGGCTGCCAACATGGGCATTAGAGTCAACAGTCTGGAATCAAATACTAGATCAGCATTTGCCAGTTGTATGACCTATTGAAAGACAAAGTTACAACAAATATAGTCTAGAAGAACTTCACTGGCTTTAATTACAATTCTAGAAATAGGCAGTGGTGGAGTGGGACAGAAAATGGTTCAGAATGTCCCATCCTACAACATTTGTACATTATAGTTATAGTCAGAAAAAAAATAGTGAGGGGGCTGGGGACATAGCTCAGTTGGTAGAGTGCTTCCCATGTATGCACAAGGCCCTGGGTTCAATCCCCAGCACCACACACACACACAAAAAAAAAAAAAATCAGAAAAAAGTGACATACAGAAACAATCTGATTAGTTACAAGTGGCATTTGCCTTACATGGTCATGCTTTAGCAGCTTCCATTCCCTGATTGGCTATAAGTTCAGCTGCTATGATTGGTTGAGACTCAATTACTTGGACATGACGTTATATTTCCAAGTTACATTACAGTCTGTTTACACATCAAGCTAGATTACAGTTCACTCTATATAGTGGCCACTTAGGACCAAACTTTATCACCCAAATACTGAGACAAGTTTCTGTCAAATTTAACAAACCTAACCGTTCTTTTAAAATAGGATTTCTTAAGAGAATTATTAACACCCCAAAACAATTACTGTGCACAATGCATTAATTTTTCTCTCCTGTTCCTAGAATGGTGCTATGTGCCTTCCTTGAAAAAACTGAGAAAATAGTTACTCAAATCTTTTCTTAAGGGCTTAATTCTCTCACTCAGCTCCTTCTTTAAAAAGTTACAGGCTTCAATAAATCATTCCCCTTTACTTTTTTATCTTTGATTTCTAAAGTATAGGTATAATGGGGATCCCTTTCATGTATTAGGGGTCTACTTCAGGCTTTGAAGATAAATCTTGCTGGCCAACCACAAGCAGTGTTTTTTAAATATTTTTTTTAGTTGTAGTTGGACACAACAATGCCTATATTTTATTTATTTATTTTTTATGTGGTGCTGAGGGTTGAACCCAGGGCCTCGCATGTGTTAGGCGAGTGCTCTACCGCTGAGTCACATCCCCAGCCTACCACTAGCAGTTCTTTTTGTTTTTGTTTTTGTTATTAAGGATTGAACCCAGTGGTGCTCAACCACTGAGCCACATCTCCAGCCCTTTATATTTTATTTTTTATTTTGATACGGGGTTTCATTAAGTTGCTTAGGGTCTCTTAAAGTTGCTGAGGCTGGATTTGAACTCACAATCTTCCTGCCTCAGCCTCCCAAACTGCCGGGATTAAAGACTTGTGCCATGATGGTCAGCACTGGTAGTTTATTTTAAAGCTGACATTTCTTCCCTTTCTCTTCTCCTTCCACAGCCACAAGGAAACAAAATTAACATTCTTCCTGTTAGAAGCCAAGCTGTATACCCTTCTGCTCATTGTTCACAAGAATAAAGAAACTACAGACCTGTAAACTGGAACAACAGCTCTTCCAAGGATATAAGTTAAACATTAATTAGACCTACTGGTCTTGGAAAACAGCCTTTGCATCCCTCTTCTTAAAGCTGTTTCCTCTAGCAGTGAGAATGGCAGCCTCTGTGACATGAATCCAGAATCTTGCTCCTTTGCTAGCAAAGCAATAAAACAACTTTTGCCTTTTTTGCAAAATTTTGACCTCATAATTGGATCACATCAGGGACAAGGTCCAAGCTTTCAGAATCATGGGTAAAAATTGTTCCTTGGTCATAATTTTTAAAGAAAAATTAATGAGTTAAAACATTTAAAGCACTTGGAACAGTGAATTAGCTTTCCTGTGGATGAATATGAATATACCGCAGTGAGCTTCAACATCATGTACAACCAAAAGACACTAATTTTAAAAAACTAGAATAAAATAGCAGAAATATCAGTAGAGAGAATGGAACAGGAGAAGGGAGGAGGAGGAGGGGGAAAAGGGAAGTAGTGGGAACTGAACTAGAGAAAATTATATTTCATGCTTTTATATCAAAATGAATCCTAATGTTATCTATAACTAAAGAGAATAAAAATAAATATGAAAAAGAAATATCATTGTTAGCACATCATATCACATTTATATTTTTCTACTCCTATTTGTAGCAAAGGTGCTCAGTAAAATAGGTGAAGAATGAATGAATACATGTGTGAGTGAAGATGAACCGTAGTGTTGTGAAGAGTAAAATTGGAGAGACAGGAAGCAGAAAGACTATTTGGAACTTGCTAGAACATTAACAATAAGAAGTAAGTAAAGAGGTTTTGAAACAGGGAGGAAACAGTAGTGAAAAATGGAGAAGGTACAAAGATAGTTTCATCAGACTTGGAATCTCATAGAGTGTGGGGAGTGGAAATAGTCAGACTTGTGAGCTTGGGTAACTGAGTGCATGAATGACAGTATCATTCATAGAATTGAAAACATTTCCAGGGAGAAATGATATTTGAGTTTGGGACATTTGGGCAAATAATCTTATAAGCAGTCTAAAATATATCTTTGTTAGGTGTTTTTTTTTTTTTTTACTTTTGTAAAACTTTATTTAAATTCAAAGGATCTTTTAAACAGGTTTCATCCAAAACATTCCAAGAAAAGTGGGATGTTTGGTGACTTGCTTGTGTGATTGCAAGTGGCAGAGACAACTGTTAGTACCTTAAGGAGAAGAAGGAGGACCTATTGAAAGACATTATAATATGAAGGAATAATGTGGATTAATGGGAAAAAATATAGCAGAGTCTCAGAAAGGGTACAATTAGAAAAACAAGCCAGCAGGTACCCAGAACTCTGTTTTAGGGTTTTCTTTCTTGGGTTGGCTTCCTTATTCTCTCTCTGCAGATAAGCATTTCTGTTATTCAGTCCACATGATGGGAGGTGGCCATGCCACCTGTAGTAAATATTAGTATTTTTCTCATATTCCCTCCATTTTTGCCGTTTTTGATGATCCCCTAGCTTTGGTATACTTTCCTATACAATTCATTTTCACCTGAAACTCTGTTTAAAGGACCTCCAATATGGTCTTGGAGTCCCATTTGGCTAAATGTAGGAGATATAAGTAAATGCCCGAGAATTTCCATTCACCCCACTCCTGGGTAGCCCTTAACCAATGATAACAGCTGAAGGCATGTGAATGCCTTATTTCACTTTCATGCTTCTAATCAGAAAAACTCTAAGGCATAACTTAACACTCCAGGGGGTCACTAGTAGAAAAGATTGAGTTTCCCTACCTCCGGCAGGACTTTTTGCTTCTTGCATTTTTCCACCCTGATTTCATCAGAGTCTTACTGATTTCTCCTGTGAGCACTTACTTAATAATTTGCTTGCAGCTGTATCCTCATCTCAGGGTCTACTTCAGAGGAACTCAAATCTTATGGGTTGATTTGTGTCCCCCAAAACAGATACATTGGAAATGTATCTGTTGGAATGTAATTAGATAAAATGTAGCAATTATGGTGAGCCCTAATTCAATATGACTAGTGTCCTTATAAAAAAGGGAAATTTGGACACAGAGATAGATGTGCACAGAAAGAAGACACATAAGGAGATGACCCTGTAACTAGAGTGATATATCCATAAGTCAATGAATGCCAAGGATTGCCAGCAAACACCAGAAGCCTTGAGATTCAGGAGAGATGAGAAATCACTCAATTAGGCCAAGGCCTTGATTTTGGACAGAGACACTAAAACTGTGAAAGAATGAATTTCTGTTATTTTCAGCCACCCAGGCTCTGGTACTCTGTTATGCCAGCCCTAGGAAATGAATGCTTTGAAACTAACAGTCATGATTCCATGTCTTTATACCTCTTATTTTTAAGAAATCAATACAGACTGAAAATAGATTCTCTTAGCTCCTATTCCAGATACTCAAGTACACATTTTTATTGGATCACCTTGGCTCTTCAGATATATCTAGGAGGTAGAGTAACATCAAACCAGCATCCATAATGCAATTAATAGAAAATATTCCCATAAAAAGGGGAGAGAATTGTTTGTCCTATGGGCTGGAGAGATAGCCCCAAAGTGGCCACTACAAAAAGAGTTCTCAGAATTTTCAGAAGTTTCAGAGAAATCTGTCCTCTCCTAATACCAAACTAGCACATATGCAACAAGAACTGATGAAGATTATTTTTTTTTTCAAATTCAGAATATGTCCTAAATTCATAGGGTTTCCAAAACATGAGATTTGAAAAATTCTCCAAGTTGCTTAATGTTGCCATTTTGATTTCCTGATTTAGTTTCTCAATAACAACAATACATGCTACAGAATAATGTTAATTCAAAATAAACAACAAATCGTGCTGTGCACTGAAACATGAAGTCAATTTATGTCAAATGTTGTTGCACAGAGATTGAAATTTAATAAACAGAAATCTTACCAGTATATCTATGAATTTACTTAGCAGAACAGTATTTTGTCTTCGGAGCCAACTCTAAAAGGGAGAAGAAAAGAAATGAAGTTAGGGTAAGTTTTCTTCTGAGTCAAACTGGAAATAGAATATTTTGTACACTGTATCAGAGGGTGAATTTCATTTCTACTATCTCAGTAGCAGCCAATTTGAGCCTGATTTAAAGCTGATTGTTTTCAAGCAGTTACTGGTATACATGCATTTATTAATAGACAGGCACTGAGTCTCATTTTTCTTCTACTTTCTCTACTAATCTAGTTATAAAATGTGATTTTCATCACCTTTGAACATACATGCATTGAAATGAAATACAATTTTCTTATTTCAATATCCATCCAACTTTTCCTTTTAAATAACATTTATTTTCTCTTTTAGGGCAGAGGAATTTTGAAGATAGAAAATCTAAGCACTTCAAGTTTCTTCTTGAGTAGAGGTAGTGGGCAATACATTAGCTAAACTCTTGACTTTCATTGTCAATTATCCAGAAGCAGACTCTGTGATAAGGGATCAGAAGCAAGTGATTTATGAAGAAGTGTTCATGGGATAATCTGGTTAAAAGATGGGGAAAACAGAAGAAGAAAAGGGAAAAAAGCAAGTAAGGGTATGGTTTTAGGCCAACCCCTTACTTCAGCCTGAGCATGAGTAAAGCACCAGCTAGCCATGGGCTAACGGTCATGTAGGGACAGAAGAAAGTTGGGAGGGGATACAGGGGCATGTCAACTACCAAACATTTCCAATGTTTTGCTATTATGGCAAAGTAGACCCAGTATCTCAAAGGAGGTCTCTAAGAGAATCACTGGGGTGTGCCCTTAGAAGAAATATCACACAGAAACTGGAAACAGTGCTCAGAAATGTTAAAAGGAATCCAACAGTGTACTTGATGTCTCTTTGCCAGGTATGTTCTAAGCGATATTGTTGAGATAGAAAGCACAGTTTTTTTTGTTGTTGTTGTTTAGATTCTCTCCAACCTTAGGCAGTCTGCTTTAGACTTCTTTACTATAGTCCTCATGCCTACACCAGACTCTTGGGTCACCACATCTCAGCCTGATCCTCTGTGACCTCATTCCCCACTAATATGGTAGGATGGATCAAGCACAGATTAACTCCTTTACCTTCTTTAATTTGAAATTAGATTGACTTGTAACATAGAATTAATTGAAAGCAAAACTGCCTTTGATAGTGCTGCAAAATTGAAGTTGTCAAAATCATTATTTTAGAGAATGTTTTAAACACCAGAAAAAATCTAAAAGCCTTGTTATTAGTTTTTTTCAATATGTATGCAGAGATAGCAGTTGATAATACCATATTTCTGAATGGCCCCCTGCCATGATTCTCATATATTGACTCAATCCTGACAAACTCTGAAGAAGAAACATAGGATTCTTCTTCTATAGCAGCCTTCTCCACAGGATGCTACAATGAGGAAGGATAATCTGGATAGGCTACCAACCCTGTAACTGATCACTCCAGTGTTCAAGTAGAATTGCCATAATTAGGCAAGATGTGCCTAAGTTTCATCCTCAGCTTCTCCCTTCTTTGTAGGATTTACATATGTATGAGTATATCTAGAATCCTGAGGAGGTAGTTATAGAGAAATAACTACTTCAATGAGAAGCTGATTATCTTCCTAGAAAGACTTTCCATGAAGAAGAAGGATCATATGGACAGAGTTTGGTCAAGGGTAGTAGATGGTAGCTGATTGAAAAGGACAATTGTAAAAAAAAATAAAGAAAAGAGTCACTTGCTCTTGTCTTGACTCAATCTTCCAGCTCAGTTCTAGAAACTCATACCTAAATTCATACCTCTTGACATCACATTCTGCTCCCTTTCCCACAGCATGATCCTGCCTTTGTGACAATTTTCTTTATTTTTCTTATATATTTTTAACTTGAATATGGATTCCTATACAACATAATTTGTTTTGCCTTGTTTTTGAACTTTTATGTATATAGACTCATAATGTTAGTATTTTTTGGTGACTGTCTTCTTTAGTTCAATGTTTTGTTTGGAATAGCTGGGTATAGCCATTCTCCTCTTGTTTTCATTTCTATATTTCACTTCTGGATATAACACTTCTGTATATTTGTTCTACTGTTAAGGTGCATGTAGATTGCTTCCATTCATTCATTTTACAAATTATACTGCTTAAACATTCTTGTATTCATGTATATGTATGAAAGAATTTCTCTTGGATATATCACCAGTAGCAAGATACAACTTCAATTTTATTAGAAAATGACAAATAGTTTCCAAGGTGGTTAGACCAATTTAAACTCCCACAAGCAGTACTTGGGGACTCCCATTGCTCATTGCTCTGTAATAATTCACCAGTCTGAATTATCAGACTTTCAGTATCTGTTAATCCATCAGATATTATTATATTTAAATTGAATTCCCTTGATTACTAATTAGATTATCAAATACATTCATGAATGCTTTAATTGTTATGTTGTTAAATGGAATATTTAGCTTCCATTTAAATACATTACATTTTCCATTTTTTTTAAATAAACTTTTTGAGATATAATTTACAAGATGAATCCATCTAAAATGCACAATTCAATGAATCTTGACAAATGTATGCAACCAGGTAACTAGAACCCCATCAAGATATAAAGCATCTCTATCACTCTAGAAACTTCCTTTATATCCCTTTAGGCATTCCTAACTGCTATCATTGGGCAATCATTTATTTGGTTTCCTTTAGTACTTTTAGAGTAGTTTTGCCAGTTTCAGAATTTCATATAACTATAATCATATAATATACATTTAGGATAGCCAAGTATCCTAGATGGCCCACAATTATCCCTACCTTCTGGTATTCATACCTTAGTATAGCCCTTTCCCACTCTACCAATAATATACAACAGAAGTAAATTATATGCCATTTCTGAAATGAGGTTATAAAAGACACATCTTAGTACCTTTCACTCTCATGCTCTTGGATTACGTGTTCCCAGAGAAACAAAGTACTCAGAAGTCCTATGGAGAGGCCTATGTGTCAAGGGACTGAAGCCTCTGCCAATAGCTATGTATGTAACTGAACTTGGAAATAGATGCTCCACCCTCAATCAAGTCTCAGATGACTACAGCTCCCTCTGAAACTTATCATTTTGGCAACTTCCTCAGAGACTGAGCCAGAACCACCCAGTAAAGTCAATCCTGGACTCTTGATGCAGTAAGATTGAAATTAAAAAGTTGTATTAAGTCACTGAGTTTTGGGCTAATGTTATGCAGCAATAGATACTTAATATGGTACTGTTTTGTGTTTAGCTTCTTTCACTCAGCATATGTTTTAGAGATTTGTCAAGGTTGTTGTAACTACCAATAGTTTTGGCTTTTTATTCCTCAGTGATATTCTAATATATGACTAATAATATTCATTATCTAAATATTGCTAATGATTTGGTTCAGTATATGCTACTCAATAATATAGCAATGTGACCTATCAAATAATTTACGCTGAATGAAATTGAGAAAAGGCATAAGCAGGAAGAACTTTCTTACCTTTCCCTGAAGCAGGTTACATAAATAAGCCTCATGTGAGAGGAATCCTCCATAGAAAAATGACACTCCAAAACATGAAATATTGTTGAGCTGAAGACAATTAAGAAGAAGCAGATGAAGGAGAGCTCTCCATTCTGCTATATTTCTTAAAAACAGGACACAGATTTTCAATGACAAAAGGTATTCTGCCAATTTCCTTACTAGGGGGAACAAAAACTAATCACTGAAGACAGATGTTGACCCTCATTGGCCAGGAAATAGGACCAGAGGAATCCACATAACAAGCTTTACTAAATAGCTTTTACCTTTCATTTATCTGCCTTCCCAAAACTTGCTGCTCCTAAAAACTCCAAGTATTTTTCTTCATCTTATTATTTCTTTAAAAATTTATGATTCTTTGTTGAAGATGCCATACAAGCTGGAATTCAAAACCTCTTCGAGAACTCCTCACTCCAAGGATGTCTTCAATGTATGTATGAAATATACATCTTAATAAATTTCTATTCTTCTCATGTCAAGTTGTCTTTCATAAAAGGAATCCAATCAAAGTAAAACCTATGGGGTTATTTTTCTGCTTCATTTTCCTATCCCTGGAGGAAGGGAACATCCTTATCTCTGAAGACAAAGATGACACTACAAGGAATCTGAAGGAAAAGGACTTGCAAAGTTTCCCCTCATTTGACTATCATTAACTCATACTCTATCCTGTCATATTTCTCTATATTTCTTTACTCTTCATCAAACCTAGCATAAAAACACTCAGATTTAACCAATTGTTTGGGTCATCTCCTTACTAGGGCTCCTATGTTATGTAAAACTTGTGTTAAATAGATTTGTAAGTTTTTCTCTTGTTAATCTATCTTTTGTTACAGGATCCTGGGGTCAAGAAATCAAATGAGTAGAAGGAAAAGATATACTTTTCACCACAATAGTAGGTAGAGATGTGATTATATTTATATGTATTTGTATCCTATAAGCTTTATAATATCTTGATTGATTCTAATAATTTAGTTGCAGATCTTCCTTGATTTTTAAAGTACACATGTGTCATTTGTACCAAATGATACTATGATTCTTCCTTTCCTCAACTAATACTTTTTCTTGCTTTAGTTCACTGACCAGGGCACTGGTACAATATAGGGCAGAAGTAATGATAACAGACAGCCTTATTCTTTATACTAAGGAGAGAGATGGAACAATTAACCATTAAGTATGGTGATTGCTTTAAGTTTGCTCTTGAGTAAAAGTGTTTTTAAAGTGTTTGTTTTTTTTAAAAAAATAGTGTATGGATACTGAATTTCATTAAATGTTTGGTTTTTCTGATTCTATTGAGGGGGATATATATATCTGTTTATGAATATAGACATCTCCTTTAACTTGTTAATGTGGTAGATTATATAAATTGATTTTTTTAAAATTTTTTATTGTTGGCTGTTCAAAACATTACATAGTTCTTGATATATCATATTTCACACTTTGATTCAAGTGGGTTATGAGCTCCCATTTTTACCCATATACAGATTGCAGAATCACATCAGTTACACATCCATTGATTTACATATTGCCATACTAGTGTCTGTTGTGTTCTGCTGCCTTTCCTATCCTCTACTATCCCCCCTCCCCTCCCCTCTCCTCCCCTCTTCTCTCTCTGCCCCCTCTACTGACATTCATTTGTCCCCCTTGTATTATTTTTCCCTTTCCCCTCACTTCCTCTTGTATGTACTTTTGTATAACCCTGAGGGTCTCCTTCCATTTCCATGCAATTTCCCTTCTCTCTCCCTTTCCCTCCCACCTCTCATCCCTGTTTAATGTTAATCTTCTTCTCATGCTCTTCGACCCTACTCTGTTCTTAGTTACTCTCCTTATATCAAAGAAGACATTTGGCAATTGTTTTTTAGGGATTGGCTAGCTTCACTTAGCATAATCTGCTCTAATGCCATCCATTTCCCTGTAAATTCTATGATTTTGTCATTTTTTAATGCAGAGTAATACTCCATTGTGTATAAATGCCACATTTTTTTAATCCATTCATCTATTGAAGGGCATCTAGGTTGGTTCCACAGTCTTGCTATTGTGAATTGTGCTGCTATGAACATCGATGTAGCAGTGTCCCTGTAGCATGCTCTTTTTAGGTCTTTAGGGAATAGACTGAGAAGGGGAATAGCTGGGTCAAATGGTGGCTCCATTCCCAGCTTTCCAAGAAATCTCCATACTGCTTTCCAAATTGGCTGCACCAATTTGCAGTCCCACCAGCAACGTACAAGTGTACCCTTTTCCCCACATCCTCACCAGCACTTGTTGTTGTTTGACTTCATAATGGCTGCCAATCTAACTGGAGTGAGATGGTATCTTAGGGTGGTTTTGATTTGCATTTCTCTGACTGCTAGAGATGGTGAGCATTTTTTCATGTACTTGTTGATTGATTGTATGTCCTCCTCTGAGAAGTGTCTGTTCAGGTCCTTGGCCCATTTGTTGATTGGGTTGTTTGTTCTCTTATTGTCTAATTTTTTGAGTTCTTTGTATACTCTGGATATTAGGGCTCTATCTGAAGTGTGAGGAGTAAAGATTTGTTCCCAGGATGTAGGCTCTCTATTTACCTCTCTTATTGTTTCTTTTGCTGAGAAAAAAACTTTTTAGTTTGAGTAAGTCCCATTTGTTGATTCTAGTTATTAACTTTTGTGCTATGGGTGTCCTATTGAGGAATTTGGAGCCCGACCCCACAGTATGTAGATCGTAGCCAACTTTTTCTTCTATCAGACGGCGTGTCTCTGATTTGATATCAAGCTCCTTGATCCATTTTGAATTAACTTTTGTGCATGGCGAGAGAAAGGGATTCAGTTTCTTCTTGTTGCATATGGATTTCCAGTTATCCCAGCACCATTTGTTGAAGATGCTATCCTTCCTCCATTGCATGCTTTTAGCCCCTTTATCAAATATAAGATAGTTGTAGTTTTGTGGATTGGTTTCTGTGTCCTCTATTCTGTACCATTGGTCCACCCGCCTGTTTTGGTACCAGTACCATGCTGTTTTTGTTACTATTGCTCTGTAATATAGTTTGAAGTCTGGTATCGCTATACCGCCTGATTCACACTTCCTGCTTAGCATTGTTTTTGCTATTCTGGGTCGTTTATTTTTCCATATGAATTTCATGATTGCTTTCTCTATTTCTACAAGAAATGCAGTTGGGATTTTGATTGGCATTGCATTAAACCTATAGAGAACTTTTGGTAATATTGCCATTTTGATGATGTTAGTTCTGCCTATCCATGAACAGGGTATATTTTTCCATCTTCTAAGATCTTCTTCTATTTATCTCTTTAGGGTTCTGTAGTTTTCATTGTATAAGTCTTTGACCTCTTTTGTTAGGTTGATTCCGAAGTATTTTATTTTTTTGAAGATATTTTGAATGGAGTGGTTGTCCTCATTTCCATTTCAGAGGATTTGTCGCTGATATACAGGAATGCCTTTGATTTATGCATGTTGATTTTATATCCTGCCACTTTGCTGAATTCATTTATTAGCTCTAATAGTTTCTTTGTAGACCCTTTTGGGTCTGCTAGGTATAGAATCATGTCATCTGCAAATAGTGATAATTTAAGTTCTTCTTTTCCTATTTTGATGCCTTTAATTTCTTTCGTCTGTCTAATTGCTCTGGCCAGTGTTTCGAGAACTATGTTGAACAGAAGTGGTGAGAGAGGGCATCCTTGTCTTGTTCCAGATTTTAGAGGGAATGCCTTCAATTTTTCTCCATTCAGAATGATGCCAGCCTGAGGCTTAGCATAGATTGCTTTTACAATATTGAGGTATGTTCCTGTTATCCCTAGTTTTTCTAGAGTTTTGAACATAAAGGGATGCTGTACTTTGTCGAATGCTTTTTCCGCATCTATCGAGATGATCATATGGTTCTTATTTTTAAGTCTATTGATGTGGTGAATAATATTTATTGATTTCCGTATATTGAACCAGCCTTGCATCCCAGGGATGAATCCTACTTGATCATGGTGCACAATTTTTTTGATATGTTTTTGTATCCGATTTGCCAGAATTTTATTGAGGATTTTTGCATCTAGGTTCATTAGAGATATTGGTCTGTAGTTTTCTTTCTTTCTTTCTTTCTTTTTTTTTTTTTTTTTGATTTTAAATTTATCTCTTCTTTATTTCTTAAAATCTTTTTTTTAATTTATTTTTTTATTGGTTGTTCAAAACATTATAAAGCTATTGACATATCATATTTCATACAATAGATTCAAGTTGGTTATGAACTCCCAATTTTACCCCAAATACAGATTGCAGAATCACATCGGTTACACATCCACATTTTTACATAATGCCCTATTAGTAACTGTTGTATTCTGCTACCTTTCCTATCCTCTACTATCCCCCCTCCCCTCCCCTCCCATCTTCTCTCACTACCCCATCCACTGTAATTCATTTCTCTCCTTGTTTATTTTCCCATTCCCCTCACAACCTCTTATATGTAATTTTGTATAACAATGAGGGTCTCCCTCCATTACCATGCAATTTCCCTTTCTCTCCCTTTCCATCCCACCTCATGTATCTGTTTAATGTTAATCTTTTCTTCCTGCTCTTCCTCCCTGCTCTGTTCTTAGTTGCTCTCATTATATCAAAGAAGACATTTGGTATTTGTTTTTTAGGGATTGGCTAGCTTCACTAAGCATGATCTGCTCTAGTGCCATCCATTTCCCTGCAAATTCTATGATTTTGTCATTTTTTAGTGCTGCGTAGTACTCCATGGTGTATAAATGCCACATTTTTTTTATCCATTCATCTATTGAAGGGCATCTGGGTTGGTTCCACAGTCTTGCTATTGTGAATTGTGCTGCTATGAACATCGATGTAGCAGTATCCCTGTAGTACGCTCTTTTAAGGTCTTCAGGGAATAGTCCAAGAAGGGCAATAGCTGGGTCAAATGGTGGTTCCATTCCCAGCTTTCCCAGGAATCTCCATACTGCTTTCCAGATTGGCCGCACCAGTTTGCAGTCCTACCAGCAATGTACAAGAGTACCCTTTTCCCCACATCCTCGCCAGCACTTGTTGTTGTTTGACTTCATAATGGCTGCCAATCTTACTGGAGTGAGATGGTATCTTAGGGTGGTTTTGATTTGCATTTCTCTGACTGCTAGAGATGGTGAGCATTTTTTCATGTACTTGTTGATTGATTGTATGTCCTCCTCTGAGAAGTGTCTGTTCAGGTCTTTGGCCCATTTGTTGATTGGGTTATTTGTTTTCTTATTGTTTAATTTTTTGAGTTCTTTGTATACTCTGGATATTAGGGCTCTATCTGAAGTGTGAGGAGTAAAAATTTGTTCCCATGATGTAGGCTCCCTATTTACCTCTTTTATTGTTTCTCTTGCTGAGAGAAAACTTTTCAGTTTAAGTAAGTCCCATTTGTTGATTCTTGTTATCAACTTTTGTGCTATGGGTGTCCTATTAAGGAATTTGGAGCCCGACCCTACAATATGTAGATCGGCGCCAACTTTTTCTTCTATCAGACGCAGAGTCTCTGATTTGATATCTAGGTCCTTGATCCATTTTGAGTTAACTTTTGTGCATGGCGAGAGGAGGGGATTCAGTTTCATTTTGTTGCATATGGATTTCCAGTTTTCCCAGCACCATTTGTTGAAGATGCTATCCTCCCTCCATTGCATGCTTTTAGCTCCTTTATCAAATATAAGATAGTTGTAGCTTTGTGGATTAGTCTCTGTGTCCTCTATTCTGTACCATTGGTCCACCCTCCTGTTTTGGTACCAGTACCATGCTGTTTTTGTTACTATTGCTCTGTAATATAGTTTTAAGTCTGGTATCGCTCTACCGCCTGATTCGCACTTCCTGCTTAGAATTGCTTTTGCTATTCTGGGTCTTTTATTTTTCCATATGAATTTCATGATTGCTTTATCCATTTCTACAAGAAATGCCGTTGGGATTTTGATTGGCATTGCATTAAACCTATAGAGAACTTTTGGTAATAGTGCCATTTTGATGATGTTAGTTCTGCCTATCCATGAACAGGGTACATTTTTCCACCTTCTAAGATCTTCTTCTATCTCTCTCTTTAGGGTTTTGTAGTTTTCATTGTATAACTCTTTCACCTCTTTTGTTAGGTTGATTCCCAAGTATTTTATTTTTTTTGAGGATATTGTGAATGGAGTGTTTTTCCTCATTTCCGTTTCAGAGGTTTTGTCGCTGATATACAGAAATGCCTGAAGTGTCTTTGTCTGGTTTAGGTATCAGGGTGATGTTGGCCTCGTAGAATGAATTTGGAAGTTCTCCCTCTTTTTCTATTTCCTGAAGTAGCTTGAAAAGTATTGGTATTAGTTCCTCTTTAAAGGTTTTGTAAAATTCTGCTGTATACCCATCCGGTCCTGGGCTTTTCTTAGTTGGTAGTCTTTTGATGGTTTCTTCTATTTCCTCAATTGATATTGGTCTGTTTAGGGTGTCTATATCCTCCTGACTCAATCTGGGCAGATCATATGACTTAAGAAATTTATCGATGCCTTCACTATATTCTAATTTATTGGAGTATAAGGATTCAAAGTAATTTTTGATTATCTTCTGTATATCTGAAGTGTCTGTTGTGATATTGCCTTTTTCATCCCATATGCTAGTAATTTGAGTTCTCTCTCTTCTTCTCTTCACTAGCATGGCTAAGGGTCTGTCGATTTATATAAATTGATTTTTTGAAGTTTACCATCCTTGCATTCTTGGGATACTGCCAATATAGCATCATGCATCATATTTTACAATTTTTGCTGAATTGGTTTGAATATTTTATTGAGCATATTTGCATCTATATTCATGAGTAAGATTTACCTTTAATTGTTATTGCTTGTATTGCCTTGGAATGAATTTTGCATTGGGTTATTCTACCATTGGGGCTCAGAAAATGCAAAGAATGACACTTTGACACAGAAAGTATTTTGTAATGAAGCACATCAGAAAGGCTTCAGAAGCAAAGTCTCTTTCTGATCTTCTCCTGACCTTCTTTTTCCTGCTCCCCTTTCCCCCTAAGGAAGGCCATAGACACTAAGAACTCCTCTGAACTGTCTATAAAACTAGAACCCTTTACCCCCAAATTTACCTATAAAACCTGAAAATGTTATTTTAACCTTCTTCCTGCATTTCTAGATAAAGGCTGGCCATAAAGAAATTCATTGACTTTCATTGTCAAAAACCCTCATAGGTTCCTCATTCCAAAGGGGTCCTATCCTATACCCAGAAGGAAGGAATGCTGCACAGAGAAGCCAAGAGAATATAAATAGATAAGCCTTACTGAGTTTCCTCTCTCAGTGTATTACTGTTGGGCCATATCCTTTATTTTCCAGTCATATTTCTACATGGCTGTACATTCTTCATTGAATATAAGCACAAAAATGAACAGTTTTCCCTGGGTTTTTGGATCTTCATTTCTGAAGGCTCCTGTCACACACTAAAAAGCTTTGATTAATCTGTTTTGCTTTTCTCTTGTTAAACCCTTCTTCTGTTATAAGACTGTCATTCATGACCTTTATGATGGGGACAAACGAGATGACACAGTTCTGCCCCTACCTGAGCCTCATAAAATAATTTGGAGCATATTAACCCATTTGTTTTATTAGAACATGTTTGTATCAGATAAAAATTTCTTCTTTGACTACTTGCTAGAACTCTCCATCAAATATACTTGGATCAGGCTTTTTCAAAATTTTTATTATTGATGATAGTACTTTAATGGTAGCTCTTCATTCTAGGTTTTCTGAAATGAGTTTCAGAAAGTTTTAGGGCTATTAACAAATAGTACAGGTCTCCTCCTTCTAGACATCTAATAGAATTTCACTGACCCAGTATCGTTGAAATTTGGTGCAGTTTGGTACCTTGCTTGGATCAAGGAAATGTGAACACAATCACTAAGAATTATTCAGTCAGTAGTTGTAAAGTAATCTGTAGTGCTTTTCTTCCCTCTGCTGAGCACCTGGCAAAATGGGGTCTTGATTAGCTTGAGACCCTGAATGTAATGGACAAAGGGCATTGCCAATTCCACAATCATGTGTTATAAATGAGAAATAAACTTCTGTTAAGCCTTCCTTTGAGGTTTTGGAGTTGTTTATAACTTTAACTTATAATATTACAAACTAGCCCAAACTGACTGTTATATTTTTCAAAGAATTTGTGTATCTTATCTAGATTGACCAATTTTGGCTGTAATATCATTCATAAGATCCTCTTATTTTATTCATAAGATCCTCTTATATTCTAGGTAGTAATACTTTTTTCTTCTTGGTGTTATCTGTGCCTTTGGCCATTTTCCTCATTTTTTTTCTTTCCTAGCACAAATTTTCTTAAACTTACCAGTATTTTAAAAGAATTGACTTTTTTTGTTGATCATCTTTATCCTATGGTTGTTTTCTATAACTTTTAACTTCTCCTTTTTATCATGTCATTCCTATTTTCTTCAGGTTTATTTGGCTCCACTTTTATTAATTTTTTTAATTTATATATGACAATGGAATGCATTACACTTCTTATTACACATATAAAACACAATTTTTCATATCTCTGCTTATATACATAGTATATTCACACCAATTCGTGTCTTCATACATGTACTTGGATAATAATGTCCATCACATTACACCATCATTAATAACCCCCTGCCCCCTCCCTTCCCCTCCAACCCCTCTGCCCTATCTATAGTTCGGCTATTCCTCCCATGTTCCCCCTCCTTAACCCACTATGAATCAGCCTCCTTATATCAGAGAAAACATTCAGTATTTGGTTTTTTTGGGATTGGCTAACTTTACTTAGCATTATCTTCTCCAACGTCATCCATTTACCTGCAAATGTTATTTGGCTCCTTTTTACTGACTTGATGACAAAATCATTCAGATAACTAATTTTCTTTTCATTTCTTTTTTGAGAGAGAGAGATAGAGAGAGAGAGAGAGAGAGAGAGAGAGAGAGAGGGAGAATTTTAATATTTATTTTTTAGTTTTGGGCGGACACAACATCCTTGTTTGTATGTGGTGCTGAGGATCGAACCCGGGCCACACGCATACCAGGCGAGCGCGCTACCACTTGAGCCACATCCCCAGCCCTATTTATTTATTTTAAATGTTTGTTTTAGTTCTAGTTGAACACAAAGCTTTTATGTCCCTAGTATCTCTCTTTTATTCTCCATGTCTTTTCTCTTTGTGGCCCATCCTGGAATATTTCTTTTGACCTATCTACTATATCACTAATTTTGTCTTCCCCTGTGTTTAATTGGCTAATAAAACCGTCCATTTGGTTTTTATTTTCATATATTTTAAATTTCAGAAGTTATATAAGATTTTTTTCATAAACATGCTTGGATCTTTTTAAAAAATAGTTTCTTTCTGTGCCCTGTGAATAGTTTACAAGCTTGTCTTTTTTTAAACATCCCTATATTTTTATAATTTGCTTTCGATGATTGCAATATCTGAAGTCCTGGGGTGGGACATAATTTTCTGTGATCTGTTTCTACTGACTCTTACTCATTCTGCATTGCTTTTTGTGTGTAGGTGTACTTAGCATTTCTTTTCCTTTCTTTCCTATATTTAGAAAAGTGATTTCATCAGCTCTTTGATGTCCAGCATGAAATACTGAAAGGATATTCTCCCATATCTACACAATACTTGGAAGTCATTATCAGTCTTCCACAGATTTAATCTAAATTTATAGCTTCAAAGTTTCTTGATCACCTAGATAATTTTGGTTGTAAAACAGAAGAGGTCTCACTTATAGTTATAATTTTTCAGGGAATTTTTTTCATACTTATTTCATCAGTGTCAATCCTGTGGGGCAAGAGACTGGGGCATATTTACTTCTGGTTCAGCTTTTATCATACTCTTATACTTGGGAAGATCCTGAGTTTTCTTTTCTTTCTCCAAGCCCTATCAGGATATAGTTTGCCAGATATGGTAAATGCCCTCAGGGAAACATTGACTTCAGTGCTCTCTTTCCTCTCTGGCTTTCTCTCATGTAAGATATTGACCTGACAATTTTCTATTTGTCAGTTATTTAATAACCTTAAAGATTTTTAAATTTTAGATCTTTAAATTGCTTCTATTGGGAGGATGAGTCTGAATTCTTGACCTGTTGAATTACTCTGACTTCCTGTTTATATCTAGAAGGACTTGGCCTGGGAACCCTGAGTTTCATTATGATTACTTCTGAAAATATTTTCAAGTATTATTTTAAAGCTCATTTTTCTCCTCCTATTATTTGGAAGTTTTATGGTCTGGATATTAGTCTTTCCCTGAAAAACTCATTGAGACAATGCAGGAATGTTCATAGGTGAAATGCTTAGATTATGAGAACTATAACCTAATCAGTAGATTAATCCATTTGATGGATTAATAATTTGAAAGGCCTACTGTACTGGGTGGTGACCATAGGCAGGTAGGGTGTGGCTGTAGGAAGTACATCACTGGGGATGTGCCTTTGAGATTTATATTTTGTCCCTGGTGAGCATAGATGGCTCTCTCTGCTTTCAGACTTTCATAAACTATGCCCTTTTGCCATATTTAATGTTCTGCCTCACCTCAAGCCCAGAGCTGTGGAGTTAGCTGACCATGGGATGAACCTCTGAAACTGTGACACAAAATAATAAACTTTTCCTCCTTTAAGTTGTTCTTGTCAGGTCTTTGAGGCACAGTGATGAAAACTAACACAGGGAGATAGGGTTGAGGTTAGATAATTGCCTAATGATCTGTTTGTTAATGGTAGAATCAGAGCTCAGAAAATCATACCCCAAGCTATGTGTCTTGGCATGCTGAGGATTTTGGCCTGAAGGAGATTGGGATATCTATGGAAGTAGGAAGGTCTCTGTAACCTTCCCTATTCTATTTCCCAAAACAGGTCACAGAATCTAGAATTCTTCTCCCCCAAAGTAAGCCATATAATCTAAGAAGTTCCCTGTCTGATCTTCCTTCTCTTCTAAATACTCTCATGTTACAGATGTCCTGCCTCATACTCAAAGAAAAGGAATGTCATATAGAGACACAAAAGAAAATCTGCACAAATAGACCTTGCTATGTTTTCCAGTTCATTACCATTAGACCATATTGCTTTCGGTCCTATCATATTCTATGTGACTGCTCATTGCTCATCAAAAATAGTTAAATATGTAGCATAAAACAGTTTTCCCACTAGGCATGGTGGTATAAGTCTGTACTCCCAGTGGCTTGAGAGGCTGAGGCAGGAGGATCTCGAGTTCAAAGCCAGCCTCAGCAAAAGTGAGGTGCTAAGCAACTCAGTGAAACCCTATTTCTAAATAAAATACAAAATAGGGCTGGGGATGGGGCTCAGTAGCTAAGTGCCACTGGATTCAATCCCTGGTACACCCCCCTCAACCCCCCCCCCAAAAAAAAAAAACAGTTTTCTCTGAGTCTTCATTTATGACAGTTTCTGGGACATAAATTTGTTATGCTTCTCTCTTATTAATTTATCTTTTGTTTAGGGGTATTGGTCATGAACTTAGCAACAGATAAGGAAAAGGATAATGCTTTTCCTTCTGTATAACAGTGATGTACTTGTACAACATTTAGCTCAGAGAAACACAGTTCTGTTGGTGATTTTCATGCTGATGAAATTTACTGAAATGGAACATTTCACATTAGTATTGTATGTGTTTTTCAATTTAATATTGTAGAAGTGGATCATAAGTATTTTAAGAGCAGGGACCAGGAATATTTTGTTATTTATTTCCAACAGAGTACTACCACAGAGTAGTACTCAATAGATATTTGTTAAATGAGTAAATTAGTGAAATTGGTGAAGTGTTCCATTATGTATTTTATGCTATATCTACCAGTTACTTTTAAGGTTCCTTTTCTTTTTCTTTTGTGGAGGTAAAAAACAACATTATTTTTTAAAAAAAATGTCTAAAAACATTTGTCTTCCAATATAATCTAAGAGTTATTTGGGAGGCCAAGGAAGAGGCTCAGCTGTTAAAACTCCTCAGGAGAGCAAAGACTAGAGGCATTGTAGGTGTTCTTTGAAATTCTGATTAGCCTGGCAACTCCTGAGAGGCGATTTGGTTACTGAAAGCAGGGTTTCTTGTTCCCACCTCCTTTTGAATAAGTACATGAAAAGCATGAATGTAGGAGAAATATAATTTTAGGAAATATGCTATATCAATGTTTCTTCTGTGATGAGCTGCACAGATATATACATTATCTTTACTATCTATAATATTTATGCAAAATGCACGCATACAGCAAATGAATAGCAGGCTTTGACTTTTTTGGGAGACATGTACATGAATTAATTGCCTTCTAGAGGTCCCATAACTCCAAAGGAGATATAATCTCTGTCCACCAAAAAATCAAAGTAGATGGATGTAAAGAAGGGAAAGATTTGCTGTTTAGGACTGAGTGAATGAGGGCAGCGAGAGGTGATATATACTGATATGTTGACATAGTAGGTCTTATATTCTTTTGTACATATTCTGTCTTCCTTGGCTGCCCCTTTAATGCATTTCCAGTACTTGAAAATATATTTAATTTATAATCATGCATAAAAGTTTTATATCATGCTTCCTCCAAGATTCTAAGCAAACCAATTCAAAGATTCCTGTCTTCTTAAAGATATTTGTAGGAGAAAAATGCAGGGCTACATAATCACTGCTTGATACGGATGTGTAGGGGAGAAATAAACGTGTCTTTCTCTTCTGAAAGGTTCATATTTGAATCAGAAATAAGCTGGCAGTAGAGGGATTAACAGGAAAAGAAGTCATACACATTTATTATGTGCACAGAGGTATCTCAAGAAACTGAGTACCCAATAACCCAATGAGATTCAGAAGCTTATATTCCCTCTTCATAGGGGAGAGGAAATGGGGACTGCAGGCAATTTTAGAGAAAGAATAATAATTTTAAACAGAAATACATGGGCCCAAAGAATAGACAATGGCGTGGGACCAAGTTCATCTGAGCTCTGGGTGTGATGTAGAATTTTCATTCTCTTCCTTTGTAATAGGAGCTTAATCTTCTTTGGTTGAAAAAAAAATATCAGGAGGGGATAGAAGACAATTGTATTCCTTTTTGACAGATTTAGTCTTGAGGTAGATAAGGGAACTTCAGAGAAAGCCCTTCCATGCATTGCTGCTCCCCAGGTACTCCTATTTGAATTCCGATGTCCAAAGCAACATATTTTGGGGCAGCATTTTCTGAACCCAGGCAAATACAACAAAAGTGTACACAAGAGAGGAGAGCAAAGTGAAAACTCAGAAACAGAGAAAAAACAGTGCAAACAAACAAAGGATAGAGAACTTGTGATTAAAGATCTTTATCCTCCTGACTTTATGGACTGATGTGGAAGGGTAATCTGAAAAACTTCCCAGCAGTTGTGAATCTCATTTTGGTTTATCCAAAGCATTTTTATTAGAGATGCTGATGATTTTCCAGGAGATTTTTTTCAGAACTGGGTATTAATCCCAGGGTGGTTCTATCTCAGTCTTTTTTTTTTTTTTTTTTAATTTTTGAGACTTGATCTTGCTAAATTGCTGAATGTGAACCTCAAACTTGTGATCTTCCTGCCTCACCCTCCTGAATTGTTGGGATTACAGGCATGTGTTACCATACCTGACTCTTTTCCAGAAGATTTTGAAATATATTAGGTTAAAATATTCTTTCTCAGACTGAGTCTGATTTAATTTTTCCTTCTCAGATCCTACTTTTGAATCAATCTTAAAAGATCTGGTCTTGTCAGAAAAAGGTCTTTCAGATTGTACTTTTGTGTTAAATTTGTTAATTGAATTTCTTGCTGAGTTGAAAATATTTACATTTAATATAGAAATTAGGAATGAGAGCGAGGTTGAATTATATAATATAGCCCTCTCAGTGAATGAAGTTAGGAAATATATGTGTGTATATAACTAACTTACCTATACAAACATGACTACCTTTCTGAATCTATTTGTACATTACAGTAAACATAAGTTCATACTCAGGCTTATTCTAACCCTCCCCTTCACTTATTTATAACTTTGACAGTGAAACACCTGGCTCTCATTATCTACTGCAGGGAATCAATAAACTTTCCTTTAAAGATTAGACAGTAAATATTTTAGGCTTTGTGAGTCATACGTCCATCTCTAGCACAAGTCTTCAGCTTTGAATTTCTTATTATTTTCATAAGTCATGAAGTATTATTTTTCTTTTAATTTTTGTAGCCATGTAAAAATGAAAAAGGAATAGGGGTATAGATGAGTGATAGAGTGCTTGTCTAGCATGCACAAAGTCTTGAGTTCTTTGTGGACTGTACAAAAATAAGCTAGGTTTAGCCCTCAAGCCATAGTATCCTGACCCTTGTTCTATAATATATTTGTTTAGTGTAGTATTCATATAAGATCACTTCAGAGTTGTTGATTCATACCCCTGAATCAAGAAATTTTCAAATTAAAGTGTAGTGTTTACATATGGTACTTTTTGCCTTATCCTCAGAGTTAAAACATTGCTTTCCAAAGTTATTAGTTGAGATCCATCCCCACCTCCATCAGGGATTCGGTATACACTACCCCAAAATATGGTACCTTGGCATTTGGGAAAGTCCCTCTCACCTTATTCTTATACCTTTCCCCTTGAGGTAGGCCATAGCCATAAAACCCAGCTGATCTTCTCTTGAAATAGGTCATACAATCTTCATTACAGAGGTGCCATCTCTATTCCTGGTGAGAAGAAACATCCTTATTTCTGAAGACACAGTAGCAAGGTTGGAGTTTGGGCCACATTTTTTCCCTGCTATGTTTGGCAGAGCAATTATATACTAAATATTTTCTATCTTTCTAGGTTACCACTTTTTCTGTCTTTAAGTTAAAGAAAGTAGGCTTTTATTGGGTCTTTGTCTTTGCCCGTTGGAGTTTCTGAATTGCTGGAGTCTCCAATAACCAGTCTGGGAAAAATGAGTCAAAGATGACAAAAGTCATGGTCTTTGTCAGATAGCTTCTGGCGAGTCTGACTTCTCTCCACCCTTCAGAAAATCCTTGTGTTTATTTTCTATAAAATAGCCAGTTTTTACTTGTATTTTGAAAGGAGAATAGAAAAAAATCATATCTACTTCATCTTCCCAGAAGTAGAAATCTAACTGAACATTGTTTATCATTCAATTAGTCTATTAGTTCTAACTCTATTTTTGTTATTTTAATGGTGGCTTTGGAGATTTTAATATGCACCTTTACTTTACTAAGTCTACCTTTAATGGATGTCATATTTTTTTAGTGTAAAAACCATATACTAGTATGCTTTTTTCTCTCTTCCTGAACTCTGTACTATTGTTTTTGTAAATTTTTATTTTAATTGTGATATAAATCTCAGAGTGATTGTTATTACTTTTGCTTCAAAAGTACATTATATTTTAAAGAGACTTAAATAATGAGAAAGAGATGTTACATATTTGCCCATGTAGGTGCTCTTTCATCTTTTGTGGAGATCAGTATTTTAATTTGGTTTCTTTATCTGCCTTCCTGAAGGACTTCCTTTGATTTTCATCTTCTGTGGATCTGCTGATGAATACTTTCCACTACTGTATTCCTATAAATATTTTAATTTCACCTTTATTTTAGCAGATTTATTGAGAAAACTCACAAACTATACAATATACCCACTTAAAGTCCACAATTCAATGGTTTTCAATATTCTTACAGAGTTGTAAACATGTCATCAAATCAATATTTGAAATTTCATCACTCAAAATAAACTTTGTATCCCCTAGCAGTCATTCTCCATTTCCTTCCAACTTCCCCACACCTAGACAAACACTAGTCTACTTTCTATCACTATGATTTGACTCTTTTGGGTATTTCATGTAAATAGGATTATACAATATGTGGTCTTCTGTGTCTAGTCTCTTTAACTTAGCATAATGTTTTCTAACTCCATCCATACGTCACATATTAGCACTTAATTCCTTTTTATTGCTGAATGATAACCCCATTACATGGATATACAGTATTTCATTTATCTAATCATTACTTGACAGGCATTTGAATTTTTTTCCACTTTTTGGCTACTATGAATAATGCTGTTTGAATATTTGTATAAAAGTTTTTGCGTGGATGTATATCCTCCTCATTTATCTTGTATATGTGCCTTGTAGTAGAATCACTGTATCATCAGGGAACTCATTGTTTTTAACATTTTTCAGGAAATGCCAAACTTTTTTCCAAAATGCTTATACATTTTACATTCCCACCAGCAATGTATGAAGGTCCTAATTCGCCCACATCTTCCCCAAGACTTACTATAATCTTTTATTATAGCCAGATGGAAACTGGTATTTCATATGTTTTGGTTTGCATTTCCCTAATGATTAATAATTTTAGCATCTTTTATGTGCTTACTGGCGATTTGAATATCTTCTTGGAAAACTGCTTGCTTAAATCATCTGTCCATTTTTAAGTTATTTGTTTTTTAATCATCGAGTGGTAAATGTTATTTATTCCAGATACAAATCCATTATCAGAAATATGAATGGAAAATATTTTCTCCCATTTGTGTGTTATCTTTTCTTTTTCTTGCTGGTATTCTTCAATGCACAAAATTTTTACATTTTGATGATGTTCATTTTATCTGTTTTCTTTTGTTCCTTGTGTTTTTGCTGTCTTGTTTGTCTTTAACTAATCCAAGGTCATAATTTCTTTGAAAAACTTTATAGTTTTAATGCTTAATTTAGGTCTGAGGTCAACTTTTTTTTTTGTATGGAATAAAGAGGGTGTCCTTCTTTCTTTTGCATGTGGCTATCCAAGTCTCCCAATACCATTTATTGAAAAACTATTTACCTTTATTATACTGTCTTGTCACCCTTATCAAAATCAATTTAATTGATCTATATGTCTTACCTTTTGCTAATACCACACTATCTTGATTATTGTAGTTTTGAAATCAGGAAGTGTGAGTCCTTTAAATTTATCCTTCCTTTTCAAGATTGTTTTGGCTATTCAGGGGGCCCTTGAATTTCCTATGGATTTTAGGATCAGCTTTTCTATGGCTACAAAAAAAAGTCAGCTGGGATTTTGATAATGACTTTTTGGAATCTACAGGTTACTTTGGGAAGTATTTCTATGAAAATGATATTAAGCCTTTATATCCGTGAACATCGATATTTTTCCCTTTACTCAGATCATTAATTTTGTTCAATAATATTTTGTAGTTTTACATTTTGTAGTTCTTTTGTTAAATCTTCCTAAGCATATTATTCCTTTCAGTACTATTGTAAATGAAAATATAATCTTATTTTCCTTCCTTTGTATGCCTGATAGTTTTTGCTTGGTTGTCATTCATTGTTAATTTTACATTATTGGGTGCTGGATATTTTGTATTCCTATAAATCTTCTTGAACATTTTTCTGGGATAGAATTAAGTTAGTTGAAAACACTTGGGTCATTTCAGATTCTGCTTTAAGATTTAAGGTGGCTCTGGAATAGTAGGATGGTTCTTTGTACTATATACAAACCTCCATGAATCTTGTGGTATAGCACTATTTCTGGCCCTGTGTGAGCACTTCTCCTTCTAATTCTTTCAGTTAGTTCTTTCCCTGTCTTCAGCTAATTTTCTTACGCACATACTCTGATTGATACTCAGTGGGGAACCCTCTGCATTTCCCTGGAGTTCTTTCTCTGTATGGCACTATCTTTTTAGACCTCTGTCCTGCTAACTGCAGGTCACTTTGTTCTCCCCAGATACTCTGCTCCTTCTCTTAAACTCAATGAATCTGTGAGCTCTGACTGGGATTCTCCTCTCTATGCTACAGCCTAGAAACTCTCTGAAAAGAAATGTAACACACTCATATTCCCCTTTTATTAGGATCACTATGCTTTGGCTTTACTGTCTGATGATATACAGTATCTTGAAAACTGTTGATTCATATATTTGGTCCACTTTCCCCTGTTTTAGGCAGGATGGTAAGTAAGGCTGCAGTCACTCCAATTTGGCTGGAAGAAGTTCCTCTTACCATAATCTTTTTCAGATCAGTTAAAATATTATACCATAACTGTTAAATTAAAAATATTACTAGGCAGGTCTAGTTAAGTAGGTATTTAATCACAAGTTTTAAACTACAATTTAAACTATACTTAGAATAATGATAGCCTTGTAAATTGAAAGAGACAGGAAAAAAGGAAGAAAAGGGTTTCATTATATATTTACTAATTGATATATTACTAACATAATGGTATTATTATTATTATTATTCCAAAAAATAATCACTACTGGATTTTTCTGAATGATTTTACTCATTTCTACCTCATTCTACTCTTACTGGTCAACAGTCTATTTTCATAAGGTCACCCAGTCCTGGGAAAAAGTTGTCCTGGGAATTACATATCCTAACTTCCCTATAGATGGAGTTTTCTGGATGTCAGACTATACAGGTGACATCAGCATGTATCTATGAATCTGCAACTGAGGCCTTAAACCTACCAACATTAGGATATTTAAGAGAATATGGTAAGGGCCTTTCTATCAAAATTCTGAATTTGTCTTTGTTAACTCTTTCAGAAATATTTGCTAACCTGCAACTTATAGCTTTGGTTTCAGATAGATATAATGTGAGAACAGAAATCCCTATTGATAAGCAGAATGTCACTTTATTCTGGGAACTATATTAGAATGGAGAAGATTGGATTATTTTATCAGGACATAGATCTGAAGCTTGTTGACTGCCCTGCAATATCTCATAATGACTTAGTTTATTTTTATGAAAGTAAAAATATGTTGTTGGCATAGGAATTATTGTACCTCAAGAACCTTAGTATCTGCCTTGTAAAATACATATGCCATTATAATTAATATCTGAGAAACATGAATGAATAAGTCACTTTCCTGATAACATATCACTTTGTATGGGAACAAAGTTGGTAATCTACACATATTAAAAATATTAACCAATATTAAAATATTTTATGTTATAGTGCTTCTCTTGAGCTTCTTATTTAACTTGACAATTTTCTCCAAATTTTGTACCCTAATAAAATTCAACTCTTACCAGTCCATTAGTTAGCATGTTAATTCTTGCTAACATCCCTTCTTGCTCACAAATGCCACTTTCTATGTTATCAGATAAGGACAATTCATTTAGTGCAGTCTAGCAGACATCTCAAAAACAATAAATGTAGTTAGGCTTCAAAAGATACCTTTTTGGTTGTATTATTCTGAGTTTGAGGCCTTAACTTAAAGGAATACAATATCATAATAGATTTCAGATGAAAGTTCGAATATGTTAGGATAAGAAAGACTCAGAGAGTAACAATAAGATATAGCAACCATAACAGAATGGTTCCATAGTGGTCAGTTGGAGTTTTTTAGTTCTGTTTTCTTATAGTCGTCTATAGTTGTAGAATTCCCCAGCAGATAAAATAATAAGAATTATCAGACTTTTGAGAATGCACAGTCAAGGTGGGTGCAACAAATATCATTTGCCATCTGGGTAGAATATGCGGAAAGCAAATAGTTACCATTTATTGCCTCATACTCATAATAAGCAATACTCTATAAAGAAATTTTTATTTTGTCTACAGAGCTACTGGGATTTCTTCTCTCACTTAAATATAAAATGTAATAAATAAAATGTACATATTTAATCATACTAAAAGTTATAGATTATAGAATTATTTGAAAACACAAGCTGTAGCTTTTGAACATTGTAAACATATAAGAAAGTATTTTTCTCATGTTTCCAAATATCTTCAAATATATATGAGAATATATAAGTGAAAACTATTTGGGGGTGAACCAGTACTTTCATTCTTGATATCTCAATCCCCCTTGATCAGATAATCTTTCAGGTTTAGACTATTTATTAATTAATTATACCAATGTAATATTTATAGAAGGCCTCAAATTGTAATAGCAAGATCCTTAATTAGCTGTAAGTGATATAACAGTGCAGTTGTTGTTGACATTAAAAAACAACTTCTCAGAAAATTGCAACACCTGATTACTGAGATAGTGTAAATGGGGTAATTTTAGGCTTCACATAATTTGAAACACTGCGTGGAGTTCACAAAGAAAACAAAAAATATCAGGAGTATATTAGTTAATATAATTCATAATTCAACTTAAATGTGCATCCATGTTTGAATTGACATATTCCTAAAAATTTTGTGTCCCATAAAGACAAGTGTCTTTGATCCCACAAGACAAGTATGGTAAAGTTCAAACTAAATAGATGAGGTGAACAGAGAGCCCACATCCTGGGAGCAAATTTTGGCACTTTACACATCAGATAGAGCACTAATCTCTAGAGTATATAAAGAACTCAAGAAACTAAGCATCAAAAAAACAAATAACTCAATCAACAAATGGACCAAGGACCTGAACAGACACTTCTCAGAAGAGGATATACAATCAATCAACAAATATATGAAAAAATGCTCATCATCTCTAGCAATCAGAGAAATACAAATTAAAACTACTCTAAGATATCATCTCACTCCAGTCAGAATGGCAGCTATTATGAAGACAAACAACAATAAGTGTTGGAGAGGATGTGGGGAGAAAGGTACACTCATACACTGCTGGTGGGACTGCAAATTGGTGCAGTCAATCTGGAAAGCAGTATGGAGATTCCTTGGAAATCTGTGAATGGAACCACCATTTGACCCAGCTATCCCTCTCCTTGGTCTATACCCAAAGGACTTAAAAACAGCATACTACAGGGACACAGCCACATCAATGTTTATAGCAGCACAATTCACAATAGCTAAACTGTGGAGCCAACCTAGATGCCCTTCAGTGGATGAATGGATAAAAAAAATATGGCATATATAAACAATGGAATTTTACTCAGCATTAAAAGAGAATAAAATCATGGCATTTGCAGGAAAATGGATGGCGTTGGAGAAGATAATGCTAAGTGAAGTTAGCCAATCCCAAAAAACCAAATGCCGAATGTTTTCTCTGATATAAGGAGGCTGTCTCATAGTGAGATAGGGAGGGGGAGCATGGGAGGATTAGATGAATTCTAGATAGGGCAGAGGGGTGGGAGGGAAAGGGAGGGGGCAGGGGATTAGCAAGGATGTTGGAATGTGATGGATATCTGTATGTGTTCCTATGTCCCTCGTGTGGTTGATGGTCACTTGGCTACCTCAGTTGTGGGGTGGGGGGGTAGAGATGTGGTGTCAAAGAAACACGTGGACACTGGGAGCTGGTGAGAGCTGGCAGGAGAAAACCTCAGTAGACCTCCAAGCAAGCTCGTTTATTTTTGGAATGCATTCAGCTATTATAGGGTTCAGGTAGGGCATGCCTGGGCATGCATAAGCACCTTAACATCACACATAAGCACCTTAACATCTATAAGCCAATCATCTTAGGCCTAATGTAACCACACTATGAGGAAGCACTAAATATTGCTGTCATGATGAAAGGCAGTCTGGAAGGGTCTTTTGTCCCGAAGGGAGGGGGGCTATGAGTTGGGGGATTACACGCCCTGAAGCACTTGACTCTTGGTTTCCTGACCTGGTAGTCTGGTAGCTTGGCAACACTGACCACAAATGCTGAGGAACTGGTTTCACAGATGGCTTTCTAGAGCATAGCACCCCATCCTGCAGGTGTTCCTGTCAGGCCTGTACAAGCATAGGCTTTCCTAGCACTCTGAGCTGCTTGTAGCCACTAGCTGTGAACCGAAAGTTATTCCAACCGACATCATTATCCAAAGTAGATGGATGAAGAATCAAACTGGGTGTCAACATACTTTATATATAAACAGAGATATGAAAAATTGTGGTATATTTGTGTAATAAGAATTGTAATGCAACAAAACACAAAGTACATGTATAAAGGCATGAATTGGTGTGGATATACTCTATATACAAAGATGTGAAAAATTGTACTCTATATGTGTAATAAGAATTGTAATGCATTCTGCTGTCATCTATTTAAAAAAATAAAATCAATAAAACTACAAAAAAGAAAATCAAATCAAGTTTTAAATATATAAATGTATATATTTATATGTATTATATTCTGTACTGAGATAAAATCAGAAGGAAAAAAATTCAACAAAACAATTTAATTTGTACATGACTTACTGTAATAAAAGGACTTTTATATTTCTCATCTATTTATTATCAGATATTAAATCTATTTCAATTTTACTTGTAAGTCTTCATTTAGAATAGTTTCTTAAAACTAGCCTGATTACAAAGTTCATTTCTTGTTTTCCAATCTATCAACCTAAACATTGCTCATTACTTAATTGTTCCCTTTTGAGCACATGTTTTCTCTTTTGGCTGAGTTCTTGAGACCATTTATCCTGAATATGTGTGTGTGTCTATTGGTCCTTAGACCAATTAATATATGAGCCTCATTAAATATGCTTAACAACTTGGGACTTTTCCTCCAGATTAAGTAATTTAATTTCACAAAAATGTGTAACAAACAAAGATGGATTCCTTTAAACTCCACCCAGATCCTTCTTCAGGGAACAACTGGCTCCAGCTGCTTGGAGTGATGTCAAAGACATCTTAGCCACAGGGAATCACAAAGTTACACTTAATACCTTGATCCATGTGGAATATAAATGTTGGGCCATCTCCACCCAATAAAGAACAACTCAGGAGCCATTTTAATTCCAGAGTACTCTATAGGGTTGTCTGTGGCTTTGTTGGGCTGGCATATCAGCTTGACCTTCTCCAGCTGCTCACACCTGCTTGAATTCCCTTCTTCCCACAGGTATTGATCACTTCACAAATACTTTGTGTATTAAACTCTATCTCGGTCTATGTCTATGAAAACCCAACCTTTAGCATTAGGTAAGAAAGCAAACAGTTTGTCCTTGAAATTTCATTTCTATCTCCAGAGGTGCTTCCATCTCTTATCCCCTTTTAGTTAATCCCTCAGTCATTGCCTAGGATAGGAAACATTCCTTCTCTTTCATATCACAAGAAAAGATAGAATATTTTAAAATATTAGCTGAGTAGATTTTCTATTTCTACTTTATCCTGTGATGGATCTGTTTGGACTAGATGTTCTCAGGGTATACACAAATGACCAATTCCTAAAATCAATTACCTTTAATTTTTAAAGATATTTTGTACAAACAGGCAGCTGTATAGTTAGAATCTCTCTGGCTGCAAACATAAGGGATTTTAAATGACTGTTTACACATCCCAACCAACATGTAAAAAATGCTGGGCAAATTATATAATTTTAGCTAAAAGAAAAAGAAAAAGAAGGCACAAAGTCCCTGTAGATAAAACACAAAATATGGGGCTGGGGCTGGGGCTGAATGGTAGAGTGCTTGCTTAGCATGTGTGAGGCACTGGGTTCAATTCTCGGCACCACATACAAATAAATAAAATAAAGGTCCATCATAAAAAAAACAACACAAAATAATTTTCTTCAACCAAAATGAATGATCACTTGTCCATCCTATCTTGATTAGGAGTTTGGGTCTTCCCATAACTTAACATACTGGATATAATTTAACATACTGAACAGAAGCCTATGGTATCACACCCAATTCAGCTTTCCTCCAGTCCTATTATATACTTCAGACATCCAATGACCTTTCTAGGTACTCATAGGTAGAGCACAGATGGAGGCATTTACTATAATTACCCAAGCCAGGAGACTACCCAGTCCTGGGTCTAGACTTCCTCTCCATATTTTTACCATTAGACTTTGACAAGCAAAAATATCTAAAATTGAGCACAATTGCCAAATATCATTAAAAGAATCAATCACTAATCAATAGTAGGAACTGCAGAACAGAAGGGCCACGGAGATATGAGGATCTCAATGACGTTCTTGGGTGGAATTACTTGATTCAGGGCTCTTCTTGCTTTACTCTGGTGAGTACCAAGATGGTGAGTAGAGCCATCTTGGTAGATCCTTCAAATTCTTAAGGAAAACACAAGGCACATTTATTATGTTGCAAAGTTTTAGAGTTGCAGAGTTAGAGACCTGCAAAAGACTAGGTCTCTGATTCACACAAGTAAAAGATTTTATTCTTGGTAGAGATACAGGGAAAAAAGACTATAAGGAAACCATTGTTGGATGGGGTACAAAAAGAAAAGGAATGTTTTATTAAAGATAGACTTCTGCCAAATAGACAACAGGTCAGTGAATAATCTCAACAACTTTAAAATTTTTAACTCTATCAGAACAACACCTAAACATATATTCAGGAATAAAATTACTTCTCTAAAGGACATTGGGAATTAAATCACACCAGATGTGAGTCATATTTTATTTTCTTACTCATCTATAATCCAAGATCTCTATGCATCAAGGTCCATCTCGATACTTCTTTTGGAAATCAAAATGGCATTCTAGGTTAGAGGTGGGGAACAGCAGCAGAGAGATGTGGTTGAGAATAGATACATAAAAATTTAGAAAGAGTTCACACAGCAGTGCAGAAGCCAGGATGAGATCTACCTAACTCAGCTGGGTAGGTGCTGCTTGTCAGGACCACATAGGAACAGAATAACAGAAAAAAAAAAATAGGAAAAGTTACATGGTGCCCTCACATATTTTCAAATTGAATACCTAAGTTCTTTTTCTTCACTATTCATATTCATCTGGTTATTGGCTATGCAGTGTTCATACACCTTACAGACTAAGGTAAATGATTAAGTCCATGACCTGCTGTCTTTCTGATCTCTTATGTTTTGGTACCAGAAAGAGGCAATTGTTTGGGAAACCATATTCTCTGGGACATTTGTGATTAAAGTTTTTATATGTACCAAAACTTCACTGAAGTGGAGAGTAAGTAGAGGTCTTTCATCCTTTGTAGCAAAGCAGGATGCATTTTTTTTTTTATATAATCTCCTTGCACCAAAGGGAGAGAAGAATGACAGGATACTTTTAAACATTACAAGTGATCATACAAAAAAATATTATTTGTTTTTATGTGGTGCTGAGGATTGAACCTAGGGCTTCTCATGTGCTAGGTGAGCATGCTCTACTACTAAGCCACAATCCCAGCCCACAAAAAAATATGATGACATTGGGAAAATATCAAGACTTATGAATTCATTACTAAATTTTATCCATCTTCTAGCTCCAAATTTGTACTTAGAATATGATATGGTAGCCACTGAACATATATGGTTACTTGAATTTAAAATTAAATTAGTTAAAATCAGGGAATTCAGTTCCTCAGTTATACTAGTCACATCTTAAGTGCTCAATAGACACATGTGGCTAGCATATACCATATTGGACAGCACAGAATTCTATCATTGAAGCAAGTTCTACTGCAAAGTGTTCCTCTAAAGGATTGAACAGTAATTATTAAAAAATCTAGATTAAAATGCTCACCAAGAAATGTCTTACAATTATGTATACATACATACATGCATGAATGTGTATATATATATATATATATATATATATATATATATATGTATATATACACACACACACATTTATGTACTGTTTATGTAACAATATAATTTAATAAAATCAAATAGACACTCTCGATTACCATAATACTCTAAATATATTTTCTTCAACTTGCATATATAATTTTCTGCTCTCATATTTATATATGCCACTTTGTATTCTGTTGATTTTGCTTAACATTATATGAAACATCTTGCTGATGCTTTTACATAATCTTAATTATCATTTCAATGCCTGCATAATATTCCATCATGTTGATGTACCATAATTTATTAAACCATTTTTCCACTGTTAGACACTTTCCTAGTGCCATTCCTTGTTTAAAACATCCCCATTAAGGTTATAAGGCATTTTCTGTGTGTAAATGTTTCTGCTGTTCTCTTGTAATTTGTAACTACCTTCTCCATTCACATATGCTTTATAACAGATATCCCATTTAGAGCTTCTATAGTGCCCAGAATATAAAGCAACCTCTGACTAATTTACTCCAAGGACACTCAAAACCAACAGTTTATGCAAGGCAGTGGATTTAGTGTGTATTTAGACTGTGTGTCTTTGGTTGATGACCTTGATTTAATTGTACAATTTTCATATATGTTGTAGCTTGCATTCCCTTATATCCTATAATATTTTTGGCTCCAGTGATAGTCTCTAGAAGACTAGAATTCGTGTGAACCAGCAGAAATAACTGTCAGACCCTATTTTAATTTCACCTGCAAGCTCAGTTTTCCCCCAACCCACAAATTATCTTCCCGGCAGGTGGGAACACCAGGATTTGGTGGCCTAGTTGTTTTTATGCTGTACTTTTTTTTTTTTTTTTTTTGCTTCCCCCCAATTCCCTCTGCTTACATTCAGAATTTAGATCTTGGATTCCATAGGTATCAGTATGTCTTCTAATACTGGCCTTGGGTCTGCCTTAAAGCAGAAAATCATTTGCCATTATCTTTCCCATTTGTGGTCTCTAACATATTTTTAGGAGCTCAAGGTCTCAGTCTTAAATCTAGAGTTCAAGGTTATAGCAATCACACAGGGTCAGACAATTGAAAGAACTTAGAATACACCAAGGCTCTTTATTTTTTTTTATTGGTTGTTCAAAACATTACAAAGCTCTTGACATATTATATTTCATACATTAGATTCAAGTTGGTTATGAACTCCCAATTTTACCCCAAATACAGATTGCAGAATCACATCGGTTACACATCCACATTTTTACATAATGCCCTATTAGTAACTGTTGTATTCTGCTACCTTTCCTATCCTCTACTATCCCCCCTCCCCTCCCCTCCCATCTTCTCTCTCTACCCCATCTACTGTAATGCATTTCTCTCCTTGATTATTTTCCCATTCCCCTCACAACCTCTTATATGTAATTTTGTATAACAACGAGGGTCTCCTTCCATTACCATGTAATTTCCCTTTTCTCTCCCTTTCCCTCCCACCTCATGTCTCTGTTTAATGTTAATCTTCTCTTCCTGCTCTTCCTCCTTGCTCTGTTCTTAGTTGCTCTCATTATATCAAAGAAGACATTTGGTATTTGTTTTTTAGGGATTGGCTAGCTTCACTAAGCATAATCTGCTCTAGTGCCATCCATTTCCCTGCAAATTCCATGATTTTGTCATTTTTTAGTGCTGCGTAATACTCCATGGTGTATAAATGCCACATTTTTTTAATCCATTCATCTATTGAAGGGCATCTGGGTTGGTTCCACAGTCTAGCAATTGTGAATTGTGCTGCTCTTTAAAATGTAAGTATAGCTGGAACAAGAAAATGCAATAAATCACTGGAAAGTTTAATATGTCTAAGAGTAGCTCTTGAATCCTTTCTCAGATGCAAACGTTGTGTTTTGCATTCATATTGTAAACCACTAAGGTATATTCAAGGTATGTTTCAGGGGAGCCAAGATACAAGTTTACTCAAAGGTCTTTTATACTTTGATGGTTACAACTGAAACCAGACCCTGTAAATGGTTAAGCCAGGTGAAAATAATCAATCTATAGATCTCTAATAATGCAGACAAGCCAGCAAAGGATACCTCCAAGGGAATTTTGAACTTTAAATAGAACATTATAAATCATTAAGTAGCACATTTTATCCACATCTTAGCCAAGGGTCAGTATCAGACTTTCTGGCATCCTCCAGACATCCACACAAGTATCCCACTCCAAATATAAGTTAACTCTATTCTCACACAGGGATACAAGTTATGTATACATGCATCAGTTTATGCATTGATTTCCTACATCTATTGCCATAACGTCCATAAGTACTCTTATGAAACATGAACTTTGCTGAAGAACATATGTCAAGTCTCACCAGAGTTTCTTGGGTTTGTTGTCTTTCTTCAGGTTAAGGGTATTCAACTTGGGAACTACTTTGAACTTTAACAGATTAATTGATTGAATAGCTAGTAGAGGTTGTGATAAGAAAATATTTGGGAGATTTATTATCAAAGGGATGCTCAGTTGCCATTGGAAAAGTGTTGCAGGGCATCCAGCAGCAGATGGGTAAGCAGCTATTCAGTTTACAGTCTTATTCATCTCTGAAAGAGAAAAAATGTAGGGAAATCTTTCCAGCAGCTTCTCTGTATTTTTCTCAAGGGACTAGAGTTATCCACAGGAAAATGAAATGTGCTGAACTGCACTCCCATAATGGTGTTTGGCTGGAAACACATTGGTAGGCTTTTATGCTTTTTGACACTATATTATATAACTCAGACTACTGTAACAAAGTACCACTAAAACCAGAAATTTATTGTATCAGAGTTCTGGAAGTTAGAAGTTCAAAATCAAGATAGAGCAGGGTTGACTCCTTCTGAAGACTGTGAGCAAAGAATCTATTCTAGGTCTCTTTCCTTGGCTAGTAGATGGCTATCTTCATGTGAACATGGTATTTTCCCTGTATGTGGGTATTAGTTTCCAGAGGTTCCCTTTTTATGAGGATACTAGTCATACTGGATTAGGGGCCTACCTTAATGACTTTATTTTAAATTATTATTACCTCAGTAAAAACTCTACCTTGAAATAAAGTCATATTCTAAGGTACTGGGAATTAGGACTTCAACATATGAATTTGAGTGTGTGAGGAATATAATTTAGCTCATAACAGACATATATTTAACATGGGGTTGCTTGTCAAAGCCTCTATAGCATCCCTCTGCTGACACTTTTTTTTTTTTTAACCATGGAGGAATTATTTCTTCATGGCCAAAATAATAAGACATGTACATAAGCAGGTAGACATAACAGCTAGTCTTTTGGCTTGGAATTAACTGTGACATAATTGGGGACCCTTGTGTGTTTTTGAAACAGCAACCAAGGCATCATAGTTGTAATGAGTGATTACTCAAAGCCAAAATGCACACAAAGTCTTTAGCTTTTAAAATGAATAGGAAAGCTGCTCAATTGTGCTTTAGGAAAGTGATTGAACAAAATTTTACTGCTATTATAATTACCAATAATAACAAAATAACAATTTCTCTTGCAGATATACGATTTTTATGACATTTAGATGAGACTACATAAAAAGGTTTAAATATCCTTTATATTGTATAACAAAATATATTATAGAAAAATAAATTCCTTTCAGAAATAAACATTCAAGAAAGGCAAAAAAAGGTGATTTTCAGAACCCTTCATTTTATAATTTGTATTCTAAAATAGTATTTGTATCCAGGTGGCAATGATATGCTGGTAAGAGATCCTGATTGGAAGCAAAGACTACAAAATCATGTTCTGTGGTGATATTCTGGAGCTCAATCTCTTGGCTCCCACTTAACTGGAATGTTCTATTCTTTGATGTCTGAGCATATTTTCAAAAGCAGTCAGATACTATTATAATTGGAAAATGTTTTAAAATAAATTTTATTGTTATATATCTAGACTATGACTTGATTACTTTAACAAATAGGGCTTAATTTTATCTTTTTTCTTAAGAAATCACATTTATCAAGATATGTCATATTTTAAATTATAAATCTTTACAAGCTTAAAATAATCAATGTGTTCTCAGATTATGATGGAATTCAATTAGATATCAATGAGAGAAAAATAACAAAAGTCTTTAAACATTTGGAAAAAAACTAAAACTTCTAAATAAAGAGAAAGACAAGGAAAAATAGAATAAATTTTCAACTAAACAAAAATGCAGCATAGCAAAAATTGTGAGATGCAGCTAAAGTGGTGCTTACAGGGGATTTTATAGCAATATATGCTTACTTTAGAAATTAGGAAAGGTCTTGAACTCTACATAGGGCAGAGTTGTTGGAGGAAAAGGGAAGGGGCATGGGGTTATAAATTATGGTGGAATGTGATGATCATTATTATCCAAAGTACATGTATAAACACATGAATTGGTGTGAATATAATTCGTATACAACCAGAGATATGAAAAATTGTGTTCTATATGTATAAAAGAATCGTTCTATATGTATAAAAGAATCTATATATATATAAAAGACTATGTGGTTCACTGAAAAAAAAAATAGGAAAGGTCTTGAATCAATAATCTAATTTTATACCTTAAGAAATCAGGAAAATAAGAATAAAATCAACCCAAATCCTGAGGGAAAGCAACAACAAATATAACAGCAGAAGTCAAAGAAATTGAATAAGAAAAACAATGGAACACAGAGTTATTGGAAAAGATCAATAAAATTGATTAACTTCCAGTAAGACTTAAAAGGAAAAAAAAAGGAGAGAAAGCACAAATTGATAATATCAAGAATGAAAGTGGTTATATAACTACAGACACCACAAATATTAAAAAGGATAATAAGGGAATATTGCAAAAAAACTCTCTCTATATAAATTTGATAGGGTAGATTAAATGGACCAATTTTGTGAAAACCACAAACTACTAAAAGTCACCTAAGATGAAATACATTATCTATAACCATTAAAGGAATTTAATCCCTTGTTAAAACCTTCCAAAAATAAAAACTTCAGTCCATGTGGTTTCCTTGGTGATTTCTACCAAACATTTAAAGAAGAAATAAATCAATTGTACAAAGTATGTTCTAGAAAACTGGAGAGGAAGGAACACTTCCCAACAAGTTTAATGATATCTGAATTACCTTGAAAACAAAACCAGATGAGGGCAGTACAGAAAGGAAAACTATAGGTCAATATCTTCATCAACACGGACATAAAATATCTCCAAGACGTTGAGCCAGTTGAATCCATTAACATCTAAAAAGAATAGTAAACCATGACCAAGTGGAATTCATCCTCAAAATACAGGGATAGTTTAATATTCAGAAATAAATTAATGGAATCTACCATGCAGTTTAAAACTGAAAAAAAAACATAATCATCAATTGATACATAAAAAGCATTTGAAAAACATTAAAAATACATTCATGATAAAAATCTTCAGCAATCTAGTAATAGAAGGGAATGAACTTCCACAACCTGATTATAGGTACAGAATTGTCAATATCTGTGGAGGATTGTTTCCTGGACCCTCTAGGACACCAAAATCCACAGATTCTCAATTCTCTTATGTAAAATTGTATATTATTTTCACATAACCTAGGCACATCCTGACATATGTTTAAAATAATTTCTAGATTATGAATAATTACTTATAAAAACTGAGACAATGCAAATGCGATATAAATAGTTGTTGTACTGTATTGTTAGAAATAATAGCAAGGGGAAAAGGCTTGTATATTTTCAGCATGGAAGCAATTTTTAAAATAAATTATTTTTGATCTACCATTGGTTGAGCCTGTGAATATGAAGGGCTGGTTATATTTTTAAAAATTACAACTAACACCACACTTACATATGACAGACTGAATATTTTCCATCTAAGATCAAGATAAGGCAATGAACACCCTCTATTACTATTCAACATCATATTGGATTTCTTAGTGTACAAATAATAAGAAAATAACAAAAGCACGAGTTAAAAAGGAAGAGATAAAACAATCTGTCTTAACATGTAACATGACTGTGTACATACATAATCCCAATGAAAAATATCCACCAATAAGAACTAATAAGTGAGTTTAGCAGGTTGCAAAATATAAGGTTAACTTAAAAACAATCACTCATATAGTAGCAATATAAAACTGGAAACAAAAGATTTTATAATGCAACTTACAACATTTGCAAAATGAAAACTTTAGGAATAAAACATAACAAGCATAAGGTATATATGCTGAAAACTCTAAATTTTTGATGAAAGAAATTGAGGGAGACTTAAATCAATGGAAAAATGCTATGTTCATGGATTAGAAGACTCAACATAGGAAAGATGTCAATTCTCCCGAAATTGCTCTATTAAGTTAATGTAATTCCAATTAAAATCCAAGCAGAGTATTTTTAGATATAGGCATTGTTTCCAAATTTCATAAGGGAGGAGAAAAAAACTAAAGTAACAATTTTGAAAATGAATAAATTGGGATGAATCATACTAATTAATTGTAAGACTTACTACATAGCTACACTAATTAAGGAAGTATGGCACTGGCAGACAAACACATAGAGCAATGAAACATAATGGAGAATACAAAAATAGGCCACATTCAGAAATATGGTGTTTTAGTTAGTTTCTCATTGCTTTGACCAAAATACCTGAGTAGAACAAGTTAGAAGAGGAGAAGTTTATGTTCATGGTTTTAGAGATTAAGTCCAAGGTGGGCTGAATCCATTTCATGGTTTTAGAGGTTAAGTCCAAGGTGAGGCAGAACATCATGGCAGAAGAAAGCTGATCAGTCCATGATAACCAGGAAGCAGCGACAGGGAGAAGGTATTGGGTTGAAGGGAAGATGATTCCTTCTAGAGGAGGCCTCCACTGACCCATTTCTTCCAGTCACATCCCACCTGCCTACAGTTACCACTCAGTCCATTAAAACTAAGAAGGATTAATCAGGTCATGGTACTTAATCTAAGCATTTTGCCTTTGAATATTCCTGTAGTAACAGGATCTTTTGAGGGACACTTCATATCCAAATCATAACATTTGAAGTAGAAATACTATTCCTCCCATGAAGTACAATTAAAACCTCTGGGCATTATGTATCTAACAAACATATGACTAAAAAGTAGAGAGTAAAATTAAGATTAGCTTGGCACCTTAGAACTCAAGGAAAGACATGGCAATGAGTTCCCTGTGTTTTCTTATTTTCCCATAAGTACCAGACTGGATGCTGGAAAAGTCAACAATTTAGAAATGCCATTGGATACAGATAAGAATAAAAAGGACAGAGAAGAAAAAAGAAATCCTACTTTCTTTAGGTAAGGACTAGGAAAGTAGAAAATGCAAAGGCAAGATAAAGAAGTAAAAGGTATACACATCAGAAAAGAAGAAACAAAAACATAAAGAAAGAACATAATCTATAAAAATAAAAATCCAAACCCTTTTGAGCACTAAGGGAGTTCTTCAAGGTCACAGGATACAAGATCAAAACACAAAATTCAATTAAATATTTATGTATTAAAAAGGAACATGCAGAAACAATTTTTTTAAAAAGATACTACTAAAATTGCTGAAAAGAAACAAAAGAGTTAAATATACAGTTAACAAAACAAATACAGGATCTGTATGTTGAACATTAAAATATGCAAGCACCATCCAATGAAACAGCTTCTCAAACCAAAAAGGCTGAAGAAGGGTGAATTCACTCCCTTTCTTCTGGAGCTGACATACCCTTCTTTTCTTGCTTATGGAGATTAGAACTCCAGGTCCTCCAGATTTGTACTCTAGGACTTGTACCAACACGCCTCTAAGTTCTTAGGCCTTTAGCCTTTGATTGAGAGTTACCTCATTGGTTTCCTTGGTTTTCAGACCTTTTGACTTGCATGAACCCAAGCTACTAACTTCCCTGGTTCTCCAGCTTACAGGTGGCATATTGTGGGAATTCTCAGCCTCTACAACTATGTGAGCTATTGTCCCTAATAAATCCCTTCCTATCTATGTATCTTCTATTTATTTATCTCTCTTGCCTATTGGTTCTATTTCTCTGGAGATCTCTGACTAATTAAAGCACCAAATTCTTGTGAGGATGAGAAGACCTGGTTACCTATATTAATGATAAGGACATAAAATGGTACAAGTACTCTGGAAAATAGTTTGGCAGTTTCTTATGAAAATAAAAAATGTAACTATCATATGATCCAGAAATCGTTCTTTTGGATGTTTGTCCCAAAGTTATGAAAATATGGTCACATAAATACCTGTACATGAATGAAAACATAAGCTTTATGTGTAATCATCAGAAATTGGAATCAACCAGATGTCCATGAACAAGTGAATGACTATAAAACACTGTGATGTATACATAATCAGCAATAAAAAAGAATAAACCACTGATAAATGCAACATCTTGGAAGAGTCTCTGGGAACTCATACTGAGTATAAAAAGCTAATTCCAAAAGATTGCAACTTTAATAGTTGCAATGGTTGACCACATGTTGAAAAGACAAAATTTAGTAATGTGTAACAAATTAGTGCTTTCCAGGGCTTTGGTTTGGGTAAGTTTCACAAAATAGATGTAGGTGTGTTTATAAAAGGGTAACAACATAGGTCATTGTGGTGATTGAACTGTTCAGTATCCTGACTATGGTATAGATAAATCTATACCAGTTATAAAATTGTGTATAATTTATCACATACACATAATTTAGTGCAAATAAAGCCAGAAAAATATGAATTAAATTGGTGGATTATGTCAATAGCAATATCTTGTTTATGGTATATCCTACTTTTGCAAATTGTTCCCATAGATTAATACTGGATAAAACTTATAAAGGATATTTCTGCATCATTTTTTACAATGGCATACAAATTTACAGTTATTGCCATAAAAATTTTCAAAAAAGTTAGCAATGCACTGGAATATACACTTTACCAAAGAACATATAAGGATAGCAAATAAACCCATAAAAAGATAATTAACATTAAAAGATTGAGAAGTGCTATAATTTGAAGATGGGTAGTATCTCCCAAAGTTCCCAGATTGATGCTGTCAGAAGGTTCTGAGGACCTTCAGGAAGAGGCCACTAGTGGAAGTTTCTTAGATCATTGGGGGCATGCCCTTTAAGGGGACTGTGAAACCATAGTATTGCTCTCTGCTTCCTGGCTTATGAGATAAGCAATTTGCTCTGATATACAGTCCCCACCCCTGCCATGTGGCACCTCAACAGAGGCCCTAAGCAATGGGGTTGTCTGATCTTGGACTGGAACCTCCAAATCCATGAGCTAAATAAACATTTTCTCTTAAGAATTTAATTGCCTATGGTATTTCACTGCAGAAATGTGAAGCTGACTAACACCTAATATACTGTCTAAAAAATACTGACAATACCAAATGCTTACAAAGTTGTGGAGAAACTAGAATATTCATCACTAGTGGGACTGGAAAGTGCTATGCCATATATTGACAGTTCATTCCTTTTCATTGCCATTATTTGGGAGTTTTCTTGTGAAGGAAACATATATTTACCATGTGATCCAGAAATCTTATTACTTGGTATTTACCCTAGAGAAGTGAAATCTTATTCATACAAACGCAGCATAGAATCTATATATTAGCTCTATTTCTTTAACTGTTCCAAACTGGAAACAACTCATAAAAGTTAAATGAACAAACTATGATATACTCATGGAATGGAACACATCTTGGCAATGAAAAGGAATAAACTATCAATATATGGCACACCACCCATGAATTTCAAAGTATTAAGCTGAATGAATGAAGCAAGTCTGTAAATGTTATATATTGTGTTATTCCATTTATGATACATTCTGAAAAGACAAAATATCAGTGGTTGCAAGAGTTGGGAGGGGGATGCAGGTATGACTCTAAAGGGAAACATTAGATGATTTTGGGGTGGGAATGATAAAACTGCTCTATATTCCAATTGTGGTGGTGGATTACACAGATTTTTTTTTTTTTATTTGCAATACTGGGGATTGAATCCAGGGAGATTTTACCACTGAGCTATATACTCAGCTCTTTTAAAAAATGTTTTTTATTAGTGCATTATAGTTATACATTGTTATATATAATAGTGGGGCTCATTTTCACATGATCATACATGTATGGTATATAATTTGCTCCATTTCAGTCCTCAGTGCTTCCCCAGCTTTTCTTATTTTGAGACAGAGTCTTGCTAAGTTGCTCATGCTGGTCTCAAACTTGTGACCCTTCTGCCTTATCCACCCAAGTTGCTGGGATTACAGGTGTGTGCTAGCATGCCCAGCCACAAATCTAAACATGTTAGAATACATAAAAATGGGGGCTGGGGCTGAAGCTGGGGCTCAGTGGTAGCGCACTTGCCTGGTATGTGTGAGGCACTGAGTTCGATTCTAAGCACCACGTATAAATAAATAAATAAGTAAATAAATAAATAAATATCAACAACTAAAAAAAAAGAATTCATAAAAATGCATGCCAAAAGGGAGAAGGGGGATGAAAAAAATGATGTGGAACCTTTAGTTAATTAATAGTCCTTCCCAGCAAGTTGTATTTAGTCCTTTCAATTCCCCCCACTAAAAGACTTGAAGATTCAGTGAATAGTTACCTATATATTTTGTCTTGATCTCAAATATCTATTCTGCTTGTCCAGGCCTTTCAGTTCAGAGAAATTGGAGATGAGGTTTTATTTTCCTTTTCAAAATTCTAGCTTCTTTCTTGATACATGACATAGAAACAAAATTATATGGTACTTCTTTTACATAATGCAAGTCCCATTTTTCATGACATTTTCTTATTTAAAAAAAATTGTACATGCCCATTGAATCTTTTAGTTTCTCTCTCACTTAAGAAGTTTTACTTCTTTAAATGGAATTTTGTGACCCTTGAATTTCACAGAATGTTTGAAACTAAAAAAATATATACAATTATAAAAATTGTATTTTTTATAAGTAATAACAAAGTCATATTTTAAGGTAGCCAAAATAATTTTTAAAATAACATTTTTCTAAAGAGTTTGAATCTATAAACAAAATGTAATATTTTTCCCTATGTTTTAGACTAATTTCCTTAAAACAACAGTATGGTTATTTCCTCCCTTACCAACCCATTTGTTTGTTATAGGTGGTTTGGTGTTACATTCATTTTGAAATAAATTTACATAGTAGGAATTGTCAAGAATTTAGGAGAATTACCCAAAGCATACCAATTTGTTGAAAACAACATGAAAATTAAGATTCTTTCCCCCCTCAGTCTTATACCGACTTCAACCTTAAAATAGAAGTATCATTGGAATAGTTTGCCCAGTCATATTTTGAAGCCTGCTCTGTGTGGATCTGCCACCCATTGAACCTTAATAAATACTTTATTGAACTAAAGAAGTAGAGCTGGTCATTGCAATCCTCAGTTAAAGGTGCCATTTTACTTCATCACATCACTGCCAAGTATCATCATTGCTTTTAAAACTGCATGTACTCAATAAAGTCTTCATGAATTAATTGCCTGAGTAAATACAATTTTCCCATTACTATGTACAAACATAAAATGTACTTTGACTTTCCACTAATTCTTATATAATTTCAATAACTCCTTACTTCTACATATTGCAAACACCTGAACATTATGCTTATTCATTCAGAAAAAAAATGTTTATTGTTTAATTATCTATTGTGTCATAAACATATTTAGTCTATCATAGTGGTGCACTGAAATAAATTAATCATATTTCAAAGGAAGTGATGATCTGCCTCTCTCTTTTAAGCTTTGTTCCATTCATAAACTTCATACCTAAATGCTTTCAATGGCTGATTTCCTAATGGTGACTTTATGTAACTGAAGAGGCAAAAAACTTTTATCCACATTTTATAGCTGTGACAAGATATGCAAATAAATTAAGAAATCATATTTCCAGTAACACAATTATCTACTATCTGATCTGAATTTAACAACACTATTCAAATATCCAATCTTTAAGACATTTAAGATTTCAACAGAATAAAGCCCTTAATATTGCTTTGATTATCCTAACACACAGCAGTTTCAGGACAGTAGTTGGTTTAAGAAAAGAACTAGTATCAGGATATGATAAGGGTCTTTGAAATAGGTTTGCATGATTTCTGAATGCAATCTTACCTTCCCAGAAAGAGAAACAAACAGCTAGGAGAAACCAATTGCAATAGATCCTGATCAAACTTGGCATTTACTTCAAAACAGATTTTCTCTCCACAAACCCCAACCAACATTTAACTGGTGTGTTGAATGGAGCATATTGGAAAGTTTTCTATGTAAAAGATATTTTCAAAATGAAAAGTAAGTGAGGGATGAAAACAAATCAGCTATAATTTAAAACTTTGTGGCCATATGTGAACTGAAGTATTTCTGACCTTCAGAGATAAGTTTTCAGTTAGAAGCAAGTGTCATGCTATGCATATTGGAGATTTGCAGAGTGAGGGGCAGACAGATTTCATGATTTTATCACAACTACTACAAAACATTTGCAAATGTTGGCCAGTATCTTTTCATTTGAATGTCCTCTCTGAATTTCCCTTAACTTAGTAAACCCAGATTTTATTTTATAATAGCAGTGTGTGTTTTTCTTTCTAAGCTGTTTCTCAAGCTTAGGAGAGTGGCCATACACCCACACATTATTCATTGTGCTTCAAGGTCTCATAACCCAAGACAGCAAAGTTGTTTTGTTTTTCTTTTCAGAACTCATCTCAGCCTTAGCATACAGGAAAGCCTCTATATTGCTACCAGTTCTAAAAAGATAATTAGGCAATGATCACCGGGTAGGCATGTTAAATAAATCCCTTTGCTTTGCTTTTTGCTTGTGCAAGATTATCACACCTTTAAGAAGGAAGACTGATTAAAGGAAATTATGGAGATAGGCATTTTATTCATTCAATACAAGGGGCTCCAAAGGGTTTGACCTTTCACTTGGATCTGAGGAATGCTAACAGGGAAAGCATCTTTCTCTCTCTCTCTCTCTCTCTCTCTCTCTCTCTCTCTCTCTCTCTCTCTCTCTCATGCTCTAACAGTAGTTACCAGAAATGTGATTTTTATGTTTTCTCCACAATGCCAGATATTGATTCCTAAGCTTTTAAAGAAATCTTTTAAAAATTCTCAGTCCTTAGAGGGCTTATATTTTATGCCTAATTACTTGACATCAGCTATTTTATCCTATTCTAATTTATTTCATATAAAGTTGTGAAAATAAACACATGCCTTAAATGTGGTTTGTATTACTTTGGTACCCCTCAACAGTGGACTCTGAGGTGAGGACATGGGTGAAAATTCTCTATCTTAGAAGTGAGCATAGGAAACAGAAGTTAGGAATTGACGATAAAAGAAGAAGCTAATGAAGTACATGCTTATGAACATGTTACCACCATGGGAAAGTGGAGCTTAATCTTGATAGGCAACCTCAGAAATATCATTTGGAACAGACCTACCAAGGACTGCAGTAGAGACTAGGGATATAAAGTATTTATTCAAAGATTCCATCCTCATTAGTTGTGTTTGTCTCAGATGGCATAAACTCCTCCATATTTCCATTTCATACCTGTAATGTAGTAACCTGAGCTTCCATAAAGAAGAGTTTTCAGTTAGAGAAACACAGATAGGTGCTTGATTTGGTAAAATAATGAGCAATGATAATTGTCTTCACTTTCAGCTGTAAGTAATGTGGGCCAAAGAAACATGGGACAGGGCATCCCAAATGTCTATTCATACTTTCTTCTGCATCTGGAGGTTATTTAGTAGAAATTATTGACATAATCATGCAAAAAATAATGGGTTTTGAATCATTAAATTTGACCTATACAGAATTGTGCTATATTTTTCCAAGGTTTAAGTGTATCCCACAGAAATTCATGTGTGGGAGACTTGGGTCCCAGGGTGGTGGTATTGAAGTGCTGTAGAACATTTAAGAGATAGTGCCTAGTGAGAGGTCCTTTGGTAACTGAGGATGCTACCCTTGAAAGGGAACACTCATCTCCTGGAGTCTGTTCTCATGTGAGAGAGCTGTTATAAAAGCCTAAGACTGACTGGAGTCACTCTCTGTCTTCATGTTTTGAGATATGATTCCTTTCTTCCACTTGTACTCCCACCATTATGCCATGAGGTCCTCACCAGACCAAAATCGATCCTAATGTCATGCCCTGGAATTTTTAGAACTGTGAGTAAAGTAAACCTCATTTATTTATAAAGTGAACCTGTCTCCAGTATTTCATTTTATTAATAGAATGCAGAATAACACAAGCTGGTTCTTGATAAATGAGCCCTGGTATTATTACAAAGCTTTAATGTTTAAAGAAGTTGCCAGGGGTTATTTGATTCATGTTTTACCCGTATCTACAGGGTTCCATTTGGACCATGAATCAGGGTTAGTCCTACATCTGAGTTTATTGTACAGAGGTAATTATCTTTCCGTCAACTGCCTCTCTTTTCCTTGATGACATACTATTTAGCAAGTGTAAGGTACTAATCGAGGAACTCTTATCCTTTCATGATTGCTTCTTCAGGCTGGAATTGTTGCCTAGTGCCTTAGTTATTTTAAATGATACCTCACAAAATAGCCCTAAGAAACTGTTACTTTAATGTAGGTGTGATCCGAAGAAAGTTGTCACATATATTGCTCAATGTCTTACTCAGAGACCCCTCCCACACACAAAAATTATTCATACCTGAAAAGTTTTTTTTTTTTTTTTTTACTGACACCAAAACTATAACATCTTTTCCAATACCAATTCTCTGATTCTCTGACAACAACTGGGTATTCAACAATTCAACTCAATTTTGACACTAATTATCTGGAATTAGCACAGACTCTACAAGATAAGGGCTCAATCACGCCCACAAGGCTGCACTCACTTCAGATGCCAGTCACAAGTCCAACATTTTCATCCATACCTCTGACTGACATGCTATAAATGTGAGGGTTCTCACAACTCCATTTTCAAGCTCAAAAATCTACCAGAGGGCTGGGGATCTAGCTCAGTTGGTAGAATGCTTGCCTCGCATGCATAAGGCCCTGGGTTCAAGCCCCAGCATCTCTCTCTCTCTCTCTCTCTCTCTCACACACACACACACACACACACACACACACACACAGTAGCAGAATATCTCACAGAACTTGGGGAAGAGCTTTCATTACTATCAAAAGTTTGTTAGAAATGATGCAATCCAGGAACAGCCAAATAGAAGGGATGTGTAAGGCAAAGTATGGAGCAGGAGAGGGACACAGGACTTCCATATATTTTCCAGGTATACCACATTCCCAGCATCTCAATGTGCTCACCAAACTGAAAGCTCCCTGGACTCTATCATTTAGGAAATTATTTGGAGGTTCCATTATCTAGGATTAAATTGTTGACAATTGCTGAAAGAACCCAATCTCCTGTCTCCCTTTCTCTAAAGGTAGAGGGATGATGGGCCTGGAAGTTCCATCCCTCAAATTGTGACATGGTCTTTTCAGAAACCAGCACCCATCAGGAAGCGATCCAACCACCAGTCATCTCATTAACATACAAAAGACACTCACCACTCAGGAGATTCCAAAGGTTTTAGGAGCTCTGTGCCAGGATGATGACCAAAAATGACCAAATACTTATTTTGCATTGTACTATAAATACCTTCATATCAGGTAAAATGTTGATACCCTAGGGTAATTTTTTTACACTGTGGACAAAACAAACTATGAAACTTAGGACATTGCCATTTTTCTCTTTGGTCATTAAGAACCTTAATGCTTGGCTGGAATTGTATATCTCAGTGGTTGAGCACTTGCCTAGCACATATGAGGCACTGGGTTCAATCCTCAGCAGTGCATAAAAAATAATAAAATAAGGCATGGTGTTCATGTACAACTACAAAAAATAAAAAAAATAACCTTAATGCTAGTGCTGGTAGTAGTGGAGTATATGCTGAGCATACAGAAGGCCTGGGCTCAATACCCAGAATTAAAAATAAAATAAAACCTTACCCCAAAATTTTAGATTATTTATATTTTAAATCCTCATCTTCTCCACAGATTCAATTTTTAAAAAATTAACTAGCCAAATACAAATATAGTCTTTATGAAAATAGATTTATACAGTAACAGTTGTAGAGAATTAAATGTTAATATTCCATTTAATGTGTTCCTAATGCTCAATAATCTCTCCTAGGTAAAAGTAATCAACATTTAGATGTATGCCTTTCCAGTTCTTTTCTATGTATATATAGAAAATTATATTTATATATTTACATTAATGAATATGAATAAAATCATGCTATTAATGTTCACAAATATATGAGCAATACAGGTATATTGTGTTTCTTGAATTTGTTTACATTACAACATATTAGATATTATTCCTTGTCAACACATACAGGACTTTCTCACATTACATGGTATAACAAAGTAAGGATTCTTCTTAAACTGATTAACTATTCTTTAATAATAGGTATTGAGATTATTTCTATTATAATATATAATAGTTATAATAACTACTAATATAAATGATTTTGTAATTCTGTATAAGACAGGCATATATTATCCAGCTTTTCCTCACTGACAAAATACCTGAGAAAAACAACTAAACAGAGGAAAGGTTTATTTTGGCTCATGGTTTCAGTCCATGGTCAGCTAGATTCCTTGCTTTCAGGTATGTGGCAAGGCAGAAACATCATGGTGAAAAAGCACAGCGGGGGGGGGGGGGGGGGGGGAAATAGCTGCTCTCCTCAGGGCATCTGGGAAGTAGAGATGAGAAAAAGAGGAAAATTCCAGAGACAAGATATACCCTTCGGGGGCACATTCCCAGTGATCTGCTTCTTCCAACTATGTCCACTCTCCTACAGTGTCTACCATGACCAAGCCTTCAGCACATGAGCCTTTGAGGGACATTCTGAATGCATACCAAAAAAGGCATAAAGTTAAATATTTGAGGTTGATATTTAACATGTTTTTCCAGAACATTTTGAGTACTTTGTAATGTCAAGAGAATTTGAGTCTCATCTCTATTAAGTTAGAACCTAGACAAATTGTCTCCATATATTCCTTTCAGCTAGTAGGACACAATTATGTGACTTAGACATGCTCATGCTAAAGTCTGATTTAGTGAAAAGTAGGTTTCAATCTTAACCCATTTTCCTAGACAGGATCAGATCAAGGTCATATAAATGTCAAGAAAGATAGCAGCCGGGAAGTTGAGTTGCTGGTGCAGTAGTGACTTCAGGGCTGAGAGTAGCAGTTACTTGGGTCAACACTAGTAGATAGCAGCTGTTCAAGCTGCAGCATGCAGAATTTGGTGGCAGGAGGGAAAACAGCTGTGTTTTCTTCATTATCTAATTCTGTAGGTTGCTTTCTGGCATTGGTCATGAAAGCTTAGCCTAAGATATTCTCAACAATTCTATGAGCTATCTGGTTCCTTTAAAAATTCCTTTTTGCCTATTCATCTAGCCAGCTTCTGCTATATGCAGCAAAGAATCTGGAAAGATGCAGAAATTGGAAGCAGAAGTTGTTGCAGGCAACAGAACCCTTGGAGAAATAAATGGGGAGTTTTGTGATTGGTTATCTGGCATGGCAGCCATGGAAACCTGCTGCTCAGCTCTCCTTCAAGAGAACCTGCTGTGTGAGCAGTGAGCAGAGTGATTGACAGCTTCCAGCTGCTGTTCCTCTCAGCCAGTGCAAGAGCATGGCAGAGACAATAGGGTCAGCTCATTCCTGCTTCAATCCTGGATTCCTACAAGGAGCAACTTTTGATTTGGGGACTCCCCATTGGTCAAGGGGAAAGTTTATCAGAACTGCTCTGCAGATTAAAGATCTTCTTATCCAATTCTTCCTTCTTTTTGTTCTTACTCCCATCACAGACTGAAGTTTCTCCATTCCTATAAATGCTCCCTCTGCCTCTACTCCTATAAATTTATTTATCATTTTCCCCTAATAAATCACTCCTGATCTTATCTCAGCATTTGCTTGTCAAAGGAAGTGACACTGGTGGTACTGAGAACAATAAGAGAAAACAGGTGTAAAAAAAAGGGCTTGGGGATTGTCTTAGCACATAGTTGGCAAGGTGGCTTCCACATGCACATTATCCTGGGTGCCTATGGGGCATGGATAGTCCCTCATACAATGTGTCAAGCCAATTGTTGAGTATTTCAGCCATGGTGATCTAGGAAATTTTCCCAGTGGACCAGAATGCTTTTGCTGTTTTGATGATTCAGACATGTAAATGAATGGCACAGGTGAAATAAAGTCAGTAAGGACAGGGGAGTTGACTTGTTCTGACTAAGTTCTACTGACATCCTGCAGAGGGATAAAGGGAGAATGCAAGCTATTAATAAACAATTAAAGACTATGAGGGTCAGAGTACCTTGTGGTAGCTTGACAAAGAGGCCTTACCTCATGCAGTGTAAAGGCAGACATAGGTGTTAACAGGAGAGGACAGAGGATCTGACCGAGTTGCAGAGGTCCAGAGGCATTTAAATGTTGAGTCAAGGCAGGCCTGTTATATGAAGTTCAAGGCCCTGGTAGAGAATTCACAGACTCATAAGTTCTCTTACATAAAAGTTAGAAGAATGACAGGCAAAAAGCAGAATGCAATGATTGAAACATTACCACATAAAAGGATTTAAGTACTTAGCACCATGCTCCTACCATTTTGTTGTTTGTCTTTTGACTTTGTTTACTGTACATTTTTCCCATGTGAGAGGATTTTTTTTTCAGTTGTAGTACTGAGGAAAGAACCCAAGGCCTTGCTCATACAAGTACTGTACTGCTGTGCTGCACCCCAGAGATATCAATCTTTCATTTGCTGTTTGTAGACTGTAAATCATAGTACTTCATAACCAGGTTATAAAGGAATTCATCAAAGTTTTCTTCTAGTATTTGTATGATTTCATTTAATTATTTTTTAACTTAGATATTTAATTTATTTGGAATTGATTTTGGTGTATGGTATAAGGTTTGGATTCAGTTTTTACTTTTTTATTCCAGATGACTATCCATTTATTTTAACACAAATTTAATTCTTTCTTCTCCTCAGTGATGCAAGATGCCACCTTTATCATATCTTAAACTGCCATATGTTCTTGGATATATTTCTAGACTGTTCTATTCTGTTCTACCATTCTGTCTTTTTATGTACCAGTACTAACACTGTTTTAATTATGGAGGAGTTATAATGTTTTAATATCTGGTTTGATTTATTTCCCTCACTGCTCTTCTTTTTCAGGGATTTCCTAGATTATCATTGCATGTTAGATTTCCAGAGGAGCCTCAGAATCAACTTACATAGCTCTTTTTAAAAAGTAAGTATTTTATTTGGAGATTATATATGTATATATGAATGGATTTCCTCATTATATTTAATCATGCTTTTCAAAGAAAAGAAGGCTGCCTTTGCATTTATATGCCTACCTTGCATCTTTTGGGATTATTATTAATACTTTCTCATATATGTTTTGCAATATTTAATTAAGTGGACTTAGAGATATTTTATCTTTTGTTATATTAAAAATAGGTTATCTCTTTCATTACAGAATTTCACTGGTAATTATTAAATTTACAGTTTTTAAAATTTGATCTTTTTAGATACAGTTGACAGTAGAGTGTACTTTGACATATTATATATACATGGAGTGTAACTTATTCTAACTTGAATCCCACTCTTGTGGTTGTATAAGATGTGGAGCTTCACTGGAAGATCTAATGGTAATTTTTAGATATGAAGAATTTTGAGTTTTGTATATTAATTTCATATCCTACTAAATTGCCAGTTTGTTTTAATATTTGCAGTATTTTATCATCAGTTCTTTTGGATTTCCTAGGTATATTATCGTATCAACAAAACAATCAATTTGGTCAATAGAGATAGTGTTCCTTCTTCAATTTTTATGCCTCTATTTTTCTCTTTTCTGATAATTTCAATAGAATTCAAAATACTAAAGGAGATAGTAGGAATTCTTATTTCATTCCTGATCTTTGTGAAAATGATTCTCATATTTCCTCATTTTATAATTTACTTGCTTTAGGGTTCGTAGACACATACATGCACATTTTTATCATTTTAATAAAATATGATACATATCACATTCACATATATATGTATATATACAGATATATATGGCATATAGATATATACACACATATATGTACATGTACATATGTATATGTCTATGTATGTGTGTGTATATATATATATGTGTATATATACACACACATATATATACACATATATACACACACACACATACACACACATATATATATATATATATATACACACACACACAAATATATATATATATTTATGTGTGTGTGTGTGTGTAGTGTTAGTAAGCTACTCATTGCTGTGACCAATATACCTGACACAAACAACAACTTGGAATAGGAAATACTTGTTTATGGTTGGCTGGCTCCAAGGCAGAACCAACATGACAGAAGGGCATGGTGGAAGAAGACCTCTCAGTTTGTAGCAGTCAGGGAACTGAAAGAGAGAGGAATGGGCCAGGGGCAGATATAGTCAGTCCCCAAGGCAATGACCTCACTGACCTACTTATTCCAACCATGCCCCACCTGCCTGCAGTTACCACCCACTAATCCATTCAAATCATTAATCCATAAAATGGATTAATCCACTGATGAAGTTAGAACTCTCATAATACAATCATTTCTTAAAAGTTGCCACCTCTAGACATTGCTGCATTCCCTAACATATGTGCTTTTGGGGATATATTCCAGATCTATACATATATAAATGTTTTTTTATCATGTTAGAAAACTATCCACTGATTTATATTTCACTTTTCATTTAGTCATTATGCATTGAATTCTGTCAAAGGTCTTTTCAACATCTGTGAAAGTAAACATGTAAGTTTTCTTTTTAGATTTACTAACATGATGAATTATATTAATGAATTTCCTAACACTAAAACACTGTATTTTGGAAAAAATTCCTTTGGTCAGGATATAAGCTATATATAGTTTTTTTTTAATGTGCTTTGAATGCTTATGCTCAAACTTTATTATTGTTACATTAATATTCATAAGTGGGATTGGCTAAATTTGCTTTTTGTGCAATCTGTAGAAGACTGACTTGCTTTATAAACAGAATTGGGAAAATTTTCATCTTTTTCTATGTTCTAGAATAATATGAATGGCATAGGAATTATCAGGTCTTTGAAGGTTTGGTAGAAATCTTTCATGAAAGCAAACAGGCCTGGTGTTTTGTTGTGGGATAGTTCTTTGATAAATTTCAGTATTTATTCAATGGAAATTCATCTGTTTAAGCTTTCTCTTTCTAATAAAGTTAATTCTGGTAAATTTTATTTTCCTGGAACAAATGAGCTATTTTAGATGATTTAAGTTTTCAAATTTCCAGGAGAAAGGACTTTTTTGTTATCTGATTTTGTTATTTCAGTGTGAAAATTTTGTGCATATTGATTCTTCATGAAATGTATTGAGGGTTTTTGTAGCATCATTGTTTTATGAATTTTCCTTTGTTCTTGGAAAACAGGTCTATTTCTCTAACATTTGAGTGTGAAGTTTAATATAAGCCCATATGACCTTCCTCATTATAGTTTTCTGGGTGTTCTACTTCCTTACTTATTATTTCTCTGTCCATTTGACCTGTCTTAGGCTGAGTTGGTATATTTAATTCTATTATTATTGTGTTTCTCTTTCTTCTTGCATACTTCTGTATTCTCAGGATTGCAACCTGTCTGCTTTTCTTGTTTACTATAGTATTTTGCTATACTTTTACATCTTTTTAGTTTTAGCTTTATGAATCATTTTAGTGTGTGTGTGTGTGTGTATATATAAGACATAGAAAATGTGGTTTTTTTTTTTGGCAGGGGGTGGTATCTGGGATTGATCTCAGGGGCACTTGGCTATGGAAACACGTCTCCAGCCCTGTATAATATTTTATTTAGAGACAGGGTCTCACTGAGTTGCTTTGCCCCTTGCTTTTCTGAGGCTGGCTTTGAACTTGAGATCCTCCTGCCTCGGCCCCTGAGCCACTGGGATTACAGGCATGTGCCACTGTGCCCAGCTACAGAAAATGCTTTGAAAAGATCAGTTTCAACATACAAAATTTTCTTTTGTAAAGTAACTTAAATTTATTTACACTTATTTATATATCAAATTATAATCTCAATTGCTATAATTTCTGTGATATTATCATTTTATTTATTGTATTTTTATATGCGGTATGTTTCCTTTATAATGTTAAAATTATTTTCATACTTTAGAAATGTGCATTTCTATTCCATTGGTTATTATTCTATTTCCTTTGAATTTGCTATTCATCCCAATTTTCCTTTCTTAGGCTTCCACAAGTTTTCAGGTTTGAATGTGTTCACTGGCTATCACTTGTTACTTATACTATATATAATCATTAAACTTACTCTACTTTCGCCTTTCTCTCTTGTTCTTCTACTCATTTATTATTGTGTTATTCTTATTTTGTCAAAACATTCCACATTTGGAATTGTGGAAGGGAGATTAGATCTTAGATCATAAAATAATTCCCAGATACCCCCATGAGAATGGTCAAAATTGAAATGACTGGCAATATTAAATTTGGTTGAGAATGTAGAGTAACAAGCAATCTAAGGATTATAAAATTTTACAACTACTTTCAAAGTGCAGTTTCTACTAAAGCTAAATATCCTATACCTTTTAAATAAATCATTCTACAACTGAGTATATATCCAAGAAGATTAAGTGCTTATTTCCACCAAAAGCTATGTCCACAAATCTTCAATGCAGAGATATTCTTAAAATACTAAAGACTGGAAATAACCCAAATGTCCATCAAGTAGAACTGATAGATAAATCTTCATATGTTCATATAATAAATCATTATATATTCATACAATAACTACTCCACCATGAAAGAGATCAGATATCTGTTAGAAGCACAGATATAACTCTCATAGTCAAATCACTGAGCAAAAGAAGCAAAAAACACAGAATAGTCCATATTGTATAATTCTTCTAAGAACTTGAAAACCAGGCAAAAATAATTAATAACAGAAAGCAGAATAATGGTCATCTTTGGAGGCTAATGTTTGTGGAAAGGCAAGAGAGAACTCTCTGGGCTGGAAATATTGTACATATTAGGTGGTGGTTATATATGTGTGTTCATACATGTAATATTCCATTGAGTCATACATTTCATTTAGGCACTTAATATATAGTTAAGTGCATATTTCAAGACACAATCATTTGCATGTGTACATGCACACATACACACACAGAACTGATAGATTTCTTATATATTCATGCAATGACTACTTTACAACAATAAAAATGATCAGATGTCTTCTACAAGTACCAATATGGCTCTCACAATCAAAATGCTAAGCAAAATAAGCAAGTCATGCTTCTTCCTCGCAGGAAATCATAATGAGTAGGAAGGTACATGAGGGCAGTACTTTCCTGTGGGGAAAGGAGATGTGGGGGGTGGGTACTGGGAAATAGAGATGACTGGAACACTGGTGATTAGTTTTGTTTAGAGTCACACCTCTTCACTTCTAATGTATCTCACTCCATGACAATGTGTAATCTCAGGTGTTGTCTGAAATATACCAGGCAAGAATGCTTCGAGCCATTGTATATGTGGTTTTGCCCCCTATGACTATCAGAATAATGGTAGGAAGTAGGTTTTCTGATAGTTGGTCACTCAGTACTATCATGAGTATAGTGTGTATATAGGAGGTTGCTTCTACCCTTTCAGCTATCACTAGTGAAACTGTCTAGAGGACACCTTTATGGTAGCCCCAACATTACACTTTGAGATGAAGCATGAGTTCTAGAGCACTTTAACATCTGTCTTGCCAGTCTGTCTATCCAGCAAAAGATCTAAGTTAACTAAACACCTTAGTGTGTTGAAAACCTTTTTGTGGACACTCTGTGTTCCCTTTTTACCACCATCACCTATATAACCCCAGGAAGCACTTTGCATTATCATGTGCTTTTCTAGATTGTTGGAATTAACTGATACTCATTTGTTTCCAATCTTATTTAAATATCTGAGGATTTGTGTTTTGTTAGAGAAACTAAAGATAAATAAATCATATAATCAATGAAATAATCATGTTCTACTTTGGGGCTAAAGAGGGGGTAGATGAAAGAGCTCCACACTTAGATGGTTAACTTTCTGGTGGTGATGCAGGCTTATTTTTATCCCGCAAAGTTCTACTGCTCAGTAAGCATGCGCCACCTTAAGTCCTGTGCTGAACTGAGAAAAGAATGGAAGATTCTTCCTTCTTGTGGTTTTACACCTCCTTTTTAATATCCTCAATTATTCTCCTTTTTCCCATCATTCATACCACCAAACACAACTATCCAACCAGTCATGGCCCTCATTACCAACCTTTTCTATTATTTATCTGTTAATCTGACAAGTATTTATTTAGGTTCTGGGGTATGTGTTCAGACTAAATATAAGAAGATGGTCCCTATTGCTAGTTGTGTTCCTCCCAAAAGGAGTGAAATTCACTAGGGAGTAATCTTGGGATTCACACCTGAGAATTCTTTTTGAATGCAAAAAATGGGTAAAAGACAGTGTCAGACTGATGTAGTGACAAGAAAGGCCTCAAATTGACAGGGATCTCTAAAGCTGAAGTGGATATAGAGGGTGATATCCAGTGAAGGTTTGCGGGTTGGGCCCATATGCACTCAAATTAACTTGTCTTTAGATGCAGGCTGCCCACAAAAGGGAGGTGTTATCTTGGATGAGTCATCCCTCTTCAGCCAATGGCAATTTTGGGGAACAGTGCTGTAAATTTAGTGTTACGTGTCAGTAGTACTCTCAGTACCTGGGGAAACTGGAGCTTTAGTTCTAAAGTGGGCATCTGGGAAGTATATCACAACACCCACTATAGTTCCTATCCTAAAATAGTCACTATCTGGGACAGGGAGGTGATGATAGTATAGATATATAGGCAGATTCTAAGTCTTTATTGTTACCCAATCTGATTTGGACAATGCCCACTAAGCTGCTTTTCCTTATAACACACTTTTGACACCAAGTGTGTGGGGTTTTTCCACATCAACAACCAGTTCTTAAACTTTCTTGATATGAACTGTTCATCCTAAAATTGAAATCAATTCTAATACAACTACCCAGAGTTAGTGTTAGGCTTCATACGTCTAAGGGCTCAGCCCCAGACTGCTCTCACTTCAGATGTCAGTCCCACATATTGGTGCAAATTACAAAGGTTTTAGGAGCTCTGGTCATGAACCAGGGACAAAGATCAAATATATATATATATATATATATATATATATATATATATATATATATATATATATATATATATATTATGGCACACCTAAATGTCAGCCTCCAAATCAACCCCTGTCTACACTTGAACATATTTGCCTTCTTTCTGTTCCTGTATTAAGCCAAGTTCTTTCCCCACTTAAAACTTTTGGCTTGCTTTTCCATTTGTGTGCACTGGTTACACTTTGGCTCTTTAAATGTCACCTTCTCAACAAGGTCTTCTCTAATCACCCATCTCTCTTCCCTGCACATAATGACAAAACAGTTGACACTTTCTGGGAGCTGTGCCAAGCACTGTTCAAATTACCAGAAACAACCCAAATTAACTAATTTAGTCTTTACAACAACTTTGTAAAGTAGCTACTAATACTCTGAATTTACAGATGAGGAAACTGCAAATGAGGAACAAAGATTTTAATTTGTGTCAGGTCTTGGTGAGTAATAGCAGTGCTAGGACTCGACTTTAGTCATCGTCTCCAGAGTCTAGGCCCTTAACCATGATATCATAATGCCTCTTCTAGTCACTAACATACCATCCTTTTAAAATTTTTCATTAACAGCACTGATCTTTTTTTCAATAATTATTTTGTTTCTAAGTTTATGTGTTTATTTCCAGCTGCTGAGTAAAATCCATGATAGTACAGTTGTTTGCTATGTTCATTGCTCAATATCATGCCCCTTTTCCTAAGGAACAGCCAAATCCAATGACTAATCTCTGCAGAGAGAGAGAGAGATACAGCTCCCTTGCTCCAATTCAGAATAATTCTGAAGAGCCATCCCAGCTCTGGAGTTCCCTGTGGTGTCAACAAGACCTTTGTTGTGGTGCATCATGATTCAACCTCTCCCTCTGTTTCTTTATTCCCCTGCTTATGCTGAGCCCCACAGTGCTTGCCAATAAACCACAAGAACACACATTTCCATCCTAGAATCTGTTTTGTGGAAAAATCCACAATCATTTGGAGTAGACACTATTTCATGTGAAAGTCAACTTCCTACAGTCTTGAGTGTGTGCATGTATATGTGTGTGTACCTGCATATAACTACAAGCACATTTGCATATGTAGATCAGGCAGGAGAAGCTAGGTTATGCCATGGTGACAAACACCCTCCAAACCTCAAAGGCTTAAGCCAACAAAGGTTCTTGTTTACACTGTGTTCACCATAGGTCAACACTCACTCAGGTCATATAGGTTAATACCTCACTCAGTAATCCAGGATGAGGGAGGCTCCACCTCTCTGCTTGCATAACTGCTGAGGTGAAAACAGGGGTTGTGGTAAATTACACACTGGCTCTTAAAGCTCTACCCTGAAGTGATACACATTCTTTCTGCTCACATACCAGTGGTCAGAGCAAGTCAAATATCTCTACCTAAATTCAAAGGGTCAGAGAAATTCAATTCTACAATATGTGCAAGAGAACTGGGATTAATAACTGGTTGAATAATTATCACAAATCATATTGTATTGCTAATACAGAAAGTTAATACCAACAGCAATGGAGTAGGAATAAGGAAGTTGGTTTCTATTTTTTATTTTACTCAAAACTAGCTTGACAACTTTGTTTCCCCACTTTAATGTAGAATAAAAGATTTAGACTAAATTAATGTCTCCCAAATGCCTGAATGCTTGTTCATGATAAGGCATTCATCAGGACTCAGTAAATTGAAAATTTAAATTCAATTAAAAAGGGAAATATGGTGATTTCATATTTATTGTTAGATCTCATTTTATCTCTGTCAGACCTTCATTTGTAACATAATGTCAGTAATAACCACCATCTGCTATTATTTAAGGCATTTAATAATAGTAATATTCAAGCGTATACAGGACTTTCTAAATGCCAAACACTGTCCTAATTACTTAATTCATTCAAATTATTTATAATTTATAAAGTAGGTACTCTTCTTATTCTTATTTTTAGATAAGGAAGATGTAAATTGAACTATTTCTCAGATAACACTGGATAGTAGAGTCTCAATTTCCATTTAAATATGGTATCTTCAGAATCCTTACTTTTTATCATTTTGTCATACTATAGCTTGGCAATATCAGATTTCACAGGCAACTACTGTATCCCCATTTCTAGGTTTTAATTTTTATTACTTAGGTTCTCCTACAGTCTACTCTAAGACATTAAGAAGTAAGAAGTCAATATGTTCCAGGGAATCAACAGGTTACTGTATGTATTATACTAAGATAGACTTGGAGAGTCTGAAAAATCACAAACTCATCTTTTTTTTTTTTTTTTTTTAAGTACAGGGCATTGAACCCAGGGGCACTTAACCACTGAATCGCACTCCTGGATCTTTTATTTTTTATTTTGAGACAGGGTCTTAGGGCCTCACTAAGTTACTGAGGCTAGCTTTGAACTTCTGCCTCAGCCTCCCAAGCCACAGGGATTACAGGTATGTGTCACTGTGCCCATATTTTGAAGCTTCCAACATTTCATGAAAATCAATGTAACAATCAATTTCCATAATGTTCAGTTTATTATTATCTTATTGTTTTTACACTAAAAGAAGCGGAACTAAGTGTAATCTTCCATCTCTTTGGGAGGAGGAAATTCTAATAAAATAAGTATTTGGCCTGATTTTAAGTTAAATTTAAATTAACTAAAATTTACTTGATCCTATATTATAGCATTTTGCTTTGACTCCCAGTGTGATTGTGTGCATGTTATCCAATATACATTTAGTTTCTTAAGTCAGATGCGGTATTACATGCCTCTAGTCCCAATGACTTAGGAAGCTGAGACAGGAGGATAACAGGTTAGAGGCCAGGCTCAGCAACTTAATGAGGTCCTAAGCAACTTACTGAGAACTCTTCTCAAAATAAAAAAATAAAAAAGGCTGAGGATATAGCTTAGAGGTAGAGCATATGTTGTTTGAATTCTCAGTACCAAAACAAACAAAAATCCTTAATATACATTTGGTTTCTTAAAGAGTATGAAACAATAAAAATTATTTCATACTTTTTTACTGTGCCTCCAGAACTGTCCCTTATATGGTGACCTATTTATTCTAGGCACTTAATTCAAATTTCCTTGGCCAAATGGATAAATAAATCTGTCTCTTTTGATATGATGTCAGCACAAGTAGGGGAAAATTGGATGGGGTCTGGACAGTCTTTCCTTTGCAAAAAACATTTTAACTCCTAGAAATGACAGTGAATAACCATAAACATTTTAGAACCCAAGGTGGTACCTAACATTGTCTGACTTTAGGGAACTAGAGAACTAGAGTTAAGTTCCTGATCTCTCAAGTGCCAGCCCTCGGCATGGATATCAGACAAGTAAGTCTGCAGGACTAACAGAAGACTGTCCAGGCCCAGCATGAATAGATGGAACCAGGCTTAGCACCTGGATACACAAGCAGGAATCCAGCCAGTACAGACAGAGCATCTGGGGAAGGGAATTGGAAGAACACTTCTTAGAATGTAACCTGCTATCGACTAAAGACAGGGTTCTGTTCTGCTTTTTATCTGAGTCCACAAATACACTCATGTGAATCCCTTAATTCAAAGACCACTACAAACATAGTTCAACAAGTTGGACTTATTGCTTGCTGCAGTGAGAGAGAATAGGTACCATGCAGAACCATAAGGTGTCTCAGTAAAAGGGTGTCAGAAAGGACTTCTTACAGAATTTGGACATTGGTTGGGTGATTTAGTGGAAGGTCTAAGGAAGCAAGGGCTCTCCCTAAAATGGATGCTGAAAGAAAGGCAGGGGTCAATTTTATAACTGTATGTTTCATGGGTGGCACAGTGACCTTGATTTTGTCTGTGCTTAAACAGAAGTATAAAACCACTTTGTTTTATTTTATCATGTGCAACTCTGTGGTTGGTATTCTGTGAAGTTATATATGTCCGAAAGAAGAACAAAATAGAGTGGCCTTGTGTATCAGATAGCTTATAAATAATATTAAGGTCAAGCTGTGAATGCCTGATCAATTCTGAATGTCAGAGGCTGGTGGTTTCTTTTTGATTCATTGTGGCAATATATCTCAGAGCAAAGTTGGTAACAAGTAGGTAACCATAACTCAGTTAAGAATTGAGACTAAGAAAGAAGGTGGTGGTTCCTAACAGTCTACTCTATGCATAAGTGAGTAGCCTTGCATAGCATTAGATATATCTAGAGTTTGTGTGAACTGCTATCATCCTTTATTAAATCTAGAGCAATAGTTGAAAATCCTATAACTCCATCAATTTAACCATAGATAAAGCTGACAAGAAATAAGAAGCATCCTGCTGTGAACTGAATTGTGTCCCTTCAATATTTGTGTGTTGAAACCCTATTCCTCAATGTGATAGTATTTGGAAATGGGGCCTTTAAGAGGTAGGAATACATAAGGTCATGAAGGTATAACCATCATGATAAGATTAGTACCTTGTAAGAAGAGACACCAGAAACTCACAGGCGTATGCACACTCGCTTTGTCTCTTACTCTCTCTCAGAGGGCACATAAAGAAAGGCTCATGCAAGCATACAATGAGATGGTGGCCATCTGCCAACCAGAAGAACTCTCATCAGAACCCAACCATACTGGCACCCAGATCTCAATTTTCCTGCCTCTGAAACTGAGTTTTCTCTTGTTTAAACCCTATCTATGACCCAGTCTATGGCATTTTATTATGACAGGCCAAAATAAAGCACATTCATAGGTATTGAATCATTTAATTAAAAGGGAGAAATATGTTTTGTCCCTGTAAGTGAACTACCAGGCCCAGGTAGTAGGATTGTAGGTTTACCTCATCAGAACTGAAGTTAAGCTGCTCATGAAATGGTAACCAGTACTATGCTATAAACTTAAGTTGAAAAAGTAGGATGCTCTTGAAAGTGCTTAATGGAAATTCCTCCCTCTTCATGGTTTCAGAAACAGAGCTTGAGCTGCAATAGAACCAGTATTTTGCTAGGTTTTACAGCAATTTCCCAGATGAGTTGGGTGCCTGCAGAACATTATTTTCCTATAAGACTTCTCTGGGACAAGAAGAGTCATTTTCTCCACCCACATTCATACCTCATTTCCTTTAAACACAAAATGACTTCAAATGACTGACTGAGTTTAAACCATGCCATTTTGCTCTAAAACACAAAACAAAATCTGTTTATTTCTTTACTTCTCAGGCAAAGTGAGCCCTCTGTTTTCCGACTTTATATTAACCAACAGTGCTATTCCCATATATCTACCATTTTATGGATGAATTAAAGCAATGGGGTGTCCTGGAAACCTGAAAGGAGGGACTATAGGGAATGTACATATGTTTTGGCTCTCAATGTTGAAAAAACAAAGTCTTCTAGAACTGGGTTGGGAAGTGTAGTGTGAGGAACATTTCCATTACTCTGTTGAACTTTGGTTTCCTAGCATCTTCCCTGGCCCCTTCTCTTTCATTTGCCTCTAACTGGATCATATTCTTGACTGAGCTCACCAGGTGGTAGCCTACCAACTGTGTCAGTATACCCCAGACTTATACATCAGCAAAGAAATGCCCTCCTCCCTTTGCTCTTCTGAATGTAGCCATAGGGCCTTCACTTCCCTGCCATAATCAGTTTGTAAACTTTGTCAGCTGTTTATCCTCAGCTGTCTTCTTCTTCAGTCAGGACTAGCTCATAGGTTGTGACAATCATTTTCACAGAATTGTTTGTCTTTCAATTATATATGTGCCATGAACAAATAACAGAATCACAGGGTATTAGAAAAATGATCCTTAAAACCACTATAATGTACGCTTATTGCCTGGCAGGGTGCTTGGCATATAAAAGTACACATTAAGTATTCACTGAATAAATGAACCTATGATTTTTATAGTTGAAGAAACTGAGGCCCACTGATTTACCAAGTTTGTTATAATGGCAAGTTAGAATACAACTAGTATTCTAAGTTCACAGAAACATTTGTAGTATTCAGCAAAGGGTCTCAAATCATTGGAGAGAAACAATTTTGTTTTCAAGTACTGTTTCCTATTGTGCTTTCATTCTCTCCCTCCTTAGAGAGTTGAATAATACAATTATTGTCACTTAACATTAGAGACATGGTCTGAGAAAAGGGTCATTATGTAATTTCATTGTTGTGTGAACAATAAGTATACTTACACAAATCAATAAGGCTACAATGTCACTAGGATATATAATCGTATGGGACCACTGTCATATAGGAAGTCTGTCCTTGACACATGGCTTTATCTTATTCCATGCCTTTCCAATCATGTTAAGCTATTAGAGCAGTTTCATTCAAGTTTTCATGATTCAGTCTTGTTCATTTTACAAAGTGAAGGTCATCTTTTGTCCAAAGCTCTTCTCTTATACAGAGGAAGAAACAAATTTCTGTCTATAGCAGCTTGCCTGGAGGAAATTTTTAGAGTCCAAGGGTTGAGTGGGGCACAGGGCCCAGTGTTATAACCACCTTCTGCTTCACTTTCTTTGCAATAAGATGTAGAGAAAAGTGTGAGAAAGGACCCATATACCATTACATAATGGCCTACTCTGGAGTTGCTCTCCCCTCCTTACTTATTTGTAACTGTTGCTCTGGCCTGTTCACTTTGAACTCCAGACAGGTGGTAGCTCTTATAAGCCATACCTATGAAGGTTTTCTCTCATGCTGTTGCCCTAATCATTGTTCGGCAACTTTCCCTACATTCTGACTGAAGTTCATGGCTCTACTACATGCACTGACAGTCCCCAACAATGTTTTAGTTTTTAATTCCTTCAATGACTCTAAAATATGAGGCCTTTGAGAATAGGAGGAAATAATTCTGATCACAAATATAACATTGTACCAAATGAAACTTTCCCTTTAAATTTTATTTGGACCCATGGGGGAGGAAAGTGGGCAATACTTCCCAATGTCATGTCTCAGCAATACAGGGAAGTGGCAGCCTCTAACATTCAGTTGGTGGGGGGGATGCCTTTAAAGCTGAAACATGTGGCACTGTATTTTTCAGCCAACAATTTTAATGCTGCACAGATAACACTGCCCTAATGTACACTCTCAATAATTCCAGTGCTATGCTAAGTGACTTGAATTACACATACATAACACATAACACGTATAATGTATGTTTATATGTATATTTGAGTCTATGCATGTGTGTGTATATATATGTGTGTGTGTGTGTGTGTGTGTACACACAGAGTGAGTTGGGAATGGGAAAGAGAGAGCCATGAAATTTTGCTGGATTGTGTACATTATATGTATTTATGGCAGCTCACTTTTATCCAGATTCCCCTATTTATTTGGTGTGCTTTTAATTTTAAGACAGTTCTGAAATTATTATTAACCAAAATAAAATGTCAGATGAAATAATTTTAATAAAGTTATTAAAACTGCAATACAAGGGCTGGGGTTGTAGCTCAGTGGTAGAGCGCTTGCCTAGCATGTGTAAGGCACTGGGTTTGATTCTCAGCACCACAAATAAACAAAATAGAGGCACATTGACAACTAAAAAATATTAAAAAAACAAAACAAAACTGCAAGACAAAGAATTCCATAAGTGAAACCAAAAGATGAAAAAGGGTAGCAATGAAGGAAAATAAACACAGATAGGCATAAATGGGATGAATGAGGTAAGAGAGAGAGGAGCCTGTTGTCTCTATACTTATAAAAACCTGTGTAGCAGATTCTAGAACCCTTGGAGGACAGAGACAAAATTTAAATCAAATAGTATCTTTTAATCTCACCATTCTGGCAAAAAATTAAGAAGTATAACAAAATAAATGAATGCAAGTATGTAGACCAAAGGGAACTCTTATGCATTGTTGGCATGAGTATTAATGGATACAATGTCATTGGAGAACAACTGTTCATTATCTCAGCTGAATATGTGTACATATTGTAGATTAGCAATCTCTCAGGTAAGTACATATAACTTGGAGAAACTCACACATATGTTTCAGAATATATACAAAATTCTTCATAACAGTAATACTTGTAAAGTTAAATATAAACAAACAATAACAAAAACCAGAACCACCTAAATGTCCACTAAGAGGAAAATGAATACAATACATTGTGGTATATTCACAAAATGACTATCATACATCACTAAAAATGATCTAAATTATGGAAGATACTGATTGGCTATTCACTGAAGCTAGGTGGTCTTCTTCCTGGGCAACAGAACTAAGAATACTTTCCAGCCTCCTTTGTATTTATGATGTGATTTATGTGTGATCATGCTTGTCTTTTTGGGTCCTCTGGGAAGCCAACACAAAGATAGAAATAGAATTGCAGAAATTTTATGGAGGGTGAGTCCTATGAATTACAAAGGGCAAAGAGGGCAAGAAGAGTAGGTAAAGAGAACTTTCAGACTGGGATGCTGTTTGTGTGAGTAAAAGGAGAAGAAACAAAGGAAGAGTGGGCAGGTGAGACATCAGACTGCAGTGCAGCTCTGAGAAAGCTTTGATCACCCCAGTGTTGAGTTTCAGCACAAAGATTCCCCATAAGTGAATTCTGCATTGGGTAGAAATGCCCAGACCTTAGTATATTTGCTGCACTTAGTTACTGACTAAAAACTGCCGGGGAAAAGCCAGACCTCATTTCAAATGTTTTGACAGATCCTGATGATGCTGTAGCTGGAGACTGTTAGCTCACTGCACTCCTTCTAGAAGCTTCTCTGTTAGAAGGAGATCAGCCAAACATACTCCCATGGCTGACACACCATGTGACTGAGCTTAAACAAATGGAACATGAGAGGAAGTGATGTGTGTAACTTCTAGACATGACCTATAGAAATGTACTATATGAATTCTGCATGTTTGTCTTCCTTCTGCAGCTTAGGGGGAACATGAGTTTGGTGATGTAGGAAGCCATATGTTGAAGATAGCAGAGGACAACATGAAGAAATTACAAGGTTCTGATTCAACACTTGGATGAGAGCCATGCACTATTACAGCATGTTCATTTTTTACTTTATGCAAGAGATGAATAAATTTCTATTGAGTTGCAATACTGGGATTTGAGGGTTTATCCATTATGACAGCTAATTATAACCTAAATCATGTTTTTAGCAACTCATTAAATCACAGATGAATCTTGGAAAACTAATTTTGAGAGAAAAAAGATCTCAAAAGATAAAATATAGTAAGTTACAATTTTATAGACTTGAAAACAAGTATATCTAATAATATGTTGCTTAAAATTATATTCTTCACAGATAGCAAATGGTTCAAGAAATTAATGAGAATGGTTAATTCTGAGGAGATTCACAGGTCAGGACTGGAGGAAGATATAAGTAGATAGGAAATGTGTGTAGTAAGATTAATCACAACTTCACAGATAATAATTACATCATCCCGCTTAATCCTCCTTTGCATAGAAATACTTGTTCAAGGCAGAGGTTTCTTGTTCAATGGAGAATCACTGCTATGGTTTCTTTGGGACTATCAATCATGCTTATCAAGAATCTCTTATTCCTTGGGGAAACAAATGACATTTTGAAATAAAGGTTTTTCTCTACGAGGTTTCAAGAAATTGTTAAGCTTCAGAGATAAAAAATTGAAAATTCAAAACATTTTTATGTTCAAATATCAGATACAGATTATCAAGTTAAATTTGAAAGGTTCAGCTAGGACTTTTCACAGGCTATAAGAACTTGAAATATACTAGCTTAAACACACAAGTATTTACCCTCTCACATTAAAGAAGTCTGAAATTTTGAAGTACAGAACCAGTATAAAAAAGTGCACAGTGTTCTTAGGGAACCAGAATCCCTTTGTCCACTCCAATGTCCTAGCACAGGGCTAGAAGTCAAGATGGCTGCTAGATATCTACTATCTAACTTGTGTTCCAGACAGCAAAGAGGACAAGGACAACCTTCTAACAGTCAGCTTTTGTTTAAAAAGTCTCCACAAAAGCCCCATCAAATATCTATTTTTTTCATTTCAACAAGGAAACTGAGAATAAAGAGTCTAATCTGTATGGTCATGTGCCCAGTTAATAATCAGGGTTCTACTAAAGAAATAAGAGAATGTCTATTGAAAAGTAACCAGAAGCCTCTGCCATTGAATGGGATATATAAAAATGGGAACCAAAATAAAATATGCCTTCAGTAAAATTGACCATATACAAATCCCATGATTCAGCATTTCTGCTACTCCACAAATACATTACAGAAATTCTTGAAAATACATAGCAGAAAGCATATACAAAAATTTTCATAAGAGCAATGTTTATAATGTCAAAAAAGTATACAACCAAATGTCATTATTAGTAGAATGAATGCCATAAAATGCTATAGTGAAGTAAAAGTCAACTATATATCTCAAAAATAGAATTAGAAATGACAGAAGTACATTTCAGTGGAACACATATACACATATATAAAAACTTTTCTATCTATATAATGCATAAAAATGCTACATATATAAATGCACTCGCTACCCATATATAAGCAATTTATATATAATTATACTTGTAAACAATTTATAATTATATAGGTCAACAATTTAGATGTAATTATATTTATGTGTAAATATATATATGCAAGGGAATAATTGACACAAAAAGTCAGTGTTTGGGGCTGAATTACATTCCCCCAAAACTCATATGATGAGGGCATAATTAATTCCCAGTACCTCAGGATGTGACTGTATTTGAAAACTGGCCCTTTAAGAGATGATAATGTTAAAATCGGGTCATTAGGGTGGACCCTTACCCTATGACTGGTGTCCCTATAACAAGAATAGTTCTAGACACAGACAAGAGTTGTGCATGCACAGAAAGGTGGATGTGAACATTCAACAAGAAGACAGCTATCAGCAAGGCAGGGATAAAAGTTTCCAAAGAAACCAAACTTGCTATTACAACTTGATCCCAGACTTCTAACCTCCAGAATTATAAGACAATAAATGTGTGTTGTTTAAGCAAGCAAGCATATGAAATTTTGTAATGGTACCCAGAATAAACTAATAAAGTCAGGATTATGGATATATCTTGGGGTAGGGGCAAAGGGATGCAATCAGTAAGAGCTATATATAAATTTTCTAAGTCAATGACAACAGCCTACAGTTTAATGTGGATCATGGCTATGTAGAAATTTTTAATAGTGTTATTATTCTTAAATATATTTTATGTTGTATTTATGGTATGTTTCACCACTTAAATATGAAGATAACCAGAAGGGTAGAGGAAGACATGAAGGCAGTGAAGGAAAATGATCATAATTAAAGATATTTGAGCAAAGATCTATATTATATAATTAAGAGAAATATATAGTTTAGATTCAGGACCACAGCTAGAAAACTAAAGAGCTCCAATTTCTGTAAAGTTTAAAATGCATTTTATTCAAGGAGAAAGCTGAGTGTTAAGAGTGTAAATTTAATTTGTTGGCATGAAAACTAATTACATCTTATTTGTTAGCAATTTATTATATCTACTGCTGCTACTATCTTATTAAGAATTATTATCATACAAAGATACATTCAGAATAGGTAAATTTTTTAAAGATTATCTGTATATGTGTATAGTACAGAAAGACTAACCCCAAAGCAAACTATTTGAGTCTCTGTTCATGACTACATTATGATAACCATCTTAGGAGAAAACGTAATGAAAGGTAAACTAGAAAAAGTTAGAAGGATATGTCCTTAAGCCGACATGATATAGATTTGGGCCTACTTTTTCTTCTATTAGGTGCAGGGTCTCTGGTCTTATGCCTACGTCCTTGATGCACTCTGAGTTGAGTTTTGTGCAGGGTGAGAGTCAGGGGGTTAATTTCATTTTGCTACATAGGATTTTCAAGCATCATTTATTGAAGAGGCTATCTTTTCTTCAATGTATGTTTATGGTGCCTTTGTCTAGTATGAGATGATTGTATTTATATGGGTTTGTCTCTGTGTCTTCTATTCTGTACCATTGGTCTACCTGTCTGTGTTGGTGCCAATACCATGCTAGTTTTGTTACTATAGTTCTGTAGAATAATTTAAGATCTGGTATTGTGATGTTTTCCACATCACTTTTATTGCTGCAGATTGCTGTGGCTATTCTGGGCCTCTTATTTTTCCAAATGAATTTCATGGCTTTTTTTTTTTTTTTGGATGGCTTAGGGACTGACTTCCTTAACAAGACACTTAAAGCACAAGAAGTAAACTCGAGAATTAACAAATGGGATGGAATCAAACTAAAAAGCTTCTTCACAGCAAAGGAAACAATCAAGAATGTGGAGAGGAGCCTGTGGAGAGGAGCCTACAGAATGGGAGACAATTTTTGCCACCTACATCTTCAAGGTGTATAAAGAACACAAAAACTTATTCCTAAAAAATACAAATAACCCAATCAATAAATGGGCTAAGGAACACAATAGAGATTTCATAGAAGAAATATAATTAATCAACAAAGATATGAAAAAATGTTCAATATTTATAGAAGTTAGAGAGATGCCAATTAGTGAGATTCCATTTCACTCCAGTCAGAATGGCAATTATCAAGAATACAAGTAACAATAAATGATGGCAAGGATGTAGAGAAAAAGGTACACTCATACATTGTTTGTGGGACTGAAAATTGGTGCAACCACAATGGAATGCAGAATGGAGATTTCAGAAAACTTGGAATGAACCACCATTTGACCTACTTATCCCACACCTCAGTTTATACTCAAAGGACTTAAAATCAGCATACTTCAGTGATGCAGACACATTAATGTTTACAGCAGCTCAATTCACAATATCTAAACTATGGAACCAAACTAGGTGCCCTTCAGCAGATGAATAGATAAAGAAAATGTGGTATATTTACATAATGCAATATTACTTAGCCACAAATAAAAATGAAACTATGGAGTTTGCCAGTAAATGGATGGAACAAGAGACTATCTGCTAAGTGAAATAGGCCAATCTCAAAAAAACAAAGGCTGAATGTTCTCTCTGATATGCAGATGCTAACTCACAATAAGGGGTAAGGAGTAGGGAAAAATAGAAATACTTTGGATTAGACAAAGGGGAATAAAGGGAAGGGAGTGGGAATGGAAATAGGAAAGATAGTAGAATGAATTGGACATTACTATTCTATGTGCATATATTTTTACATGACCCATGTAATTCTAATCATGTGCAACAAGAATAAGAAATTATAATCCATATGTGTTTGTCAAAATACATTCTACTGGGCTGGGGCTGTAGCACAGTGGCAGAGTGCTTGCTTTGCACTTTTGAGGCACTGGGTTCAATCCTCAGCACCACATAAAAATAAACAAATAATATAAAGGCATGCTGTGCATCTACAACTACAAAAAAAAATTTAAAAAAATACATACTACTAACATGTATAACTAATAAGAACAAGTAAAAAAATGAAAGCTCTTTGTTGGGAGCTTACTTAAAGTTTCTGAAACTTAATGCCTTTATCTGTACACATAGGTAATAATGTATCTGCCTACCTGGTGATTCCATGTGAAATTTATAGTTAAATTACAACTGGAAGGCAAGCAAAATATAGTTCAACTTCTTTATTTTAAACCTGATGAAACTGAGATAGAGACACCAAAATAATAATCACTGGAATGTTGGCTCTAGAACTCAAGTTTCTTGAGATAATTGCCCACAAATTAGAATAAAATACATGAAAACTTAGAGTAAAAATATTACAAATAAGCCAGGAATTTTAGTAGCTTAATAGTAGTAGTTATGGAAAGATTGTAGATCTGATAGGGGAATAATCTGTTGCTAGCAGGATTCAGCTTCTCCAGGGCTACTGAAAGCTGCTGTTGTTCACTGGCTTGTTATCTAGAAGCTTCCCTTGGTTCCTTGCTTGTGGTCCACTCAGTAGGGAACCCACAAAAGGCAGTTTGGTTCATCAGGTAGTGAAGGAGTGAAGTAAGAATTAATGCAATAAGAAACTCATGGTCTTTTGTAGCCTAAAATGATCTTTTTATATATTTAAAACACAGATTTTTTATTGGTTATTTTTAGTTACACATGACAATGGAATCCATTTTGATATAATTATATAAGCCTGGAATATATCTTATTCTAACTAGGACCACTGAGATGATCTTTAGAAGCAAGTAACCAGGTTTTACTCTCACATGCTCAAAGAGGAGATCACTCAAAGCTATAAATACCCAGAGACAGAAATAATTTAATAGCCATTTCAGAAGTTGCCTACCATGTGGTTATAGAAAAATAATTCCTCAGTAATTACAAGTAATATGATATCTTTTCTCCTTGATAACTTCAAAAGAATGCCAGTTAGTCTCTGTGCCTTCAGTCCTGTTTTGTTGAGGTAACAGCTCTCCTGTGTTTGCAAAATTGTACTGACTACCCATTGTCTTCAGGATGACACTGAAACTCCTTGTCAGGTATTTCAAGGCCATTTTCCTTTTCACTACCCCTAAATTGTACTTGGGCTGAACTCTTTTGCTCCCTGAATAGAAACTGTTAAGAATCAGCAACTTCTCTCTGAACACCCTTATCAGTTCTTCACTTGGCCTCTTTGTTATCATTGTCTTTACTCACTGTGTCCCCCATTAGACAGTGACCTTCTTGCAGCCAAGAAGAAACAATGTCATTTTGTGCACTTTAGCTTTCCCAGTATATACCACAACTTCTGGCAGGTATAAATCTGTTCAGTGAATACACAAATGAATTACAGTTATGTTTGTTTAGTTTCATAAACCAAAACAAATAAAATAAAGAATAGGTGATAGCCCATATAGTAGGAACTCATCATGTCTTTATTTAGTAATTTAGTCAATTATATATATATACATATATATATATATATATATATATATATATATATATACACACACACATATATGTGTATATATATATATATATATATATATGCACACATATGTATATATTTTATATTTCTGTTTCTTAAAAACCTTTCATTAGTACTGATCAAATAACAGAAATCTGCATAATTGAGATAATTAAGTCTAAATATAGTAGTTTGCTAATGTAAATTTGCACATTTATGTTCCTATGATTTAGTAATTCAGTTAATTTGGGTGTTTATTTTCATTTTTTTAAATTACCTGTTGGTTTTTTAAAAAATCTTGTTTTATTCTATCAAATATTTTCTTTAAACTTTTAAAATGTGAAAGCTAGAATTTTTTTTTTCAAAAGTTGCTTATGGTTGGGTTGTGGTTGTAGCTCATTGGTAGAATGCTTGCCTTGCATGTGTGAGGCACAGAGTTCAATTCTCAGCATGACATTTAAATAAATTAAATAAAGGTCCATCAACAATTAAAAAAAATTTAAGTTGCCTATGGTTGATTTAGTAAAAGTTTTAATATGCGTGTGGTTGACCTACTTTAGTGTGCTCAAGTAAATGTCTATTTCCTGATTTTATCTTTAAAAAAATTGATCAGAACTGAAGGAAATAAGTTTCCATATCAAAAGAACCCACCATGTGACCAGAAAAACAGACAAACATACCTTGGTATGGATTACAGAGAGGGGGCAGAATAGACATTAAAGAATCGCAAATCAACATATATGATTACACAGCCAATTTGATTCTATATTACATACAACCAGAAGAATGAGAGGTTAGACTTCATTTATGTGTGATGTGTCAAAATGAATTCTACTGTCATGTATAACTAATCAGAATTAAAAAAATAAAATCATGAGTCAATACGACTTCAGGGTTTTATTAGCAACACTGAAAGATAGAAGAAAATTAATTTTTCAAAATTCTTAAGGAATGAGATTTCCAATCTAGATCACCATACCTAACCAAACTATCAACACAATTTGTTATTAGAATAAAGACACAGGGTCCATTGTGGTGGCATACATCTGTAATCTGAGACTGTAGAATCACAAGTTTGATACCAGCCTCGGCAAATTAGAGAGGCCATCGGAAATTAAGTGAGACCCTTGTCTCAAAATTTAAAAAAGGGCTGGGGATGGAGCTCAGTGGTTGGGGAGCTTTACCACTGAGCTCCACCCCAGTCCTATGAATAAAGAAATAAAGAAACAGAACTGATGGTATGGTTCAGTAGTAGAGTATGTGCTTAGCATGTGAGAGGCCCTGGGTTCAATCCCAAGCACAGGAAGAAAGAAAACAAGTGGGGTACATTACTGAAAAAAGCAGATTCATAATGGATTATGCATAGTTCTAGGGAGGGAAATATCATCAATACAAGGCATCAAGGAGGAGACTTTAAGATGTAATGATGTATTCCTTAACTTGGGTGGTAGATACATGTTTCTTTTTTATTAATTAATAAATAATAAACAAATACTGAATGGATAAACTGAAAAATCATTATCAATGGAAGGTTTATATGGCAGTAGGGTTAATGGGGCTAGAGTAAAAATAAAATTTCTCATGTAGTACTGTTTGTGTAACCTTAAATCAAGTCAATATATTGTTATTTTTTTAAAATTAAAATTGAAAAAATAGCAATTATCCTAAGGGTTAAGAGAAGATTTAAACAATTAAGTAAAGGTTCATAGCCATAAGAAAATAAACTATCTCAAATGGATAAGCATTTTAAAGAAGGGAAACCTGAAAGTCAATAGACATTTGAAAAGAGTAACCACCCTCACATATAATCAGAGAAATATTCATTGAAATGTTAATAAGATATTGCTTTATACTTGTCATTGATTTGACATTACCTAGTTTGCACTAGGGTGCGACAAAAGAAGACTCTTGTATGCTGGTGGTAAAATGCAAACTAGTGCAATTTGGCAATATCTAGAAAGTCCGTGATAAGCATGCCCTTTAATCCAAACATACTTTTTATTCTGTATCTTACACAAACTTAACATATATCCACAAGAAGACATACAGAAATATTACATCAGGACCCATTCTTAATAATGAAAACATGCAAATGTAAATGTCCTTCAATCCAAAAAAGGATAATTTTTACTAAGTATATTCAACAACATAGATTTGTATACATCAGGAAAATTAGTGAATTTGGGTTAATCCATGTGTATCAAAATGGATCAACTTAAAAAATTAAAAATGGACTGGAGGGAGAAATAACCATTTGTAGGACATACAAAAATTGTCAGTAACTAATGTGGATTTATCTAGATATTTTCTTTTTTTTATAAATGAATATACAGGCAAAATTTTATTTGGGAAAAGGAAAGGGAGAGGAGGGTTTCACCTAATAGGAGTAGTCAAAACTACTCCTATTTTTAAAGAGAGCTTATTTTGGATACTTAAGTCACATATCTCCCAGGAAAAAAAATTAAATCCACAAAAGTTTGTTGTTGTTGCTAGCCAGGTGCAGTGACACATGCATGTAATCCCAGTGGCTCGGGAGGCTGAGACAGGAGGAACATGAGTTCAAAGCCAGCCTCAGCAAAAGCGAGGCCTTAAGCAACTCAGTGAGACCACGTCTCTAAATCAAATACAAAATAGGGCTGGGGATGGGGCTCAGTGGTCCAGTGTCCCTGAGTTCAATCCCTGGTACCAAAAAAAAATAAATAAAAAGTTTGTTGTTCTTGTTGTTGTTTCCCAAAGTCTTGGAAATCTTCTCTGGAATTTCCAACATTTTGTGCCTAAATTTTCTAGTACCATCCTCAGTCCTTGAGCAAAAGGGGCATCTGACCTGGGGTTCACGCTTCAGAGGACCTCAATGCTACAAATACACATACATAAAAATGTATGAAAGAGGGGCTGGGGTTGTGGCTCAGCGGTAGAGCACTCGCCTAGCACCTGGGAGGCCCTGAGTTCAATCCTCATCACCACATAAAAATAAAATAAAGATATTGTGTCCATCTACAACTAAAAAATTTTTAAAAATGTATAAAAGAATACATGGACACCTCCTGATCTTTGTTGTGTTGGCACAGCACAACCAACTATGCTAAGTGGCCAATTCTAAGATTGACACCATTTGGGCCCTTTAAGAATGTTTCTTCCAAGTCCTAAAACTAAAGGCTAAAACTGCAACTCATCTCAATAGTGTGAAAGTTTGTGGTTTATGATATTGTCGACACTGGAAATGGACACTCCTGAATTCTGAGAGAATTTGAATAGCAGAAGTATTCAAATAAAAGGGCTAGTTTTTCAAATCCTTCTTGGATATAAGGAACACAAGAGATTTTTGCATTTTTAAAAATCTCTCAGTAATGCATAGGATATATTTTCTTGCTTCATTTTGTGTTCTTCTAAATTGAAAATAATTAGAAATTAATGTTGCATATGCAATATGGCACCTGAAGGAAATTTTTCAATATTAAATCATTCATATTTCTCTTAAGGGTGATTATTGATAGGCCTATACAACATGTGAAGTATGATACTAATACTTTATATTGGAAAACAAATGGACATTGAATACTACAATCATTAGTTTTAGATGTTAAAAAATTAATGAAACTTAGTTATTTAAAACTTTCAGCTTTAAATATTTTGAATACAATGTATTTATTAATTATTATAATTTGTATTTTGCCTTTTTATGTGTATGATGCTGTGAATCAAACTCATGGCTTTGTACATGTTAGGCATGCTCTCTACCACTGAACTACATCTGTAGCCCAATATTTTCATTTGACTTTTAATATAAATATATATTTTTGCTTTAGATCATTTATGTAAGTAGTATGAATTCCACAAAGCATATGACAATATTGACTACAATAATATAATTTGGGATTTTTGCTAAAATAAAGGCAAAAAATTCATGAAATAAAACAGATTAATAAATAATATTTTATTTTTTACTCACCTATGTATCACTAATCCATAAACAGAACAATTAGGCATAACAATGATTAATTTTGGTAGTTCGGCTTTCAAAGATACTATTTTTGAAACTTTGTTATTATGAAGCATTATTTGACAAGATAAGAGGATAGTGGGCCGGGCATGGTGGTGTAAGCCTGTAATCTCAGCTGTTCAGGAGCCTGAAGCAGGAGGATCACTAGTTCAAAGCCAGCCTGAGCAACTTAGTGAGGTCCTCAGCAATTTAGGGAGACCCTGTCTCAAAATCAAAATTAAAAAGGGCTGGGGATGTGGCTCAGTAATTAAGTGCCACTGGGTTCAATCCCCAGTATCAAAAAAAAAAAAAAAAAAAAAAGAGGATAGTGTCCATGAATGTATATTAGTTTTTATTAGTTTGTTAACTTGATTTATAACTTGTAACTTATTCAGGAATATGGTACATGCAACTCAGTGGGTAAATTGCTCTGGGTGGCACAAATATTAGGAACAGTTTCTGACCTCTTTTCCTCAAGGATCTTGGATTTCCTCCTGAGATTTCTTCAATGTTAAATTCTTGTTTCCTCTACTATGTCAATCAATTTATGTATGCCTCAGTTTCCATCCTTAAACTCTCATACCCATTTCATTATGATCCTCAGAAAAAAACAAAGGGTGCTCTAGTTAATAGAACTTATTTTTAGAATTCGGGAGGACATTTGTTTCCTCCTGTTCCTGGGGAAAATTTGTCATAAGGGATTATCCTCTTTAGAGTGTTAACCAGGCAATTCCATGCCTTGTTCCTTTACCTGCCTTCTTCTTGCTGTTTTCCCATTTTTGTTTTGAGAATTAAGCACCTATTTCTCATTCCCTAATTCTTTTTGTGGCTGATTTTGAGACTCCAGATAGTGCATTTGAATTTTTAAAAATATCCACATTTATAGGGCAAGTTTTAATGTTAGAACTCTCTAAATTTGGGTATTAGACACCACAGGAGAAGAGATTTTTTTAACAGGGATGCCTCATTTACAAATGACATATACATGAAATGCTACAATTTTGCATTTTGAGTTTTAGATTTTGTTGCCAATAGCAAAAGAGAAGAAGCTCAGAAAGGATTTTTTATCAGTATATTAATTTATTTTACCCAAAGATATTGAAATTCCTAATCCCAAGGCCATCCTCAGGAAGCCTTTGAAGTGTATGTTTACCTCATTTCCTTCTTTCAAGATTCTCTGAGCTTAAGAGAAATGGCTGCTCTAAATTTTCTTTAAAGTACTGATTCAACTTTCTAAACACCAAACACCACTTATTTATTACTTCTTTTCCCCACCAACTTTATGTTTTGATAGACAGTGTCCAGAAAACAAATTAAGTCATAATTTGCTTTTCTCCTTTTAGTTAATCACAAGCATCTATAGTTACTGAACACAGTTTTTGAACAGCATTAAGTAAGTATGATCCTACCGTGAAATTCTGCGATTACAACAGAAGGTAAGGCATCTCATAATTCTGGACATCTTTATTGAAATTAATGTTATTTCAGTTAGGCCTTTTAAAGATATTGAAAATAGCCTGCAAATATAAGTGTTTTTTATTGGTTATTACTTCCCTTTACTACTTGAAAATCCTTTAGTTGTTGACATTAAAAATGATAACCTGAGGCTGGACTTCTGATAAAAGCCAAATGAAGACATGGGTAAGTTATCTTCCTCAAATAACAGCTATGGAGCTATGAGAAATTGATAAAATGGCCTGGAAATTGAAAATGATCACCTCTGGAAATTGACCTAAGGAATAAAGTTTGAGGGACTTTCATGCTTGAAAAATTGCTGAACTTCTGGTAAGAACCCTGGGCATCTGTAGTGCTATTGGTTATGGCTGCTCACATTAAACTTCCCCACTCCACTCCCTTCCCCAGGTCAGTTAGTGCAGAGGTTATGCCATCTTCTCTACTGCAGTTGAAGGAGACACATTCAACTTGGAGTAGAAGGTGCTATCCATGACCAACCATGTTGTCCAGGGAAGTAATAATTTCTGAAGCCCCATCAGCACTAGGACTAGGATAAGGCAAGTGAAGTACTCACCTTGGATACAAAATTTAAGGAGGTACCAGAAAAGAAAACACATTAATCAACACAAATATTTTAATGCAATAGTTTTAAAAATAATAATTAATGCAAAAATCTCAGGATAAACAAAATATCAAAAGTTTAAATTAGAACCATTCCCAGCCCTGACAATGGATCTGCTGCAGCTGTGTGTAGGACATGTATATTCCTGGCTGTAACAGTTATCAGAGGAAAAGGTATTCAGGTTTTATTTAAGTATTTCCAAAATATAAAATTTTCTATGGTGTTTTATCTGCATCAATAGAATGCAATAGATCAAGTTTTCATTTTGTTATTTTTAAGAATTTTGCCACTTTTGGTCTGTATTTTTCCTTTGATTCAAAAGGTTTTTTTAATACTCTGGATTTTTTTAAGTTCCAGGTAAAAAACACTTTTAATCATTTTTATACATTTCCAGTTTTATTATACTGTGAACAGTGCATATTTGTTTGTATTATTTCCATTCTTGGATTTTTCTGAAGTTTTCTCAGTAGCCTAAGATATTGTCAAATTTATGAATAATTCATATATATTTGAAGAAAGTATATTCTCTATTATATAAGTTCAGACTTTGCTATGAGATATACATTATTAATTACTTCCTATATCCTTCTAAACTTTTTATTGACTTACTCTATTTGATATTGAGAGTTATATAAAGGTTTCATTATTAGTGTATATATGTCACCTATTTCTCCTCACATATATGTATGTACATTATGTGTATGTACACACATCTTTTTATACACATGTGTATGTATGTGTATATATATAGAAACACATAGATACACATAAGTGTGTGTTTGTGTGTGAGTGTGTGTGTGTGTGTGTGTGTAGTATTTTATTGGGAAGTCTGTTTTATTCCCTCTTTTGTGTTATATTATTTGACATTGAGAATACTATATATATATATATATATATATATATATATATATATATATATATATATATATACATATATATACATACATACATATATATAAACATCTCTATATACATACTTACAAATATATTTGTATTTTTCATTTTTCTACCTTCTCTACTGCTTCTCTTCTATGAGTGATATCAAAATGTGTTAGTTGCATTTTCCAACTCCCTACCTTTCCTCTTAACCATGACCTTATATGATGTATTGCTTTTAATCACTGTAGTTGGCACAACAATGCCCTACCCAAAGATGCCCTATCCTATCTCTTTAAACCTGTAAATATGTTCCCTTACATGGCAAATGAGATTTTATGGATGTGATTCAGTTAAGGACCATGAGATGAGTCAATCATCATGAATTAACCAGGTGAACCCAATGTAATAACAAGCATCCATGTAAGTGGGAAGACAGAGCCAGAGAAAGATATAATGAGCAGAGATTTGAGTGTTACAGCTACAAACCAAGAAACAGGTGGCCTCTAGAAGATGGAAACGACAATGAAACAGATTTTCCCTAAAATCTCCAGAAGGAATGCAGCCCCACTAACCCATTTTGGACTTCTGAGTTACCTAACTGTAAAATAATGAATCTGTGTTGTTTTAAGTCACTAAGTTTGTGGTAATTGTTAGAGCAGCAATAGGAAAATAATTCATTACTCTAAAGGCAATCAACACACTTACTCTATTTTTGTCATATTCCCCCTGTCATTTTTCTAATATAAACATATTGTAATGTTTCTTCCTTTATCTATCATTTAAACTCAGTTCTACAGGAACTTATATGTGGCTTAAAACCAGTCCTTGTGCCAGTGCTTCTTCAGTCATTTTGAATTTCTGAAGTTTGTTCTCTAGGAGATTCCTGAGAAAGTATTTATAGGAAATAGTTCCTGGATTTTTATATGCTCATAATATATCTATAGCATTTATATTTGAAAGTCAGCTTCGCTGGATATAAAATCCTTGACTCATATCATCTTTCATTAAATATTCAAAATATGCTACTCTGCTGTCATCTGACTTAGGGCCTTAGTGTCAAAAATTCTAATGCATATTCATTTTTACCCTTAACTAGATCATGGGGTTTTTGCATAAGAATAAGTTTAATTGGACATGGTGGTGCAATCCCAGCAACTCATTGGGCTAAGGAAACAGGATTGAAAGATGGACTTAGTGGGACCCTGTCTGAAAATAAAAAATAAAAAGGGCACCCCTGGATTCAATCCCCCGTACTGTCAAAAAAAAAAGAGGAAAAGTTTCAAAAAGATATTACATATTTAAATATAATTTATTCTTTTGGCTTGTTTGAAGTGATGGGGAATAGAATCCAGGTCCTCTGAAAACTAAGCACACATTCTACCACTGAGCTACATCCCTAGCCTGTAAGTACAATTTAAAACAGATTAGATGTGGGAGTAAAGAAAGTAACATTGTTCTGAATGTCTTATTACCCAGTTTTGACAGTTAACTCATATGATCATTTTAATGTTCAAATATAAAGTTAAATACAAAAGAAGCAATATTTAAAATTTTTAAGTGTAAAATAATATTTTCATATAACTTATGAAAATATTTAAGTTTTTAATGAAATATGGGTAGATTTCCTTATAGCCTAGAAGTGGGAATTTTTTTCTCTATTATAATTTAAAATTCAGAAGCAATGAAAGGACTGATATTTTATTACAGTATAATTTTTTTAATGGCAAAATCACATTAAGCAAAATCGAAAGACAAATTTGGAAAATATATTTGCAATTTATAGCACAAAGAAAAGATTAATGACTCTAATATACAAAAGATCCCAAAAATAGAGCATAAGAAGCAGACAGCTTCTTAAAAGATAAGTGGACAAAAACATGACCTTAAGCTTGCAAAAGAAACAAGAAATGGATTTTAAACTTGTAAATATATGCTTTGTCTTGCTTGTTAAATAAGAATTGTGAGTTAAATCTATACTGAAATGCTACTTCTCATATACTAGTTGGCCAAAATCAAAAAGTCTAGCAACATTCTCCATTGGCAAAGTTTTAGGAAAACAATCATAATTATACATCACTAATAGGGATGCAAATGATATAACTCATAAGGAGGTGAATTTTTTAAATTGCATTTGTGTATACCTTTTATTTCAGCAATGTCCCTTTTTTTCTGAAAGATGTATTTTTAAAAACTGAAATCACGTATACATCACAATTATTTATTATAATATTACTGGTGTAGGAAAAAAATGGAAAAATACACATTTCTTAGGAGACTAGTTTAATACTCTGAATACTATGTAGCCATAAAATGAACATAGAATACCATTTTACATTGACATGGAGTGATTTTCCAGATCAATTATTAGCTATGGTCAGTATATGTAGTATGCTATATTTTGTGTAAGAAGTGAGAGAAATGGAAATATAAATAGGCATATATGTTTATGTTTTCACTCCTGTACTCAAACAAATAATTGTAAGGGCAAATAAAACAAAATAATAGAAATGGTTATATTTAGTGGAAAACAAACTCATGGTAGATGGGAGAGTAAAGAAATCACACTATCCTGAATATGCCTTAATATATTATATATTTTTGATGTTGGACTCAACCATTTTACATGTTCAAATACAAAATTATGTCAAGGGAAGCAATATCTAAATTTTAAAAATATTTAAAGTAGATTAATCTACTTAGCTATGAAGCTGGTGACAAAATCAGAGTAAATAGTTACTTTCAGTAGCTTTAAAACCATTTTTTTAACTGTCCTGCCTGAATTGAATATAATCTCAAGAAAAATAGAGCTACAATGAAATCTTAAAATTCATTCCTTAAATTGTTAGTAATAGTATCAATATTATTTTGAATATATTTTATATCATAAGTAATGAAAATAAGTAATTTGGGGAATATTGCAGGAAAAAAGAAATTCAAATACAAAATCAAATAATTTAAATAAAGATAATTTGCATGAGATTATTAACATGAAGACATTATTACTTTTCTTTTTAAGATGCATATGTCTTATATATGCCTAATGAAAAGACATGGATACAATAATAGTTGAAAAGCAGTGAACACAACTAAGTACCCAGATTGTGATCTCTAAATACCATTCCCCACCAAAAAGTAAAAAGAAATGGTACCTCGGGGTCCATTTCTAGGCTTGGGTGGGAAAATACACAAACATATTGTTGTACCAGATAAAAACAAAGCTATCAAAGACTGAAAGGTAAAGAAAAGAAGAAACCAGAATCAACACAAAGGATTTTCATTAGCCAAAATGGAATAATGTAGATATCAAATTGAATAATGAATACAATTGATAAAACATACTGAATACTTTAAGTATTATGTGCCTAATAATATTCAAAAAGAAATATAAGAGAAATAAAAATACCATAATAAGATAAAAATGGAAGAAACAAGCACATAAACTTTTTAACAGATTGGTTAAATAAATAAGCATTTACATTGCTTTTCCTCTAAGAACCATTTCTTTTAAAGTAACCAATTGGAAAACAACCACTTTGTAATCCCTAATTAAACAATTGTTTCTTAAATCATTTTCGGATGAAACCATTAGATGAAAGTTTTAATGGGAAATTAACAATGGAGGGAACACTGATGAATTGTGCTATCACTGATATGGAGACAACTTACATGATGAACCTTCTAAGGTGATGGGCAATGTCAAGCACACAGGCTTTCCATTAAAATATTTTACAAACAATGTTGAAGTTGAATATGTGAATCAAATGTATGATATGTCAAGATCATAGTCTTGAACAACTAATAATTTTTTTAAAAAAGCCTCTAGTACTAAGTCTGACTTAACAAAAACACAGTGACCGAGAAGAACAAGTTAACTGACAGTGCCAAATTGTTCATGTGGACCATTCTACAGGAAAATGGGCTTGATTTCTCAAGCAGAAAGTGGACAGAGAAAATAAAAAGAGAAAAGAAAATGGGAGGCAGATTCATTTATATTAAAATAAATCTAAGCAAAATAACAGTTCATGACTACGTGTGGGTATTGCCTTGATCCTACTTTAAAGAAACAAGTGTAAAAAGACAATTTGAGAGTGTTAAGGTAATGTGGAAATGGACTGTGTAGTAGTTGACGCCAAAAATTATTAAATTTTGCTGAGTGTAATAATGATATTGTGGTTATTTTTAAAATGTCCATAATTTTTAGAGATCCACACTAAAATATGTAGAGGTAAAAATGACACTATTTCTGGAATTTATTTTAAACAATCTCAGCATGCTAGGTAAGCACTCCACCACTGAGCTACATCCCAGCCCTTCTCATTTAAATTGTAAGACAGGGTCTTGATAAGTTATCCAGGCTGGCCTTGAATTTGTGATTCTCCTGCCTCAGCCTCAGCCTCACAAGAAGCTGGGATTACAGGAGTGTACCACCATACCCTTCTCTATTTTTTTTTTTTTTAATTGTAGATCCTTTTCAAAATATTTCATTCCCCACTAGGAAAGAAAGCCAAAGCAATATTTTCTAGGGCTTTGATTATATTGTCACATAGGGTCTAATGTGGTCACAACATACAAAGTTCCCCACTGCTTAATCACCACTTATAAACCAGGTGGCAATTTAAGTAGAACTGCATGAAACAGTTTTATGTAAAACAATACTTTATATGATAATATTTTAATAAAATTATTTTGTTCACTCACCTTTCTTTTTAGCAGGCTATCCATACACCGTTCAACTGAGGTTTTGGGACTTTCTGGCGATTCTTTAATGTTAATCATGAAGATTTCTGAGAACAGGATTTGGGGTGATATTTTTGCTTTCTTGAATTCTATATAATAACCATAAAAGAGTTATTGTGTTTTAAATTGCTGGTCGTAAACCACTACAATGATTTTGCAATCCACTATGGTATACAACCTACTATTTGAAAAATACTACCTTAGAGGACCTGAAAGTATAATATTTAATTCATGAGATGATAAAATGAATAATATAATTGGAAAGATAAGTACTTATTTGGGGATGCATATTATAAACGACATGTGGTTCAGTGTAAATGAATATTCCGAATTAATGTATTGTACCCAAAAGAAGGCAAAAATTACTCCAAATAGTCAGCATTATTTAGTGGTGTAATAGAGTCAAGAAATGTGTGTGACATATAAGCATGAAAAGATGAACAACAGTGTTTTCCAGTAAAGTTATGAAAGAGAATTGCAAAAGTGCAGACATGGAGAAACATAAATGATATATATTTGGATGATGGTGTGAACCTGTTTGTATTCTTTTTTCCAGGTATAAACTTATTTGGCCTAGAGTCACATAAAAGATAATACAGGAATGACTGCTTTTTAAAGCACATAATATTTTTAAAGTATTATTCCCAGATATCAGATTCCACCAATATTCTTGAATTAGGATTTTATTTGCTCCCAAACCCTAATAACAACCACAACCTATTAACTTTACTAGGATGTGTCTACAATCAAAAGAAAAGATTATCTTTACATATATGAAGGACCCTGGAACTTTTTCATTATTGGCTTCCTGGGAAGTTTAGATGCATTGCTCTTCTGCAGACCCATAGCTTTTTTAACAGAAGGTTTAAAGGTGACTGTGCACTTTACACACTCTGCTCATAACCTGAGTTGATTCACGATGATACTTTTTAATAACCTTTATCCTGGGAGAATGGCTCTGTGGCCCTTGTAGAAACACTAGAGGCCTCAAGATTTATTTCTAACAATAATAGCATGGCTGGGATTTTATTCTCAGGAATGTATCATGTACAGTAGAAAAATACTCTTTCAGACTTTATTTTGCCCTCATGAACTCCTTAAAAAGCAGTATCATTTAATGTAAATAAGGCAAATTTACATTATTGAGTTTCAAGTAAATAGGAACAAAGGTAATCAAATTGTAAAAGTGTAATCTGCTTTACCCCCTCTTCCTTAATTGAAAATCAAACACTACTCCCTATGTAAATTTAGATTATAGGAAGAATTTCTTGGGGCATGTTCTACCACCTCTTAATATTGCCACACTAGAGACCAAGCTTCCAGCATGTGAATCTTTAGAGAACACACTAAATCCATATCCAAACCATAGCATAGAGTACTTCATCAATTATCTAGGTGTGTGTGTGTATATATATATATATATATTCTCCTAAGTATTTAAACCCTGAGGACCCATCACCTCCTACAGCCTACACAAATGTTGGATAAAACAGTTTAACTTAAAACAGTTAAAGTAGTACACAGGCAAAGGAACTATATGTATTTTTAACATAAATCCACTGATATTAAACTATAAAACAACTTACATAATATTTTACAAATTAAATGAATTGGATATTTTAATTATGGAAGCAGATAAATGTTTTAATATTTAAGAAAAAAATCAACAAAAGCTAGCATCCTTTATGGTTGATGACTTAAATGGAAATAATAGAAGAAAAATAATCAATACAAGCAAACCAATAGAAATAAAATTTTGATAACATTAGGCAGCAAAATATACAAGTAACATTTTCTAAATAGTAATTTTTTCAGGTTATATTCTAATTTTCCATTGATCGGGCATTTAGTTTCACTTGCTGTTAAAGAGTAGAATAAGCCAGATTCATTTTTATGTTTACAGTTATAAGGATGTAATGTCTTACTCTGTATAAGAGGGTTTAGAAGAAGATATTAGGATAGGGAAAATTACATCCATTTATTTATTCAACAATAATATACAAATCACTAACCTTTAAGAAGCAGTCAAGAGAAGGACACCAATGGGTCATCAGGCCCACACAATTTGACATGTGATAAGTGCTACAAGGATTTAAATACCAGTTATTGACCAACATATGAGCTGGATACCTTTCTAATATACAAATAAAGTTCATGGAACATTCTATATATAATCTGTATTGATTCTTCTAATTGATAAACATGGTATATTTCTCTATTTAAGACTTGCCTAATTTCTCTCAGCAACTTTTTCTACATATCAAGTAGATATGCAGAAAGTACTTATTTTTAATGCTTTTATAATTTCATTGTAGTGTCATTTTATGATCATCCATTCTTACTATATAGAAATATAATTGATATTTTGTTACCTAGCTTAAATCCTTTGATTTCGTTAAACTCATTTATTAATTCTAGTAGCTTTTTCATAGTCTCTCTGGTATTTTCATTGTAGATGATCACTTCACCTAAGAATAAAAAGAATTTTGTTTCCTCCTTTCCAACCTGTGTGTATTCATTTTTCCTTGTGTTATTGCACCAGCTAGAATCTCCAACACAATGCTGAAAAAAATGGAATGAGAGCAGTCATTCTTGCCTCATTCCTAATCACAGTATGAAACTGTTCAATCAATCACCACTAAATATCATCTTACCTGTATTTCACAGATGTTCTTTATCAGATTGGGGGAAATATTAAATTTTTCATTTGCTCATACTTTTTTACCATGAATGAATACGGAGTTTTTGTCAAATATTCTTTCTGCATCTATTAAAAATGGCATATGCTTTTTTCCTTTTTTTATACAATGAATAATGAATTATATTGATTGATTTTTAAATTTTAAACAAATTTGTATTTCTAGGGTATTCCCCAATAGATTATGATGTATTATCCTTTTAAAACATTGCTGGATATAGTTTGTTAATACTTTATTAAGGATTTTTGTGTCTTATATTTATGAGGTATATTCATTTATAGTTTTATTCGTAATATCTTTGTGTTTCAAATCAGGGTAATGACAGTTTTACAAAGTAAACTCAGAAGTGTTTGGTCCACTTGTATTTTCAAGAAAAGTTTTTACAGAAGTGGTATATTTCATCTATTAACATTTAGCAGAACTCAACAATAAATCCATTTATGTCTGACCAGTCCTCCCTGCCTATCTCCCTCTCTTTTGCGTATCCTGATATTCATTATTAAAATGTTCTATCACATCAATTAGAGCAAGTCATTTGTATTATTCAAGTTCTCTGTACCCTCACTGATATTTTTTTATTGGTTGTTCAAAACATTACAAAGCTCTTGACATATCATATTTCATACATTAGATTCACTGATATTTTTGTTTACTTTTTCCATCAAGTAATGAGAAATAAGTTTTAAAAACTCCAACTATAACTGTGGTGTGTTTATCTCTTTGTGAGTTCTATTGGTTTTATGCTTTAGATATATTGATATTCTGTTGAGATCATCTCATGATATGCTCATGTTTACTGCTTTATTTACTGATCATAGGTCACTTTTGCTTTTTTATGGATGTTTCATAATTTTTGTTCAAATGCTGAGTATTTTGTAGAGATAAACTGTATGCATGTCTAAAAATGAGCACACCTGTCAGGCTGTTAGTATGGAGTAGTTCAAATCCATCTAGTTAATAGTTTAGCTAGATTTAGATTCTACTATTATAGTTATCTTTAGTGCACCATGAACTTAAAATTTCTCAATGGTAGGATATTATTGTTCATTGTTTAATATGAGATGCTAGATGCCAAAGGGATTTTCTCCATGTTTGCCTGCTTTACTCTTAGATTCCATTAGACCCTGTCATACAAGCTGTCTCTCTACATTCTCTTTCCCTACTGTACAGCAGGGTATTTCTATTTCTTGTGACTTGGTGTGGAGTTCATCATTGGAGTGCTATTATGATTTGAATATGAAGTTTCCCCCGAAAGCTCCTGTTAATGCAGGAATGTCTGAGTTAAAATTATTAGCTTATGAGAGATATAACCTGGGTGGTAACTGTAGGCAAGTGTGGCATGGCTAGAGAAGGTGGGTCACTAGGAATATGCCTTGGCAGGATACATATTGAGTATGGCCTCTTCCTCCTCTTTCTATCTGCTTCCTGAGCCCACCATGAGGTGAGCAGCTTTCCTTTGCTAGGCCTTTCCCCCATGATGTGCTGCCTCTCCTTGGGCCAAGAGCAATGGAGTCAGCTGTCTATGCACTGAGATCTCTGAAAGCATGATCCCCCAAAAAACTTTTTCTCCTCTAAGTTCTTCTTGATGGGTATTTCAGTCACAGCATTACAAAAAGTAGGCAAAGGGGCAATTCTCAGTCTTCCTAACCTAGCTTTAGTCTTTGGCTATGTAGGTATGGGAATTTATTGACATTCCTGTCCTTTATACCCCCATGGCAATCAAATTCTCTCTTGTATCTGACAAGGATTTTGGATGAGAGAATGTTTTCTGTTCCTTTCTCAGAGGTAGAGGTTGTTCATTTTACTCTTCCCAAGAGTGAATTTCTTGAAAAAAGTGGTAAGAGAGTTTCTTGTCCTTTTCCTACATGGTAGGTTACTGTTTGTTGCACCTCCCACAATGGCAGTTTACTACTTTTGCTTGTGACTAGTGAAAAGAGAGCTTCCTCCCTTTCTCCCCAAAGCAAGGAATCTTTGCCTTGACCACAGAAAGAATTTCTACCTTTTTTCTCAGTGGTGATGGCTTTTTTTCTACCCTTACCCCAGAAGCAATGCAGCTTTTCCTGGACCCTGAGTAAAAAGAAAAAAGATTTCCTATAGAGTGAGGATATAAAAATTGGGTAGTGTTTCATGTCTGTTCTCTTAGATTTCCTGCCCTCACCCAGACTTTCTCATGAGTATCTGGCAGAGGCCCATGGAAAAGACCATGAGAAGGAGTAATACTCTGAGGTATTCTTTACTGTCTAACTTGTCCACATTTGGTTTTCAGGAACTTGTTAAAATTTTAGCCTTATTCTCACTTGTTTTATGCAGAACACGTCTTCCTAGGTTCCTGCAGGGTAAAAAGGTTTGTGTGTACTTCTTTCCATGGTGGGGCTCATCATCATCTGGAATTCACTTTACATTGTTGCTTTGAGACTTTCAACTATGTTATGGGTTCAAAAGAGTTATTATTTCATAAATATCTTGTTTTTGTTTCCAATTACTGCTACATAAATATTTGCCCTTTGGAAGAAAATATAAAGTGATAAAGCTAGTTCCTAATATGAACCTATTGCCCTAATATATTCCCCAGTAGTCCATCAGGATAGGGAGTAAATACTGAAGTTAAAAATATGAAATTAAAAAAATCACTAATATATACATATACTTTGAAAAAGGGAAATACATTGGTAGGAATTAGATATTTTTATCATATAGAAAATATAACTTTGAGTAAATAGGACTTAGGGACATTCAATTTTATATATGTGGAGGTCAGAAGAGGTCTCAGATGCAAAGAGGTCAGATGGAAACATCTTTGACAGCTGTTAGTACACTGGTAATCAGGAAGAAAATGAAATAGTTAGATAAAGTAACGGGTGGAACATTTCTCATCCTAACTGTTCTTCCTCATTCCCTAACTTTCATGAGTTTACCTAAAGCACAAATAAAATTTGAATAAAGAGAGAAAGAAGAAACCACTTAGACTTCTTAAACTCTTGCCTCATAACATTCTTATGGCCATAGTACAGTAAATTATAACCCAATTTCCTAACTGACATTCCCTATGAGTGGAATATTGTGCTGAAGCCAAGAAATTTGTAGGGTACAGAGATCCTGCTCTATTTTAAGCAGTGCAATATTTATTCTTTTCTGACTTCAATTTCCTTACAAAGCAGATGATTCTACATATCCATTAAAAGTTGCATATAGAACATCCTTATCTAAGAACTTCAACTATTCATCTAATGTTACACTCCAAGATGTTATTGGGCTGTGATGGAAGAGTGAAAGCAAGCTTTTGATGATAGAAGCTTGATCAATTATACCAGCTTTCTCATTGAAATATACTGAAAACAAATCAAAATAAAGACCTGGACAAATATTTGAAAAGCAAAAAATCAAATAAGTTAAGACACATCACCTAAGAATCACAAAAGCTAAGGGAGGGGAGGGGGAATGGAGGTAGGAATGATAGTAGAATGAATCAGACATTGTTACCCTATGTGCATATATTATTACATGATCTGTGTAACTCTACATCATGTACAACCATATAAATGAGAAGTTATACTCCATTTGTGTATGATGTGTCAAAATGGATTCTACTGTCATATATAACTAATTTAGACAAATAAAAAATTTAAAAAGCTCTGATTTATACATGTGCCCATCTTCAAGGTATAAAGGTCTTACCACAGCCAAATTCAAGCTATCAATATAATATCACTGAACATGGGGTCACTAAGATGCTTATCATCTCTCATGAGCCAGTATGCACCAGTTCTAATACACCACTGGCTAAATGCAACAATGTGGATGCATTTGACAAATTTTAATGTTGAGTGTGAAAATCAAGAAAAAAAATATAGTATAATTATATTATCATAAAACTCAAAAAGAGGCAAAACTAAAGACAAATATATTTTGTATTTTTTATTTATTCTTTTTATTTATACATGTTTTATTTATAAATGTTTAAATGAAAACAACATATAGGTGGTAAAACTATAAAAGAAAAGTATTTAAAAATACTAAATGATAGTTTACCTGTATGCATATGTTGAGCAATAATGATAATGATCTGGAAGCAATATACAAGCAGATTCTGGCAAGTTTCTATTTTTTGACCTGTGGAGTATTTACAGTATGTGTTTTACAGCAAGTTGTTGGACCATATATTTAGGTTTTATGCAATTTTCTCTCTGTTATATTGCACAATATTTTTAAATGATGAAAGGAATTCTTTTGTCAAAAGGGTGCTATAAAAGTTCAAGGAGCTTTTCTAAACACTACCAGGAGAGCTAGGAACTGACTCTCATAATTTAAGTTGCTTAAGGGATTCTCTCAACTAAATTTCCTCAATTCCCACAAGGTATATGAAAACTGCCATTTTAATGGTAAGTTTCTGATAAAACAAAAAGAAACAGAAAGCAAAAGTCAAAATATCATATTTATTTTCAAACTTATCCATTTTAACCCAGATACATTTCTACTTTATATTTTTGTCTTAACTACATGGGGAAAAAATCCTCCTCCTCTGTCATCATTTAAAATCTATTCTTATACTTCTTTTCATGCCTAAAAAGAAATATTTCTATAGATAGGAAAATCAATGCAAATAATGCTGAATAATCTAAAAATTTAAATTGAAATTTATCCCCTCAGGCTCCACCTCATCACTATTACTTTGTTTTAAGCTTTTTAAGAAACTTATTACTATCTCAAATTATCTTATATTCTGGTTTTGTGTTTTTCTTGCCCATTAGAGTACAAGTACCTTGAGGTCTGGCATTTGGCCATCTCATTCATCATTGTATCCTTTGGGCTCAGAATACTATAGTGCACACAGATAGTATGGAATAAGAATTTTCATCCCTCATCTGCTCCACAGAAACACCAATTTTGATAACCACTCATAGTGAAGAATATCTTAATGGAAACCAAGAAGTACAGTGGAAATCTCCCAGCACTTAACAGGAGCAAAAAAAAAAATGATAATAAATGTGTATGGTGAGAAGAAAAGTTTCACTTTATTCACATCACCTCTTGGAGGTGCCAAGAGAAATTCTTTTGGCCTACAATTTCTTTCATAGGGGAAGTGAAAACCTATTAAGCACCTGGCTCCCCAGTCATGTGGTACACTCCCCAAGAGACCTATTTCTGCCTCATCTCATATAAATCACTGAGGGAGTAGGCATAAGTTAATAATATGGGGACAAGTGGGAGCAGAGCAAGTGGGTGTGGACTCACAGGTATGAAATTCATCACAGGGCTATAGCTTCTACTAACTGCCTCACAAACTCCACCAAGAGGCTTGCCCACACACTTCATAGAACACATCTCCTGAAGTCCCCATGACTGGTTGAAACTTGCCTCCAACATTCTTTGTACCACTCCCCACCATAGCTGGTACCTTGCAATGTGCCCCCATAGATGGTGCACAAAAGTCTTTGCAAATACAGCATAAGCATACACAGATAACCAACTCCAATTGTGAGAAGGTGCAAAACCTTGAACATTTCAGGACACTGACACTGACGAACAAGAGGCTCATTGTACCAGGCCTAGCATTGCAAAATCAAGAGATCTAAATTCCTAAGACTTCTCCTCCAAGAGAGAAAAAGAGGAATGGAGCTGTTAAATCTATAGAAAAGATCTGAGTGATCTCCAAGATTCCCTAGCTGTGCTAATTGGTACAGGTCTTTGTCTCCCAAAACCAAAATAGTAAAAGTGGGAGGAGGTTATTGCTTTGGTCAAATGTGAAGACAGCAACATAAGATTCAAAAGAACATGGATAATCAAGTAAACATGATATCACCAATGGAACACAATACTTTTCTAGTAACTGGCCACAAAGAAATGGTATTCTATGAATTTTCTGATAAAGAATTCAAAATAATTGTTCAGAGGAAGATCAGTGAGATAGAAGAGAACACAAATAGAAATAATTAAACCATGAAAATAATACATGAACAAAACAAGAGGTCCAACAAAGAGAAATTATTTTTAAAAAGGATCCAAAAATTCTGGAGACGAAGAAAAAAATGAGTGAAATGAAAGATGCAATAGAGATCATCAAGAGCAGACTCAATCAAGCAGAAGAATGTATAAGCTAAAAGACAAGTTAATTGAAATTATCCAGAGAGAGAAGAAAAAAAAGAAAAATAATGGAAAAGACTAGTATAAACCTACATGATTTATAGAACACCATCAAAACAAACCAATATACAAATTACAGCAGTTTCTTTTAAGGACCTATAGAAAAAGGCAGAAAGCTTATTTAAAAACACAATGGCTTAAATCTTCTCAAATATTGGGAGGGATCAGATATGGAGAATTCAAGTTCATGAAGCTTAAAATCACAAATTTGATCAAAGATGAAATAGCAACATTATAATTAAATTATCAAAAATTAAAAACAAGGAGTTTATTTTAAAGAAGAGAAAAATAACTGATAATACACTTGGAACTTCCATGTCCACCAGAAGATTTGTAAGCCCAAACCTTGTAGGCCAGAAGAGAGTGCAATGATTTATTTAAACTGCTAATAGAAGGAAAAAAAAAAAAAACCTGCCAACCTAGAGTTCTATGCCTGGCAAATGTGTGTGAAGGAGCGATAAAGATTTTTCCAGACAAATAAAAGCTGAAGAAATCAATTTTCACTGGATCTGTATTACAATAAATGGTATTTCTTCAACATAATTATAATAGTAAAATCATGAAAACATATTGGAATATAAAATTTATTGGTGTAGGTAAGTACATCATCAAAGACTACTTTAACACTATAATAGTGGTACATAAAACACCTTTAACCCTAATTAAAGTCTATAAAAGTAAAGAGATGAAAATTGTCAAAATAACTACAGATATAATAATTTGGCAATGGATATACAATATTAAAAAGATATAAATTGTGACATTAGTAACGTAAGAGGTTGGGGGTAAGTAGAAATACAGCCTTTTTGTGTGCAATTGAAGTTAAGCTCTTATTAGCAAAAAGTGGACCATTACTATATTTTAAGGAAGCCTCATGGTAACCACAAAGAAAAAAAGCTCTAACAGATACACAAAAATGAAAGAGAAAGGAAACAAGACATATCACTACAAAAAAAAAAAATCGTCAATTTACAAGGAAGACAGAAAGAGGGGAAGAAAAACAAAGGAATTTAAAAGGTATCAGTAAAAACAAAATGGCAGTAGTAAATCCTTTCCAATCAACAATTTAAAAGTAAACATAATACATTTTACTAGCAAAAGACATACACAGGTTCCCTGTGTGTTATCAGTTGTCTTTCTCTTGCTTCTTTAAAAGAAACTCCTTGTTTTTAATTCTTGAAAATTTAATTATAATGTTACTGAATTTATTTTTAAAAATATAAGACAATATGCTGCCTATAAGATACACACTTTAGTTTTAAGGACATATAAACTGAAAGTGAAGGGATGGAAAAAGATCTCTCTTATAAATAGCAAACACAAGTCAGCTGAGGCAGCTATCCATATATGAAGCAAAATGGACTTTAAGTCAAAACCTGCCATAAGATACAAAGAAGGTCAAGGTATAATGATAAAGAGGTCAATGGTTTTTGGGGGATATGACCCCAGACGTGCAGTCAAAAAAAGAAAAAAAATACATAAAAAGGATTGTACCAAACTAAAATGCTTCTCCACAACAAACGAAACAATAAACGGAGTGAAGCAACAGCATAGGACTGGGAAAAATACTTGCAAACCAAGCATCAGATAAGGATGAATCAAAAATGTAAGAACTTCCAACGACTCAATAGCATAGAAACAAAGCAATTAAAAAATGAGCAAAGGTTTTGAACAGAAATTTCTTCAAAGACATACAAATGGACCACTGGTACATGAAACTGCTCAACTCTAAATCAGGGAAATACTAATTAAAACTACAATAATATATCATCTTGCACTTGTTAGAATACCTATTGTCAAAGAGATAACAAGTGTTGGTGAAAATGGGGAGAAAAAGGAATCATTGCATATTACTAGAGGGAATGTTAATGATAGAGCTGTTATAGAGAGAACTAAAGTTTCCTCAAAAAACAGAAATACCATATTATCCCTAAATCCCACATATATATCCAAAGAAGTAATTGAAAACATATCTAAAAGAGATATCTGCACTCTCATGTTCAATGAAAAACTATTTATAATAATTAAGATACAAAAATTATCTAAGTTGTATATCCCTGTTTCCTTGACTAGTATCTCATGTTCATATTTTTAGATTACTAAGAGTTTCATTTTCTCTCTCAATAATATTGAAAATATAATAAGGATTATATCAAATTTATATATTAATTTTCTTTCTAATCAAGAGCAATGTATGTCTTTCCAGCTGAATAAATGTTTAAGTTCTTCTGAAAATTTTGAGGATCTGTTTTTTTTTTCTTCCAGTACTGGGGATTGAACTGAGGGGCACTAGGGCACTGAGCCACATCCCAGTCCTAGTTTTGTTTTGTTTTGTTTTGTTTTTTAGAGATAGGGTCTCACTGAGTTGCTTAGCGCCTTGCCATTGCTGAGGCTGGCTTTGAACTTGCAATCCTCCCTGTCTCAGCCTCCCGAGCTGCTGGGATTACAGGCATGTGTCACTGCACAGGGCAACTTTAAGGATCTTTATAAGGAAAAATCTCATATAGCCAGGTGTGATGGAGCATGTCTGTAATCCCAGAGGCTCGGGAGGTGGAGGCAGGATGATGGTAAATTCAAAGCCAGCCTCAGCAATTTAGCAAGGCACTAAGCAACTTAGTGAGACCCTGTCTCTAATAAAATACAAAATAGGGCTAGGGATCTGGTTCAGTGGTCAAGTGCCCCTCAGTTCAATCTCCAGTACCCACATCCCTCAAAAAAAATCTCATATACTCTCTCAATATATGTATATATCATTATTTTATAATTAATTTTGTAACCATCTTTTTTATATACAAATTTGATCCCAGTTATCCCAGTCCTAAACATATATCCAAAAGATTTAAAATCAGCAATCTAAAGTGACATAGACACATCAAGGTTTACAGCAACATAATTCACAATAGCTAATCTATGGAGCCAACCTAGGTACACTTCAACAGATGAATTGATAAAGAAAGTGTGGTATATATACACAATGGAATACTACTCAGCCACAAAGAAGAAAGGCTTTATGATATTTTCAGGAAATGGATGGATCTGGAGAGCATGCTAAGTGAAATAAGCCAATCCCCCAAACGCAAAGATAGAATGTTTTCTCTGATATGTGGAAGCTAACACAAAACATAGTGGGAGGAAAGGAAGAAGAGAAATTCAGTAGATTAGACGAAGGGGAATAAGGGGAAGGAAGGGGGTTAGGAATGGAAAATACAGTAGAATTAATCTGACATAATTTTCTTACGTACATATATTTAAAAAAAAAAAAAAAACTAAGTGAATCCCACAATTGTGCCTACCCACAAGAATGGGGTCTTATTTAGAATAAGATATAGTCCATGCTTATATAACTTTATCAAAATGGATTCTACTGTCATGTATAACTAACAAGAACTAATGAAAAGAGGGAAAAAATAAAAGGTATTTGTTTATAAATGTAAAAAAAGAAACTAAAGCCTAGCTATATTAAAATGGTCTGTAGAAACTACATCCTAAAGAAAATTACAGATATTGACAATCACTCTCTGTTTAAAACTGTGAAGGGAGCATTGCTACACTGTGTCATAGAGACCATTTCAGTAAGCATATGTGCCCTTCAATATGTGGATGGTGATGAGGCTAAAATTTAAAATAAAACAGAATAGGAGACTTGAGAAAATGAGCTAATCCTATCACTAGTTTGAATATAATTTGTCCCCATTAAAAACTCATGTTGAGGCTTAATTCTCAATTCAGCAATATTAAAAGGCAGATGAACCTTTAAGATGTACTCAGGTCATGGAGATCCAACCTCATGAAGGGAATAATGTCGTTTCCTCCAGTTTCCTTTGAATCCTATCTTGCATACATGCTCTTTCCCTATTCATGGGATTTTCCTTTCCACTTTTGTATCATGATATGAGGAGAACATGCCCTCATAAGAAGCTGAAGAAGCTGGGTATAATAGCACTGGCCTATAATCCCAACAATTTGGGAGGCTGATTCAGGAAGATAGCAAGTTCAAGGACAGCCTTGACAACTGAGTGAGACCCTGTCTCAAAATTAAAAACAAAATAGTCTGATGATGTAGTTCCATGGTAGAGTGCCCCAAGTTTAATCCTCAGTACTAAAAAAAAGAATTAGCAGAAGCAGCTGCACAGCAGCTGAGCAAATGCTAATGCTATGCGTTTGGATTTCCAGAACTGTGAGCCAAAATAAACCCCTTTCCTTTATAAAGTAGCCAGCCTCAGGTATTTTGGTGTAGCAACATAAAGTAGACTAATGAGATTAATGAGATACCTACATTCCACCTATTGAGAGATCTTGTCAACTTCTCTAAAACAGATAGTCATCCTACCTCTAGCTGAACACTTAGTAGCATGCAAAATGTTCCATCTTCTGAAGAGCTCCTTAATGGACAGTTCCTGTTTAACAATGTCAGAAAGAGTTAAACTAGGATATCTTTACTCCATTGGTCCATTTTTTTTTTTTTTTTTTGATAGTAGGGATTGAACCCAGGAGAACTTTGACCACTAAGCCAGATTCTTAGTCTTTTTATTTATTGAGACAGGATGTTGCCAAGTTGCTCAGCTTGGCCTCAAACTTGTGATTCTCCTACATCAGCCTCCTGCGTCACCAGGATTACAGGGGTGCACCACCACACTAGACCTGTTCTATTTTTTTCAGTAAAGGATAGAATTTAATATTTACAGGACGTTGCAAGATATGAAATTCCACATAGAAATAAGAACCCCTTCAGAAGACAAAATTCATATAGTAAGTACACTTTGGAACTGTTCAAGCACAGTTTTATTGAAAAAGGGTTGCAATAACAAACCATATTTAAAATGAGTTCTTACAAGAGAAACAGTAAGATAAACTTATTCCAAATGATATACACTGGTTCTGATTTCTGAGAGTACAAAGAAAAAAACATACTCCCTTTTCAATATAAGCCCTTCTGCACTTGAGGAACCATCTCATGTTTGACCTCAAGATAACTGGGTAAACCTCCCCAGGTTCTTCACCCATACTCCCTGGGGTGGCACTTTCAGACCTTTTGAATTTTTTGCCACTTCCAAGGAATCCCCAATTACTCCATCTGGTAGAGAGTTTTTCCCAACATTATCTTCATAGTCACTAAAACAGTAGCTTTTTTAGTACTTGGGGACTGCAAAAAAAAAAAACAAAACTACATTTCCATACTAATTCAAATCTTAAGGCTCCAATAACCTCTAATTTTACAGTGAATATTCATAAACATTTGCGTATGTTCAGTGTAATGGAATGAGATTTTAAAATTCATTTTTATTCTCCAGTGGGAAGCAGCTCCAGAAGTGTAGGAACTAGTCCACCAGAGTGGACACGATTTATGAGTAACAGTGCTAAATCGCTTGAATGTTTGTCATGTCTGAGTTGAATAATGCAAATGAGCATGTTGCTGGTGCTATAAATCTGGTACAGGAATATTTTATATTTGCATTGAGAAAAGCATCTTTTACTGTTTTAAAAATATATCAGCCCTGAATAAGCCTAGCTATCTGCTCTAGGAGAAAACAAAGAAACCACCACCAACAACAAAAAACAGTTTGCTACTTATTATTAATTAGATATTAAAAGTGAATAGATATGACTACTAATATTCATAAAGATCAAAGAAATGAATTATCCTCTTTGGGTAAATATGAATGTTTAGATAAAATTGTGAAATTATAAAATATTAGTTCCAATATTTCAGTATATACTGGACAGTTATTACCCAACGAACACTAAGGTATGGCAAATGTTACATGGATCCCAAAGGAAATATAAAGTGAGGTTCTTTGTTTCCTCTATAAATGTGTTATCAAAATATCTAAGTCAAGGTACTATCTCCCATAACTGGAAGAAAAACAAAATCTAAATTCAATATTAGTAAGAACTGATATTCAAACTGATTTTGGTTATTTGTTTGTTTAAAGACAGGATCTTACTACGTTGCACAGGCCAGCCTCAAACTCCAATACTCCTACCTCAGGCTCCTGAGTGGCTAAGATTATAGGCACACATAACCATATCTAGCCAAACCATTCTTTTAAGAAACATGACAAAGAGGAAAGGAAATGCTCAATTGCTAAACTCTTTTAACTTTCCAATAGTTTTCATCAATTGTACAGCATGAATCAAACTGATCTAAATATAAAAATGATTAATTTTATTTTCCATATCCTCAAATAATCTACTTATTCACCGTCCTTTAAGATGCTTCTGTGTGTAACTACCAAACTGGCTAGATCACTGATTGCAAACTGTAAATATTCCTTCTGATATGTTTGACATTTTCACCTAAAAGAGGATATCAGAGCAACAGATTTTACCTATGTAATTATGTGAACTAATAGCAGGTTATAACATTTTGCTTCGTAATAGTTATTTACCAATTATTTCCACATATAATTATTGAGAGCCATAGCCGAAGGGGCCCCAGCAAATTTCCAGCTGCCAGCAAACTTCTAGCTGCCAGCTGATTGGCTCTTCTGCAGTGATGCTCATTGGGCTGTTTCCCCACCCTTTCAGACCACGGAGCTGCTCATTGGGGGACTTTTTTTGGCTCCGCCCATGCGACCCAGCCAATCGGCCTCAAGAGCAAGAGGAGTGGGGAGGTTGAGAAGCTTGTGGGAAGCCAGTGGTGGCAGTTGGGCTCTGAGGGAATTCCTAAAGAGCTGGTGTGGTGTGGCCTGTGTGTGTGTGTGTGTGTGTGTGTGTGTGTGTGTTATAAAAATAAATTTCTTTTCTGCTTGATAAATGGCTCCTGAATTGTGCCCAGCCAGACTGCAGCATGTAATAAGATGGAAGCATAGCAGGTAGGGTTTCCTATGAAGAAAGAACACCGCTGGTGTCAGTAAGATATGGAAGGTCAGGTCCTGGTAGAAGAACCTTAGAAAGACAGTACAATAACCTCCTGTTTCTTTTTCAGTCTGTTTTGGAACTTCTAAAGACACTGCAGAGCAGAGGGAGAAATATGGAAGTAACTTTCCCAAGTAGGAGAAGCAAAAATTAAGATGAGCAAGCCTTACAGTATAATGTATTCATCATATGTTTCTCCCAGGATTGCTTCCTTGTGATTTCTAAGGATCTGCATTTAATCTTGGAATAGGATTGAGTAGTACTTACAAGAAGGAATTCTGAAGTCACACCACATGGGCTGGGATCTTGGCTTGGCATCCTAGCTAGGTAAAATTGAACAAGTTATTTTGCCACTCTGTGCCTCAGTTTCCTGATGAAAATGATACATACTCCACAGGTTTTTGTGAGGATCAAATGAATTAATGTGCATAATGTGCTTATGTAGTACTTACTGTATGTCAGAAATTATTGTAAGTGCTACTTAAATATTTCATTTTAATATAAAGTGTGATTTGCAGTATTTTAGGAAGAGCCAAGAGTTTACTCTAGAGAGAGCCATACCTTCTCAGGCTGGCACATTGGTAGTAGAAATTAGTGAGACTCAAATAGGAAAAATTATTAAAAATAAATGTTGATTCTACAAAGTCCATCTTTTCCTTTCCAGGTGGAGATTGTTCCCATTGCTAAACTTAGAAGTACAGGGTTTTAATTAGATTAGGAATACATTGGATTTCCTTATAAACTTTTAATTTAGTAAATAGGTATCAAGTACCTTTATGTGTAGGAGAAGCATGTTAGGTGCTAGAGACACTTATAATTTGCTAATTGTGTACATTTAATAATGTTGTAAGCCTCTACGGCAGGAACCATGTTTTATTATTTTTTCTATTCTGCATATTACTTTATTCATAAAGGAGAATAATAAATATTTTGAAATTTTGACATATCGTTTAAGTAGAAATTGACAAATATATGAGCATTTTATTTGTGGATATTAATTATGTATACTGACATTCTAGAAATATATGTGCCTGTGACTCAGTTGAAGAAATATGATGACTGAATAAATTTATTTCTTCAAAGATGTCAAGAATCTATTCTGGTGACATATGTTAGGCTCTGCTGGTCTTCTCTGCTCTGGCATCTTTCCCACTCCCATTCCTATACCCTACCAACTGCTTCCCACCTACATGCTTAGATAATTCTAGCATGAGTTTAGAAGTAGTTGGGTTGCTATAGTACTACATTTAATGGAGTTCACCATCAGACAAATTCGATGACCAGAGATTCCTGCAGTGTTTCCTTAGCTCATGAGCTTTAATTATCTTTACTGCTTTACTAGTTACAGCAATCTCTTTAGAACCCTAATACTCTTGAATTTGAGACTCTGCCCTATAGTTTTAGTTCACCTTTTCTAGACAGAAGGATCATGATTTTGACACAGAAGCCTCTGGTTCCTAATTCACAATGGTCAATTTGCCTTTGTGCCTGACCTTATAAGGACAACCAAGACTCCTTAACATATTGTTTTCTGTGCTTACGGGATCACTCACTTTCACCCCACACAGCCTTTAATTCAGAATTCAACACCTTATACCCACCACTCCCAACCATGTGCAGAAAACAGATTGCCATTGTCCTTTCATGCCATACTTGCCTCCAGATCAGAGTCTGTGCACAATTCCCGCCCCTGCTAAAGTAACCATTCTGATGAGCAGCCTACAAGGGTCCTATTAAATGCCAACATATGACAATACACATGATTTTTTCCTTTGTAAGTGGCTATCATTGTGCCTCAGTACAATTTGCATTTCGTTAGGCAAGAACAAAACAAAGCAAACCATTATTTGTGAGGGATGAGAAATTGTGGACAAATGCACCAGCCTCATCTTCTAGGGACATCAATTCTGAAGTATGTTCTACACAGTTTCTCAGAGTAATCTCCAGTGGGGTTGAAGTTCCATTTGCTTTCAAATGTGATTCCTCAGTTATTCACTCTTATTTTTGTGCTTTCAGATATTGATTACCAAATAAATGACTTGTACCCAAGTTTTTGTTTTGGGATCTGTTTAAAGGACTCCAAACAAGACACCTTTCGAATTTTGTGAAACCAAATTATCTTATTGCCTTTCACTTAAGATGTCCAAGGAGATGCTTCTAAAGACAAACACTTATAACATAGTACAAATCAATCTTTTCCCCTGGGTGACTGGTAATATTCAGATTTCTATACATTATCAGGGTTCATTAAAATTATAAAAATAAACTCCTTTTACATTTTTAGAAGAAAATGAATTTATTGAAAGAGTTCTAAAATATTACATAATTGATAAGAATGAAGGAATATTGGGATCAGCTTATACAAAGTATGTTGGAATCATAGTAATTCAGGGTGCTTTTCTCTAAAATTTATATGCCTTCATTTTATTGACATCTTGCTAGTACTGGAGTTTCTATCAGAAAATGAAATGTTTTAAACACAAAATAGAGCATGTAATGTTTCCTATGAATTATTTATAGAATATACAGCATGCATCCAGGAACAGCTTATTTTATGCATGGTTCTAATAAGTGTAACAACCAAAAGAAAATATTAAAAGGAGGGTAAAGTTTAAAGTGGCAGATAAAGCTTTTATATTTGATGAGGTGGAGGTCAAGGTGGGGGAAGACCAAAACCACAATTCTGGGCTCACAAATAGATTCATCAATTGTGTTCTAAGCACAATGGTAAAATAGAGAATCTAAAACACATGTAAACACACAGACATACAAACTCTCACACATAAGCATGAGCATATGCATATAATTTTTAAAGGACAGCTTTGGTCTCCCTAAGTAACATTGCAAGGATCAGAGATACCATTGTCTTTCTCTCACATCACTCCATATTCAGGTGATGTGTACACAATATTTTCTATTTTGATTTTCTTTAATGTTGGCCTTATCAAACTTCTATTGACCTTGAAAGACGCTCCATGGTAGCTCAGAGGGAAAGAAAAAATGACCCCTCAAAGTTAAGAATGATCACTGGCCTTTCTCTCCATTCCTATCAAGTCCTGATGCTTGATTTTTTTATGCTTTTGCTCTCCTTGGCCTTTCTCAGGATACTGGCCTTTCCAGTTTCCCTCTTCCACAGAATATTTGCATTTCAGATTACTTTGCCCAGGCAGAATAGCTCCTATTTTCCCCTGGTTGAATTTAATTTTATTTCCTGCCCTCACTTTAACCTTTCTAAGTCCAAAAAGAATGATTTCTCCATCTTTTCTGGTTAAGGCAACACCTTCCAATTTAGTATCTTCTGCACATTTAATTATCTCTCTGTTTACATGGCAAGATATTACTTCAATTCAATAAGCTGTTTGTCATTTTCTTTTGTCAACTTTTTCTCCCTGCCCTTTACATTCATTTTAGTCACTATAAATGGATTTAATTAATTTTTCAACAACTACTTCTCAATATAGTATCCATAACTGTGACTAGCAGGGAGCTGGACTGTAATGGCATTTGTTGAAGTTATAGACTCAGAACTAATTCTGCTTCACTTTGACAGTTTTGCACATCACTGATTGATAAAAAGATTGTTTATTCAAAACTGTGGAATTCTAGAACAATAAGTGGGAAATATTGACGTGAGAAATTAAGAACACACCAAACCAAACAATGCAAACCAAACCAAAACATCTAATTGGCTTTATAAACTCAAAAATGAATGCGATATATATTACCATTCCCAACTTATACTAGAATAAAACTAACCAGCAATAAAAACAGCAGCAATAATAGTAACAATAAAAGTAGGGCAAATTAGGTGAATATGTACATTTCAGTATAACATACTGGTTTTTAAAGTTATTTTAGTGTCTTTAAAAATCTGTTTTATTCTCTTTTAATGCTGAATAGTATTCCATTGTGTGTGTGTGTGTGTGTGTGTGTGTGTGTATATATATATATATATATATATATATATATATATATATCACATTTTCACTATCCATTCATCAACTAAAGGGCATCTAGGTTGGTTCCACAGTAAAATGAATTATAATTCATTCTGCTGTTATATATAACAAATTAGAATTAAAAGAAAACTGTTTTAAGAATAGAAACATAATTTACCAGCATACAAGCAGCTCCCCTTATGATGTCTTCCTGTCTCTCCCCTGCACATGGAAATTACTATGCCACTTGTCTTGGAATTTTATATAATCATACAGTATATGATTTGTGTCTGTTTTCCTTTACTTCATATTCATACTCATACTGTTGTATCAAGTTGAGAAGTACTCATTTTCATTGCTGCATAGAATTCAATGTGTGAATATACCATAATTTATTTATTCATTACCCTATTGATGGGCATTATGAGTACTTTCACTTTTTTGGCTATTTTTAACAGTGCCACTATGAAAATCCTGAAATGAGTCTTCCAGTAAACATGTAAATCTCTGATGGGTATAAATCTAGGAGATGAATTGCTGGTTTATAGCATATATGTATGTTTAGACTTATTAGATATAGCCACATAATATACCAAAGTGGTTGTACCAATTTATATTCCAACTTATAATTGTGTGTGTATTTGTATATATTTATTTTACTTTTATGGTAATGGAGATTGATCCCAGGAGTGCTTTACCTTGATCTACATCTCCAGTACTCATATTTTGGGACAGGGTCTCACTAAGTTACTGATTGTGATCCTCTTGCCTCAGCCTCCTGATTCTCTGGGAATATAGGTGTGTGCCATCCACCATGGCCAGTTTTACTGTATTTATATAGCTGTTAAATGTCCTTCTCATCTTTCCAACTTTCTTTTAAAATAAAGCATGTCATTTAATCCTGATTTTTAATCAGTGGATCCAAAGAGAGTCATAAAATACCAGATAGAAATTTTTGTATCTAATTCTCTTCCACTGCTTTAGGGAATGTGAGAGTAAGTAATGTGACATGTGACAGTACCTCTTGTGCAACAGAAACTCAGAAAGTTAACTGAATCAATAAAATTAGAAGAGGAGAATAAGAAAGATTTGTCACTGTATAACCTAATTATTAAAATTTATTTAAATGTATGTATATAGCCAATAAAAACAGGGAAAAAATCGATAAACTGTGTCTACATGTATGTGTTTTTCAATGACCAATCATTTATAGGGAAGGAGGTTTTGATCTGGCATGGAGTTAATACAGTCAGAGAGGGATACAGTCCAGACTAAAGATGTCTGATTTGATGTTGGTGTCATTGCTAACAATAAACAATACTGGTATAAATAATTTTTATAAAATGACTAGTGGGTAAATATGAGTTTCTGTAGGACAGGGTCTGTGCTGTATTCAATTTTTTATCCCTTAAGGCATTTTAGCTAAGTAGTTAAAAATAAAAGAAAGAAGCAGGAAACACTCTGTATTTTATACATGTAATTAGGACCTTTATTTAATCAAAATGTGAAGAAAAGAGATGATTATATGGTAAGAAGAAAAACATGCTTATGGATTCTGTTTTGGGTAATATTTTTAATCTTTCCAACCTTGTCACTCATAAAATAGTGCCTTAGGCATCAATAATAAAACTAAAAATATTTTGATTTCTAATCTCTTCTTCTGTGAAAGTTATGAACTTTCATACATGTAGACACAGCACCTTTTTTTTTTTTTTTTTGGTGGTGCTGGGGATTGAACCCAGGGCCTTGTGAATGCTAGGCAAGCACTCTACCAACTGAGCTATATCCCTAGCCCCTAGACACAGGATCTTAATTTTAAATATTTTCAAGAAGTTTCATTATTTTTTCTACTTATTGTTCTAAAAGTCTCAATTAAGGTAAGCTAAATTATACCTCTTAAAATAGTTTAATAAACAGGGAATTTTGTATAATTTTAATCTCTGAGGATAGGGCTGGGTTCCATATTTTCTGGTAAAAACCAACATACAGGTTCCTTTAAAAAGGGTCTGTCTGTTGCTCTCATCCCTCAGGTAATATAATCAGCTGTAAAAATATTTAGGTACTACACATAGGATGCAATAATAAGCAAGAACAACAATGAAATGCTAAAATTTACTCTCTGATTTATCTTTAGTGCCTCCAAAGCAGAAATGGAATTTTTATATTCATGAACTTCCTGAGAACTGCTTTAGAATCTATGCTTTTTTCTACTTGGCTGTCAAGAAGAAATGGGTGTTGGGATACTTTTTTAGTGTTTTTTTTTTCTTTCTAAATTCAGAATACACCTAAGATTTTCTGGATATCAGATATGCTGATGAGTCATGAAACCAGCAGAATTCTGAGATGCAATATAATAAGGGGATTCTAAATTGAGTCTGTACTCCAAGAAATCTGTGACTGCATTCCTCAAAGGGGAAGTGTTCAGCCAATCCCTAATTATGCAAGAACTCACTGACTATAGTCAGATTGACCAGAATACTTTATTTTGCTTTCACCCTCCTGGTTTCTTTTCCTTTCCTTTTCCCTCTCTTCTCCTTTCCTTCCCCCTTTCCCCCAGGGCCTGGTAGATGCTATGTAACCACCCTAACACTCAGTTACATCCCCAGCCCCAACCTCCTGGTTTGTAACCATGGATTTATCTTTGTTCATTATTAGCTCCAGAGAGTATCAAGGAAAGACAAAGGAATATGCAACTCCAATAAATCTTTATTTAGATAAAATAATCATAATGAGATTAAGGCGGCTAGGTAACATAACAAAAATGCTATTGACTTCAGTAATAATTTTTCATATTCCCTAAGTATTTTAAACATTCTTAGTTTAAACAAAGTGAGCTAGGCCATAAATCAATAACTCACTGAAAATAACTTGGACGTTTGGAAATGTTCAAAGTTGACCTATGTTATGTTCACGTTTTCATAGCTTTGAGGCTAAAGAACAAACCAGTGGATAAAGTTTGGAGTTTTACTGTGAAGAAGTGGATGCTCCCACCCACAATTGTTTTGGGAAAAGGATAATTCATCTGTCCTGAGACAGTGCTATTTTCATGGATCAGTGATAGGAATGCAATGACTTGGGCAAGCATAGATTAAATTGTAAACTAGGGACAGGATGAATTGGAAATGCTAAGGAAGAAAATATAGAAAGAAGAAAATGAGGAAGAAACCGGCCATGATTATGCTGAGCTTAGGGTTCCTAGGCATTCTGTGTTAGAAATCTAAGTCCCAAATCCTTATTTATTGTGAGACATTGAGAAAGTCACAGAATTTCTTTAAGACACAATTCTCTTGTCTTTCACATTAAGATAATTTCTTCTCTCTCTTATATCATAAGATGTAAGATATATCTTCTGTTACAAAAAATAGATGAGATTTATATGAAAACTTTTTGGAAAATTATTTTTAAAACAAGCAAATTAAACAAAATTTCTTTTGGAGGATAAGTTTAAGGATAGTGGAAACTTGATCAAATTTTCCAATTTAATGATTCCATGAGATCAGAGTAGACATGCAGGTAAATTTGACAATTTTGGAGCACATTGAGGGAGAAATGGCAAAAGGAAAGTGGGAGAGAAGAAAAAGTCTACCATGTATTTAACAGCTGATATTCATTGAATATATTACATTCATTTTATCATTCAATCCCCAACTAACCCTATGGGGTGATTACTCTTCTCACCATTTCACAGTTAAATAAACAGATATTCAGGAGAGTTAAGAACTTGTCCAAATACATATAACTCATAAGAGTTTGAGATAAGATTTAAACCATTGTGTAATTGGTCTTATACTCATGCTTTGCCAGCCCACCATAGTATCTCTCATATGTCCACTGAAGAGTACCTTAATATCAGAGGAAACAAAATGGGAAGCCCAAAGAATTCGGTTTGTATAGTTTAAATAAAGCTATGTACAAATCCCAATCATGGTTTTTTTTTTGCTTAAAAATGTTAAGAATTTTTTCAAATTAACCTACAATTTGTTTGCTTTAATAGCAAGTAATGTCTTTATTTCCCATTAAATAAAATTAGTACAATAAAAATAATGATTATATTCATTTTATAGATTTAGGTATAACTTACTATATATTCAGGTATACATCAAAGGTCTACCTAACAAAGAGGTCTACCAAACAAAGAGGGGGAAATGTATTTTATGGTTATGCATAGCAAATTTTCAACTGAATGCCTAGACTTTTGGCCTAAAGTTGACAGTTGATTATGATTAAAGTCATCACTTTCCAGGAAGGTTTTAAGTACAGCTACTGAAATGTATTTTAGCAGACCTTGAAATGTATCCATGTTATTTGCAGAAGGGACTTGTGAAGTTCAAAGATCCAGACTGCTATTTGGGACTCTAGGAAAGGATAGAGACATTGGAGGGTCATTTGTTCTCTTAATTCCCCTCCTCTAGCATAAACAGCAGTGAAGATGGTTCTGAATTGTTTTAATAAGTAAATATATCACCAGGATCCTCACTTTCCAGAAAGGATATACAAACATGGAAAGGAGAAGACTAATATAAAACATGTGGCGTTAAGTCAGAATTTAAAATATCCATATAATTTACCCATTTTTTTTCTGTGTGGGTATGTGGTTGTATATGTATATGTATGCACATGCACATGAATAGCAAGAGATGAATAAGGCATGTATATGTACATATGTAAGTTTACATAATACTTACACATATAACCCACTCAGTTCATTGTAAATGCCTAGAAACACTCCAGTAGCAGGGAGCACACTTATCACTCAGATATTGATTTCTAAATCCATTCTCCACTAAAAGAACCAGGGTTCACTGGCAAAATGGCTGCTTTCTTACAGCATATCAAAACTTAAAGAAGGTCTTGCCAAATCTGAAGAAATTTGAACATAAAAGTAAGTAATGATAGTAACAACCACACTATATGCCAGTGAATAGAAACATAAGTTCACATAGATATAAAAAAATGAATAAGCAGTAAATGGGGAGACATGAAAGCTCTTTACTACAGTATAATTACAATTAAAATCGAACAATTTGTGGAGTTACAAAATTACTATATAGCAATTACCAAAGTAATAACTGATTCAAGCTAGAATCATCAATAGCTAAAACTTGTGGGTAAACAAGTGAGTTGAAGTTTGATTTGAAATAGTTTATTTACATATTCTCAAAGTAGCTTCCTACAAATTATCTATTACAAAATGGATTTTTTTACAGTTAAAATTTGGTAAAACAATACCTTAACCAAGTGATAAGAATAAATATAACTAATAGAGATTTTTAAAAAATATTTTTTAGTTGTTGATAGACCTTTATTTTATTTATTTGAATGTGGTGCTGAGAATTGAACCCAGGCCTCATGCATGTTAGGCAAGTGTGCTACCACTGAGCCCGCCAACAGAGATTTTAAATGATGAAATGTGACTATTTTATGCACTAATAAGAAATTACCTGATTCTGTGGCATTTATGTCAAAATTACATGACCTAAATTTAATCATAAGAAAATGTCAGCAATAACATTCTACAAAATCATTGGTTTTTCTTTTTCAAAAACATCAAGATCATGAAATCAAAAAGAATAAGAAATAATCCAAAAAGAAAATAGCCGAGATTAGAGATTAAGAGATTAAATTATATAGGTGATCCTGAATTAGATCTTGGGCTAGTATAAAAAATAGATGTTCTAATAAAGGATATTGGGGAAAGGTGATCAAATTTAAGTGGGTTAAATAATAGCTAAGTGTTAAATTTGTTCATTGTACTATGGTTATATCAGAAAATGACATCCTTAGTTTTTTTTAAAATTTAATTCTTTATTAAAATATTTAGGGATAAAGGGGAATGGTGTCTGTAGCTTAATGTGAAACATTTCAGAAAAAACTTTATGGGGTAGATATGTCAGAAATTAAATACTTAGCAAATTTGGGTACAGGATATGCGAAGAGTTCTTTATAATTTTTGTAACCTTAAATGTGAAATTACAGAAAAATGTAAAAGTTACAAAATTATAATAAATCTAATCTTATATTTAATTTCTACAAATTGGTAAGTTTTACTCAATACCATACAGCAAATGCTACATATATATACTGAGAGAGCTTTTACAATTTTAAATATTTTTGTACATGTGATATAATACTTCATAATATTAATTACCATTTAGTATTGTGATCACTTAAATATTTCCACAACGAGTTCATAGGACTGTAAAAGTGTGTGTGTGTGTGTGTGTATACACACGCACACACACACACTTTTCTCCCTTTCTTCACTTGGGTATTTTTAGTCTCACCTGGATGGTTGTGGAGCCTGAAACCATAACTACTACAGGTACATTTTCAATACTGTACATGGAAAAACTGAAGAGCTCAGAACCTGTTTGTGTTTCAAGATCCAGTAGGTATCTATGTTACAGATTGTGCTTTGAATCTTGTTTGTTATGGTTTGGATATGAGGTATCCCCCACAAGCTTCTCTTAATGCAGGAATATTTACAGGTAAAATGAGTATATTATTAAATCTTAAACCTAATCAGTTTAACTGTAGGCAGGTAGGGAATGGCTCAAGGAAGTAAGTCAATGGGAAGTGACTTCCCATACGATGGTCTGCCTCACCTTGGGCCCAGAGCAATGGAATTTGCTGCTTATGGACTGAGACCTCTTATAATGTAAGCCAAAATAAATTTATCCTCTTTTAAGTTGTTCTTGTCAGGTATTTTGGACACAGCAACACAAAAGCTGACTACAAAAAAAAATCCTGCAGTCAAATTAAGCTATTTCAGAATCCCTCTTTCCCATTAGCTCATTTTGACCATATCAAGCAGTTTGATCTTGCTGAATCTCAGTTCTGAAATCTTGACTAACATGCAGGACAATTGTGATAATCAATTATTAATTATGTAAAAGGTCTTACACTTAGTCAATAATCAATAAGTAGAGAATATTTTAAGTCCATTGATATTTGGGGGAAGATAATTGTACCTTCTATTAATGTTCCTATAGTTTCCATGCCCCTATACAATTAAATATACTATGTTGTGCCAACTGCAATACAACAAGCAAATTATTTTAAAAGTAAACAAGAAATTATCTCAAAGATTATCCAGTCTAGGCTCCACATCTTATTTTTAAAAGCGACTTTAACTTGTGCCTTCACATAGTTTAAAATGTTAAACAGGTCTATTAGACTTATTTTTTAAAGAAAAAGTAGTAGTCTACAACTCTCCTTTCTTTTCTATTCTCCAGACATCTCCTAGCCATTCATTCCAATGCCAGCTTCTGTATTTCTTAAACACACACACACACACACACACACACACACACACACATCTTCACTGTTTTTTTTTTTTTTTATTTGTCTGTGGGGGAGACCAAAATATGTCAGCCCAAAATATGAATACAGGAAACCAAAATTAGCCACAAATATCCCTCTTTGGCATAAGGATATTTTGAGGTGATTATTTTGAGAAAGTACAGATATAGGAGAAGCTCTAAAAACAGGGCAGAAGTTACCCTTTTTGTAAGGAATAATTACATCTGCTGGAAATCTCCACTTGTAAGGGTATGTTATGGTTTGGATGTGTGGTGTTCCCCAAAGGCTTATTGTGAGATAACACAAGAATGTTCAGAGGTAAAATAAATAGATTATGAGATCTGTAACCTAATCAATGTATTAGTAATTTGAATGAATTAACTGGGTGGAAGAAGGTAGGATGCAGCTTGAGGAAGTGGGTCACTGAGAGAGTGTTTCTGGGGCCTCTATTTTGTCCCTGGTGAGTGTCTAGTCAACACACTCAGCTAGCCTGAATATTTAAGTCACTTCTTTGAGATTTACTCATTTTCCTGGGTATCCCCCATGCATACATGAGGTATACATATTAATAAAATTATTTATTTCTCTAATTCATCTGTCTTTTGTTAGAAATGTGAATTGTAGAGAAAAAATAAATTTTCCTGTAATATATATCTGTTTTAGATGTGGTTTCATTATTTTACAACTTCTAATATTGCTGAGAAGTCCAATTTTATCCTTATTTCATATCCTTTGTGATTTTTTTTCTGGAATATTTTAGGACCATCTCTTTATATCTATTATTCCAAGATTCCAAATAAAGTGCACTGAAAATGACTTCCTTTTTCTTCCCCCATTCATTATGCTGAATTCTTGTGAGGCTCTTAATTTTGATGACTCAGATACATCAGTGCTAAGAAATGTTATTGTATTACTTTATGCAAAACAGAGAAAATAATCCTCAGAAGGAAATTATTACTTTCTTATTTGCCTGTGGTACTTATTTTAAAAAACATATTTTGTCTTCATTATAAATCTTTCCACCATTTGGTCCCAATTTCTAGGAAATTTTCATGACTGAATATTCTAACTTTTTAAACAAATTTCTTTTTTAATCATATTTTTAATTTCTGAGAATTCATTCTTAAACTTTGTGAAGTGAGTTAAATTCTTCTCTTTTCCTAAAACATTTATTGAGCCATTTGGCTTTAAAAGTGATGTAATAAGTTGACTGGAAGTTATCTCCCCTGCCTTATTGATGAATGTACTTCACAATTAAATAATCAAATGGTCAGGCAGATTTTTCTAGGAAAACCTCAAAATATCAGTATTTATGGATTTTATCTCTATCAAAATCTCATCATTAAATAATCTACCAATCACTTGCTTATAGTATGTGAGGTTGGCTGGCTATTTTTGATCTGATGTTGAGTGAAAGTAAGGGGTAGGAGTTTCAACTTTAATATGCAGACTTATGCTCAGTTCTTTCTTATGATCTGGTTTCTTATCCCTATCTTCCTTTTTGCCTATGGTCTTTTTTAATTTTTAAAATTTAAAAAATAGCTACATTAAACAAAAAATTTACAAAAATGCCAATGCCCATGGTACTTTTTTTTCCCTGCTTATTTTTTATTTTTGATGTTTCTTTTTACTTACACATAAAGGTGAAATTCCCTGTGGTATATTTACATATGCACACAGCATGATTTTTTAAATAGTTCATTCCACATTTCCTATGCTTTCTAACCCCTCTGCCACTTGATCTCTCTTTTGTACACTGATCTTCCCTATATCTTTATAATATCCTACCCATCCCTCCCTCTTTTCTTTATTTTACTCTAGCTTCCACATAAGAGAGAAAACATTTGACCTTCGAGTTTATGTCTGTTTCACTTAGCATGATGCTCCATTCTATCCTACCTTTTTTTTTCTTTGTAGGTTAGTCAGTTATGAACAGGTGGGTAGGGGAAGGACAGTAAAGGGTGATAACTTACAGAGAGGAAATCAGCTATATGCATCAAAGAGAGTCCATTGGTCACAACTAGGTATAATAGAGAACTTTATTTTGATAAAAGCAAGAACCAAAGAAACTGTTACCAGATAGTGCTAATACTGGCCCCACAGCTCTAATATCAGCCTAGAGAGGAAGGAAGATAAGGCATAACATCTCTGCTCTAGAGGTATTCAAAGTCAAATTGGTAGGAAAGTGGGCTTTATTGAAATCCAGCTTTGGGGGAAGATGGAAAAAAATTCATTGTTTCACAAGCTCCATATCCAAAAGCTCCCAGGGGAAGAGAACTTTTAGAAGGAAGAAGGGTTGCACTAGGACAAAAGATAAAATTTCACAGGCTTCAAACGGTTTTCATTTCCAGGATTTTCACAGCATTTAACTACAAGTCCCAGGAGGTGGCTAATTATGTCAAAGACAGTAGGACTTCCTGCAGCTAGTATCTGCATCTTCTAATATCAGACAGGGAGGGTTTTCAAGTTCAGTCTTTAAAAAAAATCCTCCACTCTTCATGGCCCCTATTGACCTAACTGAGGTAATTCATTCAGTCTGTGCTGAATGTTTGTGTTCATTGTCTTTCAAATAAACTGCCACCTGCTACTATGTGTGAATGTCTTGGAATTCTTTGTGTGAGACTGCAAGAACTGGTGGCTGAGACACACATCCCCCCTCGCCACACACACACACACACACACACACACACACACCAGCTTTGGCTTCATGGGCAGATCTCACTCTGCAACACCTTCTGTGATCTATAACCAAGCCCAGACTCTCTCAGGTTCAAATACCAAGAAAATACATCACCTATCCCTTGTGGGATGAGGAAGGGCAGGAGTGGTGACCTAGAAATCTAATTATTTCTGTTTTTACTCCCCTGCCTCACTCCTACTGTCTGTGATATCTAGTGCTTCTAATGCCAAACTTTTTCAGAGCACTTCAAGGTGAACTGGTTATATCTCATCACTGTGCTAAATTATCCATTCCCCATTCTTTTGCAATCTACATTGTGATTTGAAGTTATAAAATTCTTCTAGTTTTATTCAGAGTAGAATTTGTGTTTCTTGTTTTATACTTCTGTTAAGAGATAATCTTCAAGAGAATAAAAATTATTCCTTTAAGTTAAAGTCATCTGTCCTTTCTAATTTTATAGATCCAGAAACCAAGATCATGGAAAATAAAATGACATTCTGTTGATCTAATTTGTATCATAGCTCTGATTAGAAATGTCATTTAATTATTAATATTTTGTAAGTGTCAGCACATTACACTAAAACAGGCCCCTTAAGGTGACATTTACTGAAGTGCTGGTTTCTTTTCTGATATTAAATATATAGTATACATTCATCCACTGTAACCATTCTTGGCAAAGTCACAAATGACCTTTATGTTGCCAAATTGGTCAGTTATTACTATCATCTATTCAACTCACCAGTAGAACTTGCAGTATTGATTATTCCTTCCTCCTTGAAACACCTTTGTTCATTTGGCTTCAAGAACATTATTCGTAGAATTTCCTCCAACCTCACTACATCCTCACATTCTGTACTTTGGGGCTTTTTTTTTTCTTCATTTATTGAACCTCCAAACATTGCCACATCCCAGAACTCTATTTCAGATCACTATTCTATTCCAGTTGTTCTCATTCCCATGGTGATCTGATTTGTCTCATTGCCTTAATACTGTGATAGTTTTATACTTTAAAATGACTAGATCAAGGGTTGCCCAGGTATTAGGTCAACATTATTTCTTAATGTGGCTGTGTAGTATTTCTAGATAAGAGCAGCATTTGAATCAGTAGACTCAGTAAAGTAGATGTCCCTTCCCAATGTAGGTGAGTATTATCCAACAAGGAAAAAACAGAACAAACTGATAATGAACACTTTTTTTAGACCCATAAGAGAACTTAGGTTTCAGAGTAATATGCTATTTCAAAATCTGGACATAGAGGTGGATCCAGAAAGACAGCTGAGAGCTGCTTACCTGTAGCAGAGGCTGCTGGAGCAATAAACTTTAAGGAATATTTAACTGATAAGTTTGACAAATGGTGGGAAGGTGAGTATAGAATATAATGAGATGGACAAAGTCCTGTGACCACAGTCCTAGGGCCTCCCCATATATTTGTGAACTTAACCTCCAGGAACTCTATGAGGTTTTCAAAATGAATATCCAAGAAAAATCCCTTCCTGGATCTGGTAAGGAAAGGGGAAGTATAATCATTCTAAAATAAACTCAGCCTTTTCCATAATAAATACCTACTCCCCAGCATGAAGGATGCATTCCAAGAGCCTCATCTTACCTGGTGATTCTTTTCACTCCAGACCCCTGTATCCTTACTTTCTCAAGTGAAAAAAAGAGTCAACAGGGATCAGAGCTTCAAGTAAACAGATTGAGAGGGAGGGATAATGGATTGATAAGGCATACAGGAAGAAGAGCTATGCCATTGGAGAAACATTTGTAAAGGTCACAGCCCTGAAACACAATTCCATGATAGATGGACATTTAAAAGAAAAGATATAGAAAGCTCTGTCTCCCTTACATTTTCCCACTATACCAACAGGGCTCCACTTGAATAACTATATATTTAAGTCTTATTATTTGATACAACATATCTGACTTTCAACAGAAAGTTTACAAGGTATGCTAGAAGAAAAGAAAATATCCAGTTTGAGAGACAAATCAAGCATCAAGAAACAGATTAAAATTTGGCACAGATGTTGGAATCATAAGAAAAGAAATTTTTTAAAATATATGATTATTGGGGCTGGGGATGTGGCTCAAGCGGTAATGCGCTCGCTTGGCATGCGCGGGGCGCTGGGTTCGATCCTCAGCACCACATAAAAATAAAATAAAGATGTTGTGTCTGCTGAGGACTAAAAAATAAATATTGAAAAATTCTCTCTCTCTGTCTCTCTCTCTTTCTCTCTCTCTCTCTCTCTCTTTCTAAAAAATATATATACGATTATTATATTTATGGCTGTAAGGAAAAAAAGTAAACAAAAAGTAATAACAAATCGTTAATGTATTTAGAGAGGAGAAATTCTAAGATAGAATCAGAAGAAAAGGCTAAAAGCCAAAAACACTAACAGAAAGGAAGGGCGGCTTTGGTAGGAGTATAAGAAGATTCAATATGGCTAAGGAAAGGATTACCGAGTTTGAAAATAGGTCAAAAGAAATTTCCCAAAGTGAATAAAGAGGAAACAAAGAATTTTTTAAACCCAGAATATCTAATAACTATAGGACAATATCAAAAGTTACGGTATATATGCAATTATAATACTAGAAGGAAAAGAAAGAGAAAGGAACATAAGAAATTTCTGGAATAGTGGTCAAGGACTTCTTAAAATGACAGAACCCAAACCAGAGAAAACTACAGATCCAGAAATCTTAGAAAATAGTCAGGAGATTAAATATCAAAATAAATAAACAGATCTGCTCCACCCATGGCAAGACCAACCGGAATACCTGCACTGCCCATGTGGAGAGAAACACCTCCCCTGCACAGAGAGGAATACCTCACTGTGGTTCCCTATCCAACAAAGGGTAGTGCCACACAAACTCCCTCCATCTTGGGACATTGTAGACACCGCCATAGCCTTCCACATGTTGTAATCTCCACCATAGGAAAACGGACAGGGCCAGGAGGCAGCTGCCCATTGCAGTGACATATACCACAGTGTGGCATCATTGAAGAGGCTGCCCAATGCCATCACACAGCCCATCCTTCCAACCCCATCTATAAAAGTAGTTGCTTCTATCTTGGGACACCTCCATGACCATCTTGGGTTACCTTCACTGCCACTTCTGCCATCTTTAGGTTGGGCAGCTTCCATCTTGGGACACAGACCGGGGCCTGGAAACCCCTATACCTATACACTTGACTCTACTGCTACCACTAACTAGGGAAATGGTCATTTCTATCTACAGACAACAACCAGGACCTAGAAGATATCGCCAAGATCCCTGTGGCCTCAGTTGCACCAGAGGTATCCCTACTAGGTGTGCTAACAGACACCATCCTGTTGCAAAGGTAACAGGGAGCCTTGTGTAGGGCCACCTCTCTATCTTTTTTCTCCTGCTAACAGCCAACTTCTTTGATTCTCCTTTTAGTCATCCTATAATCTAACACCTCTATATTCTAACATCCTACCACATAAACATCACAACATACACACACACTTCCACCATTCTCTCTCTGTCCACCATTAGAAACTGTAAATCCTTATGTAAACCTACTGGCTATATGGTAGAAGATAACCAAACTCATCATTTCTGATTACAGCGACAAAACTGTATATGTATAAATAGAAGCTAATTGATTTATGGCTGTATATTAGTTGCATTAGGTGCTATAAACATTGATCTCCCCCTTAAAGGTGAGGTAGTGATAACCTTCAGGGACACTATAAGATTAGAGGGTAGAAACTTCAATACCTCAGAGCCACACTGCAAGAGAGGAAGACACATAGACAACATGAAAAAACAAGGGAGAAAAGTGCCCCAAACAAACCAGATTTATTGGGATAAAGGAAGGCACAGAGATTTAAAACAAAGGAATGCACAATCTCTGCAATGAAATAATATCAGAAAAATTCTCAAACATGAAGAATGAGTTGGAAAATCAAATACAAGAGGCTTACAGTACACCAAAGTAACAAAATTACAACTAGAGCTACACCAAGGCACATTATAATGAAAATTGCTGGCATACAGAATGAGGATAGAATCTTAAAGGCCACAAGAGAGAGGAAACAGATTACATATAGGGAGAGACCAACTCGGATATCAGCAGTTTTTCAACACAGACCCTCAAAAGCCAGGAGATCCTGAAACAACAAATACCAAGCTCTGAAAGAAAATGGATGCCAAACAAGAATCTTATATCCAGCAAAATTAAGCTTCAGATTTAATGACAAAATAAAAACCTTCCATGATAAACAAAAGTTAAAAGAATTTACAACTAGAAAGCCTGCACTACAGAACATTCTTGGTAAAATATAGTCCATGAGGAGAAAATTTTAAAAACATGAAAATCTACAAAGGGAGGAACAACACTAAAGGAAAGGCCAATCAAAGGAGAATCCAAATCAAGTTAAAAACCAAAAATAAATCAAAATGTACGAGAATATAAAACTTATCTCAATAATAACCCTGAATGTGAATGGACTGAACTCATCAATTAAAACATAGACTGGCAGATTGGATTTTAAAAAAAAAACACCCAACAATATGCTTCCTTCAAGAAACTAATCTCACAGGAAAAGATTCATATACTAAATATGAAATGATAGGAAAAAACATATCACTCATATGGACTGTGTAAAAACGCAGGGATTTCCGTCCTCATATCAGACAAGTGGACTTCAAACCAAAGTTAGTGAAAAGAGATTAATAAAAGCACATTTCACACTGATTAAGAAATTTATACATCAATAAGACGTAACAATCATAAATATCTATGCCCCAAACAATGGGGCATCTATGTATATTAAACAAACCCTTCTCAACTTCAAGAATCAAACAGACCACAACACAATAAAACTGGGTAACTGGTAACACACCTCTCTCACCACTGGATAGATCTTCCAAAAAAAAAATAAATAAACTAAACAAACTATAGAACAATCACTAATTTAGAGTTAACACACACGTATAGAATATCCATCCATCAATGAGTGAATACATTTTTTCTCAGCAACACATGGATCCTTCTCCAAAACAGACCATATGTTATGCCACAAAGCAAGCCTTAGCAAATACAAAAAACAGAGATACTACCCTGCATTTTATCTGACCATAATGGAATGAAATTAGAAATCAATGATAAAATTTAAAAAAATAGAAAGTACTCCAACACCTGAAGATTAAAATATATGCTATAGAATGATGCATGGATAATAGGAGACATCAGGAAGGAGATTAAAAAAAAATCTTAGAGGTAAATGAGAACTACAATACAACATATCAAAATATCTGGGACACTATGAAGGCAGTGCTAAGAGGAAAGTTCATTGCATTAAGCCCATTCATTAAAAGAAGGAAAAGTCAACAAATAAATGACCTGTCATTACATCTCAAAGCCCTAGAAAAAGAAGAACAAACCAACACCAAAAGTAGTAGAAGACAGAAAATAATTAAAATCCACGCTGAAATCAATGAAATTGAAACAAAGGAAAAAATTCAAAAAACTGACAAAACAAAAAGCTGGTCCTTTGAAAAAAATAAGTAAATTTGAGAAACCCTTAGCCATGCTAACAAAGAGAAGTTGAGAGAAAACTCAAATTACTAACATATATTATGAAAAAGGAAATATCATGACAGACACTATTTAAATACAGAAGACAATTAGAAACTATTTTGGAAATGTATACACTAGCCATGTGCAGTGGTGCATGCCTAAATCCCAGCAGCTTGAGAGGCTGAGGCAGGAAGATCGCAAGTTCAAAGCTAGCCTCACCAAAAGCAAGGCACCAAGCAACTCAGTGAGACCCTGTCTCTAAAATAAAATACAAAATATGGCTGGGGATGTGGCTCAGTGGTTGAGTGCCCCTGAGTTCAATCCCCAGTACCCACAAAAAAACCAAACAAATAAACAAATTTATACTCCAGTAAAATTGAAAACACTGACAAATTTCCAGAAGCATAAGACCTACAGAAATGGAACCAGGAGGACATACACAATTTAAACAGATCAATTTCAGTCAAAAACATAAAAGATGCCATCAAATGCCTACCAACAAAAAAAGCCCAAGATCAGACAGATTATCAGCCACGTATTACAAGACATATAAAGAGGAATTAATGCCAATACTCCTTAAATTATTCCATGAAATACAAAAGGAGGGAAACCTTACAAACTTATTCTATGAGGCTAGTATCATCCTGAAACCAAAACCAGACAGAGACACATTGAAGAAAGAAAATATCAGACCAGTATCCCTAAAGAACATAGATGCAAAAATTCTCAACAAAATTTTGGCAAATTGCATACAAAAACATATGCAAAAAATAGTGCACCATGATCAAGTGGGGTTCATTCCAGGAATACAAAGTTGGCTCAAATATGGAAATCAATATACATAATTGATCACATCAATTAACATAAAGATAAGAATTATATGATTATATCAATTGATTCAGAGAAAACATTTGAACAAAATACAGCATGTTTAAAACACTAGAAAAACTAGGGATAGTGGGAATATAACTCAACATTGTAAAAGCTATCTATGCTTAACTCAAGGCCAACATCATTCTAAATGGAGAAAAATTGGAAGCATTCCCACTAAAAACTGGAACAAGACAAGGATGCCCTCTTTCACCACTTCTACTGAACATAGTCTTTGAAACTCTAGCTAGAGCAATTAGACCAATGAAAGAAATTAAAGGGATATGAATAGGAAAAGATGAACTCAAACTATCATTATTTGCTAATGACATGGTTCTATACTTAAAGGTTCCAAAAAAATTACCAGAAAAATTCTAGAATTAATTAATTACTTCAGCCAAGTGGCAGGATATAAAATCAATACCCATAAATCAAATGCATTTCTAAATATTAGTGAGGAATCTTCCAAAAAATTAGGAAGACTACCTCATTCATATTACCTTAAAAAATAAAATACATGGGAATACACTTAACAAAAGAGGTTAAATACCTCTATAATGAAAACTACAGAACACTAAAGAAAGAAATTGAAGAAGATCTTAGAAGATGGAAAGATCTCCCATGATATTGAATAGGCAAAATTAATATTGTCAAAATGGCCATACTACCCAAAGCACTATACAGATTCAATGTGTTCCAATTAAAATCCCAATGTCATTATTTATAGAAATAGAAAAAGCAATCATGAAATTTATTTGGAAAAATAAGAGACCAAGAATAGCCAAAGCAATCCTAAGCAAGAAGAGTGAAAAAGGAGGCATCACAATACCAGAACTTAAACTATAGTACAAAGCTATAGTAACAAAAATAGCATGGTATTGGCACCAAAATAGGCATGTGGACCAATGGTACAGAACAGAAGACAGAGAAACAAACCCAAATAATCATATTAGACAAAGGCACCAAAAACATACATTGGAGAAAAGATAGTCTCTTCAACAAATGGTGCTGGGAAAACTGGAAATCCATATGCAGCAAAATGAAAATAAATCCCTCTCTCTCACCATGTACAAAACTCAATGCAAAGTAGATCAAGGACCTAGGGATTAGACCAGAGACCCTGTGCCTAATAGAGGAAAAAGTAGGCCCAAATCTTCATCATGTTGACCTAGGATCTGATTTCCTTAACAAGATTCCTAGAGTACAAGAAATAAAATCAAGAACCAATAAATGGGGTGGATTCAAATTAAAAAGCTTCTTCACAGTAAAAGGAATAATCAATGAAGTAAAGAGAAAGCCCACATTTTGGGAGCAAGTTTTTTGCCACACACACACATCAGATACAGCACTAATCTCCAGGATATATAAAGAACTCAAAAAACTTAACACCAAAATAACAAACAACCCAGTCAATGTATGCGCTAAGGAGCTAAATAGACACTTCTCAGAAGAAGATATACAATCAATCAACAAATATAAGAAAAAAAATGTTCAACAGCTGTAGTAATTAGAGAAATGTAAATCAAAACTACTCTAAGATTTTATCTCACTCCAGTTAGAATGGCAGTTATCGAGAATATAAGCAACAATGACTTTTGGTGAGGACGTGGAGGAAAAAGTCACACTCATACATTGCTGGTGGGGCTGCAAATTGGTGCAACCATTCTGGAAAGCAATATGGAGATTCCTCAGAAAACTTGGAATGGAACCACCCAGCTATCTCACTCCTAGATCTATACCCAAAGGACTTGAAAACACCACACTGTAGTGACGCAGGCAGTTCGATGTCTATAGGAGCACAATTCACAATTGCTATACTGTGGAATCAACCTAGATGCCCTGCAATAGATGAATGGATAAAGAAAATGTGGTAGATATACATAATTGGATATTACTCTGCATTAAAAGATAATAAAATTATGGCATTCGCAGGTAAATGGATGGTGTTAGTGAACATCACACTACAGGAAATAAGCCAGCCCCCCAAAATCAGGGCCCAATGTTTTCTCCGATAACTGGACTCTAATCCATAATGGGGCGGGGAATATGAGATGAATGGAGGAACTTTGGATGGGACAAAGCTGGGGAGAGGGCAAGGGGTAGGAAAGATGTTGGAATGAGATGGACATCGTTACCCTAGGTACATGTATGATTGCACAAATGGTGTGACTATTTCACGTACAATCAGAGAAGCAAAAAATTCTGCTCCATTTGTGTACAATGAATCGAAGAGCTTTCTACTGTCATGTATAATTGATTAGAATAAAAGAAAAAAATATTTTTTTAAAAAAGAATAAATAAATAAACAATCTTTCACATTTAGGCATATCATATTCAAACTAAAAAAAGTCAATGACAGCCAGGTGCCATGATATACACCTGTAATCCCAGCAACTTAGGAGGCTGAAGCAAGAGCATCTCAAGTTTAATGCTGGCCTCAGCAATTTAGGTAGGCCCTAAGCAACTCAGTGAGACACTGTCTTAAAACAAAAGATAAATTTTTAAAAAGGACTGTGGCTGGGTAGTTAAGCATACCTAGGTTCAATCCCTTGTACAAAAACAAAACAAAACAGAAAAAAGAAATGATAGAGAAAATATTGAGAAAAGCTAGGGGAAATAAAATGCATTACCTAAAGAACAAGGACAAGAATTATAACAGACTACCTGAAAATCCATTTAGGCAAGAAAAGAATAGTATGAATATATAAAGAGTTGAAAGAAAAAAGAAAACCCACTAGTCTAGAATTTTATTATTCAAAAGTGAAGAACTTTTAAAATTCTCATATAAAAATAACACAGTAATTATCATCAGCAGATTTGCCTTGCATGAAATATTTAAGTTCTTCAGGGAGAATTAAAATGACCTAGGTCAAAAAGTTGGATATACACAAAGAAAAGAATACTAACAAAAGAATAAATAAAAATAAAATATTTTTCTTATTTTTAAATATCCTAAGAGATACCTATTTTTAAAGGAAATCATGGTAGTAATGTATTGACGATTATAGCATTTGGACAAATGAAATAAATGACAACAGCGGCCAACAGCCCTATAGAAGGGGATCATTGGAGTGGGCAAACATTCTGATTTTCAGTGGGGAACTGGTTTACTCCTACACAACAGAGGCGAGACAGACTATGCTGAAAGCTAAGGTACTTCTTAGGGCATATCTTAATTTACCTAAATTTGCTAGTCCTAATCCGTTAAAACCTATATCACTGTAATAAAAATCAAAGAGCCAAACTCTTTAATGATTAAAGACTACACCATTCTCCAGTAAAGATTACCATCTATGTGGCATGCTAGCAAATGATAAGGACATATTTAAGGTGTGATAGAAGAAGATAACTGTGATAAATCAACTTATCTCTCATGATCAGCTCAAGTAGGATCTAACAGATACATTTTGTAATAATTCAATCATTTTCCCATCCTATATTACATGAATTTTGGTGTTGACTCATTTTATATTTTAGATATTATAAGGGTGTTTTATCATTCTTCCATAATACAGTAGTTGATATGATGTCATGAACTCCTCTCTTAGGAAAATGAAGGCTTCCCACTGATGAAATATAAGTAGATATTTCAAATAAAAAAGTGGTCTATATGAGATTTCTTCTATTTGACTCCTTTAAAGATCCATTTTCCACTATTCTCTAACCTTTTCTCATTCATTGCTATCCCAAATCCCACACTCACTAGAAGATTTAGTTTTCTTTACCATGAGATGATCTACATGGACCACACTAATGGATTCGTATTGGTTTGGGCCAGTGAAGGGACCTAGCTGTAGGGAAGGGAGGGGTATGAGACAAGGTATTTACTCTCTTGGTTGTTTTCCTGAAAAGGTGCCTCAGACTGGCTACTTCCCTCAATCAAAGGTCCTCTTAAGGAAACCAATTATCCACAAAATTCTCTTTCCTTTTCCTTGTATATTTTTAATGCTGTAATCATGACATATGGACTGTTACTAGTCCTTTGCTCCTGCATATAGCTAAACCCTTCTTGAATTATCCTATTTCAAGTGTACCTTTCTGGTTCCTGTGGGGACTAGGCCTGATGACATATGTGTGTGTGTGAGTGTGCGTGTGTGTGTGTGTGTGTGTGTGTTTGTACCATCACAGATTTTGATGGACTTAAGTACATTTATATGTATATATGTAGTATATACATAGCATTATAGATTTTAGATAAGTATATTTAAATAAATTTCTGTTGTAGAACATTTAGTCTTCCTACTCCTCCCCCCACTACATATAGCATATATATACTTTGGCTGAATCCCAGTAGAAATTTGTCTTAATTTCCCTAGGATATATTTTTGGAAGTAAAATTGATGGCTCAAAGACAATGAATATTTTTAGGTGTCTTAATACAGATTTGCATTTTGCCCTCCAGTAAATATGTGACAACTTAGTGATTTATATCAGTTCTTTAAGAGGCAACTTAATTCATTCAACTTTAGTTAAAGCTGGGTATTAATATTTTATAATTTGCAAATTTATGGATGAAACAATTTTATTGTTTGTTTAACTTGTTTGGTTTCTTTCATTATATCTTTAGTTGAACATTTTTATATTCATATTTGCATTTATATATTTTTAAAATAAGTTGTATGTTATATCCTTTCACTTTTTTGTATTTGAGACTCCATTTTTATTTTTATAGTAAAATAATTGCCCCTTGTCAATATTTATTTTGATGAGAAAAAGAGCTAAAACAAGTAAATAAAGGGCACAATGAATTATTTTCACTTTTTGTTTTCTGAAGGACTAAATCTCAGATATTTTCTAGAGTTATTTTTAGGGCAAATTTTATTCTCTTCTTGAAAAGTACACAATGATTATCATTAACTTCAGCAGGAACTGCATGAATAAGTTAGTAACAGGAAAAAAAATCTTCAAGTGGATATCAAAACTTACAACACAGTGTTATTTAAAATACTAAGCTTTTAAATGTAGTACTTTTTCACAGGAAGTGCTATTACTTTCAATTTCTTTTCCCCAGGCTACATAACTCTTTGTTTTTATACAAAGGAAAAAATCTAAGCTACCAATAATAAAAAAGGAAAGGCGATTCCTTGGTAGAAATAAATTTGCAATCATGTATGATGGAAAGTGGATATAGCCAGAGTCACGAAGTAATAGCCTATTTACATATTATTTCCATAAAGTTTTCCCCCATAGGACATTCTGTGTTTTAAAAAATGGTTTTCCTACATAACTACATGGGAAATTCAAAGCAGAGATAACTCATTCTTCCCATTTTAAAGAGATAACACACACCAACACATTGTGGCTCAGTCTCCATTAGGACAGGGTATTATTTCTAGACTATTACAAACAATTGAAAATGAGTTTATGCTGCTCCTGGCAGTCAAATGACATTCAAGAATTATAGTTCCTTCCTGATATAGTACCTTCCCATTATCCTAATGACTCAACAACATCTCCAAATCAATCCCTATCTCACTGTCCTTTATCATAATTATTATTTCCTGATATCATAGCCCAAGGTCTCCTCCTGCTACCTGAACTATTATAATAGTTGCTTGAAATAACCTGAGTCTCACTTTTCTCCAATTCACCCTCCAGGATACTGTCAGACCAACTTTAAAGAAGGAATATCTGGCCCTCCTTGATCCCATGAATAGAGCCCTTCAAAAGTTCTTCAGTGTCTATACAATGATATCCAAGCTCCTTAGCATGGTGCATAGTACCCTTTATGACCAAGCATATATAACCTTTCTCAGATTTGTCTTTCCGTTCATTACCATTCTTCATTATATGGAAATTGAGCCACTGACCATATATTTTTTTCATCCTGTCTTCCAGATGAATAACTCTCACAAAATTCATTTTAAATGTCACTTTTTAAGCAAAGCCTTTCCTTCCTTCATTGGTTAAAAATAATCACATTCTCCATAACTTATTCTTAGTTCACTGGGTATATTTCAATCTCAGTCTGTTTGTTGCTTGACTGTACTTTATGGTTAGATCCTATGTTCTAGGTTCCTCTTTGCTGAACCAGTATCCTTGTATACAATAACTAACATTACACAAGGCACATGGCAAGCCCTAAATTCATCTTCAAATGAATGGATAAGTGGAGAAATGAATAAGTATTCATAGGAGAAACTGTATTTTATAAAAGACATTTATTAAGAGCCTAGATAAGTTTCAGCTTCTGTCTCCAGTTGCTTATATAAAACTAATTAGGTAGAAATGGCATATGTATATAAAAATAAAAAAGCAAGTGCATGAGTCAGGGTCCCAAATGAAAACAGATGGTGCATTCCAATTAAGATAAGCTGAAGAGGTTTGATTTACAAAGGATCTGATAAAAGTCTGGGGAAGGTATAGGGAAATTACAAGGGATAGTGCATGAATCTATCTGTACAGTTAGGGAGGTTATAGCTGTCACTATTTCTATGCTTGAAGGAATGAAGAGATACAGAGAAGTTATTGGAACTTATCCTAATGTCAGACTAACCTTATAAACGGCATATCTGGCCCTCCTTGCTCCCATGAATATAACCCTCCAAAAGCTCTTCACTGTCTATAAAATGACTTCCAAGTTCCTTATCATGGTGTATAGTACCCTTTATTACCTAGCCTTTATAAGTTTTCTCAGATTCGTCTTTCCCTTCATTACCATTCTTCAGTCAGAGAGAAAATTATGCCTTGGGTAAGGGACACAGTCAACCCCTGGTGACCTCAAAAAAAAAAACAAAAAAAAAAAACACAAGATTTCAAGGGAAGAAGTTCCCTCTTTATTATTCTCTGCCTTTCGATCTGTTCTCAAGGCTCTCCATTGGTCAGATCTGACTGAAAATCAGAGTGTACTGAAGCCCTGTGTTACATTCCACAAAGGTTAGGCTCCAGCAACACAGAGCAAGGTGGATGTTAAGGTTTGAATATGATTTGTCTCCTCTGAAAGTCGTGTTGAAATATTGTCCCCATTATGAGTTATAAAGGGCTGGAACTAGGTAAGATATTTAAGTTGGAATTAAGGCTCTGTTCTCATGGATGAATCCACTCATATGTTTAATGAATTTATAGATTAATGGGTTATCACAAGAGTAGACCTACTATAAAAATCATTTGTTCTAGGCCTCTTACACACTTCCTGCCTCTTGTCATGTGATACCCTTCACTGATTCGAGACTCTGCTAGCAAGACAGCCAACACCAGAGGTGGCCCTTTAACCTTGGTTCAGAACCATGAGCCAAAATATACCTATTTTAATGATACCTTACCTAGTCTGTGATTTGTCTTATTAACAACAGAAAATGGACTAAACGACTGGGAGGTGGCCACTGTGCAGACTGGACTGCTTGCTCAATTACCTCACTCCACCTCCTCCACAACCACATCTGACAAACCCAAAATGGTTGAGATTCCACAAGCACTGCCATATTTTACTTCTTTTAGCTGTTTAACTTTGTAAGGTACAGAAAAGGTAGAATCAAGTTGAAATAACAGAGCTTCCCCTTTCACATCAAAGAATTAAGAACTACTGACAATGAAGTCTGTGAGCCTGTCCCTCTCATCTTCCTGTCTGTCTGACAGGGAAGGAAAAGAGCTTGCATGTTGGTGAAGAAAGAAGCTGGGTGGGAGGAAAGTGAAACAGGAGTAAAACTCAAGGTGCTCCAAGATGTCCTGGAGGTTGTAAAATGCAGTTTAATCAAATTGCCATTTTTGTTCAAATGATTTTAATTATTAGAATGCACAATTTCTTATATACAAATGAAAACTTTGAAACTTGGAAAAAAGAAAACAGACTAAGACAGTGAAGTGGAGAGAATAGAAGATCCATAACCCAGCAAATGTCTTAGACTTCCTTGAATCATCAAAGAGTCTAGCAGACCAGTTCACACATAGTAGGAAACTTAAATATTTGTGAACAATTTGAAAATTAAAATGACTGAAAATAATTAGGTGGCAGTCATGGAGGTACATCACCAAAATCTCCCTTCTAGAAAGAACTTGCCACTTAGCTGTGAAAGGAGCAGTTAGCTGACAGTTTCTATTGTATGGTCTTCAGGATTCACAGCAACATTTGAATTAAATTTACCCTATTCCCAGGCATGTTCCAACAAATGACTGATCATAATGGGGATAATAGAATCTGGCCATTTCTGCCTAATGTAGCACTCTAATGAAAAATATTTTCTCAGGAGCTCTTTACTGGATTGGCCAAAATCTTGTCAGAACAGCTTCATAATACAAGGTTTTACTTCATAATACAAGGGTTTTCTTCATAATACAAGGTTTTTCTTCATAACACAAGGTTTTTCTTCACAATTATGCTTCATGCACTTTTTTTTCTCATAGACTTTTCTCCCAATAAGTCATTTGTACTCCTAACTCTAACCATCTTCTTTTTAGAGGAATGAAACTGACATATATATATATATATATATATATATATATATATATATATATATACACACACACACACACACACACACACACACACACACACACAAGCTAAATGAGTAACCAAGAAAATAATCCACTTCTTTTTCTTTCATTCTTTCTTTCAGTATTGGAGATTGAACCTCGAACATAGAGGCACTTTAACAGTCCTTTTTATTTTTTTATTTTGAGAAAGGGTTTTGATAATTTGTTGAGGGTCTTGCTAAGTTGCTGAGGCACACCTTGAACTTTTGATGTTCCTACATCAGTCTCCCAAGTTACTGGGATTACATACATGCACCACCATACTCCAGGAATAGTTTCTTTAGGATAAAATATTGGAGTTTTAATGAGTAGAATTGTGAAAGGGGCCTTAAAAGATAAGAAGAAAAAACAATGAAAGTCAAAACCTCTGTTCTTCATCCAAATCCGAATGTTCACCATCCCCTTCTGTGTCACTAAGATGCAGTGAGGATCAAATGAGAAAGTACATAGTTTCTGAAACTTGAGTGAGTAGGTCAACAGAAGCTGCTGCCATGTATCACTTCCTAGACATTTTCAACCCATTCTTCCCTAACATTTCCTGGAAATACTATGAAAGTTTAGCACTCATTTTCCCAGCATCTTTTCCATTAGGAGTAGACATTTAAAATAAATTGTTTGTGGAACATTTCTTTCTCTTACCTGAAAAAAGGTTAGTTGTAAGTGTGACAGCCACATTGAGACCAGGATTCAACAGTCTAGCACATTTGGTATGACAAACTGAAAAGGCATTTTTAAAAAACTATATTTTATGAATAATTGTGCTCTATGTGTATAATATGAATTGTAATGCATTCCACTGTCATATATAACAAATTAAAATTATAAAAAATTTAAAAAGAACTTTTTGAGATGTTGCCCAACCATGTCTTGCCTAACTCTGCATTCTCTCTTGCCAGATTTCTGGTTATATGGAAATACATACCACTGTCATCTACTGTGATTTGTGCAGGCCATCATATCCTGTTAGATACATTTAAAACAGATGCTCAATTATTCCCTGGAACTTACTTTTTATGGGCTTCATATCCCCATGAGAAGAAATTTAAATTAGGTTCTCAATTAGAATACATACAACTTGTCTGATATTATGAAGGACTCCCAAAGTAAACCGAAATGGAAGAAAACGTGGTGGAATCTCTGTGAGCAAGTATATATAAATGTTTCACCAGGGCAAGGCATGAGAGAAGCAGACTTCATTGTAGGGACTAGTTATGAGTTGTAGCAGATTTTTAGGTACAAAGTGAGGTTGTACATAACTATCCCTTAGCACTTTGCATTCCAAGAAGCAGACAGCTGTGATATAAAAGACAAATCAGTGTTCCTAAGGAAACTATCTCTGCTGAGAAAACCCTCTGACAGAGGATATGATGGGAAAAAGGAAAGGATTTTCATACTGGATGGAGAAAGCAAGATGATTTTCATTTTTAGAAGATTAATTAGGGCTTCTAAACCAACTCTGACATACAATATGACTGGACATCATCACTCCAGTCCTTACAAGAAAAAGATGGACAAAATGAAAAACAATGACTTTTCTTAGATGGATAAAGTGTTGCCATAAAATTGGGAGACACAGGCAAATCCAAAGACAGCCAAAAATCTTCTGTTTGAAGTACAACTTGCTGAAACCATAAACTGCTAGGAACACTTAAATTGTAATTTTGAGGAGTTACTGAAAGCTGAATATAGACTATGGTAACAAAATATTCCGTGGGGCTAGAGTCTTATGTGACCCACATAATTTCATAAACTTTACTTCTAAGATTGTATACCAGGGGATCTAAGAAAGATCTCCCTTATAAGTCTGGCAGGATGCCACAGTCTGGCTGGGCACAATTCAGGAGCCACTTGTCAAAAGAAACGAACTTTATTTTTAGAACACACACACCACACCACATAGCTCCTCAGGAAAAACCCTCAGAGCCCAACTGCCACCACCGGCTTCCCACAAGCCTCTCAACCTCCCCCCCTCCTCCTCCTGCTCTTGAGGCGGATTGGCTGGGTCACATGGGCTGAGCCAAAAAAAGTCCCCCAGTGAGCAGCTCCGGGGTCTGAAAGGGAGGGGAAACAGCCCAATGAGCATCACCACAGAGGAGCCAATCAGTTGGCAGCTAGAAGTTGCTGGGGCCGCTGTGAGCCAATCATCAGCTGGCAGCTGGAAGTTTGCTGCCAGCTGGAAGTTTGCTGCCAGCTGGAATTTTGCTGGGCCCCTTGGCTGTGGCTCTCAACAGCAGGAATTAAGAGAGGAGTAATCATTATAAAATATTTCTAACATTTTCTCTACTCTATGTGGAGAAAGATTTTACCTGAGCCGTGTCACTTAATTTTAAGAGAAAGTCACTCCTCTGATTCTAGCCCTCTTCAGCCTTCAGGTATCACTTAAGGCACTGGGGAGCTACAAAAGAAGAAATGCTTGGGAAGGTCACAAGTCAGAGCAAAAATCCCAATAAAAGACTAATATTTAAATTGTATATATCTTTCCACCACACCAACAGTTTTTTTAAAAAGAGTGGATAACAGCTAAAAGAACTGAAAGACAGACTTTTTCTAAGAAATAATTAGGAAAGCCCAAAGTTAAGAGGGGAGAGAAAAATAACAATAGGGGTTTTTGAAACCTGGAGGGGTCATTCCTAGAGCTACAGCAAATAGTAAACAAAGCCCAAATCCTGGTTAGGGTAACAAACATCCTCAATTTCTATTAAGAAATGCAACATATATTAAAAAGTCATAAAAAATCTCAAAAAGCAGGAAAAAATAAACAATCTACGGGCTGGGATTGTCACTCAGTGGTAGATTGCTTGTCTAGCATGTTCAAGGCCCTGGGTTTGATCCTCAGCACCACATAAAATAAATAAATAAAATAAAGGCATTGTGTCCAACTACAACTAAAAAAATAAATATTTTTTTAAAAATCTAAAGAGATACGAGTAAGTATCAAAACAGACTTAGATATGACAGGTGTTGGAATGATCAGATGAGGAATTTACAAAACAATGATTAATTTAAAAAAGTCTCTAATGAAAAAGTTAACAACATGCAAGAACAGATGAGTAATGGAAGCAAAGAGATGGAAACTCAAAGAAAAAAATTCAAATAAAAATGCTTAGCCAGGCATGGAGGCACACACCTATAAACTCAGCTACTCAGGAGGCTGAAGGATGAGGATTGAATGTTTAAAGCTAGCCTTGGCAATTTACTGAGACCCTATCTCAAAATTAAAAAAAAATAAGGGCTAAGGATGTAGTTCAGTGTTAGAATACCCTTGATTCCAATATCAAGCATAATAATCATCATCACAAAAGGCTGGAAATCAAAAACAGTATAAAAGAGATGGAGTCCTGATGAATACAAACATCTCAAAATGCAAAGGGTGAAAAAGAATGGGGAAAAGTAAAACATCTGGAAAACATGAAAATATTAAAGGTTGTACTATATAAATAACTGTAACACCAGCAGTAGGGACAAAATGACAGATAAACTATTTGAAGTAATAATGACTGAGAACTTCCAAATTTAATGACAGATATCAAACTTCAGATCTAGGAAACTCAGCACCAAACAGAATAAATACAATAAAAACCTGTACGTAAGCATATCATATTCAAACCACACAAAATCCATGACAAAGAATATTTTGGAAAAAAAATAAAGCAAAAAAAAATTCCTACAGAGGAATAGGATATAAATTATAATGGACATCTTGTCAGCAACCACATAAAACAGAAGACAGTGAAGTGAAATATTTAAACTCTTCAAAGAATATAAACCCCATGTATTTTTATTTCTTTTAGAAATACAGAAACAAATAACAAAAATATTTTCTAATATTTTTGATTTTCATAATAAAGCTTCTCTGATCTAAAAAAATATAAACCATCAACCTAGGATTATATTTCCAGCAAAATTTTGCTTTTAAAATGAGTGAGAAACAAAGTCTTTCACAAATAACAAAATCTGAGGGAATTTATCATGTAGACCTGTCCCACAAAAAAGGTGAAAATACTGTCTTCAGGCAGAAGTAAAAGTATATAAATTATAATCCTGGATTAACATAAAGAAAGGAAGAACTTTAAAAAGAAACAAAGGTAAAATAAAAGCAATAATTTACTGTTTAATTGACTTAAAACATAACTGTATGCCTAAAGTAATTATAACAGCAATGTATTTGGTGATTGTAAAATGTAGATAAGTAAAATGAAAGATAGCATTGTTATACCGGGAGATAAGACAGGAATCAGGGGTATCTGTTATAAGGTACCTGCACTATATGTGAGGCAATATAGTATCATACAAAGGTACACTCAGAATCGTTTAAAATGTATATTGCCAACTGCAGGTAATCATTAAATATTTTAAAGTATGATTGATATTTTAAGAGGAAATACAAGTATATAAACTGCTTTATAAATCGGGGGAGGGGGGAGAGAAACTTCAAGCAATGACACCAGAACAATTACAAATATGATTGACATTAAAAAATATATGAGAAACTACATTAAATGGTATGGTCTATACACACCAATTAAAATATATATTTTCAGAATGGATGCAAAAAACTACTTATTGTCTATAAGAAACCCACTTTAACTATTAAAACAAATAGTTTAAAAACAAAGAAGAAGAAAATGTACTATGTTAATGCTAATGACAAGAAAGCAGGAGTAGCAATAATAACTTTAGGCAAAGCAGACTTCAGAGCAAGGAAATTTACCAGGGGTAAGCAGAGGCAATACACAGTAAAAAAAAAAATATTGATTCCTTAATGAAGATATAACAATCCTAAACATGTATGAACCCAACAACAGAGTGCCAAAATACATGAAGCCAAAACTGACTAATGAAAGAAGTCAATAAATCCAGTATTATATTTGGAGACTTCAATGGCCTTGTCAGTAAGTGATAGTTCAAGGAGGCAGAAAATCAATTAGAATACAGTTGACTCTAATACTACTACTATCTATCAATCTGATCTAATTGACATTAATAGAATATACTATCCAACACCAGAATAATATACATTCTTCTCAAGTTTGCTTGGAACATTTACCAAGATAGATCACATTCTAGACTAAGCTCTATCTTAACAAATTTACAAAAAGAGAAATCATACAGAGTATGTTTGTGACCAAGGGGGAATTTAAAATAGGAATCAATAACAGAAATACATCTAGAAAGTCCAAACATATTTGAGGATTAGATAATGCACTTGTAATAAGAGATGGGTCAAATAAGAAGTTTTGCCAAGTGTGATGGTGAATACCTGTAATCCCAGCTACTCAGCAGGCTATGTCAGGGGTATCCTAAGTTCGAAGCCAGCCTGGGTGACTTAGTTAGACCTTGTTCCAAAATGTAAAAATAAAAAATTAAAAGGGCCAGGAATGTAGCTGTAGTTCAATGGTAGGGCAAATGTGTAGCATATGCTGGGCCCTTAGTTCAATCCCTAGTTCCAAAAATGTCTCAAAAAATTACAAAGAATTGAAATTTTTAAAAGTCTTAAGATTATAATACAAAACATTTAGAATTAAAACAAAACATGCATCCAATTATGTAAGCTCTAGTGAAAGCAAAAGTCAGGGGAAAATTCATAGGATAAATGTATATATTAGAAAAGAGGAAAGATCTAAAATCAATATGCTAAGCTTAAACCCTAAAAACCAAGAAAAAGAACAATTTACTTCTACAGTAATAATGATAATAAAATTATAGTAAAAAATACTGTCATTGCTGCTGCCTCTTTTGCCGCTGCTACCACCCTGAGGTCGCCTGGAAGTCTTCTTTCCAGGTACTCCTGCCCTTGCAGCTGCAACTACCTGCTGCTGCCACAGAAAACACCGCTGGCCCAGATGCAACTGATGCCTACACCACTGCTGACCCATGGAGATTGCTGGTGATGCTGCCCCCACAGCTGCAGTTGCAACCACCACTGCAGCCCCCGCTGTTGCTGACACCCTGCCTGCTGCCAATAACCACCGCCAATACTGCTGCTACCACCACCTAGAGGATTGTTGCAGGGGAGACTCCAGGTTTGGTTGCATGTGACTACATCCATTTTGGGACACCAGCCAGGGCCTGGGGCACTGATGCCAGCAGGTTTACCACCACAAGATTCTGTGTCTGGGGACTCTGGCTGGGACATGCAGGTCCAGTGTGGGGGTGCCTGTGGGTTTGGAGGCACCTGGTGTCCTCCTGCTGGGAGTGCTGGTGGCCCTTGTCTTGCTGCTGCATTTCAGGGTTGCTCCTTTGCATGAGTGTATCCCTGGTGGTCTCTCTGCAAGTAGGAGCAGCATTGAGATCTTGGGACTGCAGCATGACTGAGCCTGAGGTATCTGAAGCCCATATTGGTGGGATAGTGACTGGATCTGCAAAGGCTGATCACCAGAGATCCCAAGAGATGTCAGAGACAGAGAAAATGACATCAGAGACATCAACACTGACAGAGACAATTTGATTTTCCAGCGAGATTTATTTTATTTTTCGATTCACTAATATCTCTGCCATACTTGGAACAGGCTGTTTTTTATGCATCAGTGTGTCGAGGACAATAATATATGAATGGTGTTTTGCATTTTGCATTTTTGTTGTATTCATGTCTTTAATTTATTCTCTTTGTATACTTCCTCTCTCTTGTCTAACAATTTTCTTTCCAACTTTTCTCCAGCCAACAGCCAATCTCTGTTGGACCCTCTTCTACTCTACCTGTGAATCTTTGCTTCTAGCTTCTCTCTCCTTTTCTTACAAACATCACATACTACACTACCTCTGTTCTGTTGTCCACTATTTGAAATTGTAAACCATTTTAACAAATTTTCTGTGTATACTATAGATAGTTATTGAATCCACCATTTTGTTTTATTGTGAGAAAGCAGTAGTCATCATAGTGGGAGCTATTAGCTTTAAGGCTATATATTGTATACACTGGCTCTTGTTATATTGGTCTCACCATTAATGGAAAGGCACTGGAAACCTTCAGGGACACTATAGATCTACAGGGTAAAATTTGTGCTGCCTTAGGTCCATATTTCTATATGGGAAAACACATGAACAACATGAAAAAACAAGGGAACAATGTAGCCCAAACAAACCAAGATGCCTCAACAACAGAAGCCACTGACAACACAATAGAAGAAATGCCCAAGAAGGAGTTAAGAATGTACATATTTCAATTGACCTGTGAAGTAAAGGATAGTATAAGGAGTAAAATCAAAGAAAAAATAGAGGAAATAAAAGGTAACTTCAATAAAGAGTTAGACATTATAGAAAAAAGCGGAAATCCTCAAAATGAAGAAATCAATAAACCAAATAATGAATTCAATAGAAAGCATCACCAACAGACTAGACCACTTGGAAGACAGAAACTCAGTCAATGAAGACAAAACATTTAATCTTTAAAGGAGAGTTGACCATGTAGAGAAAATGGTAAGAAACCATAAACAGAACATCCAAGAATTATGGGATAACATGAAAATACCAAATTTAAGAGTTATTGGAATAGATGAAGGAATAGAGATACAAACCAAAGGAATGCACAATCTTTTAAATGATATAATAGCAGAAAATTTCCCAAAACTAAAGAATAGAATGAAAAATCAAATACAAGAGGCTTACAGGACCCCAAATGTATAAAATTACAGCAGACCCACACCAAGACACATTATAATGAGAATGACTAACACAGAGAATAAAGATAAAATCTTAAAGGCTGTGAGAGAAAAAAATCAAATTACATATAGGGGGAAACCAATATGGATCTCAACTGATTTCTCAACCCAGACCCTCAAAGCTACAAGGTCCTCAAATAATATATTTCCAGCTCTGAAAGAAAATAGATGCTAGGCCCAGCGGCCTGCCAGCATGGTAGACACATCACCCCAATTGGAGGAGGGGCAGAGCAGAGCCACCGCCCGCGCCTGCAAGGTACGCAGACCTGCGACCGACCGGCAGAACAGGCCCAGCGGCCCTGCGGCGTGGTAGACACATCACCCCAATTGGAGGAAGGGCCCAGCTGCCGCCTGCAGGGTAGGCAGACCACTCGTCCCGGAGAAGGGGCCCAGCGGCCCGCCGGCCTAGTTGAAAGATCACCCCAATTGCAGGAGGGGCACAGCAGCCGCCCACGCATGCAAGGCAGACCACGCGACCTGGAGAAGGGGCCCAGCGGCCCGCCAGCATGATAGATCACCCCAATTGGAGGAGGAGCACAGCCGCCGCCCGCCCCTGCAAGGGAGACTTTACAACTATACAAGAGCAATATAAATATATAGGGGGAAAATTCAATAACACAACAGTTTCACCAAGCAGAAAGAAACGGGAGCAGTATGAAAAGACAAAGAAAGAAAGGACCACAAGCAATGCAGGTCAACGCAACTTTAGAAGAGGTAATAGCTGCAGCAGATGGAATGTCAGATAAAGAATTCAGGATTTACATGCTTCAGATGATCTGGAGTCTCAAGGAAGACATTAGACAGCAAAATCACACAATGAAAGATCACTTCAACAATGAATTACATAAACAAATCCAAGAAGCAAAAGATCAACTATACAGGGAGATAAAGGTTATAAAAAACAAACAAACAGAAATCCTAGAAATGAAAGAAGCAATAAACCAACTTAAAAACTCAAATGAGAACACTACCAGCAGAGTAGAACACTTAGAAGATAGAACATCAGACAGCTCAGCGAGACTCTTAAGAAACCATGAGCAGAACATCCAAGAAATATGGGATAACATAAAGAGACCAAACTTAAGAGTCGTTGAGATACAGGAAGCTATAGAAGTCCAAACCAAAGGAATGAAAAATCTGTTCAACGAAATAATACGAGAAAACTTCCCAGACTTGAAGAATGAGACAGAATCCCAAATCCTAGAAGCCTACAGGATGCCAAATGTGCAAAATCATAAGAGATCCACACCTAGACACATTATAATGAAGATGCCCAACATACAGAATAAGGAGATAATTTTAAAAGCTTCAAGAGAAAGGAAGCAGATTACATTTAGGGGTAAACCAATCAGGATAACAGCTGATCTTTCAACACAGACTCTGAAAGCTAGAAGATCCTGGAACAACATATTTCAAACGCTGAAAGAAAATGGGTTCCAACCAAGAATTGTGTATCCAGCAAAATTAAGCTTCAGGATGGAAGATGAAATTAAAACCTTCCACGATAAACAAAAGCTAAAAGAATTTGCACCTAGAAAACCATCCCTTCAAAACATCCTCTGCAAAACATTACAGGAAGAGGAAATGGAAAATAATAATGAAAACCAACAGTGGGAGGTAGTACAGTAAAGGGAAAAAATAATCAAAGAGCAAAAACAAACCATGTTAAGTAACATAAATAAACAAATATGGCTGGAAGAACAATCCATATCTCAATAATAACCCTAAATATTAATGGATTAAACTCACCAATTAAGAGACACAGGCTAGTAGAATGGATCAAAAAAAAAAAAAAGATCCAACAATATGCTGCCTACAGGAGACGCATCTGATAGGAAAAGACATACATAGACTGAAGGTGAAAGGTTGGGAAAAATCATATCACTCATATGGACTTTGGAAACAAGCAGGAGTGTCCATACTCATATCAAATAAAATAGATTTCAAGCCAAAGTTAATCAAAAGGGAAAAAGAGGGACACTACATACTGCTCAAGGGAACCATACACCAACAAGACATAACAATCATAAATATATATGCTCCAAACAATGGTGCAGCTATGTTCATCAAACAAACTCTTCTCAAGTTCAAGAGTCTAATAGACCACCATACAATAATTATGGGAGACTTCAACACACCTCTCTCACCACTGGACAGATCTTCCAAACAAAAGTTGAATAAAGAAACTATAGAACTCAATAATACAATTAATAACCTAGACTTAATTGACATATATAGAATATACCACCCAACATTAAGCAGTTACACTTTTTTCTCAGCAGCACATGGATCCTTCTCAAAAATAGATCATATACTATGCCACAGGGCAACTCTTAGACATTAAAAAGGAGTAGAGATAATACCATGCATCTTATCTGATCATAATGGAATGAAACTGGAAATCAACGATAAAAGAAGGAAGGAAAAATCATGCATAACTTGGAGAATGAACAATAGGTTACTGAATGATCAATGGGTTATAGAAGACATTAAGGAGGAAATTAAAAAATTCTTAGAGATAAATGAAAACACAGACACAACATATCAGAATCTATGGGACACAATGAAAGCAGTTCTAAGAGGAAAATTCATTGCCTGGAGTTCATTCCTTAAAAAAAGGAAAAACGAACAAATAAATGATCTCACAATTCATCTCAAAATCCTAGAAAAAGAAGAGCAAAACAACAGTAAAAGAAGTAGAAGGCAAGAAATAATTAAAATCAGAGCTGAAATTAATGAAATCGAAACAAAAGAAACAATTGAAAAAATTGACAAAACTAAAAGTTGGTTCTTTGAAAAAATAAATAACATCGACAGAGCCTTAGCCATGCTAACAAAGAGAAGAGGAGAGAGAACTCAAATTACTAGCATACGGGATGAAAAAGGCAATATCACTACAGACACTTCAGAAATACAGAAGATAATTAGAAATTATTTTGAATCCTTATACTCCAATAAAATAGAAGATAGTGAAGGCATCAATAAATTTCTTAAGTCATATGATCTACCCAGATTGAGTCAGGAGGATATAGACAACCTAAACAGACCAATTTCAATTGAGGAAATAGAAGAGGCCATCAAAAGACTACCAACTAAGAAAAGCCCAGGACCGGATGGGTATACAGCAGAGTTTTACAAAACCTTTAAAGAAGAACTAATACCAATACTTTTGAAGCTATTCCAGGAAATAGAAAAAGAGGGAGAACTTTCAAATTCATTCTACGAGGCCAACATCACATTGATTCCTAAACCATACAAAGACAATTCAAAGAAAGAAAACTACAGACCAATATCTCTAATGAATCTAGATGCAAAAATCCTCAATAAAATTCTGGTGAATCGGATACAAAGCATATCAAAAAAAATGTGCACCATGATCAAGTAGGATTCATCCCTGGGATGCAAGGCTGGTTCAATATATGGAAATCAATAAATGTTATTCACCACATCAATAGACTTAAAAATAAGAACCATATGATCATCTCGATAGATGCGGAAAAAGCATTCGACAAAGTACAGCATCCCTTTATGTTCAAAACTCTAGAAAAACTAGGGATAACAGGAACATACCTCAATATTGTAAAAAGCTATCTATGCTAAGCCTCAGGCTAGCATCATTCTGAATGGAGAAAAACTGAAGGCATTCCCTCTAAAATCTGGAACAAGACACGGATGCCCTGTCTCACCACTTCTGTTCAACATAGTTCTCGAAACACTGGCCAGAGCAATTAAACAGATGAAAGAAATTAAAGGCATAAAAATAGGAAAAGAAGAAATTAAATTATCACTATTTGCAATGACATGATTCTATACCTAGCAGACCCAAAAGGGTCTACAAAGAAAGTATTAGAGCTAATAAATGAATTCAGCAAAGTGGCAGGATATAAAATCAACATGCATAAATCAAAGGCATTCCTATATATCAGCGACAAATCCTCTGAAGTGGAAATGAGGACAACCACTCCATTCACAATATTCTCAAAAAAAAAAAAATAAAATAAAATACTTGGGAATCAACCTAACAAAAGAGGTAAAAGACTTATACAATGAAAACTACAGAACCCTAAAGAGAGAAATAGAAGAAGATCTTAGAAGATGGAAAAATATACCCAGTTCATGGATAGGCAGAACTAACATCATCAAAATGGCGATATTACCAAAAGTTCTCTATAGGTTTAATGCAATGCCAATCAAAATCCCAACAGCATTTCTTGTAGAAATAGAGAAAGCAATCATGAAAAATAAAAGACCCAGAATAGCAAAAACAAGCAGGAAGTGTGAATCTGGCGGTATAGTGATACCAGACTTCAAACTATACTACAGAGCAATAGTAACAAAAACAGCATGGTACTGGTACCAAAACAGGCGGGTGGACCAATGGTACAGAATAGAGGACACAGAAACCAATCCACAATATTACAACTATCTTATATTTGATAAAGGGGCTAAAAGCATGCAATGGAGGAAGGATAGCATCTTCAACAAATGGTGCTGGGAAAACTGGAAATCCATATGCAACAAAATGAAACTGAATCCCTTTCTCTCACCATGCACAAAAGTTAACTCAAAATGGATCAAGGAGCTTGATATCAAATCAGAGACACAGCGTCTGATAGAAGAAAAAGTTGGCTACGATCTACATATTGTGGGGTCGGGCTCCAAATTCCTCAATAGGACATCCATAGGACAAGAGTTAATAACTAGAATCAACAAATGGGACTTACTCAAACTAAAAAGTTTTTTCTCAGCAAAAGAAACAATAAGAGAGGTAAATAGGGAGCCCACATCCTGGGAACAAATCTTTACTCCTCACACTTCAGATAGAGCCCTAATATCCAGAGTATACAAGGAACTCAAAAAATTAAACAATAAGAAAACAAATAACCCAATCAACAAATGGGCCAAGGACCTGAACAGACACTTCTCAGAGGAGGACATACAATCAATCAACAAGTACATGAAAAAATGCTCACCATCTCTAACAGTCAGAGAAATGCAAATCAAAACCACCCTAAGATACCATCTCACTCCAGTAAGATTGGCAGCCATTATGAAGTCAAACAACAACAAGTGCTGGCGAGGATGTGGGGAAAAGGGTACTCTTATACATTGCTGGTGGGACTGCAAACTGGTGCGGCCAATTTGGAAAGCAGTATGGAGATTCCTGGGAAAGCTGGGAATGGATCCACCATTTGACCCAGCTTTTGCCCTTCTCGGACTATTCCCTGAAGACATTAAAAGAGCGTACTACAGGGATACTGCCACATCAATGTTCATAGCAGCACAATTCACAATTGCTAGACTGTGGAACCAACCTAGATGCCCTTCAATAGATGAATGGATAAAAAAAAAATGTGGCATTTATACACAATGGAGTATTACTCTGCATTAAAAAATGACAAAATCATAGAATTTGCAGGGAAATGGATGGCATTAGAGCAGATTATGCTAAGTGAAGCTAGCCAATCCCTAAAAAACAAATGCCAAATGTCTTCTTTGATATAAGGAGAGTAACTAAGATCTGAGTAGGGAGGAAGAGCATGAGAAAAAGATTAACATTAAACAGGGATGAGAGGTGGGAGGGAAAGGGAGAGAGAAGGGAAATTGCATGGAAATGGAGGGAGACCCTCAGGGTTTTACAAAATTACATACAAGAGGAAGTGAGGGGAAAGGGAAAAAAACAAGGGGGAGAAATGAATTACGGTAGATGGGGTAGAGAGAGAAGAGGGGATGGGAGGGGGGATAGTAGAGGATAGGAAAGGCAGCAGAATACAACAGACACTAGTATGGCAATATGTAAATCAGTCAATGTGTAACCGATGTGATTCTGCAATATGTATACGGGGTGAAAATAGGAGTTCATAACCCACTTGAATCAAAGTGTGAAATATGATATATCAAGAGCTTTGTAATGTTTTGAACAACCAACAATATTAATTAAAAAAATAAATAAATTTTTTAAAAAATTTAAAAAAATAAAATTAAATTTAAAAAAAAAATTAAAGGATATAAACAGACTTAATGTCTTTTAAGATTGTTGTTGTACACATCTGTAATCCCAGCAACTGGAAGGGATTTTGAGGCAGGAGGATTGCAAATTCAAAGGCAGCCTCAGCAATTTAATGAGACCTTGTATCAAAATAAAAAATAAAAAGGGGAAATAAAAGAAAATAGATGCCAACCAAGAGTTTTATATCCAGCAAAATTATGTTTTAGATTTGAAGATGAAATTAAAACACCCTATGATAAACAAAAATTAAAAGAATTCACAACTAGAAAACCTACACTACAGAACATGCTCAACAGAATATTCCATGAGGATGAAATGAAAAAAAAAAAAAAACAGTGAAAACCAGCAAATGGATGATCTACACTAAAGGAATATTCAACCAAAGGAGAAACTAAGTCAAATTAAAAACTAGAAATAAATCAAAATGATAAGGAATAGAAATCATATCTCAATAATAACCTTGAATGTTAAACTCATTAATCAAAAGACATAGATTGGCAGAATAGATTAAAAAGCAAGACCGAACAATAGGCTGTCTACAAGAGACTCATCTCATAAGCAAAGACATCCACAGGCTGAAGATGAAAGGATGGGGAAAACTTATCACTCATGGATTGTGTAAACAAGCAGGGGTTTCCATTCTCATCTCAGATAAAGTAGACTATAAACTAAAGTTAATCAGAAGAGACAAAGAAGGTCATTTCATACTTCTTAAGGGAAGTATATATAAGCAGGACATAACAATTACAAATATTTATGCACCAAACAATGAAGCATCTACATACATCAAACAAACTTGTATCAATTTCAAGAATCCAATAGACCACAACATAATAATACTGGGTGACTTTAACACACCTGTCTCACTACAGATCTTTCAAGCACAAACTAAATAAGGAAACTATAGAACTAACTGAAACAATCAATAATCTAGACTTAACAGACATATATAGAATATTTCATCCACCAACAAGTGAATATACTTTCCTCTCAGCAGCCCATAGCTCCTTCTCTAAAATATACCATATCTTATGCCACAAAGCAACTCTCAGTAAATACAAAAATAATCACAGAGATAATACTCTGCATTCTATCAGACCACAATGTAATGAAATTAGAAATCAACAATAAAATAAAAAATACAAGCCACTGTAATAAATGGAGACGAAATAATACACTATTGAATGATGAATGGATAGTAGAAGAAATCAAGGATGAAATAAAAAATTCTTATATGTAAATGAGAACACTAATACAACATATCAAAATCTCTGTGACACTATGAAGGCAGTACTAAGAGAAAAGTCTATATTGCATTGAGCCCACTCATTAAAAGAATTAAAAAGTCAACAAATACATGACCTAACATTACACCTCAAAGCCCTAGAAAAAGAGGAACAAAACTACACTAAAAGCAGTAGAAGAAAAGAAATAATTAAAACCAGAGCTGAAATCAACAAAATCAAAACAAAAGAAATTGACAAAATCGACAAAACAAAAAGTTGGTTCTTTGAAAAAATAAATAAAATAGATAAACTCCTGGCCATGCTAATGAGGAAAAAAAAAGAAAAACTCAAATTAGTGAAATATAAGATGAAGAAGGAAATATCACAATGGACATGTCTGAAATACAGAAGATAATTTTCTAATTATCTACTACTTTGAAAATTTAAATTCCAACAAAATAGAAAATATTGAAGACATAGACAAATTTCTAAAGATATATGACCTACACAAACTGAATGAGCAGGTCATACATGATTTAAACAGATCAATTTCCAGTAATGAAATAAAACATTCCATCAAATGTCTACCAACCAAGAAAAGCCCAGGATCAGATGGATTCTCAACTGAATTCTACAAGATTTTCAAAGAAGAATTAATACCAATACTACTCAAAGTATTCCATGAAATAGAAAAGGGGGAAACCATTCTAAACTCTTTCTATGAGGTTAATAATCACCCTGACACCAAAACTAGACACATCAAGGAAAGAAAACTTCAGACCAATATCCCTAATAAACATAGATGCAAAAATTCTCAATAAAATTCTGGCAAATCACATACAAAAACATAATAAAAATATAGTGCACCGCAATCAAGAGGGGTTCATCCCAGAGATGCAGGGCTGGTTGAACATATGGAAATCAATAAACATAATTCATCATATTAATAGACTTAAAGACAAGAATCATGTGATCATCTCAATATATGTGGAAAAAGTATTTGACAAAATACAGCACACCTTCATGTTCAAAACACTAGCAAAACTAGGGATAGAAGGAACTTATCTCAACATTGTAAAAGCTATATATGCTAAACTCAAGGCCAGCATCATTCTAAATGAAGAAAAATTGAAACCATTCCCTGTAAAAACTGCAAAAGACAAGGATGTCCTCTTTCACCACTTCAACATCATCCTTGAAACTCTAGCCAGAGCAATTAGACAAGAGAAAGAAATTAAAGGGATACAAATAGGTAAATAAGAACTCAAACTATCACTATTTGCTGATGACATAAAGATCAAAAAACTTCCACAACTAATAAATGAATTCAGCAAAGTAGCAGGATATAAAATCAATACCCATAAATCAAATGCATTCCCATATGTCAGTGAACTATCCACTGAAAGAGAAATTAGGAAAACTACCCCATTCACAACAGCCTCAAAAAAAAAACTTGGAATCAATATAAAAAAGAAGTGAAAGACCCCTACAAGGAAAACTACAGAACACTAAAGAAAGAAATTGAAGAAAACCTCAGAAGATGGAAAGATCTCCCATGAACCTGGATAGGCAGAATTAATATTGTCAAAATGACCATACTACCAAAAGCATTCATTATATAGATTTAATGCAATTCCTATTAAAATTCCAATGACATTATTCATAGAAATGGAAAAATGCAATCATAAAATTTATTTGGAAAAATAAGAGACCCAGAATCGCTAAAGTAATCTTTAGCAAGAAAAGCGAAGCAGGAGACATCACAATACCAGACCTTAAACTATACTACAGAGCTATAGTAACAAAAACAGCGTGGTATTAGCACCAAAATAGACTTGTAGACCAATGGTACAGAATAGAGGACACAGAGACAAACCCACATAAATATGGTTATGTCATACTAGACAAAGGTGCCAAAAGCACTCACTGGAGAAAAAGATAGTCTATTCAACAAATGGTGCTGGCAAAACTGGAAACCCATATGAAGTAAAATGAAATTAAACCTCTCTCTTTAACCCTGCACAAAAATAAACTCAAAGTGGATCAAAGACTTAAGCACTAGAACAGAGACCCTGCACCTAACAGAAGAAAAAGTAGGCCCAAATTTTCATCATGTTGACTTAGGATCTGACTTCCTTAACAAGATTCCTAAAGCATAAGAAGTAAAATCAAGGATCAATAAATGGAATGCATTCAAATTAAAAAGCTTCTCCTCATCAAAGGAAACAATCAAAAATGTGAGGAGAGGGCCTACAGATTGGGAGAAAGTCTTTACCATATGCACCTCCATAAAGCATTAATCTCTAGGATATATAAAGAACCAAAAAACTTAACATCAAAAAAAACAAATAACCCAATTAATAAATTGGCTAAGGAACTGAATAGACACTTCACAGAAGAAGAAATACAATTGATCAACAAATATATGAAAAAAGTGTTCAACATCTCTAGCAATTAGAGAAATGCAAATCAAAACTACACTGAGATTTTATTTCACTCCTGTCAGAATGGCAATCATCAAGAATATAGGCAACAATAAATGTTGGCAAGGATGTGGAGGAAAAGGTACACACATACATTGCTGGTGGGACTGAAAATTGGTACAACCACTATGGAAAGCAGTATGGAGATACCTCAGAAATCTTGGAATGGAACCACCATTTGACCTAACTATCCCACTCCTTGGTTTATACCTAAAGAACTTAAAATCATCATTCTACAATATGTCAATGTTTATAGCAGCTCAGCTAAAATATGGAACCAAGCATAGTGTCATTCAATAGATGAATGAATAAAGAAAATGTGATATATGTATTTTTTTTCCAAAGGAATATTACTCAGCTTTAAAAAAGAATGAAATTATGGCATTGGTCAGTAAATGGATGGAGTTGGAGAATATCATGCTAAGTGAAATAAGCCAATCCCAAAAAACCAAAGGCTGAATATTTTCTCTAATTTGCAGTTGCTAATTCACAATAAGGCAGGGGGCACTAGAGAAGAATAGTGTTACCTTAGATTAGGTAAAGGGAAGTGAAGGGAGAGGATGGGAGGTGATGTGGGGATAGGAAAGATAGTAGAAGGAAACTGACATTATTACTTTATGTATACATGTGACTACATGACCAACATGATTCTACAACATATACACTCAGAAAAATGAAAAATTATATCCCATTTATGTATGATATATCAAAGTGCATAAATACATTTTACTGCCATGTATAACTAGTTAAAAAATAAAAAAAGTAAAAAAATCTGTGAAATTTAAAATAAAAAAATAGAGAAAAAACAGTGAAACCAAAAGCTGATTCTTAGAAAAAAATCAAGACCAAAAAAAAAAAAGAGTGGATAAACCCCTTGTGAAGTTACCCAAGAAAGAGAGACAGGCAGAGAAAGAGGATCCAATTTACCAATAGCAGATATGAACTGGGTTCACAACTGCTGATCACATGGACATTAAAGGATAATAAAGAAATACCAAGAACAATTCCCTGTCTATTAATTTTATAGCTAGGTGAAATACAACAATTTCTTGAAAGATATAAATTAACAAAATTCACAAAATGAGAAGAGAAAAAACCCTGTATGCATTACATAAATTTGAATTAAGAATAAATGTCTAAATAAGAAAGCAAAAGACCCAGATGATTTCACTGATGAAATGTACCAAACTTTAAGAAATGTTACCAATTTTTCACAATATCTTCCTAAAAATGGAAACAGAACAATTCATTTTTTTCCAGAAATATATTGCTTCTTTATTCAATCCTGATATGCCTCCTCCCAAACTCCTAGAATCTACTGATGTTTTTACTTTTTCTAGTTTTGTCCTTTCTAGAGTATCCAAAACTATAATGGCGAAAACAGCGACATTATTTGTCAAAACCCACAGAACTATATAGTGTAAAAAGTAAACTTAAATGTATTCAAATTTATTAGAAGATCATTTAGGAGATCCAATAATGGAAAACAGAATTCTACAAAAGAACCTAAATGTATTATAATTGCTTGAAAATAAAATCCTCATTGAAGTGGGTACCTGAAGAGATGCTAACCTAATTTACCTTGGAACTAAGTGCAGTTCATAAGACAAAAAGCAAAAAAGGGCTATATTTAAACACTGATGTTCTGAAAATATTGTTTCTCATGGCAGCATGGTTTAACAATTCTGAAAATAACTTACACATACACTGGGACTTAAATGGATGGTGGAGAGTGGAAGTCAGGTCTCACTGTTGGAGGAGGAGGTTACAGGTCAGCAAGGAAAGGAAGCTAACATAATCCTTGTGGTGATGACTTACAGTTGGAGACGAGACCCATGTATAAAGGTGCAGTCTATAGCTTGGCATCATTAGGAGGTGGTGGAAACTTTAAGAGTTGGTGCCTAGTGGGAGGCCATTGGTATTATGCCTTTTAAGGAAATTCTAGTCCCTCTTTCTTATTCCCAGCCATGAGGTAAACAGGTTGCTCCACCCTGCCTCCCACCATGTGCACCACAGACCCAAGCAACAGGGCCAGCTGGTCATGGAATGAAGCCTCCCAAACTGTAAGCCAAAATAAACTGTTCTTCTCTTTAAGTTGATTATCTTAGATATTTTGTTACAGTAATAGAAAGTTAAAACAGAATCCAACTTTAACTAAATATATAGAGAAATGTTTACATGTAGAAATATTTATGGTAATGTAATATTTAATACTATATCAATATCAAATGTTAATAGTGGGGGAAACAATCTAGAGCTTATAGAAACTCTCTTTACTATCTTCACAATAATTCTATAAACTTAAAACTGCTCTAAGATAAAATATTTATTTAAAATATAGTTATTATAGCTGGGTGTGGTGACATATTCCTGTCACTTGGGAGGCTGAGGCAGGAGGATCCCACGTTCAAAGCCAGCCTGAGCAACTTAGTGAGGAACTAAGCAATTTAGTGAGAATATGTTTCAAAATAAAAACTGAAAAGGGCTGATAATGTGGCTCAATGGTTAAGTGTCCCTGTATAAATCTTCTGTATAAAAAACAAAAACAGTAATTGCAACTTAGAAAATAAGTTCACATGTCATGGACAAAGCAGTTCATGGATCAGAGAAAATTCATAATTTTTCTCATCTTTCCTTAAACATAGAAACACTACCAACCATGTTGTAAAGTTAGATATCCATCCCAGAGAGTATCACAGAATAGTGAAAAACACCCTGTACTATAAGTTAGTAAACAAGAATGTAGTTCCTAACTCAGTGGCTTGCTACTCTGAATAACCTTGAGAAAGCACTCCTCTTTAAAACAAATATATTGGAGATAACTAGTTTTAAAGCCTATCCAGCTCAGATATTCCATCACTTTTTTTTGGTACCAATGATTGAACCCAGAGGCACTTAACCTCTGAGCCACAGCCCTAGCCTTTTTTTTTTTTTTTTTTTTTCAATTTCGAGACAGGGCCTCACTAGGTTACTGGAGCTGGCTTTGAATTTGCAATCCTCCAGCCCCAGCCTCCCAAGTCACTGGGATTACAGGCATGCACGATTGCACATGATTCCATCACTTTTATTCTCTAATCTAGAAGAAAGATTGGGCTTCTCACATGTTCCTAAGGTTGATACTCCCCGCTTGGGCATGCTGTGTATTTGTGAATAGAATATTGGAATCCATGACATAAAGCCACTTAGAGTCAAGGACTTCTACGTAATGCAGGACAGGCTCTGAACTTCCCATAGGGGTTAAAGGTTAGAGGAAAGTTTTATCATATATAAGTGTTTACTGTTGGTTCCCTGCCCAGAACTCCTTCACCAGGCTATTGTGTGCATTCTCCGAATTGTTTTAGGTCAACAGAAGCTGCCTTGTGCAGAGGGGCTACGATGTTATAAAGACCCCTTTCCTGGGAGTTGGTCCATTACTAATGACTCACTGATACAGGGGTATTAAAGCCCAGTCCCCTTGTCTCTAGGTGGGATAAATCTGTCAAATTCATATTGTGTCACAGTTCCCTGTGTTATCAGGCTGAGCTTAGATTACAATTTAATGCACATCCTAGCCTGGCTTCTTTTCCTGCCCTTTTTTGATTTCCTTATTCTATATTAGAGTTTTCAACTGAGAACACTCCTTCACTAAACCACATCCAAAAGCCTCAGGCTCTTCTTCTTGGGAATGTGACCTTAGAGAGTGTGGGAAAAGTTGTTGTAACATCCTTTTAATGTCCCAGAGAAATCAGGTGGGACTACTTCCATGCAAAATTCTATAAAGCAGGAATCTGAATGTGTATCTAGGAGTAAGTGATGCCCAGCATATTTTAGGCCTTATAAGTCACATAGTTTCTGCTGTAGATTATTTTTACTCTTTTAGAAAATCCTTTTAAAATATAAACACCATTCTTCACTCTTAGCTCATATAAAAACTAGCAGTAGGCAGGATTTGGCCCATGGGCTATAGTATGCTAATTTCCATTCTAAAGCCAGAGGTAAGTAAACTTGACAGGGGCACCTCAGTGCAGAGGTAAGGTTTAGAAGGTCTCAGTCATACTTGGGTCTTCCATGGGGAGAATTAAGGAAGAAGCCCATCTGACAGAAAGCAGCAAGAATTAACTAATGAATATTAAAGGCTCTAAAAACATAGTGACTCCACAAAACTAAGTATTCAAGGATTTATCATTAAACATTCATCTCTTCTATTTTTAAATATTTATTTTCTAATTGTATTTGGACACAATACCTTTATTTTGTTTATTTATTTTTATATGGTGCTGAGGATCAAACCCAGGGCCTCGCACATGCTAGGTGAGTGCTCTACCACTGAGCCACAGCCCCAGCCCTCATCTCTTCTATTTAATCAGTTGTTTTCTGCTATAGTTATTACGAGAATTTTTTAACAAAATAATTTAGAAAAACTAACGATCTCTCAAGAGGCAAAATAGTTCCCAGTGAGCCTTTGTACATTATCAAGAAAAAAGCAGAGACACACAAGACATAGAAACTGAGAGAGACATATAAGGAGATGAGAGAGAAAATTGAAAAGAAATAGGCAAACAGAAGAAAATTAAAAACAAACATGGACAGAGAGGGGGAGAGACAAGGATAGAGAGTAAAATAAAAAAGAAAGAAAATTAGGTATAAAGAGAAATAGGAAGAGGTAGAGAGGGAGAGACAGTGACAGAGGATCAGATCAATGGAAAGCTCTCAAGTAATATTTCTGCAGCAGTCCAAAGCCAGATCTCAAAAATGGAGGCTTAATTAATTATTCAACACTTATCTCATTTTAGCCTCTATATTCACAACCCAGTACCTAAGGTAAGAATCAGGTTAGTGTGTGTTGATTTAAAGAGGATAAACACTCCATACTTTAGAATTCTGGAACATATTTTCAGGATTATTATTTATAGAGGACATTGATTATGTAGTGATATGCCCAATGATGTCTGAAAACAGATTCTGACTAAGATATAAAGGAGCAGCAAAGGACATATGGTGGGGGGGCAAATATAAGGTGAGTAACACAATATAAAAATATTGAACCCAGTAAAAATGCCTAAGTTCAAATCTATATTCTACCACTGACTGACGGTGAGAAAATTACTTAATGCATATAAGATTCAAAATTTTCATCTGGAAAATTTCTTTCTCACACATATAAATGTGTATGCAGCTGTGCACATGTGCACACACACACACAGGGTTAAATAAAAGCATGAGTTTGGTGACAAAAAGGTAAAGGGTAAGATGAGATAAGTGGCCTCTCTAATCCTTATCCATCTATAATAATAATAAGCCTCAGCAATATCCCAGAAAAGGAAAATATTGAGATTTTTGGAAATACCATTTGGAAAAATAATCATGACATCGACTCTATAAATTGTGATACATAAATCTCCCTTCTCCCCCAGTTTGTTTTGTTTGCCTGTTTACTTTTATATTTCCTCTAAGGAACTGAGGAATTTGGTAAAGAATTCTATAAACTCATAGGAAATGTAGGAAATAAAGATGTCAACTCCAGCCTTCTAACACAGTTGTATGAATTATGTGGGATAATGTATGTAAATTTCTTTTTCAGTGATTACATACCATATGCATTGATTATATATGAACTAATTTTAGAATAATCAAAGCAATCATTAATTTTTGCTGAACTGACAGTACATTTCATTCAAAACATTGATAACTCTTGAATATGGTATTCCAGATATTTTACAATTGAATGCCATGGGCATAATCCAGTTCTTCCATTTCAAGGAAACAAGGCCAACTTTGTGAGTTTTTCAAGAAGTGGTGTAAAGCAAGCTTAATTTATAGTCATTTCTGTTTTTTTTAACACCACACAATATTTTTATTCAGAATGATAGCTTTAGTTATGTTCATCTTTTAAAACTACCAAGGCAAAAATAACACATCAAGGAATTCATCACAGAATAAAATAATATGACAAAGCATATCAGAAATTGAGATGAGAATTCATACACAATAGCATGTGTTTTATGGGTAGCAAAAGCCCACTAAAATCTAATTTAATCAAATATTTAAAGAGATAATAATTAATTTTTAAAAAATTGAAGTGAACCAAAACCAGGAAGAAATGTTAAACACCCATTTTACATGCATCCATCTCCAAAGACTCTTTCCACAGCCATGTTAATGTGTATACACCTTTTCAATTTTAGTAGTTCACATATTTAACAATGGCTGAAATGAGAGTTAAATGAATTGCCTGTACTTCTGAGACACTTGTTCAAAATGTGAGAAATATACTGGATTTCAAAATTAATGAAAAATGCAAGACAAACATAAAGAACTTCATAAACTTTTAAATTTTTAAAAAATTTGTTCTTTTTATATATACATGACAGTACAGTATATTTTGACATATTTATACAAACATGGAGTATAATTTATCCTAATTAGGATTCCAGTCTTGTGGATGTACATGATGAAACATTTCAGTGGTTATGTATTCATATATGAACATAGAAAATTTATAGTCATTTATGTTTAAAGGACAGTATCAAAAACTCCTCTAAAGACCAGCATTAGCCTGTGGTGAGAAAATATTTCATTAGTTTTTATTTAAGTTTCAGCACTATCATTTCCTTTTACTTTGTCTCTTCTTCCTATCTGTCTTAGACACTGGGATGAGCCTCTGACATCTTCCTTCAGTGAAGGATATGTTGCTCCAGCTGTTGAGACTGTCCTAGAAAGTCAGCTGCCAGCTGTTAGCCTCTTTTGGGGACTATATCAGCTGCAGAGATCAATCTTTCAAAGGTCATGCCTCCTTTCTAGGTAGCCTACACATAATTTCTGTTCCTGTGGGAGTATAAATGCTTGGCCATCTCAGCCCAATTTGGGGAAAAGTCATCAGGGCTTTCCTGTCCTAGCATTCTCCCATCAGATCAATCAATCAATTGTGTCTCAGAAGTACAGTGTTGTTGGGCCTATATCACAGCTCAGTTTCTTCCTTGCCCAATCTTGCCTCCTTCTCCTCCTTTCAACAGGGATTGAATCTAAGGATATTCCTAAATAAACACTATGTTTCGGTCCATTTTCTGTTCCTGTAACAAAATACCTGAAACAAGGTAATGTATAAAGAAAAGAGGTTTATTTAGCTCACAGTTTTCGAGGCTGAAAATTCAAGATAGGGCAGACCCATCTGTTTGGTCTCTGGAAAAGCCTCTTTGAGTGACAACATGGTGAAGAAACTGAGAAGGAACTATGTGTGCAGAAGGGACCACGTATATGGGTTGGTCTCATTTTTATGAACAACTGCACTCTCACAAGAGCTAATTTACCCCTCAAGAACATCACTAATCACTTCTGAGAGTGATACCCCATAATCTTGAATTAGGCCCCATCTCTTAAAGTTTCTACCACCTTTCAACATCACATATTAGGCACCAAGCTTCCAGTACATGAGCTTTGGGGAACAAATCAGATTCAAACAATAGTAACTCAGATGCTAAATACTGTCTCATAATTTCCTTCCCAGGGAAACCAACTTAAAACTTTCTCACATGCCTTCTATTTTATAGTATCACAATGTAGCATGACTTCATGAAATGATAAGTAAAGAGTTAACCCCAATCCTAAGTGGTACCTAAAAACAACAATAAGAAAAAAGAATCAGAGAGGCCCCTATTAGAACTGCTCAGATTTAGCATGCCCATAGGACCTCTGATACACCCTAATCTTCAATGATAAACCTGGTATCCATGAGGGATGATAGGTTATGTGTAAAAGAAGTAAACTGATATTAACAGACTATTTATATAGAGCACTGGACTAAATACTTCTACATCTATTCTCTCATATTTCCTCATTAAGAATCAGCTGGGGCTGGGGTTGTGGCTCAGTGGCAGAGTGCTTGCCTCACACATGTGAGGCACTGGGTTAAATCCTCAGAACCACATCAAAATAAATGAACAAAATAAAGATATTGTGAAAAAATCAGCTGTCATAGGTAATATCTCCCTGATTTAAAAATAAGAAAGCTGAGACTAAGTGCATGTAAGGGACTCACTGAAAGTCAACAAACCAAGACTCAAGGACAGATCATCTAATTTAAGAGTCTAAATTTCAACATCAGTTTCATTTAAATCCAGGGACTAAAAGTATTTTTTCCCTAACTATATCAGATAGGCAAAACAATGACATAAATAAGATATGGTTTATTTTTCTCAACATGACAGACCTATGTTTAGTGGTGGCTAACAAGGGTTCAGGAGCTGAAGGATATTACAGCTGAGGTTTCAAAATCTATTGGTCTTTCCCTTATCTTTCCTTCCAGCATTAAAAATATTGTTCTTCAAGAAGGAAGAAGAGAGGCTGATGGGTAGAAGGACATGCATCAACTCACTCAGCCCATTTAAAAATTAGTGACTTCTGTTTATGTAACATTGGCCAGAGTTGTGTTTAATGTGCACCTTTAACTGCAATGCAGTCTGGGAAATAAATTTTTAAGCCAGGGCCCCTGACAGTCTAATAAAACTGGAGTTCAGTTGGTAAGAAAGAAGAAAAGAATAGCTACTGATGTACAGCTAATGCCTAATGATTCATCTCAGGGACTTTTAAAATTTTTGCTGGTGTCCAGGTTCTGTTCTCTGGAAATGGACTCAGGCAGTTTTCAGGAGAGTGCTCTTGTGAGCAGAACATGTGCGAGAATATGGGGGAAACTGAAACATAATATACTTGTAAAAGAGACCAATCACCTTCATAGAAAACTCTGAAGCTTGGGTGGCTCTTCAGGGATGTCCCAAATTGGGGTAAGGGGACTGACCTTATATCCTGCAACACTCAGTCATTCAATGCTGACTGCCCCTGAGAAGGGCATGTGACCTTGGAAGAGGCAGCCATTTCTATCAAGGACAATTCCTGAGGATGGATGCAGCTCTAAACTGGTAGTAATCAACACCCCTGGGAAATAAGTGCTTCAGACCTGAGGTAGAAATTTGGACAGCACATCTCAGCATCCACAGCACCAGACTAATAATAAGTTGACCCTCACATGTTGAAGTACAGACTTTCTGTGCTGATCTCACACATTGTGGCAAGGGAGGCACAAAAATGAGAGTAAAACATTGCCAGATATACTAGTTTTGATGAAACTGCTAGATCATTCCTTCTTGCAAATCCCCAATGTTAAAAAAAATGATTACTGTTACATCAAATATGCATGTATTTCCAGTAAAGACTGGGTTCTTATAAGTGTTCGCTTTCAGTTAAACAATCAGTGTCTTCCCAGGAAGGAAACAAGTGAGTAATCCCACCAACATTTTCAGGACCACAGTTTACAAAATTGTTCATACAGAGAAATGCATTTGGATCATACCTTTTCAATTTATGAAAGTGACCTTTTAGAGGTATAATTAATACCTATGAAGACTTTGTACAAATTAGAAAAGTCACCCTCTTTGGGCAAACACAATTCTCAGTTAAGGTGATCAGCCTGGCAAATTCAGACTTTGTTAGCCTGGACATCTTTGTCCAAAACTTTATAAACATACATGGATGTGATGAAAATTTTTATACTTCTGATCTTAATTGATAATAAAAACTGTATTAACTAGTTAAAAAAAGTATGACCATTCTACTTCACTAACGAAGTAGTTCAGATTGTTTCAAAGACTTACCTGAGGCCACATGGCCCGTAATTGTCAGAGCCTGGACCCAAACTCTAAAATTCTAACTGCAATCCCCGTGCTTTTTCTAGGAGGATATATTGCTCTTGTGGACCAGATACCAACACAGCAGGACTATGTAATACAGGGATTAAAATAATGGCTATGATAGATAAGGACTAAAGGAAAAAAATGTACCTGCAGAGAAACAGGATAAGATAAATAACTTTTTTGTGCTAAAATTGCATACAAATTGTAAAACTAACACACCTTATAAGAATGAATGTTCTCCTAGAGAATATTTTAAAATCTCAAAAACTGAGTTATGATATACTTATTTTAAATGTGTATGTGTGTATGTATATATGGATACATTCATGCCCCAATTGTTCTGTTGTTCTAAAAGGGATTGAAGATGGTTTAGAAGGATATATTAAATACTAGAAAATACAATAAGTTGGATATAAAAGTGAAGGAAGAAAATGAGAAGGATTATAAAATGGAGCTGAGAAAAAGACAACAAATTCATACCACAAAAACCTCTCTAGTTGTTATCATTAAGGATAGTCAACAAATTTGACTCTAAGCCTTCTTGCAGTGGAAAAAAGAAGGGAAACTTGATCCTTTATATGAGTGTCAAATAGATTTCAAAGGCCAATTTGTTATGAATAATACTATTAAAGTTCTTCATAGAACACTCATGTAACAAGTCACTCATACCAACACATCTAACTACAACATTCAAATAGTTTATTAATAGTTTAAAACTTGTATTATTTTTCTTGGGTTGCAAAAGTAATGTGATCACCAAAAAAGTCTAAAATACATGAAAGTTCCAAAAAGAAAACAAAAGTCTCCAAAGAGATAATCATTTACTTATTAATTAACACATATCAATTATACATATTTAAAATAATACAGTATATAATTAGGATTTCTGTCTCCTCGTCATTTCCTTATATTTGGATATCCTTTTCTCTAATTCTTTATCAGACATATAATAGGTTATTGTGAAATATTGTCACCCTATTGTGTAATAGAACACCAGAATTTATTCTTCCTAATTGTATTTTGGTATATGGAGAGAGAACCACTTTTTTGTTGTTCTAATTAGTTATACATAACACTAGAATGCATTTCATTTCATTGCACACAAATGGAGCACAACTTTTCATTTCTCTGGTTGTACACAATGAAGAGTCATACCATTTGTACAATCATACATGTACATAGAATAATGATGCCCTTCTCATTCTACCATCTCTCCTATCCCCTTGCCCCTCCCCTCCCCCCTCCATTTTCCCCATGCTCCCTTCCCCCATTATAGAACAGCATTCACTTATCAGAGAAAACATAACCTTTGGTTTTGGGGGATTGGCTTACTTTGCTTAGCATGATATTCTCCACTCCATCCATTTTAATATACTATATACCATAATGATATATAGTCCTTCCTCAGTATATGCAGGGGATTGGTTGCAGGATGACCTGTAGATACCAAAATCCAGAGATGCTCAAGTATCTTATATAAAATGCCACAATATTTGCATATGACCTATGTATATCCTCCTGTGGAATTTAAATCATCCCTAGATGACATTATACCTAATATAATATAAATGCCATATAAGTAAATATTATGCTGTATTTTTAGGGGAAAGTGACAAGAAAAAAGTCTGTATACATTCAATTTGGACACAATTTTTTAAAAATATTTTAGACCTTCAAGTTAATTGAATCTACCATGTGGAACACATACATAAGGAGGACTATGTGCTGTATGTATGTGTATACACATGTATGTTACAAAATATATATTAATATTTTATGAAAATATATTTTGCACTCTTATGTAATTTGTAATAAAAATTATATGATATAAAATTAGACTCATATTGTTCATTTGTTAATATGCTTTGGATATCCCCCCACCCCACTAAATATTCTTATATGATATACTTACATGTGAAATTTTTTTGATATATGTGAAATATTATGCAGCCACATAAAATCATGTATAATTCATCAATTTAATTTAACCAAATTTATATTGGCTGAATATATATGTGAATATTTTCTCTATTATGAATAAAATAAATCATAATTGTTGAATTCTGAGTCTTATCACTATTCAAAAAATGACTAAGCTAAAAGGAATAAAATTTTGGGCTGGGGATGTGGCTCAAGCTGTAGCGAAAGGGTTCGATCCTCAGCACCACATACAAACAAAGATGTTCTATCCGCCAAAAACTAAAAAATAAATATTAAAAAAAGGAATAAAATTTTAAATAATTCATACTCACATTCTTAATCTTCTTTCTTGAAAAGTAACACCAACTTACACTTATTTAAAAATGTATGATGGGCTAAGGCTATAGCTCAGTGGCAGAGTGCTTGCCTAGCATGCATGAGGCACTGGGTTCAATCCTCAGCACCAGATAAAAAATAAAACAAAATTAAAAATAAAGGCATTCTTTGTATCTACAACCATAAAAAAACTTCTTTATTTATTTGTTTGTTTGTTTATTTTAGTTGTGGGTGGACACGGCACCTTTATTTTATTTTTATGTGGTGCTGAGAATCAAACCCAGGGCATCATGCATGCTAGGCAAGTGCTCTACCACTGAGCCACAACCCTAACCCTACAAAAATTTTGTTAAAAAATGTATGAGATGCTGAGAGCCACGGCCGAGTCTGTATGGCCCCTGGCATTTTCCAGGGGCCATACAGACTCGGCCGTGGCTCTCAGCATGAGAAATCAAGTGAACTTCCTAAGTGGAAGAATAAATGGACTTGATAAATCTGGTGCTCCATAAAAGCAAAGCAAATACTGACAAAACAATAAAAAAAAAAAAACTTTATAAATTCAAAAAATTAACCAAAGTCACAGAACAAACTGAAAAGTTTATTCAAAATACCTATTGGGGTCTGGGGTTGTAGCTCAGTGGTAGAGCACTTGCCTAGCATGTGTGAGGCAGAGTTTGATTCTTAGCATCACATAAAAATAAATAAGTAAAATAAAAGGTTAAAAAAGGGGAGGTAGTTGGGGTTGTAGCTCAGTGGTAGAGCACTTGCCTAGCACATGAGAATCCCTGGGTGTGATCCTCAACACCACACAAAAATAAAAAATACATAGAATGAAGTTATTGTGAAAAAAACATTAAAAAAGAAAGAAAACCTATTGGATCAATTCAAGAAAACTGATTGGTGTCTATGGCATTTTAATTTGAATTTTCCCTTGTGACACTCACTGTGTAGCATGCCTTCATCCCTGGCTATCAAGCAGGACCCCTTTGGAATGAGGGTGTTGAAGGGAGAAGAAAGGGAGTGCATTGAGGGGGAGGTTTTCAAGTTTCTATGATGCACATTGGGGAAGGGTAATTCTAGTTTCTATGGTTTCTTTAGGGAGAAAAAGGGGCAAGAGACAGGAGGGTTGGAGAAAGCCAGAATGACCTTGCTTCTGAGGGCCTTCTAGTCCCTTCTGGTTCAAAGTACTCGGCATACCACTTTGGGGTATCATGTTCTGAGCCCTGTCAGTTCAACATCCAAATATCATACATATTATTAGCCTAAGAGACAGTAATTATATGATCAACTCAATAAACAAAGAGAAAGTGATAAAATCCAACTGTCACATAATCATAAAAATTCTCTACAGACATGGAATGAAAGGAAAATTTCATATGTTAATAAAGATTGTCTAAAAAAAGTTTACAGCAAATATCATTCTTAATGATGAAAGAATGAAGAACTTCCCCCAAGAAAGTAAGGAAGAGAAGATTGCCCATTCTTACTACTGCTTTTAGTACTGAAGTTTCTAGCCAATGTAATCAGGCACAGCAGAAAACTATCTAGACTGAAAAGGAAGAAGAAAAATTGTACTTGCAAATAACATGATCCTGGATATAGAAAATCCTAATAAATCCACAGAGGAAACTATCACAATTGATAGGTAAGATTGTAGAATACATGATTAATATACAAAAAAGTGCATTTCTTTGTACAATAATGAATCTGAATTAAAAATACAATTAAATTAAAATAGAATTCTTTTCACAACCACATCAAAAGAATACATTTGATATGATTGTTATTTTAGGAATAAATTTAATTTAAGAAGTACAAGATTGAATACCAAAAATTACGAAACACTGCTGAGGGAAATTTAAAATATTTAAGTAAACAGAGAAATATTACATTTCATAGGCGGGAAGATTCAATATAGTTAGGAATACAATTTTACCCAGATTTATTTATAGATTCAATGATATTCCAATAAAAATTCCAATAAGTTCCTTCTTGCAGAAGTTTACACACTAATCCTAAAATACACATAAAAAAGCAAAATACTCTTACTATCCAAAACAATTTTGAAAAATAAGGACAAAATTTGGGTACTTTCTGATTTCAAAACTTACTGTAAAGCTACAGTTATCTAAAGAATGTAGTATTAGGATAAACATGGGCACAAAGATCAATGGAATAGATTTGAGAGTCAGAAATAAATCCTTATATTTATGATTAACTGATTTTCAAGAAATCTTAAAACAAATAATACTGGAACAATGAAATATCAACTTACAAGGAGATCAGCTTGGATACTTAACTCATACCATAGAAAATATTTTTTTTTTGTTACTGGGGATCGAAACTGGGGTGTTTAACCACTGAGCTACATTCCCACCACCCTCCCTCTTTTTTGAGACAGGTCTTCATAAGTTGTTTAGGGCTTCGCTAAGTTGCTGAAGCTGGCTTTGAACTCATAATCCTCCTGTCCAGCCTCCCCAGCCACTGGGATTACAAGTATGCACCACCATTCCCAGCACAGAATTTTTTATGCATATATACAGAAAAGATAGTAGATATAAATGTCAGTGCTAAAACAATAAAACTTTAAGAAAATGTGGGATAAAACCTTTACATTGTCGGCAATGCTTTCTTAGATATGACATCAAAATGATTTAAATACAATCAACAAACAGAACATCAAAGTTTAAATCATGGATTTGTGGAAGGTTTCTATCATTCTCTAACTATAGTCTTCATGGTATCTAAGCTATAATAACAATATACTTTATGTCTCTTATGGTTTAGATATGAGGTGCCCCCCAAAAGTTCATATGTGAAACAATGCAAGAATTTTCAGAAGTGAAGTAAATCAACAAACGAATTAACTGGGTGATGACTATAGGCAGGTAGGGTGTGACTGGAAGAAGTATGTCATTGGATATGTGACATTGGAGTTTGTATTTTGCTCTGGGTGAGCAGAGCTCTTTCTGCTTCCTGAATGCCATGTCCTGAGCTGCATTCCTCCACTATGTGTTTCTGACATAATGTTCTGCTTTATCTTGATCCCAAGTTATGTTGTCAGCTGACCATGAACTGAATGTTTGAAACATTTAGCAAAAAAAAAAAAAAAAAAAAAAAAACCTTTTCCTCCTCTAAACTGTTCTTTTCAGGTCTTTTAGTCACCACAATGCAAAACTGAATAAAACAATGCCACATACCTACTTAATTTCTGGGAGTCTGGAATTTGGGTTCATGCTAAGCATACAATACTAAGTGGCATGTTCCCAATAAAAACCTAGGCCACTAAGTCTCTAATGAAATTCCCTTATACACAACATTTCATACAATTTGTCATGATTTGATACTGGAGGAGTTATGCATGTCTTGTGTGATTTGACAGAGAGACAACTCTTAGCAACGCACAGCTGGTTTCTTCAAGGCTTTGTCCTATGTCCCTTTTGCTTTTGCTGATTTTGTTTTGTATCCTTTCACTAAAATAAATCATTGCCATGAGTATGACTGAATACTGAGTCCTGTGAGTCCTCCTGGTGAATCATAGAACCTGCTGGTGGCGTTGGGGATTCCTAAAACAATGGTGATGGGAAAACTGTAAATCCATATGTAGCTAAATGAAATTAAAACCCTATTTCCCACCCTGCACAAAAATCAACTCAAAGTCAATCAAAGATTTAGGCACTAGAACAGAGACTCTGCAACCTAACAGAAGAAAAACTAGGCCCAAATCTCCACCATATTAGCTTAGGAACTGATTTCCTTAACAAGACACCTAAAGAGCAAAAAGTAAAATCAAGAATCAAATGAAGAAGCTTCTTCATAGCAAAGGAAACAATCAATAACATGAAGAGACAGCCTACAGACTGGGAAAAAATCTTTACCACACCTGATAGAGCATTAATCTCCAGGATACATAAAGAACTCAAAAAACTTAACCCTCCAAAACAACAACATAAATAAATAAATAGGCAAAATAACTCAACAGACACTTCTCAGAAGAAGAAATACAATCAATAAATAAATATAGGGAAAATGTTTAACATCTCTAGAAATTAGTGAAATGCAAACCAAAACTACACTGAGATTCCATCTCAGTCCAGTCAGAATGGCAATCATCAAGAATATAAGCAACAATGAAGGTTGGTGAGGATATGGGGAAAATGTACACCCATATGCTGGTGGGACTCTAAATTGGTGCAGCCACTATGGAAAGTAGTATAGAGATTCCTCAGACAATTTGGAATGGAAACACCATTTGCCCCAGTTATCCCACTCTTCAATTTATACTCAAAGGACCTAAAATCAGTGTACTACAGTGACACAGCCACATCAATGGGTATAGCAGCTCAATTCACAATAGCTAAACTATGGAATCAACCTAGGTACCCTTCAACAGATGAATGGATATAGAAACTGTGGTATATATACATAATGGAATGTTACTCAGCCTTAAAGAAGAATAAAATTATGGCATTTGCCAGTAAATGGGTAGAGTTGAAGAATATTATGCTAAGCGAAATAAGCCAATCCCAAAGAACCAAAGGCTGAATGTTTTCTCTAATATGGGGATGCTAATTCATAATAAGGGTCGGGGGAGAATAATGATATTTTGGACTAAACAGGGGAATGAATGGAGGGGAGGGGACATAGGGGTAAGAATGATAGTAGAATATATTGGACATTATTACCTATGTGCTTATATGATTACATGACCTGTGTAACTATACATCATGTACAACCAGACGAATGAGAAGTTATACTCCATTTATGTATGACGTGTCAAAAACTTCATTATACTGTCACATATAACTAATTAGAATAACATTATATATATAATATATATATATATTATATAATATATATTATATATATATGAATGAAATGCCTATAACTCAAAAAAGGGGGGTCAAAAACCACTGAGGGAATATATAATTTTTAAATCTTTCAAGAAATTCTCCAAGCATTGTTAGCTGTGCTTTTCTTATACAGTAAGGAATAACTAAAATAAGATTCTATAGACTGAATAGTTTATATCCTCCCAAGATTTATATGTTGAAATCTTAACCTCCAAAATGATGGTATTGAAAGATGGGGCATTAGTAGGTGTTAAGTCATGAAGGTTGGGCCCTTATGAATGGGACTAGTGCTCTTATAAAAAGATACCCCAGAGAGTTCCCTTAACCCTTCTGCCATGTAATATTACTACAAGAAGATGGTTGTCTAATGAACCATGAAGCAGGCCCTCACTAGATATCAAATCTGTTGGCACCTTGATCTTAGACTTTCCGGTCTCTAGAACTGTTAGAAAGAAATTTTGGTTGTTTGTAAGTGATTCAATCTATAGTAGTTTGTTTTAGAAGCCTGAAAAGACTATGACAAAATATTACCCTATGTGGTAGCCATGGTGAAGATATTCCATTGAGTCCATTATAGACTTTACTGGGCATATGAACTAAGAAAAGGGTTTACATCATCTACCTCGCTCCCCTCATTTTATTTGCTCTTTAGCTTCCCTAGCTATGTGTATGTGTGGTACTGGAGACTGAACCCAGGAGTGCTCTACCAGTTACATCCCCAGCCACTGATGCTACTGCCGCCGCCACCATCATCACCATCACCATCACCATCACAATCATCACCATCACCATCATCACCATCACCATCACCATCACCATCATCATCACCATCATCCATGTTTAAGTTGCTAAGTCTGGCCTTCAACTTGTGATCCTCCTGCCTTGTTCTACAAAGTAGCTTGGATTAAAAGCATCAGCCATCAGCCCAGTTTCCTTGGCTTTTTAGTTCCACTTGTTCACCATATTGCCTTTGCCAGTTGATCTTTGTACTCTTTGTTCCCTCAATCTGTGAGGCACTTCCCACCCCACTTTAACACCTACTCCTACTTTGAATCTCAGTTCAAGTGTGACTTCCTGGAAAAACATTCTTTTATTTCGCTCACTAGGTCAAGTCTCCCCTTAGGGTGCTTTCATAGTACCTCTATCTAATCACTAGACACAACTGAATTTTTGCTTCCATTTGGTATATTATTTAATTACTAGCAATGTTAAGTGCCTTGACAATAAAGACCAGGTTCTTTTTGTTCATTATGAAGGATATCAGTATATGCTAACTCCCAATATATCTCTTTGGCATATGGGCTATTTTGAGCTGAAGGCCTTTGAGAACCAACAGATATAGACAAAGCTCTAAAAACAGGGCACATTTTTCCTTTTAAAAAAGAAATTTAAATTTATAAAGAAAATTTCCACTTGTCAAGATGTTTCCTTCTCCAACACCAGGAAGGGAAGGACTTTTAGCAACCCTTATCTATGAGGAAAAACAGATTTAAATCTGCATAAACAGATTTATCAAAAACCCTACTTATTATACTCTTAGAGGTCACCTTTCCATAAATTACAGCCACCAGCCCAAGCCTCAAACCCCTTTTCTTTTTTTATCCTAAGAGGATATATAAAGCAAAGTATCACCATCATTTTTTTGAGTTATTCATCTGGATACTCTCACATGTAAGTGTGATGCACATACTAAAACATGTTTTTCTCTTGTTAATCTTTCTTTGGCTAATCTCAAATTTCAGAGCCTCGGTTACAGAATCTGAGATAGGTAGAAGATGTGTTCCTTCCATACCATTTGTATAATCCCCACCGTACACTGTGCCTCAAACCTAGTAGGTTCTCAGGTAATAAATGTTCATTGGAGTAGGGCATTATCTTTCACAATGGGCATGTCCCCTAAAGACATGTCACTGGACACTAGAAAATAGTTCTTAAGTGTTAATAGATGCAAATGCTTTCACAAGCAGTATCACATTTAATCATTACAAACTCCCTGTCAAATATTGTTTACCTAATCTTAGAAAAGCAGATACCAAGGCTCAGAGTGACTGAACAACATGTTTGGTCCATTTGTGCCCCATAGAGGGTATTCATTCACAAGCCTAATCTTCCTCTCATAATTGCTATGCAGCTGTTAAGGGATCAATCTTAGCCTAATATATGATTTGTTTCCTCATTTCCCACTATGAAGATTGCCTTTTGCTTTTTATAGTTTTGCTAAAAGCAAAAATTAGGATCTGAATCACCTATTAAATGCAGGGGAGGAAAATTTCTCTTACTGCATAGGTTCTCTGCCTGGGGCTCTTTAAATTGGACTGACAAAAGACAAATTAACAAGAGAAAAATAAACAGAAGTTTATTAGCATGTACATTGCAAATGTAGCACATGGGAGTACCTAGATATGAGTAACTCAAAGGTTTGGTTAGAACTTGTGTTTAAACAGCATGTAAACAAAGAATATATTTTTAGAGAAGTGACAAGACAAAGGAAAACAACTTTGAGTCCCTAAAGTGGCAAATTGTGACAAGGCAAATATATGAGAAACTAATAATGGGCAAAGGGTAGTTGGTAGAATTTTTTATATAGATTCTTCATGTGCTATCTCCAGGCTGGTAAAGTCCTAAAGTTGTGTGATTAACTTTTGTACTTCACAACAAAAGGAGGCACTACCTTTGAAATTTATGTCCTGCTGTTAGGCAAAGAGAGGAAGGGCAGATTATTTTTTCATACCCTACTTCTTATTTGTCTTCAGCTCAAAGTAATCTTTATGCCAAGGCAGCATATTTTGGGATGGCATATTCTTCCACCCTACAGGATAAATAAGAGACTGACTGCTTTTTAATAAAAGGATTGCTATGGTTTAGATAAGTTTTCCAAAGGTCTGTGTGTTAAAATCTTGGTCCCCAGGGAGTCACTATTGGGAGATGGTGGAATCTTTGAAAAGTGGGGGCTAATGAGAGGTCCTTAGGTCATTGGGTTTTGTGGGATCCCAGTCTCTTGATTCTTTTATTTTTATTGGTTGTTCAAAACATTACAAAGCTCATGGCATATCATCTTTCATACATTTGATTCAAGTGGGTTATGAACTCCCATTTTTACCCCAAATACAAATTGCAGAATCACATCGGTTACACATTCACATTTTTACATAATGCCATATTAGTGACTGTTGTATTCTGCTACCTTTCCTATCCCATACTATCCCCCCTCCCCTCCCCTCCCATCTTCCCTCTCTACCTCATCTGCTGTTGTTCAATTCTCTCCCTTGTTTCCCCCCCCCTTTCCCCTCACAACCTCTTATATGTAATTTTGTGTAACATTGAGGGTCTCCTTCCATTTCCATACAATTTCCCTTCTCTCTCCCTTTCCCTCCCCCCACTCGTCTCTGTTTAATGTTAATCTTTTCCTCATGCTCTTCCTCCCTTCTCTGTTCTTAGTTGCTCTCCTTATATCAAAGAAGACATTTGGCATTTGTTTTTTAAGGATTGGCTAGCTTCACTTAGCATAATCTGCTCTAATGCCATCCATTTCCCTGCAAATTCCATGATTTTGTCATTTTTTAGTGCTGTGTAATACTCCATGGTGTATAAATGCCACATTTTTTTTTATCCATTCATCTATTGAAGGGTATCTAGGTTGGTTCCACAGTCTAGCTATTGTGAATTGTGCTGCTATGATCATTGATGTGGCAGTATCCCTATAGTACGCTCTTTTAAGGTCCTCAGGGAATAGTCCGAGATGGGCGATAGCTGGGTCAAATGGTGGTTCTATTCCCAGCTTTCCCAGGAATCTCCATACTGCTTTCCAAATTGGCCGCACCAATTTGCAGTCCCACCAGCAGTGTACAAGTGTACCCTTTTCCCCACATCCTCGCCAGCACTTGTTGCTGTTTGACTTCATAATGGCTGCCAATCTTACTGGAGTGAGATGGTATCTTAGGGTGGTTTTGATTTGCATTTCTCTGACTGCTAGAGATGGTGAGCATTTTTTCATGTACTTGTTGATTGATTGTATGTCCTCCTCTGAGAAGTGTCTGTTCAGGTCCTTGGCCCATTTGTTGACTGGGTTGTTTGTTATCTTATTGTCTAATTTTTTGAGTTCTTTGTATACTCTGGATATTAGGGCTCTATCTGAAGTGTGAGGGGTAAAAAATTGTTCCCAGGATGTAGGCTCCCTATTTACCTCTCTTATTGTTTCTCTTGCTGAGAAAAAATTAGACAGATCCTCCAGACAAAAGCTGAATAAAGTCTCTTGATTCTTGATCTCTTGCTAATTCCTGACTAAAGATGAAAGCAATTTGCTTTGACACACACTTCCCACCACTGTCATCCTGTGCCCTCTGCAGAGACTCAAAGCAGCAGTACTACCTGATCTTGGACTGAAACTGCCAGCATCTTGAACCAGAATAAACCTCTCTTTACTTCATTTATAGCCTATCTCCAGTATTTCGTTATAATGATATGAAGTTGACAGACACAAGGATCAGAACATAGATGCTAAATATTTTAGGAAAAAAGTGTGATTCCAACCATGATAGGTCAAACAGATAAAGCTTCTCTCTTCTACTTCTGTTGTATAGTTACCTCATCTGGACATAGTTCTAAAATGGATGTTCAGAGGCCATACCTCATTATTGAAGTGACACAGGATCTGATTCAAAGAAATGTTGAGTCCGCTCTGTGGTTTCTGCACCAGGGAAATTTTGTAACCGAAAGCTCAGTCCTTGTCCCAGATGCCAATCCAATAATGAGGACATAGTTTTGAGAAAAAGGAAAAAGTAGGTTTATTGCTTTCATGGCAAAGGAGAAACACAGGGGACTCCTGTCCCAAAGGCTATGATTCTCCCCAACAGGAGGGAAAGGGGAGTTTTAAAGAAACACTTCAAGGGTTATATTCCAGGTGTGCTCTGGTAGGGGGTCCCAAGGTGCCCTGATGGTATGTTAGGATTCACTTTTGTTAATTTGGGAGATATTCATTTCCCAGATCCTCAGCAGGCATCTCCTTCCTATAGTGGCTGTGTTCAAGGGCAATTAACTAGGGAAAGAAAAAGATAACACTGTCTCCCTAATCTTAGTAGGTAGGGGGATAAGGGAGAAGAGAGAGAATTTTTTTTTAAAAAGTTCTTTTTAAAAAATAAGCCTCAGAACAATGAGGGCTACAATCAGAAAATGAAGGGACCATTGTTACAAGTTTCCACTCAGAAGTATCTTGTATTAGTCATCTATTGTCACATAACACATTACCCCAAATTTTATTTATTTTTGCAGAACTGTAGTCTAAACCCAGGGGTACTCTACCACTGAGATTATTATTATTATTACCCAACACTTATTTTTTTTTTAATTTTAAGATAGGATACAACTTGTTGGCTTCAGGCTTGAAATCCTCCTTCCTCAGCTTCCCAGGTCACTGTGATTACAGATTTGTGCCACCATGCCTCACAAACATTTAGATATTTAAAACAATAAAAATTTATTATGGATTAAGAATCCAGGAAAAATTTAACTAAGCAGCCATTTCTTGGGGGTCTCTCATGAGCTTGCAGTCATCTCAACACTTGAGAATCTACTTTTAAGCTTACTTATATGGTTGTTGGCAGGACTCAGTTCATCACTGTCCATTGGCTAGAGACCTCAGCTGCTTGTCACATGGTCATCTCCATACCTGACTACTTATCCTCACAATATTGCCACTGGCTTCCTTAAGAGCAAGTGATCTGAGAGAGCAAGAGAAAGAATCCAAGATGGAAGTCATGGGTTTTTATAACCTAATCATGGAAGTGACATACCATCATTTCTGCTGCATTCCATTTGTTACTCCAAATAAACTTCATACCATAGTGGAGGGAATTTATATAAGATTATAAATACCAGAAAGCAGAGATCATTGAAAGATCATTGATAGCCATTTTGACAGCTGGCTACCACAAGTCCCTTCTCATCTTGAGTTGGTGATAAAGTTGCTCTTCTGAACTACCACTATCAAAGTGGGAAAGGATGCTAAAGCCAAACTATTGAGGAATCTCTAACAAAAGCTGTTAGAATTATTGCACCTTGGTTAACATCCAGGTAAGCTGATAATGAATATGACGTACAAAAATAATGAATATGACGTACAAAATGAGATATGCTTAAGGGATTAGCTGTGGTATTATATCTTAAGATAAAATGGTAAATTATATCATTAGCTTCCCTGAACACAAAGGCAAGAGAAAGCAAAGGGACAAAAAGGCCTAGCTGTCCCATATGTGAGTATTTCCATGATAAATATTTGAAACACATCTTATGGATTATTTAACTGGGAACTAACATTTGAACTGAGGTCTAGTCTTCTTGAAACCCAGAAGTAGTATAGTAGTTATAAATCAAAATATAACTACTATACAATTTTATAGTACTTGTATTAACAACCTGTTCTATGTAACTTAGCCTCAATTTTCCACAGCATTTAGAACCAGATACCCATTTAGACAGTTTAAATAATTCCTATGCTTTTTTTATGTATTTTCCTCTGCTTGAAATTCTGTCCTCACTCCCAATTTTAGAATTCTCTCTTGAAATCATTCATTTCACTTATTCTGTGATTTTTCCTGATTTCCTAAAATCAAAACTAATCATTACTGCTTTTCAGCACTTATATACACATCTGTTATAATGTTATAATATGCAGCGAAACATAAATTATGACAGGTAGCAAATAGTCACGAGAGGTAGGAATATGAAGTTAGAGACAATTTTATAACTTGGGCCTATGTGCTGGCCCTCCACATGTTTTATTTTTTTTCTGACATTTATTTATTTTTGTGGTGCTGAGAATCAAACCTAGTGCCTCACATGTGCCAGGAAGGTGTGCTACCACTGAGCTACAACCCCGGCCCTCATACAAGTTTTGTTTCAATAAACAATTTACTCAAGGTCATTTGGGCTCTAAACTGGCTTAAGTCAATAAGATATGTTATATTCCTTGACAAACAACCTATTATCTTCAGGGTTATTCTCTCAGGGGTGAGGAATGCATATCCAAAGACTCCTTTCAGTCAGTAAGAACACAAGTTGCCCTAAAATGGGACTTGCATGACCTTTATGCAGCCCAAAGTTCCCACAACTCAGAAAGACATGATAATTAAAATCAAAGCCTAGTGATCATGAAATCTGTAAAAACAAGTTCCAATTAGAATTAGTCAGCATGGGCCAAAGTGACCAAGAGTTGCCTTTAGAGCTTTAGCATGTCATTTAAATGTCATCATAATAGTAAAACTCCACACCCGCTGTGGATTTTGTTTGGGTACATGTGGATAAAATCATGCAAAGTAGGGGCTTAAAAATCTGATACAATCCAACTGTCAGCTAAGAGTTAAGAGGTGATATACATGGATGGGATTCTAGAAACATGCCTGGGACCTCAATAAATTACAGAACAAGGGGGTGTGATATCATTCTCCTCTTTGAAACCCACCATCTCCCTTGAGGGAATTTTCCTTTCTATTCCAACAAACTTTACTATACTTTTACTGCATTTTGTGTCTTCCTTGAAATCTTCTGTTAGAACACATGAGCTGAGAAACACAACGTGATTCCCAGATTCCCAACCCCAGCTAACAATCAGACGGCAATAGATGGAGCATTCATTCAGGGAGGGAAGGCAGTACATTTTGTCCTTGAGCATACAGCAGACCCCTTGAATACAAAAATCATTTGGAAAAAAAATAGAAAGACTGATCCTGAAAGTCTGTTCATTAACAAGGTTCACTACAGGGAAGAAAATTCATGCTGGTATGAATACCAAAGCATGTGGTTTGTTAGAAGATATATATATCTTTAGATGCATAGCAACCACATTTATAGTGATTTTGTAATAATCAGGCCAAGAGACTACTACTTGTTTCACACTTGTCACTATCAGAACATTATTTTCCAATAAAAATCCATTAGATACACTACTCTTCACACTTAAAGAGAAAAACCCAGGATTTGCTCTTAATGTCTATTATATCTAAGAACTGTCAACTCACTAGAAGACTTTTAAATTATATAAGAATTTATCCAGGTGTGATAATGCACCCCTATAATTCCAGCTACTTGGAAACTGAGTCAGGAGGATGTAAGTGTGAGGCCTGCCTTGGCAGTGTAGTGAGACTCTGCCTCAAAATAAACAATATATTTTTAAAAGGCCTAGGGATGTAGCCGAGTGTTAAGAATGCCTGTGGGTTCAATTTCCAGTACTGAGAAAAAAAAATCAATAAAGATCACAAATCATTCAAAATTATATGAGAATTCAAAATGGTTGTCCTATAGCAAATGGTAATAAAACAGAGCTGTGTTCTAAATCTTTTGTCAGGATGGAAGATCTTTCTGGAGTAAAATTTTATTCCAGATTCAAAATACAATAAAAGTCAACAGATTTACTCCATATTTCTTAAGTGCAAACATACTATTTTCTCTTGCATATAATTTCTCCTCTGGCTGTCTACCTATCAGCAGCAGAAGTCCTGAAACTCTGTAAGTAGCAGAGCAACAACACAATAAGAAAGAAGGATTTTTATCACTTTAGATAACAAACCCTGGAAATGTTTACCTATTTGTGTTATCTAGAGGATTGTTATTTACAGTTCCTGCTGTTTTGCAAAAGAAGGAGGAAAAATTAGCTCCCCCCTCCCATGGTTTTGGAAACAATAGAGTTGTATTTCCCTAACATTCAGTGACTTGGCAGCAATCACAAGGATTCTCTTAAATTGCCATATGGCCCCCCAAGCAGCCATAGGTTTCCAAATGTGTGTACTATGGGTTTAGTCTAAATCAGAAGAGTCTCAGCATGAGTGGTATTTGCACTCTAAAGAAAGTAACTGAAAAAACTGAGAAACAAAAACAGGGAACTGGGGAACTGGAGACTACACTAATAAATCAGGTCTAAGATTGAGCCAGTGAATACTAGGCACTGAACCATATGTTTAGCAAAAGAGAGAGTTGTTACATCCATTTGAAGAAGAATACAACAGATGAGAAGTGTAGAAATAAAACACTGTGGAAATTGTTCCCTTAAAAAATGCATATAGCAACTGCAAATCAGCCTCCTAGAAGATGAACAAAACTAATATCCTAAAGATAAGACTGGATTTAGAATAAGAAATATCAGTCAGGTGTGACTTTGAAAACATATAAATCGTAAGTCTTTGAATCTTGTGAAGAATTAACTCTGAAGTAGAGATGACCTCTTGAGAAACTAGAATTCCTGAAATAGTGAAATTCAAAAGTTGTGAGCTCATGGCAATCAAAACCAACTGCAAGAATAAACTAAAATATCTAACTAGATAGTTGTAGAGGTGAAAGGAACTTCCCCTTTGCCATCTGAAAGTTCAATAATTGAGACAATGTTGAAATAAACTGACAATAGGCAGATTAATGAGAGGAAAGGCATATATGCTCACCACATGCATGAGAGTATTCCAGGAAAGTGAGTACCCAATAACCCAAAGACTTTTAGAAGAGTATATACTCTCATTATAGGAGAAAAGGGATATAGGAAAATTAGAGGAAGAACAAATGATTTTTACAACAGGGAATGTGTCTAAGGAACAGACAATAGGCTGAGTCAAGTTTGTCTATGTTCTAGTGTAAGGGTAAAAGAAATTGAAGTTAAAGCGTAAAAGTTAAAGGGTAAAAGACCGGGTGTTGTAAAGTTTCTAAACTGCCAGGTCTGAGTTAAAATGTAAAGGATTAGGTATTGTTAGATTTCTATGCTACCTGCAAAACCTGAAATCCCTGTAGCTGTTAGGACAATACTGGAACTGCCCAGTAAATATTCCCACTGACTCCCTGGTTGTCCAATAACTAGGGACTCTGTGTAACTGGTCACGTAGTCCTTTAGGCCCTAAAACCAATCAGTTTAAATGTAACCCCCTCCTTAGGAATGACCTATTACTCCAGCCTGACCTGTTCCCGCCAATGAATGAACTAATCATGTTTAGGAGTTGTTGTTCAATTTTCCCGTGCCTCATGATGATTTGTTCTGATGTATACAAAGCCCTCCGCCCTCCCCAAAAAGTGTACTTAAGCAGTGCTCAGCCCCTGCTCGGGGCTCTGGGCTGCTTTTCCTTCTTGAGTGGGCACGGAGCCCCAGCATGCTGGTTCAATAAATCCCCTTCTGCCAATTGCATGAGTGGTCACTTGGTGGTCTCTTTCTCCGACGCTTTGCCTGACACTTACATTTGGTGCGTTGGCCGGGAAGTGCGCATCGCCAGACAAAGAGGCTCCAACGGACTCCTTTAGGAGGTAAGTAAGGCGCCTCTTCCTCTTCTTCTTCCTCCTCTTCTTCTCCTCCTTCTTCTCCTTCTTGTTTTTCCTTTGCGATCGCTTAGAGCTTTTTGGTTTTTGGCTCGGTGGAGAGCGTGAGCTCTCAGAGCTTTTTTGTTCGGGTTCGGTTTCTTGGTTTGGGTTGGCAGAGTGGCTGCCAGCGGAGAGTGTGAACTCCCCCTGGCGGTGGTGGGCAGACATGTCCTTTAAGCCACAGGCCACGTCTCGGGGAGGGGCGGATGGACCCTCATTCGGTGAGAAGGGATTCTGCTGCCAACCCGTCAGGTCTTGCCGGCTACTTTTCTTCTCAGGTTGAGTTCACTGTCTGCCTTTAATCTTTGCTTCTGAACTTGTGTTAAACGTTTACTGTGTGTCCGTGTTAGTGTCACGTTCATATTGTCCTGTCGCTGTCTTTGTTTGAGTAACTCCCAGTATGGGACAAAGCCATTCCACGCCTCTGTCCCTGACCCTTGATCATTGGGCGGATGTCCGCCCAAGGGCCCAGAATCTTTCTTTTTCAGTGAAACGCTGGACCTGGCAGACACTCTGCACTTCAGAATGGCCCACCTTCGGAGTTGAATGGCCCCCAGGAGGGCCCTTCCACCTCCCTCTAATCTGCAAAGTCAGAGATATTGTCTTTCAGCCGGGGCCGCGTGGCCATCCAGACCAGCAGCCATATATTTTAACCTGGCTGGACCTCTGTAAATTTCCTCCCATATGGGTGAAGCCTTTCCTGGTCCCTGCCTCCACTCCGACCCCTTCCCCTAAGATCCTATCACTCAATCCTTCTGCTCCTCCCCCTTTTCCCTCCATTCTCCTTGAGTCACAAGATTGTAGATCTTGGGGTTGTGAACGAACGGGAGCTGCATAATGATCTTTGTGTGTCTTTTTGTCTGTGTCTCTGTTAAGTGTGATGGCATTGTTTTACTTTGGACTGATGCAGAGTCCCAAATTCCAAACTGCCTTAGATGTGTGGAAGTAACTTTAGCTAAATTTTAACCTAATGCTTCTCCTGTGAGGGACCAAAAGTCAATAGAACCGCCAGCTTTTCTGTTCTCACCTATTACACCTCTCTTAGCTGTGTTTTAAAGAACTTTGATAAAGTTTACCCCCCTTTGTTAAGCAAGATTAGGGAAGCAGTGTTTTCTTTTCTTCCCATAGTTGGCTTGAGCACACCCACTGCAGAGGGAAATGCCTGGGGTCTAAAAACTTTGATATCTCACTTAGACTTTTCTCAAACTCGAAACAACTGCAAGCAGAAGATGAACTTTTTGGGAAGCTGACTACTGAAAAGTTAGGAGATGTGAGGAATGCCTAGTGCCTGGGGTCAGACCAAGCCAGAGGAACTAATCCTATAAGTAAAAGGTGGAACTAAGGGGCTCCCAGCAGCTGCCAAAGCCATTTTGCTTTGGGGAGTTTCCTCCTTCCTTACCTGCACTTTAGGGATTACCCCACCTCTGTTTACTTAACTAAAGGGACAATAAATACAGTAATGTGTTGATATTATAGATTGTTTCTTGGGGATGATCTTGGCTGAATGTGTATCTAAAAGATAATTTTTTATCATAACAATTTGGTATCTGAATGGGTTTCTAAAGCACTGCACTATCTTGCAGTTAAAAGTTGGGTTTAAGCAATTGTTTAGTTTGATTTCAGATAGTTCATGCTAGAAAACTTAAATACTTAGGGTAAAAAAAAATTAAAGAGTTTCAATTTTGAACTGGGTAGCCTGAGAAAATTCCACTAGGTATTCCAGTGCATTAACTTGGGCAAAGATAATAAATTATGATATGATATCTGTTCCCCTCAGTGTAAGATTCAGGGAAAAAAAAGGGGGGGTGCTAAATTAAAACATTGGTCTGGCTTATTGAAATGACATTAATTAGCAACAGTCTTGGAAATTTTTAAAGCTTGATTTTAGATATACATGGTAAAACTTAATACTACTTTAGGAACTTCAGAACAAAGGAAGCGGCTTAATGATCCTGAGGAAATTTCCTCTGATGGTGGCCTTTATATTATCAGAAAAAGATCCTATTTTCAGTTTTGTGTGGGCAAGTGTTTCTAATATAAAGAGATATAAAGATATAAAATTTGAGAATTACATCTTAAACCTGGAAATTATGACTTATAGCTAAAATGCCTTAGGCATGAGGTTTCTGCTCAGAATTCCAGTTTTCCCAGTTCCTTCCAGACCTCAGCCAGGACTTAAGCTGATATGCAAATAAAAGAAGCCTGGAGCACTCAGCAGGAGACAGATTTCAGGCCCAAGGAAAAAAAAAAGGTTAAAGTGTCTTTTTACCTGAACTCAAACTAGAACCCAACCAAAAAGTAAATTATATGGTATTTACTAATTACTGGCCAGTCATCTTTTTTAGGACTCTTGCTTTTTCTTAGATTCTGTATTTTTTTTTTTGAGCTCATGATTTTGGTCCTACAGACCTAGGTTAATGTTTTTCTGACCAACTGTGGAGTTTTGAAACGTTGCAATGGAGATTTCACCTGAAAAAGCTACTAGGGTGTTACACTTGTGTTATGTGTTGTATGTCGGTATGTCTGTATGTGTGTATGTCCATATATCCTGCAGTGATATGACAATTGACAGATGAGGAGCGCTCATAAAAAAATTTAAAAATGGATCCAAATATCTTTGATTCACGTGATTCAAATGGTTCAATTTAAATTGGGTAAACAGATAAAAATAAAGAGGTCTTAAATTAAGCTTATAAGTTTTTCTAGGTGTTCAAAAAGACCCTAATAAAATGTTGATGTCTATGAAATAATCTGCTTAAATTCAGAAATTTACAGATATTATTTTAAAGTGTGAACAAAAGGAGGTTAACAGATGAAAAAGATAAACTAAAAGGTTCTAGATATGGATTTAATAGAGGGAAAATGTGTTTCTGGATAAGAGAGTCTATGTGATTAAGTAATTAAGAGGGTTTAAGTAAGTGATAAAGAAGGTTTGTGTAAGTTGGTTATGTGTGTAAGTTTTTGAGCAAGTAATCTTAAAAAAATTAAAAATTATACAACTATGGTTAAATAAAAACTGTTATTTTTCAGTACTTTTCTTGTGCTCTCTTACTCTGCATAATGAAGTTCTTCCAAAACCAATTGCAGAAAGTTTCTAATTAGACTTTCAACCAGCTTCTGCTTAGGCACTACCGGCCTCTGACGACTGATGAACCCCCAGCATCTTCAAGAGAACAGTTCACTCAGTGCTTAAGCTCACTACCAGGCACGATGGAATGCAACGGACATCAGACAGTGGGAGACAACAAGTTCGGAGAACCTCTTAATCTGCCATCCTGGATTCATGAGTCTTTATGTCCTTCTAAGCTTCCTCATGGCCCTTGGTCTCTTTTCTGTCAGTCCCCCAGCATGAAACTTCTGCCAAAAATTGACCTTTGCTTTAATCTTTATCTTCATTCTGTTTTTATTCGCTCTGATTTTCTTCAGGTGCTGGTAACGCCAACATGGCGCCTATCTGGAAGAACTTACCAATAAACGGGTTGCCTGCCATTTATCTAAGCCCTACCATCTCCCCCTTAGTTCTATATAAGCACACAGCTTTTTGCAAGGTTAATTATGGTGCTATTAATGGGTTCATATCTTCCAGGTATACAAGTCTGTAAGGTTGTTCAAAAGAACATTATATCAAGCTGGTGTTTTAAAATTGTATGGTAATTTTAGGCTTAAAAAAACATGTTGGAGATTTGTTTATATCATTTGTGTTCTACAACTGGACTTGTTATCAATAAGATATGTACAGTTCTATGTTACTTTCTACTCTGAGATACAATTTATGTATTTTTAAGTTAATGAGAGCCTAATCTGTGTGAAGGTTTTATTGTAAAACACCAAAGTACTTTGCTACTTTTCTATAAAAGGGTTAAAAGCTTTCAGCCTTTAATTTCTGTTTTAGGTGTGATATTATGTTGTGTTAGCTAATGTTCATGTAAACTTGAACAACAATTTATGTAAACTTTGTAAAATGATCAGCTTCAGAACTATAGTGCTTGAGATTTATAAAGAGCCCTGCCTTACTTGAGATAAGGCTCTGTCCCATCTCACTACATGTGAAAGTGGTTATGAAAGAAGTAAGCCAGATTTCAGTACAGTTAAAGTTGTGTCCAAAAGTAGGTTTTTGCCAAGATTACTAGGATGTCAAATAGGGAATTATGATATATAACCCTGCCAGAATTCAAGGTAGCCATTATGTAAGCTAAATATGTTTTTACCCTAGTTAGTTTTGTTTTGTAGTTTGCTTATAGATGGTTTAAGGATTGCCTGTTAATGTTTTAAAGAGGTATTGCTTTAAGAACACAACCTGGGTCAACATAAGATAAGGAGTTATCACCTACAGGATAGAGAGATAGACATTAAAGCCCAGTGCTCTTAATATAAGGCTGTTAACTTATTTGCTGGATGTTTAAGATCAAGTTTTTAAAATTAGTTAAATTAAAAGGGCCAAGAAAACCAATATTCGGCTCTTGCCCTCTGAGTCAGTCTGAATCAGGGAATAGGGGACTTCTCCAAAGGGCTCTGCAACTCTAGGCCACATAACTTCCCGATCAGGGAGATTAATGAGACCAGTGGAGGACAGGAGGCCAATCGGTGCATTTGCTGTAAAGAGGAGGGTCATCAGAAAGGGGAGACATCCCTGATGCTTCCAAGGGAAGCCACATGGTCAAGCAAGGCCTGGACCCATCCTAAGGTAAATGGCACTAGCAGAACTGAGAAGCTTCTGTAAGTTCCCCGAGGACTCCCAGGGAAACTCAGCTGACTGTTGACAATAGATAAGAACAAAAGTCAGTTTGACTTGCTTCATCTTAAACACTTAGCAAAGACAGTTAAAGCCAAAGCACAGTTGTTCCTGGACATTTTAAACGATAATAATAGTTAAATGTAACTTCCAAAAATAAGTAAACTGGAAGCTACAAAAGAGATTCTCAGACAGGAATGCCTGATAACTATTAAAAGGAACTGCCAGAGTAGTTTTTAGTTTAAGGCCCACAGATATTCCTAATCTACACAGGTAGGCTTGGTGTTTGCTAGCATGGTTATCCAGCCCTAAGTAACAGAATTAAAGGTTTCTCTATTAGACATAGGTCATACTAGTAAAAAGGATTTTACAAGATCAGATGACATTAAATTATTAGACTATATCTTAAAGGAAAAAACATCTGTAAACCTAAATGTTAGTTGTTGTGTTTACATCCCTGACATTTCTGGCAAGGTGACAAATATCCTTAAAGATTTACATGCTCAGATAGAAGCCATGTCCTCAGCAACTTTGTCGTGGAAACAGTATCTTAGCTTCTGGTTCTTGGTACTTCCTGGTAAAAAACATTGTTAGTCTCTGTCTTGGCCATTATACTCATTGGCATATTCCTGTGCTGTGACATTTATTGCTGCATCAATATGGTTCCAGTAAATTAATGAATTCTTGTTTCTCTTATAGACCACCCATCACTCGAATGGCCCTCCAGCCTAATACTTCTCAATTGGACTTTTATCATAGACCACTCGATAGACCCGATATTTTTAAAGGGGGACTCCAAACTGCTTGCCCCCACACAGTCCCTTTTCAGCCTGAAGAAGCCAGAAAGATCCTCTTCACCACCCCCTTCCTTACAGCAGTAAGGAGTTCCCAAATTAGAGGGGGGAATGAAGCCAGATTTAAAGTTAGGTAGTCAGTGTAGTTAGATAAATCGGGGTCTAATACCGAGTGGAATCTAAAATGGAGGCCATGCTGAAAATGATTCCAGGGAACGCAAAACAACTCATGAAATGTGAAACCCTTCAATAATCGTGATGCATTACTTTTAAGATTAAAAGTAGTCAGAAAAAGGAGTGGGGAATGTAAGGGTAAAAGAAATTGAAGTTAAAGCGTAAAAGTTAAAGGGTAAAAGACCGGGTGTTGTAAAGTTTCTAAGCTGCAAGGTCTGAGTTAAAATGTAAAGGATTAGGTATTGTTAGGTTTCTATGCTACCTGCAAAACCTGAAATTTCTGTAGCTGTTAAGACAATGCTTAGAACCGCCCAGTAAACATTTCCCCTGGCTGTTTGGTTGTTTAATAACTGAAGGGCTCTGTATAACTGGTCACGTAGTCCTTTAGGCCCTAAAACCAATCAGTTTGAATGTGTACCCCATTTAGAAATGACCTATCACTCCAGCCTGACCTGTTCCCGCCAATGAATGAACTAATCATGTTTAGGAGTTGTTGTTCAATTTTCCCGTGCCTCATGATGATTTGTTCTGATGTATACAAAGCCCTCCGCCCTCCCCAAAAAGTGTACTTAAGCAGTGCTCAGCCCCTGCTCGGGGCTCTGGGCTGCTTTTCCTTCTTGAGTGGGCACGGAGCCCCAGCATGCTGGTTCAATAAATCCCCTTCTGCCAATTGCATGAGTGGTCACTTGGTGGTCTCTTTCTCCGACGCTTCGCCTGACCCTTACACTAGTGTGGTGTCAACTCTAGTCTTCTGTACTGTGAGTTAATCTTCTGGAGGATTTGGACTTTAGGTACAGAGGAACTTCAGAGAAAGTCCCTTTCTTCACTTTGAGAAAGAAAGAGGGGTGAGAAATGTATGTGTGTTTTGGGGCCAGGGGTCAAAAAGACTTGGTTCTCAAACTGCTTTTTTATAATTCAAAGTTCTCAGTATTGTTGCTGAAAGCTCAATCCTTGTCCCCAATGGCAATCCAATAAGGAGGACAGTTTTGAGTAAAAGGAAAAAGAAGGTTTATTGCTTTGCTAGCAAAGGAGAAACACAGGGGATTCCTGTCCCAGAGGCTGTGATTCTGCCCATCAGCAAGAACAGAGGTGATTCAAAGACTACATTCCACATGTTCTCTGTTGGAGTTGTAATTCACTTGTTAATTTGAGAGACAGTCATTTCTGAGATCTTCTGGTACCATCCCCAAAGTCTGAATTACTTCATTCCTATGATAGACAAATTAACTCAAGGACAGTTTAACTCAGTCTAGAATGGGGAAAAAAGGTAATCCTGTTTCCCCTGAGATTAAGGAGGGAGAGATATTAGGGAGGAGCAGGGAGAGGGGAAGAGAAAGAAACATGTTCATTTTAAAAATCAGAGAATATCATGCTAAGCAAATAAGCCAAACCCCCCAAAACCAAAGGCAGAATGTTTTCTCTGATACAAGAATGCTAATTCACAAGAGGGGGCTAGATTAAGAATAGAGTTACTTTAGCTTAGGTAGAGGGGAGTGAAGGGAGGAGAGGGAGTATGAAGGTAAAAAAGATAGTAGAATGATTCAGCTATTATTACCCTATGTACATATATATAACTATACAACTGTTGGGATTCTATATTACATACCACCAGAAAAATGGGTAATTATACTCCATCTATATATGATGTATCAAAGGGCATTATACTGTCATATATAACTAAGTAGAACCAAAAATCAATTGCAATGGCAGAGCAATAAGGGCTACATTCAAAGCATAAAGTTGACCACTGTTACAGTAAGTATGTCAAAGCACCAGACTTTGGCATGTGATTTTCTGAGCCCCAACAGAGTATTGTTGAATGGATCATATGGAAAATATTAGAAAGATACATAAGCAAGTTGAAATTAAAGGATATGTGTGTTATCTCCCTGAAATTAAAAGTTCTAATGCCCTAAGGTACTTGCTTATAAGACACAATATCAACTCTTCTTAGAGGTGGTAGGAACCCAACACCTTGATTTAACAAACATAGAGAAATAACTAAAAGTTTTCATTGGAATATTAATATGACCATGTTGGGCCAAGTGAAAAAAAAAAATCTCAGTTACAAAATTATAGCCTCTTCAATACTGGCTTTGTTACAAAAAGCTCAGTCCTTGTCCCTGATATCAATTCATGCCAATTTAACAATGAGGCCACAGTTTTAAGAAAAAGAAAAAAGAGGGTTTCTTGCTTTGCTAGTAAAGGAGAAACACAGGAGACTCCAGTCCCAGAAGCTGTAGTTCTGCCCATCAGGGAAAACAGGGGGCTTTTAAAGAAACGATTCAAAGGCTGCATTCCAGGTGTGCCCTGACAGGGGGTACCAGGTGAGCCCTGATGGTGAGCCGAAATTCACTTGTTAATTTGGGAGATAGTCACGTCTTAGTTCTTCTGGTGACATCTCCTTCCTGTGGAGAATAAATAACTCAAGGTAATCTTATTCTTTGCCTCTGGGTTAGGGAGGGAAAGAAGAGAAGTGGAAAAGAAAAACATGTCCCTTTTAAAATAAGCAGCAAGGGTTATATTCAAAAAGTAATTACAGTTTGTCCCTTACATGTTCCTCTGGCTTATGACCTAACTTCCCATTTCCTCTCCTTTTATCTACCAAATAATACTGCTCTTTCTACTTTATCCATTTCATTCTCAGTTTCATTTACCTTTTGTAAGACTCTCATTCATTCCTTCTTCCTGTGCCTCCTTGGATCAAATTGCTATGTATCTGTGTATTTTTCTACAATATTCTTTAACTAAAAAAATCACTTCCCCCAAGCAAATATCTCCCTGACAAGCTAACTCAACTTTCATACCAAAGAGAGAAAAAAATTATTCCATGCTATTTTCTTCCACCTTTACTTGAAAACTGTCTTCTGAAACACACCTTGTTTCATATTGTCTTCCTTCTATATATATATATATATATATATATATATATATATATATATATATATATATATATATATAAAATCTGTTATTTGAGGCGTTTTCGACCTCTGTAACTGATGAGTTTATTATTAGGATCAGCTAAGAGGATTATCCAAATGGAGGTTTAACATGTTTGCCATATTATCTCTTGAACCCTATCATTCTAACAGCCTTCATAGTCACTCCATCTTGAACCCTATTATTTTCAAGTCTTGATTCTCATCCCTCTCAGCATATATTATGACTTTCTTCTTGAATTGAAAAAAATAGAACCATTTTTTCCTTCCCTTCTCTCAAAAGATGAAATATTCCATAGTCTTCTTTCATAGGCTTACCAATTTGCATGTATTCTCAATCCCATGTTTTAGATATTCTTATCATAGAAAACCCTTGTCCTCACTTGCCTACCTCATCATGACTACCATCCTGCATGGGGGCAATTTGAAAAACCACAAAGCATGGTAATTCAAGAAGGCACAAAATAAATAAATAAACATAAATAAATAAATAAATAAATAAAAAATAATACTATTAGTGTATTGATTTTAATACATACATACACACATGCATACATATATGAAATTAGAATATATATATAACAACTATAGGCCAAAAAAAGAATGGAGGTAAATGGAGTTACAATCTTCTAACAGCCTTGCATTGCTCCAAATGTAATAAAAGATCTTATTTTAAAATTAAATAAGTCGGTCTCCAAGATGGCCACGAATAGAGTGCATCACACTCCGTGTACCGCGCCACTGCGCAGGTGAATAACGAGTTAGAACGACAAAAAACTATCTTGTTAGGAACTTACAGCAAAATGGGTGTGCACCGAAACCTAGAGGAAGGATTTCCAGCACCGAGGTCCGGTAATTGAGTCGCAAACACGAGCCAACTGTGCGACCGGAGATCCGAGCTGACTGATCCGCGTGGCCCGCCCCACGGCTACAGACGGCAGGGCGCCACGGAGAAGCGACCAGCAAGCAGGGAGAAACGTTGCTGCAGATTCTGTGGAATCCTGCCGGCTGAGCCCTCACTGAGCCCCAGGCCAAGATCCGGATTTCAGACGGGGAAGGAAGCGGTACAGCTCTATCCCCCACAAAGGAAACTCCACCAAGGAAGCCAGCGGCCACCATCTTGGAGAGCTGAAGTAACCACCGCCACTCTCCGACAGATTGCAACAATAAAACAGGTGTGTGTTACTCAGCTCATCTCCCATACAGCGGGGAATTCGCATAAAATCTCTCCTAGGCTTTCCGGGGGAGGGATTATCAGAGCGAGCCTGCATAAAGATGCGGGATAAACTAGAGACACCTGACCTTCAACTCCCCCTCCCATCAGCGGCGAAAACGAAACCTGTCTTCCAGCGCTGGGGGAGGGGCAAGCGGAAAAAATCAAAACAATTGAGTGCCAGGGTTCCAAATAGCCACCCTCCACACCCAACAAACGGCAGGCCCAGAGTACAGTTTGAACTGCCGAGAGGCATCACTCAGGAGAAATCTGGTCTAGCAGGAGAAACCAGGGGACTAGAGGCCAGGCCCTCGCAACTGGGCGGCTGCAGACCGCACGCCTGCTGGCGACAGTCCACATGCTGCCTGCGTGACTGGGTGGCTGGAGAACGCCCGCCCGCCGGCGACCGATCGCCTGCCGGCTGCCCGCGCAACTGAGCGGCTGGAGTCCGCCCCCCCCCACCGGCGACGGACCGCGCGACTGGGCGGCTAGAGATCGCCCGCCCACCGGCGACAGCCCACCCACTGCCCGCGTGACTGGGCAGCTGGAGAACGCCCGTCCGCTGGCGACCTACCGCGCAACTGGGCGACTAGAGATCGCCCGCCCAACAGCGACAGCCGGCCCGTTGCCCCTGTGACTGGGCGGCTGGAGACCGCACGCCCGCCGGCGACCAGTTGCCAGCTGGCTGCCCGCGCGACTGGGCGGCTGGAGACCGCCCGCCCTCCGGCGACTGACCGCGTGACTGGGCGGCTAGAGATCGCCCGCCCGCAGGCGACAGCCGGCCCGCTGCCCGCGCGACTGGGCGGCTGGAGTCCGCCCGCCCGCCAGCGACCGGGAGCTGAAACCAACCAGAGACAGTCCAGTCCCACCCCCCCATTCAGACACCCCGGCAAGCAGCCTGGGGCCCGCCATAGCAGAGAGGTGACGTCACTGGAGCTCGGCCTTCGGAATTCTTCCCAGCGGAATCCACTTTAGCAGGCATAGTCTATCAACACAAAGGAGAGACAACAGAGATATACAAAACCAAAACAAATCTATAGGAGAGAGCAGAAACACAGTAATCAAATAGAGCTGGGAAGTAACGTGAACAACATGAAAAAACAAGGGAAAAAAGGATTACAAACAATGCAGGACAACTTAAATCTACAGGAGGACCTAGAAGCATCAGAAACATGGATAGGGAAAGAACTCAAGGCATACCTAACTCAGATGGAAAGGAATATTAGAGAAGACATGAGACAGCAAGTCCAAGCAATGAAAGTATATTTTGAAAATGAATTAAACAAACAAATTCAAATGGCAAAGAACGAGCTTTACCAGGAGATAGAGATCTTAAAAAAAATCAAACAGTAATCCTAGAAATGCAGGAAACTATAAACCAAATTAAAAACTCAAACGAGAATATTACAAATAGACTAGATCAAGTAGAAGTCAGAACATCAGATAATGAAGACAAAGTTTATCAACTTGAAAAGAATATAGTCAACACAGAAAAGATGCTTAAATCCCATGAGCAATCTATTCAAGATATATGGGATGTCATAAAAAAATCCAAATTTGAGAGTCATCGGGATAGAAGAAGGCATTGAGATTCAAACCAAAGGAATGGACAACCTATTAAATGAAATAATTCTAGAAAACTTCCCAGAGATGAAAGATGGAATGGATTGCCAAATCCTGGAAGCCTACAGGACCCCAAACATTCAAAACCGTAATAGACCAACTCCAAGACATATAATTATGAAGATAGCCAACATACAGAACAAGGAGAGAATATTAAAAGCTACGAGAGAAAGGAGGCAGATTACATTCAGGGGTAAACCAATTAGGTTAACGACTGATTTTTCATCACAGACTTTGAAAGCGAGAAGATCCTGGAACAATGTATTTCAAACGCTGAAAAATAATGGATTCCAAACAAGAATACTGTATCCAGCAAAATTAAGCTTCAGATTTGACAATGAAATTAAAATTTTTCACCATAAACAAAAGCTAAAAGAATTCGTAGCCAGAAAACCAGCACTGCAAAGCATTTTGAGCAAAATACTACAAGAAGAGGAATTGAAAAATAGTGCCCAAAACTAACAGTGGGAGGTATCTCAGTAAAGGGGGAGGAAAATAACCAAAAAGTTAAAACTAGCCAGATTAAAATAAATAAATATATAAACATGACTGGAAGTACAAATCATATTTCAATTGTAACCTTAAATGTTAATGGCCTAAACTCACCAATCAAGAGACATAGGCTAGTAACCTGGATCAAAAAAACAAATCCTATAATATGCTGCCTTCAGGAGACTCATATGATAGGAAAAGACATACACAGGCTGAAGGTAAAAGGTTGGGAAAAATCATACCACTCACATGGCCCTTGGAAGCAAGCAGGAGTGGCCATACTCATATCGAATAAAATCAACTTCAAACCTAAGTTAATCAAAAGGGATAAAGAAGGACACTATATACTGTTAAAAGGAACCATCCACCAACAAGACATAACAATTATCAATTTGTATGCACCAAACAATGGAGCTGCAACGTTCATAAAACAAACTCTCCTCAAGTTCAAGAGTCAAATAGACTACAACACAATAATTATGGGGGACTTCAACACACCGCTCTCACCATTAGACAAATCCTCTAGACAAAAGCTGAATAAAGAAACTATAGAACTCAATAGCACGATCAATAACCTAGACTTAACCGACATATATAGAATATATCAACCATCATCAAGTGGATACACATTCTTCTCAGCAGCTCATAGATCCTACTCAAAGATAGACCATATATTATGCCATAGGAAAACTCTTAGTAAATATAAAGGCGTGGAGATAATACCATGCACCATATCTGATCATAATGGAATGAAACTGGAAATCAATGATAAAAGAAGGAAGGAAAAATCCTACATCACATGGAAAATGAACAATATGTTACTGAATGATCAATGGGTTGCAGAAGACATAAAGGAGGAGATAAAAAAATTCTTAGAGACAAATGACAATTCAGACACAACATACTGGAATCTATGGGACACAATGAAAGCAGTTTTAAGAGGGAAATTCATTTCTTGGAGTTCTTTCCTCAAAAAAAGAAAAAACCAACAAATAAATGAACTCACACTACACCTCAAAAACCTAGAAAAGGAAGAGCAAAACAACAGCAAATGTAGTAGAAGACAAGAAATAATTAGAGCAGAAATCAACGAAATTGAAACAAAAAAAACCATTGAAAAAGTTGATAAAACTAAAAGTTGGTTCTTTGAAAAAATAAATAAGATCGACAGGCCCTTAGCCATGCTAACGAAGAGAAGAAGAGAGAGAACTCAAGTTACTAACATACGGGATGAAAAAGGCAATATCACAACAGACACTACAGAAATACAGAAGATAATTAGAAAGTATTTTGAAACCCTATATTCCAATAAAATAGAAGATAGTGAAGATATCGATAAATTTCTTAAGTCATACGATCTGCCCAGATTGAGTCAGGAAGACACACACAATTTAAACAGACCAATAACAAAGGAAGAAATTGAAGAAGCCATCAAGACTACCAACCAAAAAAAGCCCTGGACCGGATGGGTATACAGCGGAGTTTTACAAAACCTTCAAAGAAGAATTAATACCAATACTTTTCAAGCTATTTCAAGAAATAGAAAAAGAAGGAGCTCTTCCAAATTCATTCTATGAGGCCAACATCACCCTGATCCCGAAACCAGACAAAGACACTTCAACGAAAGAAAACTACAGACCAATATCTCTAATGAACTTGGATGCAAAAATTCTCAATAAAATCCTGGCGAATCGAATACAAAAGCATATCAAAAAAATTGTGCACCATGATCAAGTAGGATTCATCCCTGAGATGCAAGGCTGGTTCAATATACGGAAATCAATAAATGCTATTCACCACATCAATAGACTTAAAGACAAGAACCATATGATCATCTCGATAGATGCAGAAAAAGCACTTGACAAAGTACAGCATCCCTTTATGTTCAAAACACTAGAAAAACTAGGGATAACAGGAACGTACCTCAACATTGTAAAAGCTATATATGCTAAACCTCAGGCTAGCATCATCCTAAATGGAGAAAAACTGAAGGCATTCCCTCTAAAATCTGGAACAAGACAGGGATGCCCTCTATCACCACTTCTATTCAATTTAGTTCTTGAAATACTGGCCAGAGCAATTAGACAGACAAAAGAAATAAAAGGCATAAAAATAGGAAAAGAAGAACTTAAATTATCGCTATTTGCGGATGACATGATAATATATTTAACAGACCCAAAAGGGTCTACCAAGAAACTGCTAGAACTAATAAATGAATTCAGCAAAGTGGCAGGATATAAAATCAACACGCATAAATCAAAGGCATTCCTGTATATCAGCAACAAAACTTCTGAAATGGAAATGAGGAAAACCACTCGATTCACAATATCCTCAAAAAAAAAAACTAAGATACTTGGGAATCAACCTAACAAAAGAGGTGAAAGATTTATACAATGAAAACTACAGAACCCTAAAGAGAGAGATAGAAGAAGATCTTAGAAGATGGAAAAATGTACCCTGTTCATGGATAGGCAGAACTAACATCATCAAAATGGCGATATTACCCAAAGTTCTCTACAGGTTTAATGCGATGCCAATCAAAATCCCAACAGCATTTCTTGTAGAAATAGATAAAGCAATCATGAAATTCATATGGAAAAACAAAAGACCCAGAAGAGCAAAAGCAATTAATTCTAAGCAGGAAGTGTGAATCTGGAGGTATAGCGATACCAGAGTTCAAACTGTACTACAAAGCAATAGTAACAAAAACAGCATGGTACTGGAACCAAAACAGGCAGGTGGACCAATGGTACAGAATAGAGGACACAGAAACCAATCCACAAAATTACAACTTTCTTATATTTGATAAAGGGGCTAAAAGCATGCAATGGAGGAAGGATAGCATCTTCAACAAATGGTGCTGGGAAAATTGGAAATCCATATGCAACAAAATGAAACTGAATCCCTTTCTCTCGCCATGCACAAAAGTTAACTCAAAATGGATCAAGGAGCTAGATATCAAATCAGAGACACTGCGTCTGATAGAAGAAAAAATTTGGCTACGATCTACATACTGTGGGGTCGGGCTCCAAATTCCTTAATAGGACGCCCATAGCCCAAGAGTTAATAACAAGAATAAACAAATGGGACTTACTTAAACTAAAAAGTTTTTTTCTCAGCAAGAGAAACAATAAGAGAGGTAAATAGAGAGCCTACATCCTAGGAACAAATTTTTACCCCTCACACTTCAGATAGAGCCCTAATATCCAGAATATACAAAGAACTCAAAAAATTAAACAATAAGATAACAAATAACCCAATCAACAAATGGGCCAAGGACCTGAACAGACACTTCACAGAGGAGGACATACAATCAATCAACAAGTACATGAAAAAATGCTCACCATCTCTAGAAGTCAGAGAAATGCAAATCAAAACCACCCTAAGATACCATCTCACTCCAGTAAGATTGGCAGCCATTATGAAGTCAAACAACAATAAGTGTTGGCGAGGATGTGGGGAAAAGGGTACACTTGTACACTGCTGGTGGGACTGCAAATTGGTGAGGCCAATTTGGAAAGCAGTATGGAGATTCCTGGGAAAGCTGGGAATAGATCCACCATTTGACCCAGCTATCACACTTCTCGGACTATTCCCTGAGGATCTTAAAAGAGCGTACTATAGGGATACTGCCACATCAATGATCATAGCGGCACAATTCACAATAGCTAGACTGTGGAACCAACCTAGATGCCCTTCAATAGATGAATGGATAAAAAAATGTGGCATCTATACACAATGGAATATTACGCAGCACTAAAAAATGACAAAATCATAGAATTTGCAGGGAAATGGATGGCATTAGAGCAGTTTATGCTAAGCGAAGGTAGCCAATCCTAAAAATACAAATGCCAAATGTCTTCTTTCATATAAACAGAGCAACTAAGAACAGAACAGGGAGGAAGAGCATGAGGAAAAGATCAACATTAAACAAAGACGAGTGGGGAGAGAGAAAGGAAGAGAGAAGGGAAAGCATATGGAAATGGTAGGAGACCCTCAATGTTACACAAAATTACATAGAAGAGGATGTGAGGGGAAAGGTGGGGGGAAACAAGGGAGAGAATTGAACAACAGCAGATGAGGTAGAGAGGGAAGATTTAAGGGGAGGGGAGGGGGGATAGTAGGGGAAAGGAAAGGTAGCAGAATACAACAGTCACTAATATGCCATTATGTAAAAATGTGAGTGTGTAACCGATGTGATTCTGCAATTTGTATTTGGGGTGAAAATGGGAGTTCATAACCCAATTGAGTCAAATGTATGAAAGATGATATATCATGAGTTTTGTAATGTTTTGAACAACCAATAAAAAAATTAAATAAGTCAAGGATGCATTTGTAATATATAGGGTAAAATTTAAAATAATAAAATAATGCAAAACTAACAGTGAAATGGTATATTTTAAAATATTTGATTAATACCACGACAAAAAAGGGGAAAAATTTCAAGATCAAGGACTAAAATGGAGATGAAAAAAGTAGTAAACAGTATATTTAAGTACAAATATATAAGTAGCTAAACAAATTGACCCAAATATTCAAAGTAAAAGACTAAGATTGTGAGACTAAATTTAAATAGCACAGACAAAAAACATTTTCTTCCTTATATGAAACATGACTAAAATATAAGTGGATCAAAAATTTTAAAGGAAAATGATGGTAAAATTTATACTGAAATATTACTATAGTAATTTTTAGTTTTGATAAGATCAATTCAATAAGATATAACAATCGAAAATTGGCAGACACTTAATAATATAGCCCAAACTGTATAAAGCAAATACTGACAGACCAATAGGAAGTAATGAACAATTCAAAAACAATAGCTGAAGTTTTCAGCATGTTTCTATCAGTGGGTAGGGCCAGCAAACTCAATTCAGTAAGGATATTAAAGTTTTGAACCACACAGTTAAAAAAACTGACTTTATATATAAAGTGATAAAAATGTATATGTCATATTTTATATATATATGTATATATATATATGTGTGTTTGTGTATATATATATATATATATATATATATATATATAGAGAGAGAGAGAGAGAGAGAGAGAGAGAGAGAGAGAGAGACTGACTTTATATATATTTACATGTCATCTACAAAAAAACCCCATAGCCAACATGGTACTTAAAGGTGAAGGGATAAAATTTTCCCCATTAAGATCAGGAACAAACATAAAGATGTTCCTTCTCACCATTTCTATTCAAATCATTACCAGAGATTCTATCCAGGATGGTTATCCAAGAAACATAAATAAAGGCATCCAGATTAGAAAGGAAAAAGTTAAACTATCTCTATTAACACACAATATGATCTTGTGTATAGAAAACTCTTAATCTACTTACATACACACAAAAAATCAGAGTCAATAAGTGCACCATGATTGCAGAATTTCATATCCATATATAAAAATCAAAGTTGTTTGTATATACCAGCCAGGAACAATTAAAAAGTGAAATAAAGAAAACAATTTCATCTATAATAACATTCAAAGTAATAAGATGTTTAATAATAAATTTAACAAGAGTGCAAGTCTTGTACACTGAAAAGAATGAAATATCACTGAAAGAAATTTAAAAAACCTATAAAATGAAAAAATATCCTATGTTTGTGGATTACAAGAATTAATATTATTAAGATAACATTCCTCAAATTGACCTACTTATTCAATGGAATCCCTGTGAAAATCCCAATGGCCTTTTCATAATAATTGATAAACCGATCCTCAAATGCAAATAGAAATACAAAGGATCCCAAATAGCCAAACTTTTAAAAGAAAAAGGTATAGGACTAAGACCTTCTGATTTTAAAATTTACTATGAATCTGTTGTTTCTGGACCATATGGTACTACTGTCAGAAGGACAGACATACAGATCCACAGAATAGAGTCCAGAAATAAACCTCTACATATATTGTAAATTGATCTTTGACAATGTTGCCAAGACAATTCAATGGGGGAAAGAACTGGCTTTTCTACATATACTATTGGGACAACTGAGTATCATAAACAAATGAATAAAATTTGACTCCTATCTCATGCTGTATAGAAAGGTAAACTCAAAGGTTAAATTATAAGAGAGAAAAATTAAAAAAAAAAAAAAAACTCTAAGAAAACAAGTCCAAATCTCCATGACCTTAGATTACACCATGGTTTCTTTGATTTGAAACCAAAAACACAAACACCAGTAGCACCAAGAACAAAAACAGATTAATTGGATTTCATTAAAATAACTTTTTTTTGCCTCAAAGGATTCTAAAGGGTTAGGGTCATATAGCTCAATGGTAGCATGCTTGTATAGCATGCACAAAGCTCTGAATTTGATTCCCAGCACAGAAAAAAACAGTATTCTATCCAGAAAGTGAAAATACAACTAAGAGAATGGAAGAAAATATTTGCAAATCATATATCTGAAAACAACTTATACCCAGAATATATAAAGAATGTATAGCCAAAAGCTGAAAGAGAAAAATAATCCAATTTAAAAATAGCCAAAGAACTAGAGTGAATATTACTCCAGATATGATAGACAGATGACCAATAAGTACCTGAAAAGAAGTTCGATATTATTAGTCATTCTAAGAATGCAAATCAAAACCATGAGATACTTCCTTACACATATGTGGATGGTTATAATCCAAATGACAGTCATGTCATAAGCATGTAGTGAAACTGTAATTCAAACTGTAAGTGTCAAATAGTGTTGCAAGGACTATAACATGGTGCTGTTTTGAAACTGAAAATATGTTTACACAAAAACCTGTACACAAGTATTCATAGTAGCATTATTCATAATAGAAAAACAGTGAAAGACAGGAAGGCATGAGGTCCCAGAGATTATTTCTGAGGCTATTTCTAAAGTCTTCCAACTTCCTTCAGTTCAAAGTATTCAGAATGTCAAAGCCCCACATTTGGAGTATTGTGATTTGAGCTCCAACATTAGAATGTACTAGAGATTCTAATCAGTGAAATAAGATAAAGTTTTAAAAGAAATAAAATTAGTAAGGTTACAAATAAAGAAACACAACTGTCATTTTTCATAGACAATGATTATGTGTTTCATGAACTTAGCAAGGTCACTGGATAAAAGTCAATACACAAATGTCAATTTTAGGGAATATTTACATAATGAAATTTTAAAAGGATGATGCCATGTGCATTATATTATATTTCTTTTTTATGGTGTTTGGAACGAAACCCAAAGCCTTGCATGCCATCCAATCTTCTACCACTGATCTAAATCCCCAGCACCATTTACATTATCTTTCATAAACACCAAATATCAGGAATAAACTTAAAGATATATGCAAAAAACCTCCATGGAATAACAGAGAGCATTACAAAAGTTTGCTGGAAGCTAGTAATACATAGTAATTACTATGAGCAATTTAACTCAGCCCTAAGAAATTTGGTTAGTATGGTTTCAAAGTTTATCTCCCACTATTCCCTGTAACTCAATGAATAATTATTTGCTAAGTGCTGTCATTCCAGTCTCTGAATTTCCTTTCATCTATCTTTCATCATTGCCTTTTCTACTTTTAAAAAACTGGTACAAGCCTATATGACTTTGTGCACAAGATATTATAGCAGTTTTAAAAATCATATCCTGCTTAAACTATTCCCCCTGGGCTTTTATAGTTATTGCTGTCAGATCAATATGTCTCACTAATCTGTTTAAAAAATGATGTCAGTTTAAAATGGTAACTACTTTTCCAAGGAATCTCCATACTGCTTTCCAGATTGGTGGCACCAACTTGCAGTCCTACCAGCAATGTATGAGTGTGCCTTCTCCCCCCATATCCTCGTCAACACTTATTGTTGTTTGTATTCTTTTTTAAAAAATATTTATTTATTTTTTTAGGTGTAGATGGACACAACACAATGCCTTTATTTTTTTATGTGGTGCTGAGGATTGAACCCAGGTCCCACCTGTGCTAGGCAAGCGCTCTACCGCTGAGCCATAGTCTTAGCCCCTGTTGTTTGTATTCTTAATAACTGCCATTCTGATGGGAGTGAGATGAAATCTTAGAGTTGTTTTGAGGTGCATTTCTCTAATTGCTAGAGATGTTGAACATTTTTTTCATATATTTGTTGACTGATTGTATATCATGTTCTGAGAAGTGACTGTTCAGTTCCTTGGCTCATTTATTGATTGGGTTATTTTTTTTTTTGGTGTTAAGTTTTTTAAATTCTTTATATATCCTAGAGATTAGTGTTCTATCTGATATGTGTGTGGCAAAAATTTGCAGTATGGTGATTCATTGGGAAACTTGGAATGGAACCACCATTTGACCCAGTTATCCACACCTCGGTTTATACCCAAAGGACTTAAAAACAACATACTACAGAGACATAACCACATCAATGTTTATAGCAGCACAATTCACAAAAGCTAAATTGTGGAACCAACCTAGATGCCCTTCAGTAGATGAATGGATAAAGAAACTGTGGTATATATGCACAATGGAATATTACTCAGCAGTCAAAGAGAATAAAATCATAGTATTTGCAGTTAAATGGATGGAGTTGGAGAATATTATGCAGAGTAAGCCAATCCCCCAAAACCAAAGGCAGATGTTTTCTCTGATAATGTGGATGCTGATCCTTAATGTGGATGGGAGGCAGAACATAGGAGGAATGATGGAACTTTAGATAGGGCAAAGGGGAGGAAGGGGAAGAAAGGGAGTAAGGGGGTCGGAAAGATAGTGGATTGAGATGGACATCATTACCCTAAGTACATGTATGAAGACATGACTGGTGTAACTCTATATTGTATACAACCAGAGACATAAAAAATGTGCTCTACATGTGTACTATGAATTGAAATGTATTTGGCTGTCGTGTATAACAAATTAGAATAAATAAATAAATTTAAAGTTAAAAATGGCAACTAGGCAAATATCAGCTTTTTGTATGGTTTCAAAGTTTACCTCCCACTATTCTCTGTAACTCAATGGATATTCTAGCCAAATTAAAATTGTTGCTAAGTCCTGAATACACCATCTGTTTTTTCCCTTTTTATTATTATATTATAGTTATACATAATAGTGTGGTTCATTTTACCATATTCATAAATACATATAATTTGCTCCATTTCAATCCCCAGTACTTTCCCTATGCCTTTCCTCCTCCAAATCCCTGATCCCCTTCCTCTACACTACTGGTATTCCTTCTATTATTTTTAATTGGTTCATTATAGTTATACAAGAAAGTAGAATTCATTGTGATATATATATATATGCACATAGCATAATTTGCTCAATTTCATTCCTCTATTCCTCCCTTTACCAACTCCTCCTCCTGCCCCCTCAATCATCTTCCTCTACTTCATTGTTCTCTCTTTAATTTTCATGAGATTCCCTCCCTTATTTTATTCCTTATTTCTCTCTAGCTTCTACACATGAATGAGAACATTCAACCCTCGATTTTCTCAGTCTATCTCATTTCATTTACCATGATGTTCTCTAGCTCCATCCATTTACCAGAAGATGAAATAATTTCATTCTTCTTTGTGGCTAAGTACAACTTCAGTGTGAATATATACCACATTTTCTTTATCCATTCATCTTTTGCTGGGCACTTGAGCTATTTCCATAATTTAAATATTGTGAATTGCACTGCTATAAACTTTGCTACATATGTATCACTACAGTATGCTGATTTTAATTCTCTTCACCAGAGAGTGGAATAGCTGTGTCATATTTGTTCCATTTGTAGTCTTTTGAGAAACTTTCATACTGCTTTCTAAAGTTTTTGCACTAATTTTCAGTTCCACCAACAATGCATGGGTATGCCTTTTCCCAATCATTCTAACCAGCAATTATTGTTATTTGTGTTCTTGATGGTTGCCATTCTAACTGGAGTAAGGTGAAGTCTCAGTGTATTTTAAATTTGTATTTTCCTGATTGCTAAGTATTTTTGAACATTTTTTTTTCATATATTTGTTGTCCATTTGTATTTCTTCTTTTGAAATGTCTTCTTTTGCCCATTTATTAACTGGGTAACTTGGGGTTTTTTTGGAGGGGTTGTTTTTGGTTTTGGGTGATAAGAATATGGGAGGTCATTTTGTCTTCTGCAAAGTCCTCAGAAGACATTCCATTTTCTTTGGTAGGCAGAACTAAAATATTGTCAAAATGGCAATATTACCCAAAGCAATCTAAGACTCAATGCAATCTCATAAAAATAGCAATGATATTCTTTATAGAACTAGAAAAAATAGTCCTAAAATTTGTATAGAAGAATAAGTGACCAAGAATAGTCAAAGCAATACTGAACAATAAGAGTGATAGGCACCACAATACCAGATCTCAAATTATACTACAGAATTACAGTAACAAAACAGTATAATATTTATATATAAAAACAAACATGAAAATCAATTGAATAGAGGACATAGAAACAAATCCTCATAGATACAGACATATTTCATCCTTGACAAAGGTGCCAAAAGCATACATTGGAAAAAAAAGATACCCTTTTAAACAAATTCTGGGAAAACTGGATAACCATATATAGAAAAATGAAACTAGATCTCTATCTCTCACCTTGGACAAAAATCAACTCAAAGAGGATCAAGACCTACAAATTAGATCAGAAACACTGCAACTGCTAGAAGAAAATATGGGGTCAATGCTCTAACATACTAGCGCAGGCACTAGACTTCTTTAATAAGACTCTTAAAGCTCAAAAAAAAAAATAAAACAAAGAATCAATAAATGGAAAGTCATCAAATTAAAAGAATTTTGCACATCAAAGGAAATAGAGTGTGAAGACAGAGCCTATGAAATAAGAGAAAACCTTTGCCAGCTACTCTTCTGACAGGGGATTAATATCCAGAAACAGTGAAGAAGGCAAAAGAAATAAAAATAATAATAATAATAATAATAATAGTAATCATCGTCATCATCATCATCATCATCCTTTGTTTTATCATGTCTTAAAATGTTTTTTTCTCCCCTATAGCATACCACTCTCTTCTATCCCTATTAAAAACTCTGGATAACCTTCAAAACAAAACTAAAAATTTTATGTTTTAAAAACAGGAGACCAGTAGAGTAGAGTAACAGGATTGAGGATAAGAGGAAGTAAGAAAAAGAAGTGTGAGAAATGAAATTGATCAAACTGTACAAATTATATACAAATATGTCACAATGAATTCCACAATTGTGTATAATTATAACATGTAAAAACATAAACACCACAACTAATTTCTTTATTCCATTCAGGACTTTGTTAGAGTGCTTTGTAAATGCTCAATAAATATTTCATTGTATATCTCACAAACAGTAAACTACAAGACCATACTCCCTTCTCCTAGGGGAAAAAGAAAAAGAAAAGAAAAATCTTCTGCAGCATATGTGGATCTGGAAAGCTCCCATGAATTTAAGGGCTCAAGTTGTATTTGACAGCTTTGGCAAGGCACGTGATAGAGGATAAGCTTGTGTCATTAGAGAGACATATTTTATAGTATATGGATCAACTCAGAATCAGAGCCAGATGGTATGAAGCTTTCCATCTAGATGAGGACTAGTCTAAGAAGTCTAAGAAGCCCTAGCTTGGAGTTAGGGAAGATCCAGGAGGGACTTCAGTGATAGACACATATTAATTCCCAAATGTTAACCCCAAAGAAACATAACTGAAAAATATGAGGAAAACATTTCCAGAGGATATTTTTCAGACAATACATACAAATTAATTATAATACATAACAGATTTAACAAAGTTCTGACCCACTCACATAACCCAAGATAACAGTATTTAACTTGGAATAATATTCAGAAACACTTTTGATTTTGTTTAACACAAATCATCTCTCCCCAATGAAAAAAGCACAGATGTCCAGCTTATTAGCATAATAGAAGAATTTCTTCAAGATTCATATGAATATGATGTTGGTGATTCTTTTAATTTTACATAGTCTAACATATTTCAGGTTGGAGTGGGGCCAGAGGATTATTCAATAACATTGCATTTTATTTGTTTTCCTTTTTTAAACAAAAGATTCAAATCTTGCTGGGCATGGTGGCATACATCTGTAATCCCAATGACTCTGGAGGCTGGGGCAGGAGGATCGCAAGTTCAAATCAGCCTCAGCAAAAGCAAGGTGCTAAGCAACTCAGTGAGACCCTGTCTCTAAATAAAATATAAAACAGGGCTGGGAAGTTGGCTCAGTGGTCAAGTGCCCATGAGTTCAATCCTCAGTACCAAAAAAATAAAAAAGATTCAAATCTATAAGTGTCACAAACATAATCCAATGAATAACTACTCTCTCTCTCTCTCTCTCTCTCTCTCTCTCTCTCTCTCTCTCTCTCTCTCTCACACACACACACACACACACACACACACACACTTTACCTAGATTTACCAATTATTATTTGACTACCTTCTGTCACTAAACACTCAAAAAACTGAATTGTAACTTTGTGGCCAAAGACACAACAATGTCAATAATTCTGGAATTTGTGGAGGACATATCATCAGTGATCCACGGGACAGAAGTGCTTTGAGTTTACAGAATTTTGAAAGTGTTCTGTAAATGGTCAGGTTGAAAAATACAATGTAGGACATGTGCCGATATCTTCCTCCAGCTCTGTACAGATTCATACACAATTAATGATGCAGCACAGTAGGAAACAAACAAAATGAACAAAACCATACACACACACCACAATTATTTATTTATACTCCATATTGTCTCACAAATATTTAAGGTTGCTTTCAAAAAGACATGCTGTACAAAAGGAAACAAATGAACACTTGAGAAGGTTGATACAAAGGGAGAAAAACAGAGGTAATATTGAAATTGCAGAACACAGAATCTTACATAGGTTCAACAATTTAGCTGCTTGCTTTCTAGTGGCTACGCATAAAGTAAACATGATAATGAACATGGCTCATAGAGTCTATAAGATTTTTAAATGCCAGTTTTTCCTAAGCGCTTTGATTATTTAAGATACATAAATGTGAAAGCAGTTTCTTCCTTGGGTCCTGAAAGAGAGGATACCAGGGGAAGTTTATGGTAAGATGTGACCATCAGTTTCACCTTGTTTCTGCCAACTCTGTTATGCTCAGTCAAATGTTATAGTGCTCAAGTTTTAGTTAGTAAAAGCAATTCCTTCACTGAATGGTTTTCAGGTACTAAATGAAGCGATGCAATTCTCCAACTCTGATAATCTTGCAGCCTTACTCTAGGGTAATGTTTAAAAACTGCAGAGTGACACATTCCTGTAATCACAGAGACTGGGAGACTGAGCCAGGAGGATTGAAAGTTCAAGGCCAGCCTCAGCAACATAGTGAGGCCCAATGCAACTTAGCAAAACCCTAATCAAAATTTTTAAAATTGCCCCTCCAATCAACAGACCCATGTGGGAGCCCAGGCTCAGGACTAGGACCACTAAGCTTATGCATGTAGGAGCCAAGCCCTAGGCCCTGGCCCTGGCACAGGACTACCCCACTGACCAGCAGACCCATGACGGAACCCAGGTCTACCCCACCTCTATCTTGGAACACTGCAGCCATCGCCATAGCCCTCCCTATGCAGTAGTCTCCACTTTGGGACAACAGATAGGGACTAGAGGCAGCTGCATCTCCAAATAGACATCCCACCTTCTCAGCCCCATCTCTAACAGTGGTTGCATCCATCTTGGGACAACCCCACTGCTATCTTGAGTTATCTCTGCTATTGCTACCACCACCTTTAGTTGTAGTAGCATTTATCATGGGACACAAGCCAGGGTCTAGAAGCCAAACACCAAAGTTAGATATAGGTAATCTGAAGGAACACTGTGAGATTATAGGGTAAAAGCTGTAATACCTCAGATCGGCACTACAAGAAAGGAAAACACATAGACAACATGAAAAAAAAAAAGGAGGAAAGTGCCCCAAACAAACCAAGATACTACAATAATAGAATACATTGACAGCATAGTTGATGAACTGTCAGAGGAGCAGTTAAGAATGTACATAATTAAAATGATCCATGAATTGAAGAATGACCTATGTGAGCAAATACAGGCAAAAATTGATCACTCCAACAAAAAGTTAAGAGAGCAAATACAGGCAACCATTAATCACACCAAGAAAGAGATAAGGGAACAAATACAGGTAGCAAAAGACTACTTGAGGAAAGAGAGATTCTGAAAAAAAAAAAGATCATTGAAGTGAGGAAACAATAAACAAAATTAAAAACTCAATAGAAAGCATCACCAACAGACTAGATCAATTGGAAGACAGAACGTCAGATAATGAAGACAAAATATACAATCTGGAAAATAAAGTTGACCACACAGTGAAGATGGTAAGAAACCATGAACAGAACATCCAAGAATTATGGGATAACATTAAAAGACCAAATCAAAGATTTATTGGGATAGAGGAAGGAACAGAGATTCAAACCAAAGGAATGCACAATCTCTTCAATGAAATAATATAAGAAAATTTCCCAAATATGAAGAAATTTGAAAATCAAATATGAGAGGCTTTCAGGACACCATATGTACAAAATTACAAGTCATCTACACCAAGGTACATTATAATGAAAATTCATAGCATAAAGAATATTTTTTAATTCTAATTTGTTATGCATGACAGCTGAATGCATTTCAAGTCATAGTATACATATACAGCACAATTTTTCATGTCTCTGGTTATATACAAAGTAGAGTCATACCATTCATGTCTTCATACATGTACTTAGGGTAATGATGTCCATCTCATTCCACCATCTTTCCTACCCCATGCCCTCTCCTTTCCCCTCCCACCCCTTTGCTCTATCTAGAGTTCAGAATCTTAAAGGCAGCAAGAGAGAGGAACCAGATTACATATAGGGAGAAACCAATTCAAATCTCAGCAGATTTTTCAACCCAGATCCTCAATCCAAGAACAACATATACCAAGCTTTGAAAGAAAATGGATGCCAACCAAGAATCTTATATCCAGCAAAATTAAACTTATATTTGATGATGAAATAAAATCTTCCATGATAAACAAAAGTTAAAAGAATTTACAGCTAGAATGCCTGCACTACAGAATATCTTCAGCAAAATATTCCATGAGGAGGAAGTGAAAAACAACAATGACAATCAGTAAAGGGAGGTATTATATTAACGGAAAAAATAATCAAAGGGGAAACCAAGCCAAGTTAAATACCAAAAATAAATAAAAATGAAAGAGAATACAAATCATGTCTCAAGAATAACCCTGAATGTTAATGGCCTAAACTGACCAATCAAAAGACATAGACTGGCAGATTGGATTTAAAAACAAAGCAAAGATCCAATAATATGCTGCCTTCAAGAGAAAAGTTCATTGCATGGAGTTCATTCCTTAAAAGAAGAAAAAGTCATCAAATAAATGACTTAATATTACATCTCAAAGCCCTAGAAAAAGAACAAATCAACACCAAAAGCAGTAGAAGACAGGAAATAATTAAAATCAGAGCTGAAATCAATGAAATTGAAACAAAATAAACAATTGAGAAAAAAATTGTTTCTTTGAAAAAATAAATAAAATTGATAAATGCTTACCCATGCTAATAAAGACAAGGAGTAAGAAAACTCAAATTATTAACATCCCTGATGAAAAAGGAAATATCACAACAGACATTACATAAGATAATTAGAAATTATTTTGAAATTTTTTGAAAATATGTCCTCCAATAATATAGAAAATCTCAAAGGCATCGACAAATTTCTAGAGTCATATGCTTTGCCCAAACTGAATCAGGATGATATATACAAGTTAAACACATAAATTTCAAGCAATGAAATAAAAGATGCCATCAAAAGTCTACCAACCAAGACATGCCCAGGACCACATATATACACAGTTCTACAAGACCTTCAAAGAAGAACGAATACCAATACTCCTCAAATTATTTCATGAAATAGAAACTTCCAAACTTATTCTATGAGGCTAATCTCACCCTGATTCCAAAACCAGGAAAAGACACATCAAAGAAAGTAAACTTCAGACCAATAGATATAAAAATTCTCAATAAAATTCTGGCAAATTGAATACAAAAACATATGAAAAAGATAGTGCACCATGATCAAGTGGGGTTCTTCCCAGGGATGAAAGGTTGTTTCAACATATGGAAATCAATAAATGTAATTCATCACATCAATAGACTTAAAGATAAGAATTATATGATCATCTCAATAGATGCAGAAAAAGCATTTGACAAAATACAGCACCCCTTCATGTTCAACACACTAGAAAAACTAAGGATAACAGGAACATCGCTCAACATTGAAAAGCTATCTATGCTAAGCCCCAGGCCAACATCATTCTAAATGGAGAAAAATTGAAAACATTCCCTCTAAAAACTGGAACAAGGCAGGGATGCCCTCTTTCACTACTTCTATTTAACATAGTTATGGAAACTCTAGCCAGAGCAATTAGACAGATGAAAGAAATTAAAGGGAGACAGAAAAAGAAGAACTCAAACAATCACTGTTTGCCGACAACATAATTCTATACCTAGAGGATCCAAAAACTCCACCAGAAAACTTCTAGAACTAATAAATGAATTCAAAAAGTAGCAGAATATAAAATCAACATCCATAAATCAAAGGCAATTCTGTGTATCAGTGACAAATCCTCTGAAAGAGAAATTACAAAAAAATACCCCATTCACAACAGCATAAAAAATAAAATAAAATACTTGGGAATCAACTTAACAAAAGAGGTGAAAAACCTGTACAATGAAAACTACAGATGGTAAAGAAAGAAATTAAAGAGGACCTTAGAAGATGGAAAGATCTCCCTTGTTCTTGGATAGGCAGAATTAATATTGTCAAAATGACCGTACTACCAAAATCACTTTACAGATTTAATGCAATTCCAATCAAAATCCCAATGACATTCCTCACAGAAATAGAAAAGGCAATCATGAAATTTATCTGGAAAAATAAGAGACTCAGAAAAAGCAATCCTTAGCAAGAAGAGTGAAGCAGGTGGCATCACTATACCAGACCTTAAACTATACTACAGAGCAATAGTAAAAAAAAAAGCATGGTATTGACACCAGAATAGACTTGAAGACCAATGGTACAGAATAGAGGACACAGAGACAAACCCACACAAATACAGCTATCTCATATTAGACAAGGGCACCAAAAACATACATTGGAGAAAAGATAGCCTCTTCAGCAAATGGTGCTGGGAAAACTGGAAATCCATATGCAACAAAATGAAATTAAATCACTATCTCTCACCATGCACAAAACTCTACTCAAAGTGGATCAAGGACCTAGGAGTTATATCACAGACCCTGCACCTAGTAGAAGAAAAAGTAGGCCCAAATTTCATCATGTCTGATTATACCCCACCTTCCTTAATAAAACTCCTATAGTGCAAGAGATAAAATCAAGAATAAATAAACGGGATGAATTCAAACTTAAAAGCTTTTTCTCAGCAAAAGAAACAATCAGTGAGGTGAATAGAGAGCCTACTAAATGGGAGCAAATTTTTACCACACACACACCAGATAGAGCACTAATCTCTAGGATATATAAAGAACTCAAAAATCTTAACGCACACAAAAAAAGATAACTCATTCAATAAATGGGCCAAGGAGCTGAACAGACACTTCACAGATGATATACAATTGTTGCAGCCAATGTGGAAAGAAGTACGGAGATTCCTTGGAAAACTTGGAATGGGATACCCAGGTATCCCACTCTTCCGGTTATACCCAAAGGACTTAGAAACAGCATATTTCAGTGATGCAGCCACATCAATGTTTATAGCAGCACAATTCACAATAGCTAAATTGTGGAACCAACCTAGATGCCCTTCAGTAGATGAATGGATAAAGAAACTGTGGTATATATACACAATGGACTATTACTCAGCAGTCAAAGGGAATAAAATAATGGCATTTGCAGGGAAATGGATGGAGTTGGAGAATATTATGCTAAGTGAAGTAAACCAATTCCCAAAAAAACAAAGGTTGAATGTTTTCTCTGATATATGGATGCTGATCCATAATGGGATTGGGAGGGGAACATGGAAGTAATGGAGAAACTTTAGATAGGGCTAAGGGGAGGGAGGGGAAGGGAGAAAGCATGCGGATAGGAAACATGATGGAATGAGATGGACACCATTCCTCTAAGTACATGTATGAAGACATGAATGATGTGACTCTACTTTGTGTACAACCAGAGTCATGAAAAATTGTGCTCTATAGGTGTAAAATGAATTGAAATGCATTCAGCTGACATGTATAACAAATTAGAATAAATAAATGAATTTAAAATAAAAAAGACAAAAATTAAAAATAAATAATTAAAAAGGACCAGGTACATAACTCAATTGGAAAGGACTCCTGGGTTCAAAACCTAGTGTGTACACATACACACATACACACACACACACACACACACACACATACATACAAATACAGAGCAGATACATAGACTAGGGTATTGGGATGGATTGGATTGAAAAAAAGAAGTTAGGGGGAGATGGAAAGTTTATGAGTTAAGTACAAAGATTCTTCTTGAGAAAATCATTTGATTTTATGTCAAATAATATGTTGTAACATTCTAATTCTTTAAAGAGGTACAGTGCAAAAAGTACTGCCTTACCCAGTAAGGAAATATATAATCTCTACTCTGTCTACAATAATCTATCAAATAGAATTCTTGATAGGAATCTAGGGAAACATACCTGACTATTACACTTATTGTATCTACATCTTTATACAATGGGCCTAGCTGAAGTTGGAAACTTAAAAAAAACAAGCATGACGACGTTTATTATCCCATGTTGTGAATTTCATTATTGAATATGATGCGACAAAGAGACCTGGTTCAGATAATCTTGACAACAGATGGAGAAGTCCTAAGGAGCCATAAACATACACTTTATTTTTCCTTTCTGGCAACACCCTGCACTGTGCCGAACTTTTTCATTAAAGGGTTTAGTCAGAAATGATTAGACCTTTACTGAAAATTAGATTACCACAATGCAAAAGCTTTAGCTTAACATTTATCCTACAATGTTAGTGATCATGCATGGTCATACATCCAATAAATGTTTGTGGAACATCTATCACGGATTGGAAAATATATTCTAGGCCCTGAGATTCAGCAGTGAGCAAAACAATTAAAACTACTGCCTTATATTCAGGTTATGGAAGAAGAGCAATAAACAAATATATGTGTAGTGATAAATGCTCTGAAGAAAAATAAGGTAAGTAAGATGAATAGAGATGAGAGATAGGGTCAAACTCTCTTTTGTAGGACAATTAAGGACAGGCTTGTCTCTAAGGCACACTTGAGCAAAGATCTGAAGACAAGAATGTGCTTGGCCTACTGGAAACCTAGCAAGGAGAAGACTGTGTCTGGAACATAGAAACTGAAGGATATGGTGGGTTTTATGAGCTGAGACCAAGAAGTTTTCCAGGGGACATGAATAGGACCTTGATTTTACTCCACTGGAAAGAAGAAGCCTTTAGAGTTTGGAAACAGGGGTATGATTTGGTCTGACTTGTTTTTAAAGAATCATTCTAGCTTCTGTTAGAGTAATACTACACTGTAGAGGGCAAGGATAGAAGTAGGAAAACCATTTAGGAGGAATCAATAATAATCTACATACACAACAGATGATACTTGCTTGCATCAAATAAAGAGCAGTAAAAATATGAGAAGGTGGTCAGACTGGATATATTTTTAAGTAAACATAATAGTATTTGTTGCTTTTGTGTAAGGTTTGAGGGAGACGAATTGAGTCAAGCTATTCAGCTTGAGAAAGTAGAAGAATGTAGTTATCACTTACCAATATTTAAAAGACTGCTGCTGGTGGAGCAGATCCAAAGGTTGGAGGTATGGATGAGGACACAGTAAATTTGAAGGGCAGATCAGTCAGGGTTCTAGAAAGAAAAATATGGTATAGTCAAATCAGGTTAATGTGAAGCATAATAATAGAACTACTTATAAAGAACAAAGATTGGAAAAGCTCAAGGGATAGTGCAATAATCTCAAGATGACATCTGCTATAACCCCTAGGTATTAAGTAGTACACAGGGGATATATGGGTATTTGCAAAAGGCTGAGAAAGGAGCTGAAATCTCTCTGAAAAACATAACTAGTAGTCAGCATCACTGCAGGGAGGGAATCAGGAGAATAAATTCTTTAACTTCAACTCCTCCTTCTGATTTGTTCTTCTTTTGATGATCCTCATCATCTAAACTCAATAGGAATCCAAAGAACAAATGGTCCCTTTAAGGTACTACATACAGAACATAGAGCAGAGAATGGTGCATAATAGATTTGGAAGAGCAAATGGAAAATACAAAATATATCCAAGAGAAGACATTAAGCTGGTTAAAAGTTGGATGTGCATCCTTCCAACAGAATGATATCACCCTGAGTTTAGAAAGATGTTGGAAAAGCCTTTTGCTCTGGGACTGGTTAAACTGATACATAGTTCAAGTAGACGGAGCATTCAAAAATAGTGTCTTCCCAAATGTCTTCTTTGATATAAGGAGAGTAACTAAGAACAGAGTAGGGTCGAAGAGCATGAGAAGAAGATTAACATTAAACAGGGATGAGAGGTGGGAGGGAAAGGGAGAGAGAAGGGAAATTGCATGGAAATGGAAGGAGACCCTCAGAGTTATACAAAAGTACATACAAGAGGAAGTGAGGGGAAGGGGAAAAATAATACAAGGGGGACAAACGAATGTCAGTAGAGGGGGCAGAGAGAGAAGAGGGGAGGGGAGGGGAGGGGAGGGGGGATAGTAGAGGATAGGAAAGGCAGCAGAACACAACAGACACGAGTATGGCAATATGTAAATCAATGGATGTGTAACTGATGTGATTCTGCAATCTGTATATGGGGTAAAAATGGGAGCTCATAACCCACTTGAATCAAATTGTGAAATATGATATATCAAGAACTATGTAATGTTTTGAACAGCCAACAATAAAAAATTAAAAAAAAAATAGTGTCTTCATCAAATACTATCATTGACTCCAGAATCACTGACATTTCTTGCTATATTAAGAAGTAGGTTATGCAATAATTGGCAGTTATGCTATATCCCAACAGTACACAGCTGGATTAAAATTACTGGTGTTCTTCCATGCAGGAAGCTCATGATAATAAAAAAAATTGTTCTGATAATTAAAAAAAAATTTCTTTTGTGAGCCCTAGCAAAAAGTCTACTTTTTAGTGTTCTGACACAAAAGATTTCTTTTGTCAAAAACAAAAACAAACATTGATGCTTTATGGATAGATGGTGTATTTGTCTGTGTTGATATAACAAAATCCCTGATATTTGATAATGCATAAAGAATCATCTGGTTCTGTGGCCAGAAAGTCCATAGAGCATGGTGCCACTGTCTCAGTGCATCACAAGATAGCACAGAAGTAAAAAAGTAATCCGCTATATATAGAAGGGGCATGTGGGCAAGCCAGGAAGCAAGATACAGTGAGGGACTGGGTTCACTCTTTGATAACAACTCGCTTTTACAGGAACTTATCTGATCCTACAGGACATGACCTACTCCTGTAAGACAGAATTAATACATTCATTGGAGTTGAGCACCACCTAATTACTTTCCCCTAGGCCCCACTTCTAAAAGGTTCCACCACCTCAACACTTGGGACCAAACTTCTACCTTATAAGCCTCTGGGGGACAAATCATATCCAAATAACAACAGATGGAATTCATTCAGTGCTTTCAAAGTCCTCTGGTTATGCTTCCTTGGTGTGAAAGTACTCCATCCAAAACTCTGACTCATAGTATACATAAAAAATATGTATACATACATATATATATATATATATATATATATATATATATATATATATAAAAATATTACTTACAGTATTTAATTATTATACTATATATACTTAGTTTGATTTGCTACATATTTGTTGATGGCTTTTAAACCTACATTCAAAGGAGATATTAGTTTATAGTTTTCTTATAATGTGTTTACCTGGTTTTGCCATTAAGTTAATGCTGGCATCATAGAATGATTTTGGAAGTATACATTTTACTTTTATTTTGTGGAAGAGCTTGTGGACTATTGGTATCATTCCATCGTAAATGTTAGAAGGAATTCACCAGTGAAAACATCTGGATCATTCTTTTTGAGAAAGTTGTTAATTATTGATTCAATTTCTTTAATAAACATAAGGATTTTCAAGTTATTTATTGATTTCTTCATGCATGAGTTTTGATAGTTTTTTGTCTTTCAAGTAACTGGTGCATTTCCTTTGAATTATCAAACTTACAGGCATAAAGTTGTACATAGTATTCCTTTATTATACTTTAAAATCCATGGGATCAATAGTGATGACCTTTCACTACTGATATAAGTTAATTTGTTTCTTCTCTTTTTCTTGGTTAACTTGGCTAGTAGTTTATCAGTTTTATTGACTTCTCCCCAAGAAGTATTTTTTATTTCATTGGTTTTCTTTATTGTTTCTCTATGTTAGTTTTGTTGGTTTCTAACTTAATTTTTATTGTTTCCTTTCTTCTATTTGCTTTAGACATAAATTTCTCCTTTCTCTAATTTTGTTAAGGTGAAATGTTTTGTTGAGTTTAGAGAGTCTTTTATATTTATTTAATGCTATACATTTCCTTCTAAGCACTTTCATGTATTGCATATATTTTGATAAATTTCATTTTCTTTTCTTTTTCATTTAGTTCAAAATATTTACAAATTTCTTATGAGATGACTGCTTTGATCATCAATGTTTTAATAAGAAATATGTGGGTTTATTTCCCAATATTTTGAGATCATCTAGCTCTCCTTCTGTTATTGATTTCTGTTTTAATTCCACTGTGTCAGAGACATACCATATATGATTTCTATTCTCTTAAATTTGATAAAATATGTTTTGTGGCCTAGATTATGGTGTATCTAGGTAAATATACCACATGAGCTTGAAAAGAATGTGTATTCTTCTCTTGTTGGATGCAATGTTCTATAAACATCAAATAGATCAAGTTGATTGATAGTGTTATTCAGCACTAACCTTACTGATCTATATTCCTACTGATTTTCTTCTTGCATATCTATCAGTTACTGAAATTGGAATGTTGAAATCTTCAACTATAATAGTGGACTGTTCTATTTTTCCTTTTTATTCTATTGGTTTTTGCCTAACATTTTGGCACTCTGTTGTTAGGTGCATAAACATTGAGGACTGTGATATTGTCTTGGAGAATTAACCCCTTTATCATGTAGTAATACCTCTGCTGCAGTCTGGCTGGGCACAATTCAGGAGCCACTTGTCAAAAGAAAGGAACTTTATTTTTAGAACACACACACCACCACACAGCTCTTCGGGAAAACCCTCTGAGCCCAACTGCCACCACCGGCTTCCCACAAGCCTCTCAACCTCTCCCACTCCTCCTGCTCTTGAGGCCAATTGGCTGGGTCACGTGGGTGGAGCCAAAAAAAGTCCCCCAATGAGCAGCTCTGTGGTCTGAAAGGGCGGGGAAACAACCCAAAGAGCATCACCGCAGAGGAGCCAATCAGTTGGCAGCTAGAAGTTTGCTGGGGCTGCTGTGAGCCAATCATCAGCTGGCAGCTAGAAGTTTGCTGGCAGCTGGAAGTTTGCTGGGGCTCCTTTGGCTGTGGCTCTCAACATACCTCTCTTTATCTTTGATAATTTTCTTTTTTTAAAAAAAAATATTTACTTTTTAGTTTTAGGTGGACACAATATCTTTATTTTATTTTTATGTGATGCTGAGAATCGATCCTAGTACCTCACACATGCTAGGCGAGTGTGCTACCACTTGAGCCACATCCCCAGCCCCTATCTTTGATAATTTTCCTTGTTCTGAATCTGATTTGTTGAAGATTAATACGGCTACTCCAGCATTAATTTGATTAATATTAGCACAATATATTTTTCTTTATTCTGTACTTTTGACCTGTATTATTCATACATTTAAAGTAGGTACTTTGTAAACACTACAAATTTAATGCCTTTTCCATTCTAGGCACTTACCACACAACATGGATATAACTTTTGCAGTTTGAGGTATAAGATCAAAACCAGCACAAATTTCCTTTTCCTTCTTCACAATTTCATGAAAAAAAGATTTGTTCTTACCATGGACTTTGGCAAAATCAGCATGTCATTATTTTTTCTTTCCATATTAAGTTAAGTATTTTTACCTTCTCCCTTAAAGGAAGAACTTAAAGGCTTCTCTATGTTATATTCAAATTGCAGCATCACTACTTTTGTACTTTGGAGCCATTGTTAAGTGAAATAAAGGTTACTCGAACAAAAGCACTGCAATATCAAAACTGTTAATCTAATGATTTAGATGGCTATTAAGTGACAAATAAATAGTGTGTTAGTCAGTTTACTATCACTAAAACAAAATGCCTGAGATAAATAGTCTATAAAGAAAAAGGGTATTTTGGCTCATGGTTTTTCAGGTCCCATGATTGCATAGGCCCCATTTGCTTTAGGCCTCTGGCTGGGATAGGAGATAGCAATGACAGGAAAAGGATGGCAAAGCAAGCTGCTCACCTCATGGTCAAAAAGCAAAAGAGAAAGAGGCTGACATTCCACCATCCCCTTCAAGGACATGGCCCCAATGACGTCCTGAGACTTCCCACTGAGCCCTACCTCCTAAAGGTTCCACCACCTGCCAATAGTATCACTGGCTGACATGAACCTTTGGAGGACATTCAGGATGCAAATTTCAGGAGCTGGGTAGCATATATAGCATGGATATACTAGAATGATTCATGCCCCAGATGGAAAGGGGCAAAACAGCCCAAGTTTCCATCACACTGTTCTTAGAATGGTACACTATTTAAAACTTGTGAATTTTTTCTGGAATTTTTCATGTAATATTTTTGGACTGCAGTTGACTGCAGGTAACTTCAACTCCAAAAAGTTAAATCACAGATAAAGGTGATATTACTATATATAGTTGGGTCTTATTCTTATATCTACCAAAAATATTTATTTAAATTGGTATATTTAGACCATTCCTATTTCAAATGATTATTGATATAGGTGATGCAATAGAATATTTGTGTCCCCTTCAAATTTTTATGTTGAAATTCTAACCCCCAATGTGGTAGTATTAGGAGGTAGGACCTATGGGGGGTAATTAAATCATGAGGGTAGAACCCTCATAAATGTTGTAAGTACCCCTATCAAAAAGGCCTCAGAGGGCTGGAAATGTGGCTCAATGGTAGAGCACTCGCCTAGCATGTGTGAGGCACTGGGTTCCATTCTCAGTATCACATATAAATAAATAAAATAAAGGCCCATTGACAATTAATTTTTTTTTAAAAAAAGGCCTCAGAGAGCTCCCTTGACCTCCTTTCTATCATGTCAGAATATGATCAAGAGAAAGTAGCTTGCAAACTACAAGAGGGTCCTCACCAGAACCCAACCATGTTAGGATCCTAATCTCAGACTTGGAGCCTTCATAACTGTGAAAAATAATTTGTTGTTGTTTATAAATCACCCAGTCTATAGCCAGAGCAACCTTAACTAAGACAGAGGCATTGACAATGACTCTCTGCATTCAACTTTTCTCCATATTTCTTGGTGTCAATTTGCCTTTAAATTCAGTTCTCTAATGGGTTCAAGATAACTCATTGATTTTCAGTTTGTTCATTTTTTTCTTATTATAAACATGGGAATTATGACTTGAAGGCTTTTTTTGTGTATCAAAGCTGAAAGGAGCAATGTGATTTATTATTTTTGTTTTGCCATTCCTTCTAATGAAGACCTCACCACCAAGTCAGATGGAAAACTAGTCTCTGTGAAAGTCTTTAACATCACACACCAGAGCCTCAAACAGCTCCATAAAGCCAATATTTTAAGAAACCACTGAGATAGACTAGAGGAAAGAATAAACCCATTCTTCTAGGTATTATCTAAATATGACATGTTGATGTTGTTTGTGGGGTTTTGCCATTAATTACCCACTGATAAATTTTAGTCCCAGACATGGCATTCACAAAATGAACACATTTAATGACTTGGGTTTTGAATCTAGAATTTTCTGTTTGTACCTTTAGTCAAGTTTTCTGAGTCCTCTGTGCCTCAGTTTCTAACAACTGTAAAATGGAAATACTAATAATTGCCATGCACTGCTATCTGAATATTATATGAGATAATATGGTTAACAAGGTAAAATGCTAAATAATTGGCTCTCATTCTTTAATCCTTAACTATTTCAAAAATTAGTATATATGTAATTCCAATGTTTATATAAATGTTTTAAAATAATAGAACAGCTGTTAATATTAATCAGTAAAGTCCAAGATGTTTCTGAAATCTGGAATCCCTTAAAGGAGAACACCATAACCAAGAACATGACAAAAAAGGAAAGCTTTCCTATAATGTAAGTCATATTTTTCTATGTCCCCCTCCAAATTCACACATTTACATCCTAACCTCCAAAGTGATGATATTTGGATAGGAATTTTGGGAAGTAATTAGGTCAGGAGGGTGGAGAAACCATGACAAGATTCATGCCCTTATAAGAAAGGAAGAGACGGTTTCTCTCCCCACCACCTCTCTCTAAGAAGGTAGGTGTCTGGAAATTGGGAAGAAGGACCTTATCAGGAAACTGAATCACTGACACCTTGCTCTTAGATTTCTTAATCTTCAGAACTGTGAGAAACAAATGCCTGTTGTTTAAGTCACACAATTTATGGTATTTGGTTATGACTTCCCAAACAACTAAGACAATCAACCACTCCTTGCTTGAAAATCTTTAAGAGTCAGACAACCTAATGGGAAAGTGGGCAAAATATTTGAAGAAATTATTAAAGAAATCCAAGCAGTTAATAACATGTAACAATAGGAATATATATGTGATCAATGTTGTTCGTCATTAAAGAAGTACAAATTAAAACTGCCAATAGACAACATCAAGGATTAGCAAGGATACAGAGTGAATGAACTCTCACATATTGCCGGTGGGGGTATAATTTGTAATAATCTGGAAAGCTCTCTTGTAACATCTACTTAAAGTTTAATACATACATGGCTTTTGATCAAGAAATTCCACTGTAAGGATTGTAGAAAACAAGAATTTTTATATGTTTACCAAAACATATATAAGAATGTTCATATAGCAGTACTATTCATTTTATTCCAAACCTGGAATATATAGAACATCCATCAAGGGTAAAATAAATAAATTGTTAAATTTACACAGTGATATTATACAACAACAAAAGCAAATGAACTGCACATAGCTATATGGAACAAAAAGGATGACTTTCATATGTAACACTGTTGGAATAAGTTTCAGTCTCAGCTAGTAGCTACTAGCAGCTCGGAAGTGCTTGAAATATCCACCTTCCTTCAGGCCTCACAGGAGCGCCTGCAGGATGGGGTGAAACTACATCCTCAGCATTTGTGGTTAGCATTGCCAAACTGCCTGGCCAGGAAACCGAGAATCAGGGGCTTCAGGGCATGAAACCCCTGACTCAGTAAGGGCCAAAGACCTTTCCAGATTGCTTCCCACCACGACAGCAATATTTAGAGTTTCCTCACAGTGCGGTTACCTTAGGCGGAAGATGATTGGCTTATAGATATTGTCTTGCTTATGTATGATTGACAGGCACACCCCACTCGAACCCTATAATAGTTGTGTGCATTTCAAAAATAAACTAAGCTACTGGATGACGACCTGAGGTGGGTCTCCAGCCAGTTCTCTCACCAGCTCCTGGAGTCTGTGTGTTGATTCCGCATGTCTACCCCCGCGACAAGGTAGCCGAGTGACCATCAACCACGAAGGGACTTAGGAACACATACATAACACTGAGTAAAAGAAGTCACACAAAAGAACACTTCAGGGGGCTGGCGTCATAGCACAGTGGTAGAGCACTTGCCTAGTATATGTAAAGCACTGGGTTCAATTCTCAGCACCACATATAAATATTCATCGACAACTGATAAATATTTTTTAAAACACTTAATATATGATTTCACTGGCATCAATTTTAACAGTAGGTAAAACAAAATGTTAGGAGTTGGAATTGTATGTACCCTTAGGAATATGAGGTAAAGAAAGGAAGGGGCATAAAGCAGAGAGTGTCAGATGCCAGTATGGTTCTTGCCCTTGGTCTGGTTACACAGGTGTTTTCAGGTCATCAGAATTTATTGATCTGTATTCTTATGATTTGTGCCCTTTCATTTACATGAGAATAAAAACACCAAAACTTTTCTAGTAAGTTGCTGGCTTCTCAGACTGCTGCCCACATAGATCTCAGCTTCACATTTAAGGGGATCTATGTCTAATCCCCATCAGGTCTTTACTGCATCATCTTTCAGTGCTCACCCCAAGTCTCTTCTTGCTCCAGTCATATTTCATCTCCTAAAAGTTATGACTTTATAAATGCTGCCCCTTTCCTCTGACTTGTGTCATTAAGCAATACATAAATGTATTGGGGTTGTTGGAGTGAGAAAGGGAAGAGAATAAAAATAAATCACTGTCATGGAACAACACCTTCGTCCATCTTTGAGGTTCCAGTTCAAATATTACCTCATCTTCAAAGCCTTCCTTCATTTCAGGTAGAGATTGAACCCTTTATCATAGCTCTTATTTGCTTTATTGTAAATGTTGCCTTACTTCTGTTATCTGTATAACTGAATCTGAGGTGATAATAATGCCCTATTGATTTCTATATCCCCAGTTTTTAAAGTATCTGTTTCATGCTAAGTAACATGGCATGTTTGATGGAAGAATGAATGCTTTAATGTGTGAACAGATTATCAAATTACAGAATATTATGGCAGTGCAGTCCACTGTTTTTTAAAAATATTTATTTTCTAGTTATAGGTGGAAACAATATCTTTATTTTTTTTTATTTTTATGTGGTGCTGAGGATCAAAACCAGTGCCTCACGCATGCCAGATGAGTACTCTACCTCTGAGCCACAACCCCAGCCCCAGTCCACTTGTTTTCATTGTCCTCATTGACCACAGGATTGCCCACTGTCACATGGCTAGGTACTTGGTGATAGGACCAGAATTTGTTCTCTGGCCACTATTTCTATTTATGCAAAAATTTTAAAATTGCATTTAAGACGACAGATGCACACACAAAAAAATTAAATATCTGAGAGAACTCCCAAATACCCTTCATTCAGCTTTCCCTAATGGTAACATCATATGTAACTATAGTACAATGATCAAAAATATGAAATGAATAGTGATAAAACACTATTAGTATTACTACAGTATTTTACTTGAATTTCAGCAACATTTCCACTACAGTCCTTTTCCTGTCCCAGGATCCTATCCAAGATCCCATATTGGATTTCTCATTTCCTCCAATTTGGGAGAATTCCTCAGTCTTTCTTTATCATTCATGACATTGAGACTTTTGAAGAATACTGAAAAGTAGGGACGATATTACTGAAAAAGTATATGTTGTAGAATTTCCCTCAATATGGGCTTGTATCATATTCTTTAATGATTTTTATTGCAGCTATGCATTTTGGGGAATGAATAGCATAGAGTTGTGCCCTTTTAGTGCACCACATCAGGGATATACAATTATTCATTACCGGTGAAGGTCACCTTGAACACTTGGTTGTATGTCTCCAGCATTTTTCTACTAGAAGATTACTATTTTTTTTATCTTTTCACTTAATAAATTTCTTATAGGAGATACAGCAAGATCATGCATGATCAAGTGTTGTAGCTGTTGCCTCCAAAAAGGCCAATCTCCAATGTGCTTCCCAGGCACCCAGTATTTAATCTATCATAGATTAGCTCATTGCAAAGCAATTGTTACTCAGCCTTTATACCTCAGCAATGACTAACATATTTGGGCATGCCATTTAGACCATTTCCCCACACACCCAAAAGGCTGCCAGTTTTGAGTGTTCTTTAGGGCAAGAAAGTGCTTTGTAGCATGTTTAAGATGTTGTATTAGCTTCCATGATATTAAGACCTTGTAAGTCAGTACATTTATTCAGAAATATCTCAGGCAAATAGGGCTTATATATGGTGCCTGTAAAAAAAAATCTCCCCTAGGATTACTATGAGTTAAAGGAGTTTATACATGTAAAGTGCTTAGAGTAGGGACTGGCACTAAATACCCAATCAATACATATCAGCTTTTATTTATCATTTATTGAAGGTAGTTTTTACAATCTTGTTGAATAAACAGAAGAATCAATGAATAAGAGCAAGAGAAGGACTTGATAGAAAATAAAAATGGTCTAGCTCTTGGGTGAGGTGTAGTAACCATACCAACTAAGTTTAAAGTGTTATGTGAACTTGAAAAAATTGTTCTTAATTACATAAATAGTTTCATTCTATATCACTGATTTCTAACTAGCAACACTAAAGATGCATCATCAGTGATGTTATACATTTATACACGGTAATGATTACATTATAATTGTTTTAAAATCACAGGAAAATGAAAAACTATTCTGAGTAATGCTTTCTTATTACTCTGGGGTTCTGATTTTCCTCTGGAAAGAACTCTCTAATTCATTAATTCCAGAAAATTGCTAGGCACCAAACAACAGCACACATTTGTTAAACTGTCAAGACAATGAAGCCTAGTTTTTTAGCACTTGTCTCCAAAGTGGGGTAGCTCACACTCTAGAGGGATGCAAGATGATACACTTGAGGGAAGGAAGAAATATTCGAATTTCAAGTTATAACTATGCATGAATAAAAAGGAAGAAAGAAAGCTCTACCAATGTTTATTATGTGGCACCTTTACTTGATCTATAAGTCTATTTGATTCCTAAGTCTAGAGTTATCGGTCACTCAAGATTCAGTATCTCCCTTACTAAATTTCATAATATAACATGTTACAATGGATTTCTGTTTACATCTACACAGTTAAGATGATTAATGGCTCATATCTTTTGGTTTTAACTAAACAAACCCTCATAAAATGGTTAAGTGGCTAGAAATGAGTTTTGCTGAATGGATGGACAGATAGATTGACTGAATAGACTTCAGGTAATGCTAATAATTCAGCCCAAGCAAACAAAATGTTAAAAGACACGGTTAAACTTCTCCAAGTCTTCATTAGATAGTAAGTTTTTCAAAAATTGATGATTTAATCAGATCTGAGAAGTTGACAAACTTGCAGAGTTAATAATGAGGCTATATGAAGTATAGATTTATAGCTATTACTATTAATCTTTCCCAAAGTGTCTATTTTATATCAGAGCCCCTGTGAATGATGATTTCAGTTATGGCAGTCACTGAAAACATAGACATCAATGAACTAAACCTTGAGCTAGATTCTGAATCATTATTCAAATGTTAAACTGAAATTTCAAAGTAGTCAAAATTGTAATTAAATACTTTAAAGTCTGTGAGTGGCTAAAGAAATGCATATAAGCCTTCAATTTAGCAAATTTAGGACAGTTTAAATACTAAACAATAGAGGAATAGACAGTAAATTATACTATTACCATGTAATACCATATAATAGAATATGAGGCAGTCATTTCAAATTACAGTTAAAATCTATGTATCTATGTTGAAATATACATATAGTAATCTGTAAATAAGTTACCATATAAAATATAATATATATAAATATATCTCATATATATATATATATATATAAAATATAAAAATTGGTTATAAACAAACAATGTCACTTGTTTGTTTATTTGGAGACAGGACACTCTTATTAAGGCTGGCCTCAAACTCCTAGGCTCGAGTGATACTCCTGCTCTCAACCTCCCAAGTAGCTGGGATTATAAAAAAAGTATTTCTGTACCTGGCTTGACAATTTTTTTTTTTTTTTTGCCATACAAGGAATTTAACCCAGGGATAGCACATGATAGGCAAGTGCTCTACACTGGAGATACATCCACAACCATTTTTATTTTGAGACAGGTTCTCACTAACTTGCCTATACTGGCCTTGAACTTGGGATCCTCCTACCTCAGTCTCCCAAGCATCTGGGATCATAAGCATGTTTCACCATGCATGGATTAACAATCTTCAAAGTAAATAAAATTTGCAGTTTATTTTAATTAAAGGATAATGAATAATTTTATTATTTTTATTACTATTATCATTGTTATTATGATACTCCAAATGGCTTTTTTTTGGGGGGGGTGTTGGGGATTGAATCCAGGAGTGCTTTACCACTGACCTGCATCCCCAATCCTTTTTTATTAAATGTTTTATTTTTGTTATTTTGAGGTAAGGTCTCACTAAGTTGCTGAGGCTGACCTGAAACTTGCAATCCTTCTGCCTCAGCTTCCCAAACTGCTGCAATTTACAGTCGTGTGCCTCTGCACCCAGCTTGCGTACAACTTAAAACAGAAGAAAAAACAAAACTGATCTTGGTTGCTGCTGCTTATCTCTTAGTCTCCTTCATAGTCATTCTTTCTTTGTTCAACCCCTGAAATCACTATCCTTTAGAATTCTGTCATGGAACATCTTCTCTTTCACTCTATACTCATCTTAGACAAAATGCAGCAATTTTTGTGGATCCATCCATCATGGGGTTATATGAGATTGACTCCTTTTTTTAAAAAAAAATAGTACACTGTAGTTATACATAATAACAGGGTTCATTATGACACATTCATAAATGCATATAGCAGTTTTCTCTATTACAATCCCCAGTATTATCCCCTTCCTCCCTGTCCCTAATCCTCTCCATGTTTTTGCTCCTCCTTCTATTTATTTATTTTTTAATTGGTACATTATACTTCTATATAAAATTGGAATGTGTTGTGATATATTCATTCACGCACAATAGCCTAATCTGTCAGCTGTATTCCCCAGTTCAGCCTCTTTGCCTGCCCTCTTCCCTCTCCCTTGGTCTCTCACTTCTATTCTACTGCTCTTCCTTCTATTTTCATAAGACCCCCCTTTTTAATTCTTTTTCTCTCTCTAGCTTCCATATATAAGAGAAAACTTTCTACCCTTGAATTTCTGACTCCGGTTTATTTTACTTAGCATGCTATTGACTCTTAAATGTCTTCCTCCAAAATTCTCCGCATATATTTTATCTGGTTGCCCCACAGGCTACCCAAATGTAATATGATTACAACTGTATTCATTTCTCACGTTACCTATATCTTCTACCCTTCTCCCTTCATCCTCTGCATTGTCTATTTGTACAAAAGGTGAGATCACCCCTAGATATTGCAGATTTATTCCCAAATTTAAACAGTCACTAAGACCAGACAATTCCACCTCCATAATATATCCTGAATCCATTCTCCTATGTACTCACCACCATTACCATATTACTATGGCAACATAAGTACATACATCCTCTGTTACAGTTAACCATCTCATAACTAGTGTCTCTATCTTCATACCTTTCCTATGGCCAATCATTTTTCAAATTCTACCCAGAGAATCTTTGTGAAACGTAAATCCTTATGTTTCACACTTGAGCACAAAATGCATAAATGACTCCTTATAACCTACAAGATAGAATTTAAACTTCTTGGACTAAGTTGTGTAATTCAGCCCTTCTTCAATTTCAATCTTCATCCTCCTCTCAGATCATTCCTTGCACTGTAGGCTCCTACCATTTTGAAACTTGAGAGACTACCACATATTTTTCTATGGCTCAGTATCACAACCATTCCTTATTTCCTAGTTTGGGTTGACTGCCCCTTCTCTGAGAACCCGGAGTCTCCCAATCCTAACTTTTATTCTTGGGATATCATCCCAAACACATCTGTTTACTTGTCTGGATTTCCTCACTGGAGGGCAAGTACCTCTGAGAGACCAAGGATTGTGTCCTTCCTTGTAGGTACATCCTAAAACCTACCTCAGAGCCTGGCATGAAAATGGACCAAGATACAAACAAGAGATGGGTGATTATATAGTGCGGAATCTCTCCTAACACCAAGTGCTTTCTGAGGCTTGGGTAATCTTTCCACACTCAACACTTTTCCCTATGAAACCATCAAGGAGCACTAGCCACACACAAATTGGAGAAGTAACTCAGTCCCCACAGACTTCCCATAACATCCCATAAGATTACATCATCTAGTGATGTCAAAACCAATTGTTGCAGCCATGAGGTACACTGTTCCCGCCTATCTTTAAAAATAAAACTTGCTAATCAGACATGAGGAACACAGTGAGCTCTCTTCAACTTTTGAGCTGAGACCCTGATTTTCCATGGAGGCCCCAGCCAATGACTGAACATGGCAGGTTGGACCCTGGCTACTTAGTCACATCTGCATCAGGTTGAGGGCTTTCCCTCTTTTCTTCCTCCTACTTCCCTATATCACATGCACCAGGTCTGCATCATGTTCAGAAAGTTTTCTCTGCCTGATCCTGCTACCTACATTTTGATCCTTCAGAGGCATTACACATTACATTAAACTTCTAATTCCATTTCAGCATCTTTTCCTAGTTCAGAGTCCAGGTGGACCCAATTCTATGTCAGCAAGCATTGTTCTGCTGTCTGAATTGTTTCCCTACTTTAGGGAAATCCATATCATTAGGTGGCTTCCAGAGCAACTGCTACAAGGGCTTGAAGAAGCAACCTGGAGGTATGATGGAATTAATATCCACCCCTGGAGCAAACATTAAATAATGGAACACATAAGATGGAGTCAAACAAATAAATTTTCTTTCCTCTCCTCCCTCAGGTGGAACCTCCCCAAACATGGATTCCCCATAAGTTTGTGCAAAGGTACCCTCCCAAATATGACTGAATAAACCTGCTGAGCAGTCAGAGGTATCACTTCAGGCCTTATAAACTGTGGTCAGTATAGCAATACATTGTTTCATTTTATTGCCTTGCTTTTCCTGCCTATTGGCCTTTTTTCCCTAGCTCTCATTGCCCTGAGGATTCCTCTTCCAAATAAAGCATTAGCCTTTGATCCTTGCCCAAGGTTCTGCTTTCTAGGGAACTCAACTCACAGAAATGCTTTTTACCTTAAAGAGTCTTTAAGATGGTTAAATTAGATAATGAGCCAGGCGGGCAAGAGGCACTCAATAATATTTAGCTAAATTCTTGTTTGGCTGTCTTTCAGGCAGGAGAATAGGAGCTAGAATGGGAGATGAGAATTTTGGAGTCCACAGAGAATGTACAAATAATGATTCCAGCTTCTATCTACCCTGTCTGTTCTGAAATACTGTGGGGTCCAGCCCTTTGTGAAAACAAGATTTCTCCGTGTGGGCTCCTGCGACAGGACAAATACAGTCACCTGCAGTATCAGAAGGTAGGAGAGTTTTCTTTCTGAGCCATGAAATTGGTTTCTTTATTCATTGCCTTGTGCAGTTGGAATAGAATCCTTCTTTTTGTGGAAATGCTTCATGAATCCTTGTACTGCATCTGTAAACCATATACAGCTTATGAGTTACCACACATGCATTTAGGAGAAATGATCCAAAATTAGCATTTCTCCCAGTTCAAGCACTATGAAACCAGAGATTATTGTACAGTGATTTTTAGAACAGAAGGCTTGCATACTCAGGGTATATTGCTATTAGCATCTGTATCTAATTGACATTTGTGGTTCAGGTGCAGAAGTATAGATAGTTGAGGAAAGAGAAGAGCAGTTGTCTGTTCCTGAATGCTGTCGATTTGCCTCCCCCAGGGTGAAATTGCTATCTTGTCTCAGGACTATGGAGCACTCAGTGAGAGGTGACTGCAGAAATGGTAGCTGAAAGCTCTAAGTGATCAGACTATTACATTAGCTCTGAGCATTTATTGTAGCAAGATAAGTTGAGTCCACTTTGTATTAGTTTGTTCCCCCCAGCAATCTAGGCAGGAGGTAACTATTAGAAAAGGAATTAAATAGTTCCCACTGCCAAGCTTGCTCAAAGGACAGGAGGGTTAGCTCAATGCTTTACAAAATGAAATCCATGACCGCCCCCCACACACACACACCTCCACACACACACATTAGCATCCCTGGGGTGGCCCAGATGATTCCTTCCAAACAAGCACCCTGGGTGATTCTGATGAGCACTAAATTTAAAAAACCCTGATTTAATTGAACTAAATGATTACCTAGTCCAACGTTTTACATGCAGCTCACAGGAGGAAAACAAACACTAAATGAGAAAGTTTTATGATGGACAAGGTTCCCTCTCTCCTCCCCGGGAGGGGAAAAGGAGAACAACCCATAACTGGCCTTTTACTAACTGAGGACAAGGTGGGCTCCTGGATGCAGGCATTTTGGTACCTAGCTAAGGGGAAACTGAGATGCAGATACATTTAGTTTATGGAAAGTGGGTAATATTGATGTGGTTTTCAATCTGACCAAGTTATTGCCGATGGTTATAGTACAGCAACGGCTTCCAGGCATACTCTTACTATACCAACTTACCCTAGGTAGTAAAATGAAGTAGTAAAATGAAGACATAAATAGTCTTGTTGTGCTATGTTACTTCAGGTTGAACACTAACAAAATCTAAAATGCTCCAAGTTCCAAATTTTCTTTAGTACAAGTGGAAAATTCCACACCTGACTTCATGTGATAGATTGCAGTTAAAACACAGAAACACTAAGAATATTGTATAAAATCAATTTTAGGTTATATGTATAAAGTATATATGAAATATAAATTAATTTTGTGTTTAGACTTGGGTTTCAGCCCCCAGGAAAGCTCATTATAGATAATCAATTTTCTCCTAAAGTCTTGAACATTTCTAGTCACAAGCATTTTGGATTTGGGATACTTAATCTCTACATCTGTATATTCATACATCCACGACTTGAATTAAGATAAAGAACTATTCCGTCACTACAAAGACCTCACTCATACTAGCTGTTTATACTCATACCCTTTCCTCCTCTATCTCTAACCAATGGCAACCACTAGTTTGTTATCCATCTCCATAATTTTGTCATTTTGAGAATGATATCTCAACTGGATTGTATTGTATGTGACATTTTGTGTGTGTGGTACTAGGAACTGAACTCGGGCTCACACATGCTAGGCAAGTGCTCTACCACTAAGCTTCATCACCAGTATTTTATTTGAGACAGTCTTGCTAAGTTTCCTAGGCTAGAAACCCTCCTATCTCCTTCTCCCTAATAGTTGATATTGCCAGATGTGCTCCATTATATTTGGCCTAGAATGTGACTTTATATATATATTTTTTTATTTTTATGTGGTGCCAAGGATAAAACCCAGTGCCTCACACATGCTAGGTGAGTGCTCTACCACTGAGCCATAGCCCCAGCCCTAGAATGTGGCTCTTTTAAATGACATATTTTTTTCACTCAGCTTAATGCTTGGGGATCCATGTAAGCTACTGTGTGCATCAATAGTTCATTCTTTTTTTTTTTTTTTACAGGTTGCTGAGTCCTTTTTATTTATTACTTTTTTATTTTAATATTTTTATTTTTATTGGTTATTTTAGCTATGCATAACAATAGGATTCATTTTGATATGATTATGAAAGCATGAAATATAATTTTTCTTGTTCAGTCCCCAGTACTTCCCCTTTCCCGCTCCTCCTTTTTCCCCCTGTTCCCTTCCCTGTACTGATCTTTCTGCTATTTACTTGGTTTTTTAAAAATTAGTGTCTTGTGGATATACATGATGGTGAGATTCACTGTGGCATTTTCACATATGTACACAGTAAAGTTAAATCAGATTCATTCCACTCTTTCCCTATCCCATTCTTCTTCCTTTCCCTTCATCCCCCTTTGTCTACTCCACTGATCTTTCTTCTATTATTTTTTAATTCCCCTTATTTGGGATTAGCTCCCCCATATCAGAGAAAACATTCTACCTTTGACTTTTGGGGGCTGGCTTATTTCACTTTTTATGCCTGAATAGTATTCAGTGGTATGATATACCATGTACATTTTCTTTAAGCACAGTAAAGTAATTTAATTATATATAGTTGCATTCTTCTGGGAGCTCAAAGCATTTTGCAGGTATTTTCTTAATTATTTTCATAATAGAAAGGGTAAATTCTTTTAATCTGCTTTTTACAGATATGGAAACTGAGGCACAGAGTGGCCAAATCATTTACTAACAATAGCACAGTGGGTTGTTTACATATTTGTCTTTTTAAAATGGGATTGTTAATAATGCCAGTCCTATCTCATAGAATTGCTATAAGTGTTTCTGAAAGCTTGGTCCTTGTCCCTGATGCCAATCCAATAACAAGGACATGATTTTGAGGGGAAAAAAAGAATGTTTATTACTTTGCTAGCAAAGGAGAAACACAGGGGACTCCTGTTCCAAAGGCTATGATTCTGCCCATCAGCAAAAACAGGGGGCTTTTAAAGAGGTGACTCAAAGGCTACAATTCACGTGTTCTCTGTTGGAGTTGTAATTCACTTGTTAATATGGGAGATAGTCATTTTTGAGATATTCTGTACCATCCCCAATGTCTGGATTACTGTGTTTTGGTAGGTGTGTGTTCAGGGACAGATAACTCTGCCTAGGATAGAGAAGAAAAGTAATCCTATTTCCCCTCAGATTAGGGAGGGGGAGAGATTAGGGAGGAGCAGTGAGAGAAAAAAAGAAACATGTCTCTTTTATTTTTTTTTGTTTAAGAGAGAGAGAGAGAGGGAATTTTTTAATATTTATTTTTTAGTTTTCGGCGGACACAACATCTTTGTTTATATGTAGTGCTGAGGGTCGAACCCGGGCTGCACGCATGCCAGGCGAGCGCGCTACCGCTTGAGCCACATCCCCAGCCCCAACATGTCTATTTTAAAATAAGTTGCAGTGGCAGAGCAGCAAGGGCTATATTCAAAGCATAAACTGGGCCACTGTGACATAAGCACACATATAACATATCTTTTGTATGATTTCAAACCAACTAAAACTTACATCCTACTTCAGCTAATACTGCATTAATTATTTCCTTTGAAGATTTACAATCATTTTGGTGTATCATGGTACATTTAATCATTCATTCACTGAAATACATTTTGATGGTTTCCCATTTGGGGCTATGGGCATTTGCATATGGGTTTTTGTATAGATATAAATATTTCTTTACTTAGGAAAAATGTTACAGATTGTAATTGCTGGGTTATATGTTAATTGTGGTTTAGTTTTTAGTAGATGCCTCAAATGATTTTTTAGAGTGGTTATACTATTTTCCATTCCCATAAGCAAATCCAGGTTTTCTGCATCCTTGTCAGTTGTTGTGGATAAACTATGTCCCCACATAATCCATATGTTAAACCCCTATTCCCCAATACCTCAGAATGTAACTGTATATGGAAATAAGATCTTTAACAAGGTAACTAAGTTAAAATGAGGTCATTAGGGTGGGTTCTAATCCAATTTGATGCTGCAATATTATAGTAGGAGATTAGGACACAAACACAGAGGAAAGACGGAAGAAGATGAAGATGCGCATCTGTGAGCTAAGGAGAAAGACCTCAGGAAACAAATTCAACCATGCCACACCTTTTCTTGAATGTACCCTCTAGAAGTATGGGAAAATAAATGTGTTTTTTAGGTCACTGAGTTTTTGATACTTTGTTATTGCATCCTGAAGCAAACTAGTACACCAGCATTTAGTATTCTCACTACATTTTTAGCTATTTTAATAGGTGTGCAATAATATCTCATCAAGATCTTAATTTGCCTTAAGATTAATTTGCTAGAATGTTGAACATATTTTCATGTGTTTATATACCAGGTGTATCTTCAGTGAATTATCTCTTCATGTCTTTTCCTTCTTTCTTCTCCTTGTTTCTGGTTGAGTTTTGGGAGATTTAGTTTTTCCATATCCTAAATACAAATCCTTTTTCAGATATGTGCTTTGAAAATATTTTTTCTCAGTCTGTACTTTGTCTTTTCATTCTCTTAACAAAGCCTTTCAAGATTAAACTTTTTAATTTTGAAAAAGCCTAAGTTATGGAGTTTTTCTTTTATGGATCATGCTTTTGGTAGAACTAAATATTTTCACTAGGCCCTAGGTCTCAAAGGCTGTTCCCATGTCCTCTTTTAAAGGTCCTAAACCTTTTCCTTTTCCATTTAAATCTATGGTCCATTTTGAGTCAATTTTTTCTTTCTTTTTTTATTTATTTCTTACATAGATGACAACAGTGGAGTGCATTACATTCATAAATATCCATTCACAGCACAAATTTTTGTAACTCTGAGTCAATTTTTAAAATAAAGAATGGTTGAAGTTTTCCTCCTTTTGGATATCCAATTGCTCCAGCATGATTTATTGAAAAAGATTATCTTTCCTCCATTGAGTTTCTTTTGCTCCTTTGTCAAAAATCAGTATGTGTGGTTCTCCATCCCGTTCTACTGCTCTGTGTATCTAATCTTCCACTAATACCACACCAATATTCTAGTTATAAATTAGGCTTAAACATCAAGTAGAGTGCTTTCTCCTAGTTTATTCATTTTCAAAATTATTTGATCTACACTAAATCCTGTGCCTCTCCATATGAATCTTCAAATAAGATAGAATATGTCAATAAAAAGTTGCTGGGAATTTGAGAGAGATTGCATTCAAATCTGCAGATTGATTTGGGAAAATTTTATATCTTTACTGGGAATATTCTAACCCATGAACATGTTCTATCTCTTCATTTATTTATATCTCTCCACATTTATGGTAGTTAACACACCTTCACATTTCTCCTGGTCAGAGTGTTTTATGTACATGAATGGTAGAAATAATCTTCTCCATATATTATGAGAATATGTATGAACATTGCTATAGTTTGTATCTTGGATATCCATCTGTTAAAAATTTGGCCCCCTAGGTAGTAGAATTGAGTGATGATAGAATCCTTCAGATTAAAATATGAGTAGTCTTTAGGTCACTGGAGGCATGCCCTCAAAGGGTTTAGTATGACAACCCCTTCTTACCTCTTTCACTTCCCTACCAGGAAGTAAAAAGGTTGCTTTTCCCCATGCTCCTACTATGATGTGCTACCTCACCACAGGCCCAAAACAATGGTGTCAATCAATTATGAACTGGAACCTCCAAAGCTGTGAGCCAAAATAAACATTCTCTGTAATAATTTAATCATGTAAGGTAATTCATTACAGTAACAAAAAGACAACTAACATAGCACCTCATTGTAGCTTGGCACTAAAGAAGTCTAGGCTGTCCACTAGGATTTTGTTGGCAGGGGTAAGAGTTTTTCCTGTGATATTTGGCTACAGTAGAGCAGTTATTATCCCAAAATTTTCTGTCTTACCAAGCTGCTCTTTTCTGGTTCTTTGGCTAGAAAGAAAAAGACTATATCTGAGGCTTTTTTTAAATCCTATGCCAACTGGCATTTGGGGATTGTCACGTTCTCCAATACCCATCTTGGTATTAACAAGAGAAAAAGGAAACCAAGGGAAATCAGTGCCATGTTGTTCCTGAGTCCCAAAAGTATCTTTTTGTTCTTTGTCTTTTTATGTTTCAGGGTTACTTATGTTTGTTTTATCCATAATATCCATGGTTTCTTGCTGTCCTTAGCCAAAGAAATAGGGTAAAGTACATCTATACTATCCCTCCAGAAAGGGTATATATGTGTGCGTGAATGTAATATGTGTGGTATACGTATACATATGTGTATGTATATATATATATATATATATATATATATAGCTATGTATATATTTTATTTAAAAATGACATATACACATCTATGTAATTTTAAATAAACATTTTATAGTTATAGATTTAAAGAAAAATTGCAAAAACAGTAGAGAGTTCTCATATGCTTATACCTATTTTCCCCTATTACTAATATCTTACTTTTGCATATACATCTATCACAATTAATGTACCAATATTAATACATTATTATTAACTAAAACCTAGAAAAAACAAACTAAAAGTCCATGCTTTATTCAGATCTCCTCAGTTTTTCCCTAATATCATTTTTCTGTTCCAGGATCCTGTCATATTCCTGCTATGTTCAGGATACCATATTATGTTTAGTAAACAATTTTCTAAAACTCCTCCTATGACAATATCTCAGACTTTTAAATGACCTTGACAGTTCTGGGGAATAATGGGCAGATATTTTGTAAACTGTCCCTCAATTAGGATTTATCTCAGTTTTTTCATGATTAAACTAGGGTTTTAGAATTTTTGAAGAGAAGGCTACAAAGATAAAATATCAATACCATCACATCACAAGGACCCTACTACCAAAATGACTTCATACTGATGATGTTAACTTTGTTCTTGTGGCGAAGGTAGTGTTTATCAGATTTCTTTATCAGTTATTCTATTCCCCTCTTTCATATGGTAAACTTTGGAAAGAAGTCACTATGCATAGCTCACTCTAAGGAGTAGGGAGTTATATATCTACATGATTGAGGAAATAGTATCCACATACATCATTTGGAATTCATCTACATAGGAAATTAATTATTATTCATTTATTTATATCAGTATAGACTCAAGGATACGCATTTTATACTTTGGGCCATAATTCAATACTATTTTTACTTGTGGCTCAAGTACTTTCAGCTTTTGCCACTGAGAATTCTTTCAGTGTTTCTGTGTCCCTTTGATTTACTGTCATTATTGTGTATGAGTACATTTGCTTGCTTTTGACTTCTTTGCTTTCTATATAATATTTCCATGTTCATCTTTTATGTTTCCTGCCTGTTCTAGTATCACCCAATTCTTCATGGACTTATGGTTCCTTTTATTGGAGAATAGTATTATAAACCAAATTTTTTTTCCTAATGTGCCTGTTGCGTCTTGATTTTCTCACTGTTAAAGGACATAAATGTGGATATACTAACTCATATATACATATTTATAGGTATTTCTATATGTAGCCGTCTGTATATATATCAAGGTATATGGAGTTCATACTATTTCCAAATCTAACTCATTACCACATGAATCATTCCAGCTTCCCTCCCCTTCTTTATCTGTAACCTCCCATTCAATGAGAAACTTGGCTCCTAACATTGATAGCAATGTTTATGTAATTATTTATGTATTCATCTATATAATTATTTAAGTATACAAATATAGTGATTTCAAAACTGTTAAACTATGTCCCTATGGGAAAGAATTTTATCAAACTGAGTACAGTGTTTATGCATATTTCCTTCTGCCTTTTGTCTTATATACTCTTCTCATTTCAAAAATTACTTAGGTCAACATGTTTTTCCAAATAAATTTAGTAGGTAATTTTGATTAAATTTGTTGTTCCCCTGAAGGGAAACTTTCAAAATGATACGTACTTTAGGATCCACACAACATGAAACTGCCCTGTTGGAAGATGTGGCTCATATGTATTTTTCCCAATATATAATGGATTGAAGAAATTAGGGATAAACTTTCCATACTAAAGAGGAAAATCTAGTATTATAAATAAATGAAGATCTTAAGAAAAAAGACTGAATGCTAGCAATGAACAATCTGAGAAATAAACTATGAAAACAATATTACTTATGATATCAAAAAGAATAAAAGTTACAAATAAATTTAAACTAGCAAATAAAAGAGCAATATACCGATGATAGAAAACAGACATAAAAATTAAAAGATATCTTGTGTTCATAGATCGAAAGAACTAATACTATTAAAGTGTTCATACTAATGAAAATGATCTACAGATTCGATGCAATCCCTATCAAAATTCTAATGGCACTAAAAATAGAAAAAAATCAAAATTCATATAGGTCCAACAAAGTTTCTGAATAACCAAAGCAACCTTGAACAAGAACAAGGTAATTGTAGGTGCTACACTTCCTGATTTCAAATTAAATTTACAAAGCTATAGTAATCAAAACAGTATGGTACTGGCATAAAAATAGATACATAAAGCAAGAGAACAGAATAGAGAGCCCAGAAATAAATCCACACATATGGTCAAGTAATTTTCAATAAGAGTGTCAAGAATGCACAATGTGAAAAGGATGGTCTCCTCAGTAACAGTGCTGGGAAAACAGGTGTTTACATATAAAAGAAAAAAAACTGGATGCTTATCTTACTATAGAGAAAAATCAAATAAAATGGATTAAATACTTAAATATAAGACCTGAAACTACAAATTATCAGAATAAAACATGGGGAAAAGGTCTTTTAAATTAATCATAGCAAGGACTTTTGGTTATGATCTCAAAAGCACATGTAAAAGCAAAAATAGACAAATGGCATTGCATCAAACTAAAAAACTTCAATGCAGCAAAGGAAACAATCAACAGAGTAAAAAAGACAATCTCAAATTTGGGAAATAACCTTACCTTTTACAAGGCATACATTTTATAAGGGTTAATATCCAAAATATATAAGGAAGTCAAATGAATCAATAGTAAGAAAACAACAATTATTAAAAATGGGCAAAGGACATTGTATTAGTCAATTTTTTATTACTATGACAAACTACCACAGACTGGGTAATTTTTAATGAACAGAAAATTATTGGCTGATAGTTCTAGGGGATATGAAGTTTATGACGGAGGAGTCAGCATATGGCAAGAGCCTTGTTATTGTTATATCTTATGGCAGAAGAGCAAAGAGTTCATAGTTGGGAAGGGAGAGGGAAAGAGAAAAAGAGAGTGATTACAAGCAAAAGGAAGTCAAATTCATCCTTCTAAAAGAAACCCATTCGCAAGATAATAGCATTAATTCAATATGTCCTACTGGCCTAATTACCTGCCATTAGGCCCCACCTCTCAACCCTGTAGCAATGGGGATTATGTTTCCAACATACACTTTGGGGAGGAATGCAGTCAAACTACAGAAGATCCGCATAGATATTTCTCTAAAGATGACACACAAATGGCCAAAAAGTAGACTTGAAAATGCTTAACATCACAAATGCTTAGGGAAATTAAAATCAAAACCACAATGAGCTATCATCTCATAATAGTTAGGATGACTATTATTTAAAAAAGAAGATAACAATTACTTGGGGGATATGGAAAAAAGGAAACCTTTGTATACTCTTGGTGGGAATGCAAATTAATACAAACATTATATAAATTAGTATGGAGTTTCCTCTAAAACTTAAAAATATAACTACCTGGGCTGGGGTTGTGGCTCAGTGGTAGAGTGCTAGCCTAGCATGTGTGAGACCCTGGGTTTGATCCTCAGCACCCATAGAAATAAATAAAATAAACATATTGTGTCAAATTGCAACTAAAAATATAAATATTAAACAATATAACTACCATACCATCTAGTAATTCTACTTCTGAGTATATATCCAAAAGAACTGAAATTAAGATCTCTTAATATATCTACATTCTTGTGTTCATTGCACCATTATTTATAATAACCATGTTATAAAAACAACATAAATACAAAATCAAAGGATGACTGGATAAAGAAACTGTTGTTTAAAAGAAAGAGAAGTCAGGCATAGTGAGTGCATGCCTATAATCCCAGCAACGTGGGGAAGGGCTAAGACAGGAGACTTCCAAGTTCAAGGCTAGACTGGGAAACTTAGGGAGACCCTGCTTCAAAATAAAATATAAAGGGCTAAGGGTATAGTTCCATGGTAAAGTACCCTTATGTTCAATCCCCAGAATCTCTTACACACACACACACACCCACACACACACACACACACACACACACACGGAAGGGGAGGGAAGTCTGCTATTTTGCTATTTGTAACAACATGGATAAACCTGGAGGGCCTTATGTTATGTGAATAAGCCAAATACACTGAGTGATTTTTTTGTATGTATAATGTAAAATAATCTTATTCATAGAAGTAGAGAGTATGGTAGTTACCAAGAGTTTGGGGGAGGAGGAAATGGAAAGGTGATGGTCAAAGGGTAGTAAGTTTCAATTATGCAGGTTAAATAAGTTCTGAAGACTTAATGTACAACACACTTGTAGTTAACAATGTTGTGTTGCATGCTTCTCATTTGTTAACAAAGTAAACCTTATATTAATTGTTCTTTTGAAAAATAATTATAAACTGGAAACAGTGGCACACACCTGTAATCCCAGTAGCTCAGGAGGCTGAGGCAGGAGGGTTATTAGTTCAAAGTGAGCCTCAGCAACTCAGTGAGACCCTGTTTCTAATACAAAAAAAGGGGGTGGGGCTGGGGATGTGGCTCAGTGGTTAGGTTTCTCTGGGTTCAATCCCCAGTACAAAAAATATATATAATAAGAGCAGGAATGTGGAACTTTTGAGAAGTGAGAAATATTTTTTTTTGGCCTTGATGGTGATGGTTTCATAGGTATATGGGTATATACTTATCCTCAAATTCACAGAGATGTATACATTAAATATATATAACTTTTTATGTCAATCAAACATCAACAGCATTTTTAAAGGAAAAAATCCTGAAAATTCCATATAAATAAATTCATTTATTTTTTAGTGCTAGTAGTTTGGTGACTTCAGGAATTTCTCTAATGTTCATGACTAGAAACTATCTGGGGGAATTTCAAAAGAAGGTGAAGAAGCTGCAAAGATATTTATGTTTATGTTGATAGAAAATAACAAAGAAGGGTCCATCCTAGATGAAATCTCTAATTTTGAATAAAAAGCCCTAAAGATTCTATTTTGAATGGAGAAATAAAAACATCTGTGTTTCAGGGTGCAAATATCAGTACAGATTTCCCCATGGCAGTAATTTATTAGTCTTATATATTTGTGTTTGTTAGTGCTTTGGTTAATATTTAACATAAGCTTTGAGTGATATGACCCAAGCCTATTTTTCCAAAAACTGTATTTTTTAAGGCACAGTTATAAACTTAAGAAAACCCATGTATAAGAGTTTAGTGTTTACTTCTCTGAAGCTAAATCATGAAATTGTGAATATGCCCTTCCCACGTAAATATTTCACCTCATTCATATTTGTAACTTCAACCTGTAGCACAGTGACTTCTGGATGGTTAAATATACATTATAATATAATTTAGCATCTCCATCTGACTTCCATTGGGTCTTACTGAGATCTTAGTCCCTGAGTATGCATCTTTCTTCTCCAACCACTCACCTTCACATCCCAGAGAGGTAAGATGGCCTTCTGCCTTGACATCCTTGAGATCTTCCCATCAGTAATTCAAAATCAAACATTTCATACATACCTGCCAGTTAATAATTAATTTGGCTCAATATTTTCATGGCAGACCCTACTTCTATATTCTGTTTGCTGTCAAGTTCAGTGATGGCTCTGGGAATGCCTAATTTGTGGTGTCTGCCTGCTTCAAATTGTTCTTATTCTGAGACAGAATTCTTTTGAGCCTGCACAACCAGCTACAATTAAAACTTGCATTTCTAGAGCACTTACTTTTTCAAAACATCTTCCCAGAAGTTATCTCTAATGCTCTTAATGACACTATGGATCATACAGGGCAAACACTATCACAATCTTTATAAAATATCCATAACAGTTAAATGGCAGAGAAAAATAAATATTCTATCCCTACATCTACCCCTATTTCTAACGTTCTTATTCCCCTAACTTTTAATATAGTAGCAGTATGGTGCATAAAATGTGACTGCACCTTGAATTTATCTCCTATAAAAAATTCATACTCAAATATAAAAAAACAATTTTAAATATGAGGCAAAACAGTAATTTTCAAGAAATAGAATGGAGTTTATAAGGTAGTTAACATTTTTTAGACCTTCTCCCTTGAACCATCTTGACTTTAGAAATCTTTTGAAGTGAGGGTCAAATTCTCTAGAAAGCAAGTCTATGGCCTATTGCTCAAAATTTATTGTCTGCTAGATAATCCATCTATCCAAATAGTTAGAAATATGCCCGAGGCATCCTTTACAAGCTCTGAGATATGAGGATACCTGACTCAGGACTTGTACCCCAAGCATTTTGGCCCCACCTTCTCTATAAAATATAGTGGAATATTACTCTGAAAGCTGAGATATTTAGCTCCCAAGTAATTATTTTTATAGACTTGAGAACTAAAAAGTTTTACTCATTTTAAACACACACACACACACACACACACACACACAAATACAGAACAATGCATAGAAATTCTTGCTGAAGATAAGGAAAGTACTAAAATACAAAAGTATAAATAGCCAGAGAGAGAGAGATTCTTCCTGAGGCCTGATTGTCACCAATCGCTATATCCTTAGGTGCTTATTGTCTTGATGGCAAATTCCAGTGATGACCTTCAAATTCAATATAAAGAACCCTCTGATAGGGCCCCTCAGAAACTGTTGATAATAATATATATTATACATTTAATGACATCTGAGAAAGTAAGAAACATTCCCTTCAAGATTCACAATGGCTTTAAAAAGAAAACTGATTTACCTATTCCAAAAGGTAAAAAATAACTACAAAGAATTTCCAAAAGAGAGAGCTCAATATTTGTTGAATGAATATTGGGTTTGAGGGATAAAACCACAAGGAGATCTGATTCCACTCTCCTTTGTGGAAACAACTGGATAGGAATCTTTCTTTGAGCTACAGTTTCCTTCTAAAATGATGTTTCTTTTGCTGAAGATGATCAAAGGAATTTGTGAAATTTCAGGCTCTGTGAAGCACAGGTCACCAGGGATATCTAAGGAGCTCAGCAACAAGAATTCATGCCCAGCTCAAACTTTGTGATGACTTATGTCTGGACACCTCTCTCCTTGTGTCACTATCATTGTGCTCAAGTTGTAGGTTCCAGGAGAACCCAATTCATCCAGCTTGGCCCATAAGGGTACATCTAGGATAAAGGGAGTTGAGGCAACATAATTGAAAATCCATCCAGTCTCATCTCTGATGGTGGGCTTGGGGGCTGGAGGAAGCATTTTTCAAAGAAAAAATAAGGTGGTGTTGTTACCAAAAGAAAGTGGAACTCAGGCCTGGTGCAAATTGAAAAATGGTGCTCCCTCTAAGTAGAGGTAGTAGAAAAGGACACTTTCTCCATTTCAGAGGCAGAGAATTCAGCCCCATCCTCTATTCATTTAGTAGGCATCTTTGTGCAGTGAAAAAACTGCATATATGTAGTTTGCACATACTGGCCATACATCAGACTTCCACTACATAGGGATGCTCAGAAAAGGTAACTTTCATTTAAAAACCCATTATGCCCCTCAGTACCAATTGTCTCCAATGTTACAATGCTCATTCACAAAATCTATTCAATTTGCTAGCCATTCACACTGGGCATTTCCTCTGTATGTTACATTTGGGTCAGATATATTTTCCATTTTATCTTTGAAAAAATTGGAGATCCAAGTGACTATGTCAGTCATACTCCCTATGCCATAATTTACATCAACTTCTTATGATCTTCAGGCCTTCTCTATCCACTGTTTTTTCAGCTTTCTTCTGGAACAATGGTCAGCAAAGCAAGTGCTTACATGTGGCAAACCAGGGATTCCTGTTAGTTTTATTCCTGTTTTAGTTATATTCTTGATTCTCAGCCACACTGTCTCATGCAGCCATTTTTATAATGGAGCTTGGGCAAAATGGACAAACATTTTGACAACTAAATGAACAGAAGATCCTGGGATGCCATTATTGGTCCTTGTTGAAATGACCCCTTACCTTATTCCCATTTAGAATGACACAGTTAAAAAATCTTGGATAAATAATTTAATCTACTTGAACCTCAGTTTCCTTCATCTCTGCTGTACAGATAATAAACCCTACCTATTAAAAGCAGACTGTAATAAATATTCACTGAGATCATGTAAGCAGGCATAAGGGCTCTCTGATGAGTCATAGGCTTCCCCTCCATCCTTGCCTGTGTGATGAGAAATTTGATTCTCTAAACTTTCTTCTATCTATACCATGGAGAATATTTTCTTCTTTTATGGATTTTCTGAAATCCAATGTCACAATTCCACCTACACTTGCTAGAACATTAGAAAGTGTAATGGATTTTCAAAGAGAATACAAAAGAGTAAGATTCCCCATTAGATTCAGATAGACAAAGAAAGTACTGCTTAGCCAATATCATTTCTCCCCAGTGATACCTTTTCTGTCACTGTCACAAATTCAACCAGAATCAGAAAACTGGCCTTCAAAGTGTACCCAAACAAGGGAATGAGACATCTGATGGCAGAGAAGGGACAAGATATCTGTATGTTCTAATCAGACATCTATACAGTTTCTTGACATTTACTTTTATAGTTCCTATAAAACAAGTGGGTATCCTTCAAAAGAGTTTCTCTTTTTATCCCTTATATAGCCAGGTCTACATCAGCACACATTTTAGGCAGGTTTATGTCATTCTAATCATTTGCTAAGCAAGAAGGGAGATGGGTAAGTCAACCATTGGCTAGACCTCAGAAAATGAAAATTTTTGGCATGGCTGCTGACTAGTATTTTTCTGTAGACCCACCAGGAAAAGGAACAGAGGCAGAAGATGCCATAGATTGAAACAATATGCCTTCACTCACAAAAAAGGGCTCTAGTATAGATCTTTTGCTCCTTATCTCTTCTAAGACATTCCTATTTTTAGGACCCCAAGAATAAATATCATTTGCCCTAGAAATAGGCCTTTTTGACCTCAGGAAGGGTAGGTTTGCTACAGGAGAAATGCCTTCTTTGTGTGTTTACAAAATATATGTGAAATAAGCCTTCTAGACCAATGCATTATATGAACATAAACAGAACTGTAGTCTTCCCTTTCCCTTGGTTTTGCTTTCTGCAGTTTTAGCTATTCACAGTCAACTGTGGTCCAAAAATATTAATATGTCTCTTGATTCTTTTTAAGAGAAACTATATTAACATAATTTTTACTACAGTACATTATTATGCTTGTTATATTTTGTTATTAGTGTGTGTGTATGAGATAGACAGACAGATAGATAGATAGATAGATAGATAGATAGATAGATATGCTGGGAATTGAACCCAGGGCTTCACACATGTTAAGTAAGTAGTCTAACACTGAGGTATACTGCCAGCCCCTATAAATTAAATTTTGTCATATATATATATATATATATATATATATATATATATATATATATATATAAATGAAAAACACATTCCATACAGTTTTTTGTATCTATGAGGAGAGTTCCAGAACTTCCAACAGATACCAAACTCCAAGAATACTTAAATCCCTTATATAAAATGGTATAGTATTTGCAAAGAAGTTACATGCATCTTCCCATATACTTTAAGCCTTCTATAGATTACTTATAATACTAATATAATGCAAATGCTATATAGTTGTTGTAAATACTGTACTATTTAGGGAATAATGATAATAAAAAAGTCTATACATGTTCACAAGAGACATAATTTTTTTGTTTGTTTGGGTACCAGGGATTGAACTCAGGGGGTCTTAACCACTGAGCCACATTCCCAGTTCTTTTATTTTTTTATTTTGAGATGGAGTCTCCCTAAGTTGCTTACGGCCTCACTATATTGCTGAGACTGGCTTTGAACTTGGGGTCCTCCTGCCTCAGCATTCTGGGCCACTAGGAGTACAGGCATGCACCACCATGCCCAGCTGAAAGATATAACTTTTAAAAAATATTTCTTTCCATGGTAGTCTAACTACATAGTGTTCAGACATCTACTGAGGGTCTTGGAAGTGTCTCCCATGGATAAGAGGTGACTATTATTTTTGTCTTCTGCTTCCAAGGCCTATTATGATAATCTCAGTGGCTAGGAATAAATGCTTATGATTCAAAGTTTGAATGAACACTTTTAGCTTTGTTCAGGCAGAAAATTACTGAGGAAGACTCCCAATATGCACTCATTTCCTCCTCCCCAACATATAGAGTAAAATAGCTGCAACAGAAACCTCTGACTCTGATTCAGTTCTATGAAAGGATAAGTCTCACCCTCCGCTCTGATGAACACAGACATCAATTCCTAAGGTATGGATGGCTGCATTTAAAAAATAAAAGCCCTGGGCACCTACTTGCCTAAAACTATCATACAGATGTACAATATTGTCATTTATAAATGGTCTATAAATAAGGTGTTAGGCAAATGCACAATCATTACTGTCATAGTATCATCCTAAATGAGACTACATACCTTTGCTGCTCAGTCTCTAATTTGAATATCAACCCTGCATTGAACTTCAGATATCTTAATCCAAATCACTTAATCCTATAATTAAGACAGGCTGCTTGCAGGGGGAAGTGGTATATTTTTATGTCCTCATGGTCTAAACAGCTGGGATTCTTTCACTTTTCTCTACTAAATTTGTTTTATAAAGATAAATGTTACAAGCTAAAGGCAGTCAGAATATCTAACCAATTAGAAAAGAATATATACAGTGGGCAAAGTTGAAAAGAAACCATTCCACGAATGCCTTATTTCATCTGCAATTCTGAACTCTTTCAGGAATTTAACTCAGCTCAGTCAGAATACAGCTGTTAAGTTCTATTTAAAACCTTTTTGAACAAAAAAGATGTCCAAATTAAGTGATGTCACCTTGTAAATGTATTAATTAATAGGAAAATGCTAGATATCTGGCACACTCATACAGTAAAGGGCAATGAGTACACATTCAGAAATAACAAACTTCTGCTTCAAAATATTTCAAAACCACATTTTATACATTATGTAGCACAGTACCAGTACATAGTGCTTTATGTAATAAATACCTTAAATTGAAGCAATTTGAATCACCTTTGAACCATTTCATAGAATATGTGTATCTGCAAGGTGAATACTAAAAAGTGGTCCTTAGACACATAGAATGTGATTTTTAAAAATTATTTATTAATTTATTCATTTATTTATTTATTTTTGCATTACAATTCTTAATAGAATGTGATTTTTAAAAAATCTATTCCCTAAATTTTCTTGGTCATGAATCCATAACTCAGAGTGTCTTCAAATGTGATAAAAAGTTTGAATAAATTTCATTTAGCGTTTTCACTGTTGGAAGCCACTGAAGGAAAAGTCCATGTTTTCTCATAAAGATCAGTTAGCCTTGGTTTCCTAGTATTTTAGTGTACGCCATTAATTGCATGCTGTACAATATGATTAAGATTGGTTAGAAGTTAAACTTAAGAAACCGCTTGTAAACTTTGAAAATCTGGTTTCATGTAGAAATCACCACTTACTTCTGAGGAATGTTGAATGAACCATGTCATCTCTCAAGGTCTCTGCTTATCTGTCAGTTGGTAGTGATTTCAGGTTGTAGAGTCACCAAATGGCTTGAGAATAAAATAACATGCAAAAGACTTTCTGGAGATATACATACATGGAAAGAATCTTTACTATTGGCATTGCATTAGTTTATTTATTTAAGTATTCCACAAATATTTATTTATTTGTGGATATTTATTTTTTAATTTATTTGATACTGAGGATTGAACCCAGGGGGACTTAACCACTGAGTCCCAGCTCCAGCCCTTTTTATTTTTCATTTTGAGACAGGGTCTTGCTAAATTACTTAGGGCCTGGCTAAGATGTGTAGGCTGACTTTGAACTTGTAATCCTCCTGTCTCAGTCTCCCTAGTTGCTGGGATTATAGGCATGCACCACTACACCAGGCTTCCATAAATATTTATTCAGGCACTTGTTGCGTGTAAGTATAGATTTAGGGAAACCAAATGAAGAAAATTTGTTTTCTTCAATTGAGAAGTTCCCAGTCTAGCAAAAGAGATAGATTTGTGAGCCAAGAGGAGGAGGATCAATGGCTGGCACAGGATTTCTAGGAGGGTTTCTCAAAAAGAGTTGATGTTTGAAATGGCCTAGGATCTGCTATTTGTTACCATCATGCAGAGAATAAAAGAGAGAAAAATGAAAAATTGAAATAAAACAAGGTGCAGAATTATTCTAGCACAAAAACACAGAGTGATGGGGTGTTGAAGGGAAGTGTAGGATATCTGTGTAATAGAGGGTAGGGAATGAAGTAGAAAACAAGATTGATTGGAATCCTAGTTTGCTTCCTCCAGGAGCAAACCCTATGAGGAGGACTTGGGCACAGTTAACTTATTAAATGTTTCTAAGCAAAAGATTAAAGCACAAGGAGAATGAAGAAGGTATGCAAAAGGCTTCAGGCTTGTCCACATGGGAATTCTGAAATGCAGTTCATCTCTAAGAATGTGAAAGCAAAGTACCAAGCTTTCAAACTTTCATACATATCAGCCCACTAGCCATTGATCACCCAGGAAGGTGTAAAGTCCTAGTCATTACATTTTCTCTGTTTCTATAAGACAAGCAGCTCTACTTAAGCCTAACAGTTCTCTGGAGCAGGGTTGAGGGTACAAGATTGTGGAGGCAAAACATATTAAAGCTGGAAGAGTTGAGTCCAGAAATGGCAAAGGGATCCAAAGGACATACATGCTGGCATTAGCAATAGATGCTATTTCCATGGTTGGTAAGACAGTCCAAGTTCTCTTATAAAATTGTGGAGAATTTTATAAGACAATGGTCTCAAAACACATTTTCCTCACATGTATACTAAAATAGTTCCTAAAAATAACATGTATGTCTTAAGGCATTTTTAAGTTAGTGTCTACAATTCTATTAATTTAATATTAATAAAATTCACCAGCATTATTCTAAAACCTGAGTCAAACAATGAAATTTTAAGATAGAAAAACCATATACCAATATCTCCCAGAACTTGATGTAAAAATGCACAAAATATTGTATTACCATTCAAAATATTAAGAAATCAAACTTAACAATACATAAAATGAAAAATATATCATGATAAACTGGGTTTCATAATACAAATGGACAGCTGGTTCAGCATTTACAACTCAATGTAATTCACCATATATACAGAGATATGAAAAATTGTGGTATATACATGTATTAAGATTTGTAATGCAAAAAAAAAAAACAAAGTACATGTATAATGGCACAAATTGGCATGAACATACTTTATATACAGAGATATGAAAAATTGTGCTCTACATGTGTAATAAGAATTGTAGCATTCCACTGTTGTCATGTATTTAAAAAAATAATAAAATCAATAAAAAATTTCAAAAAAATGAATTTTAAAAGCCCTATGATTTCAACAGCATACTATAGGGACACAGCCACATCAATGTTTATAGTAGCACAATTCACAATAGCTAAACTGTGGAACCAACCTAGATGCCATTCAGTAGATGAATGGATTTAAAAAAATGTGGCATAACCACACAATGGAATATTATTCAGCAATAAAAGAGAATAAAATAATGGCATTTGCAGGTAAATTAATGGAGTTAGAGAAGATAATGCTAAGTGAAGTTAGCCAATCCACCCCCCCCCCAAAAAAAAAAAGGTGAATATTTTCTTTGATATTAGGAAGCTGACTCGTAGTGGGATAGGGAGAGGGAGCATGGGAGGAATAGACAAACTCTAGATAGGGCAGAGGGGTGGGAGAGGAAGGAAGGGGGCAGGGGGTTATTAATGATGATGTAATGTGATGGACATCATTATCCAAAAAACATGTATGAAGACATGAATTGGTATGAACATACTTTATATTCAGAGATATGAAAATTGTGCTCTATATGTGTAATAAGAATTGTAATGCATTCCACTGTCATATATTTATAAAAATAAAATCAATTAAAATAAAAAAATAAAATGTGAAAAAACCCCATGATTGTATCAATAGATGAAAAAATACCTTTGACAAAATATAACATCAATTCATAATAATAGTCTTGGAAAAAAACAGAAAAACAAGGGCACTTCCTTAATCTACTAAAGGGTGTCTAAAGAAAACACTAATCGTTTTTTCATACTTTATAGTCAGAGACTAAATATAATCCCTTTAAAATGAGAAACAAGGGAAAGATGTTCTCTCTCACTGCTTCTATTCAACAAAGTCCTGCAAGGCCTAGCCAAAACAAAAAGGGAAATAAAGGACATGCAGATTGGAAAGTTAGAAATAAAATTATATATGAGACAACATAATTGTCAATATGGAAAATTCTAAAGAATCTACAAAATAGATCCTATTACTGAGTAGGAGGACCTATTCATCTATCAAGGTTACAGAATAAAAGGTCTATATACAATGACCCAGATATACAAATCTTCAGAATTTACCCTGTATAATTAAAGTCATCTTACTACAGTGATGCATGCATTCACATGTTTATAGCAGCACAAGTCACAATACCCAAACTAGGGAACAAGTCATAGGTGTCCACCAATGATGAATAGATAAAGAAAATGTGGGTATATATACACAATGGAATTTTATTCAGCTGTAAAGAAAAATGAAAATATGGCATTTACAGGAAAATAGATGGAACTAGAGGCCATCATGTTATGTAAAATAAGTCAAACTCAGAAGGTCTAGGCTCACATGTTTTCTCTCATATGTAGAAACTACAGATGGAAAAAGGAAAATGTGGGGTGGATCTCCTAAAAAATCAAAGGGAGGTCATTAGGAGAAAAGAACCAAGGGGCTGAAGGTGGGGAGGGAAGAGGAATTGCTGGGGAGTGATATTGGCCAAATTATATTGTTATATTATGTGCCTGTACAAATATGTAACAACAAATCCCATCAATATGTACAACTATAATACACCAATAAACATTTTTGAAAAAATTGAATTAAGCTGGGTGTGATGACAAATGCTTGAAATCCCAGCTACTCAGGAGGCTGAGGTAGGAAGATCACAAGCTCAAGGCCAGCCTGGGAAACTCAGCCCTTGTCTCAAAAACAAAAAAATGAAAAGGGCTGGGGTTGTAGTTCAGTGGTAAAGTGTTTGCATAGCTTGTGTGAGGCCCTGGGTTTAATCCCTAGTACCACAAAAATGAATTAAAATCATAAAACCATGTATAATATTTTTTTATAAATGAAGTACTTAGACATTGTGATGGCTTTTTTATTTTTTGGGTGGGGGGAGGTACCAAGGATTGACTCAAGAGCACTCGACCACTGAGCCACATCCCAAGCCCTATTTTGTATTTTATTTAGAGAGAGTCTCACTGAGTTGCTTAGTGCTTGCCATTACTGAGGCTGGCTTTGAACTCATGATCCTCCTGCCTCAGCCTCCTGGGCCGCTGGGATCACAGGCATGCACCCTATCTTGTGATGGCTTTTTTGATGTGTCAGCTTTCCTTGGCCAGTATCCCTAGTCATCCAATCTGTTGGGAGTGGCCCTGGCTCCAAAGACTAACTTTCCTATCCCCCAAGAAGAGCCGTCCAATGGTGAGCCCTGCTGGCTCACATGATCCTTACCCACCAATCAGACTAGCCCTGCTGGCTACATGATCTTTACCCACCAGTCAGACTAGCCCTGCTGACTCACGTGATCCTTACCCACCAATCAGACTAGCCCTGCTGGCTCACGTGATCCTTACCCACCAATCAGACTAGCCCTGCTGATTCACATGATCCTTACCCACTAATCAGAAAGCACCCCATGCCAACTGTCAAACTCTTCAACCATTAAACTTTCATAACTGTCAAATAACCCCCGGCTCTATAATATGCAGAGCTGTTCCTCAATAAACAGGCATTTTCTCCAACGACGAGCCTTGTTCGTTCTTTCACAATCAATCCAGGTAATGCTAAGAAAGGACTTTATAGTTATAAATAAAGTCCTTAATCAGTATATTTTAAAGGGAAATTATCCTGGACAATCTATCTGTGTGAGCCTGACTTAATCAATTGGAAGGTCTTAAGTATTAGGCTACACAGTGGTTGACAAAAAGAGAAAGGAAAAACAAGGAAGAAAGGGAAGGAGGGGAAAAGAAAAAGGAAGAAATTCTACTTTGGTGCAATATCTTGAGCTCTTTCCTATGGAGTTTCATTATGCTGGTGATCTGCCCTTCCTGTTCAACCCCTATAACTACATAAGTCAATTATTTTTAATAATTCAGTACCCTTCTCCTTCTTTTCCTTCCCCTCCCCTCCTTCTCCTCTGCCCTCCTTCTTCCCCCTTCTTCTTCTCTTCTTCTCTCTCTCACCCCCCAAACACATAGTCATCCTTTGGTATCCATGGGGGACTGGTTCCGGGTTGCCCCATCAATACCCAAATCTGAGGATGCTCAAGTCCTTTATGTAAAATGGTGTAGTGTTTGCATAGAACCCATGCACATCCTCCCTATGTTTTGAATCATCTCAAAATTACTTATAATGCCTATTATAGCATAAATACTACATAAATGTTTATTAAATTGTATTTCTTAGGCAATATTGACAAGAAAAAAAGTCTGCACATGTCCAGAACAAATATAATTTTTCCCAAATATTTTGATCCATGGTTGATTGAATCTGTGGATATAGAACATGTGGAAATGGAGGGCTGACTTCATGCATATGTATATATGTGTATGTGTGCATGCATGTGTATCCAAAAAACTGATGGAAAAAATATATCCCCAAGAATGAAGAGCACCATGAATTTTCACTCATTGCTGTTGGAGATGTTAAGTGGTATAGTTTCTTTGGAAGACATTTTCAGAATGTTTAATATTACTAATTTACCATAGGACTCAGCAATCATAATCCCAAATATTTTTCCAAATGAACTGAAAACATACATTCATACAAAAAGTAACATTCAAATACTTTAACAGTTTTTCATACTGTCAAAAAACTGTAAGCAATCAAATGTCTTTCAATAGGTGAATGGATGAACAAATTGTGGTATATTATAATGGAGCATTATTCAGAGATATTATTCATGAGCAAGTCTGTACTTTCAGATTCTCCCACTCATTTAAAAAAAATAGTACTGACTCACACAACAATATGGATTAATCATAAATACATTTTGCTAACTAAGAGAAGCCAGACCTAAAAAGGATATGTATTCTAGAATTACTTTTATATGATATTCTGGAAAAGACAAAACTATATTAATTAAAAGCAGGTTAGCTTGTTCAGGTTATCATAATTAAATGGAAAGGGGAGTCATTAGTGACAAAGGAGAGGCATAGGAGAAATTTTAGTGTGATGAAGCCATTCTGTATGGTACTAGGTTAGTGGATACATGACTAAGTGCATCTGTCAAACCCAAAGAACTGGTCACAAAAAATGAACTTTGGAGTATGCAAAAATTCTAGAAAAATCAACCAGAATATCAGGAGACCTCCAGATGGGATACAGACTATGACAAGTTAATCTAACTGTATAATAAATTTATTACATAACCTCAGTGAAGGGTGTAGGGGGAAAAACAGCTGATCCAAGTAACTTTGGAAAATTGTGTTGTAATTTAAAAATGTAAAAGACAAAAAGAACTACATATAAACTAATTGTTAAACTTATTTCAAAGGAGTATGGAATGAATTTTGAACATTTTAAGTATATGTTATAACTGAACATACAAGTGCATAAGTGGTAGGTTATGGAATCATGCTTTTTACTGACAGAGAAAGAAGTTACAAATAAACTAAGGGAAAAATAGTTATTACTACTCTAATCCTATGAATTACATTTGTACACCATACACATGAATTCATGTTTATCTTAATATATATACAAATAGATACATAAAGAATAATTATATGGGTGTATATGTATATATTTATTTACTGACTAGTTCTTTATATTGAATGGCCTAGAAATAGTATCCCTAGTAGCAACAAAGCATACCTGGGTCATATTTTGATTTCTATATATCCTTCTTTAACAAAAGAACTAGAGCTTCTTAGAGAAATGACTGGTTCTAAGACTATGGCAGGGAATATGTAGGATAAGCTTGGAACATTTTTTAGTGCCAGAAATTAAGAAAGTGTTCAAAGACACAAATATGGAGGCATGCCAAAGGCAAACAGAAGAAAAATTGAAGGAATGTCTAGTAGACAACTATGTACACACCTGTAATTCTAGCTACCTTGCATGAGGATCACAATTTGAGGTCAGCTTTAGCAACTTAGACCTTATACCAAAATTAAAAATAAAAGGGCTGGGAATGTTGTTTAGTGATGGATCACCCCTGGATTCATTGAAGGAAGGAAAGAAGGGGCAAAAAGGAAATAGAAGGAAAGAAGAAGTTCCAATAGCCAATACCAGAACAATGTGACCAAGAAAATAATGTATCTATATACACTCACACATATGGACACACATCAACACAGGCACACACAGACACACAGATCATAATTCAAGTATAAAGTAAATGTGGGAATAAATGAAGAGCACCCAAATAAGAATGAGCAAAAGCTATTTATTCAGTGATTGCTACAGCTACCATTGCTTGTATTTTGGCAGAAACTCAAAAGGTGGGCAGAAGAGAGAGAAAACTGTATGGTTTAAAAAAAATGAGTACTTCAATTGTGTCCTCATTAGACCTTGTTGGCATGGGAAAGCTGTAAACAAGCTAACTAGATGGTGTATCCTATGTTACTGATGAATATTTGGATTTCTCTGGATGGTTCTAGTTGGGAGAGGGGACAAAAATTAGGGAAGCTATTAAGTAAGTTCTGGTCAATTTGGACTGATTGTTAACACCAGTTGTTATTTGGCTTACTGAGTTCTTATTAGATTACAGCAACCTGACTTTCTGCACCTATGACTTACAGAAAATAGGCTGTCTTTCTAGGCTACATGTTGAAGATTATAGGTTGGTTTCCTGGGCTAGTGGCTGTGGGTTGTGGATCAGAATTCTATTTTTATATATGATCTTGCCATTGTACATATATTGTACATATATTGTTCACTCAATATATGAGCCCATCCTATATAAATAAATGATTTAATAAATATATGGAACAGAAGGAACACATCTTCCCTACAGAAGAGCATATGTAGATATTTCCCTCTTTCCAGGAAGTAACTAAATCCCCTCTCCCTTTAGTGTGAGTTGGACATAGTGACTTACTTCTAACCCATATGGGTATAGACATGGAAACATATTCACTTTATGATGGAGAAACTTGGCAAGTACTGTTGTGGCCAGGTAATTATGGTTAACATCACAGTGAAAAAGTCATGTTGGTAATATGAAGAAAATGGTGCCTCATTTCTATGATCTTCTTCACCAACCCATAATCCCAGTTTAATCATGAGGAAAACATCACACAAACCAAAACTGAGGGACATTCTATAAAATAGCTGAGCAATAACCCTTTGAAACTATCAAGGTCATGAAAAATAAGAGAAGACTAAGAAATTGTCACAGACCAGAGGAGTCATAACAACCAAATGTAATATGAACTTCTGGAACACAGAAAAATACATTAGGCTAAAAATGAAAGAGATAAACTTAGAAGAAAGTAACAACTAAGAAAATATGAATAAAGTAGAGCTGATTATTTCTGTTAATGTTAACTTCTTAGTTTTGGCAAGTGTGAAGGCCAAAGAAATTCTCTATACTATCTTTGTGACATTTCTGTAAATCTGAATGTATTTAAAAACAAAAAGTTTCTTTAAAAATATGTATCTCCTCAGGTACTTTTAAGTTGACATCTAAACTTTTTCATCACAAGTTTAAATATTTGCAAAGGATATCATTTTCAGCATATTGTAAATATTGTTGTTTTAAATTAAAACTGTCACATCATTCTTTTAAATATATTCAAAGGACTATAAATACCAAAGAAATTTGAACAACAATCTTCAATTTAAAAAATACATGAACAAGCTCTCTCTTAACTGTCAGAAATATTAAATTATTCCTTTTTCTCCTTGAACTTATATTTTCAAATTACTCCCCTTACATAATTTTATCCTGTTGAGATACATTTTATGTTGTAAATTTCCAATGATTACCCTAACATATCTCACTGCAATGAGAAATGTGTATATGAATTGAAACTTTAAAATTACCTGTGACCTTAAGGCTTATGTGTTAATTATATTTCAATCCAAAGAAATATTTCCAAGTAGTACACATTTGATCAAATTGGACTATATTACAAAAGTTGATAATTATCAAACCTAAAGGGTAATTTTTTCTTGGAAAAGTATATCTCAATGAGAAGAAGAAATGTTATTTTTGCTTAAGGAGGGCTTTTGATACCAACATTTGGAATTGTCTGTTTGTTACCCAGGAGGTATACCATAAGATTTTTGATCGAGTAAGAGGTGACTTTCTTTTGGAAAGCAGGATAAAGGAGATTGTGAAATAAAAGGGCTATGTGGGAGAATTTAGCTTGAGGCCTTGACCCCAAATGCCTTTTCACACAGAAAATAAGAATAAGTATGGCAGTTTAGGATTTATAAAGTGTTTCCTTTAAAACCATCCATGCCTGTGTCCCACTTGGCAAGACTCTTACATATATATATATATATATATATATATATATATATATATATATATATATATATATATATATATCTGAGAATACAAATTCCCTATTCTATTTCATATATCCATGGGAGTGAAGGGGGGGACGTCCACTAGCCTAATCAACTCCATTTTGTCCCTGTCTGAATCTATTTCCTGTGTTTTTTTTTTTTTTCTGAACCATTTTCTTCTGCACTTACATTGGATTACAGGAACAAGAGGCCTGGCTGATAAACACCTTTGACAAGGGACTGAAACTACCCCCAAGCAATAGGGAGCCTTGAAAAATAGATCACCCAATTATTCTAAGTGGAAACAATTACCCTTTGATGGAACTGAGGCTGCCCCACTAAGCAAGAATCAACTCACAATGGAAACTGAATCCTTCCTCAAGTAATGATGACCTTCCCAGAGTTTTACAGAACCAATCTTGAGACAATGACCAACCACACCATGGCATGACCTACTCTGCTAGGTATACAAACCCCTCTACCCCCAACAGCCATAAAAGCCACCAACCCTTTGCCTTTATTCCCCTTTTCTATAAAATTTCAAAGTTTCTGTCAGTTCCTTGAAGAGAGATCGTTTGAGTCACTGTACACCTACATCTGTTCTTAGCAAGGTCACAGTGATTCAAGCTCCTTTCATGCCCTTTACCACTTTGATTGGCAAATTGGGACAGGTGGCTGAGCCTGGTGTATTGAAACCATCTGACTGGAACTTTTGCCCAAGAACTCCAATAACAGAAATACAAATCCCCCAGTTGAAAGCCAACCTCATGAACATACTAAAAGGATTGGAGTTATCCCACAGTCAAAGTATAACTGAACTCATGGGTTTGCATTTTGCTGATTGCAAAGTCAAAAAGCACAACCAGGACGTGAAAGAGTGGAAAAAGATTTATTATCTGCAGCATGTAAGGAGAGCATTGGGGTTATTTCCAAAGCAATGCTCTCACTGAGGAATAGAAGCATGGAGATTTTACTTGGTTAGCCTATATATATTCATATAGAAAAGCACTGTAGGGGCAGTCACATTCCTGGGCATGCACCATTTAAGGTGTATATTTCAGAACATACTAAGTTTAAGGCCTTAGTTTAAAAAGGAAAGAGAGTGGATGCATTGCTTTAATTATTTAGTTATCCTAATTAGGTATATATGACAGAAGAATGCATTTTGATTCATTGTACACAATTACAGCACAACTTTTCATTTCTCTGGTTGTATGTGATATAGCGTTGCAACATATCTGCACTCATACATGTACCTAGGGTAATGATGTCCTTCTCATTCCATCATCTTTCCTGCCCCCATGCCCTCTCCTATCCCCTCCCTCTTTTGCCAATCAAAGTTCCTCCATTTTTCTAATGGACACACCACATTATGGGTCAGCATCCTCATATCACAGAGAACATTCAAAGTTTGGGTTTTGGGACTGGCTTACTTAGCATGATATTCTGCAACTCCATCCATTTACCTGCAAATGCCATAATTTTATTATCTTTTAATGCTGAGTAATATTCTACCATGTATATATACCACAGTTTCTTTATCCATTCATCTACTGAGGGGCTGGTTCCACAGTTTGGCAATTATGAATTGTGCTGCTATAAACATTGATGTGGCTGTGTCCCTGCAGTATGCTATTTTTAAGTCCTTTTGGGTATAAATTATGGAGTGGGATACTGGGTCAAATGGTGGTTCCATTCCAAGTTTTCCAAGAAATCTCCATACTGCTTTCCAGATTGGTTGTCCTAATTTGCAGTTCCACCAGCAATGTATGAATGCGCCTTCCCCCCCACATCCTCACCAACACTTAATATTGTTTATATTCCTGAGAGCTGCCATTCTGGTTGACATGAGATGAAATCTTAGTTTGATTTGCATTTCTCTAATTACCAGAGATGTTGAGCATTTTTTCACATATTTATTGATCAATTGTATATCATCTTCTGAGAAGTGTCTGTTTAGCTCCTTAGCCCACTTATTGATTGGGTTTCTTTTTTTTTTTTTTTTTTTGGTGTTAGGTTTTTTGAGTTGTTTATATATCCTGGACATTAGTGCTCTATCTGACATGCGTGTGGCAAAATTTGCTCCCAAGATGTAGGCTGTCTCTTCACCTCATTGATTGTTTCTTTTGCTGAGAATAAGCTTTTATAGTTTGAATCCATCCCATAATTTTTTTCTTGATTTTCTTTCATTTTAGGAGTCTTGTTAAGGAAGTTGGGGCCTAATCTGACATGATGAAGATTTGGACCTACTTTTTCCTCTATTAGGCACAGGGTCTCTAGTATAATTCCTATGTCCTTGATCCACTTTGAGTTGAGTTTTGTGCATGGTGAGAGACAGGGGTTTAGTGTCATTTTGCTACATATGAATTTCCAGTTTTCCCAGCACCATTTGTTGAAGAGGCTATCTTTTCTCCAATGATCTCCATACATTGAACCAACCTTGCAACCCTGGAGAGAACCCCACTTGATCACGATGCACTACTTATTTAATATGTTTTTGTATGTGATTTGTCAGAGTTTTATTTGCATCAATGTTCATTAGGGATATTGGGCTAAAATTTTCTTTCCTTGGTGTGTCTTTGCCTGGTTTTGGTATCAGGATAATACTATTTCAAAATAGTTTCTTATTTTTGGAGCCTTTGTCTAGTATGAGGTAACTGTATTTATTTCAGTTTGTCTCTGTGTCTTCTATTCTGTGCCATTGGTCTACATGTCTATTTTGGAGCCAATACCATGCCATTTTTGTTAATATAGCTTTGTAGTATAGTTTAAGGTCTGGTATTGTGATGTTTCCTGCTTCATTCTTCTTGCTAAGGATTGATTGCTTTGGCTATTCTGGGTCTCTTATTTTTCCAAATGAATTCCATGATTGCTTTTGTATTATTATAAGGAATGACATTGGGATTTTAATTGAAATCACATTGAATCTGTATAGCACGTTGGGTAGCATGGCCATTTTGACAATATTAATTTTGCCTATCCAAGAGCATGGGAGATCTTTCCATTTTCTAAGGTCTTCTTCAATTTCTTTCTTTAGTGTTCTGTAGTTTTCATTGTAGAGGTATTTCATCTCTTTTGTTAAATAGATTACCAAGTATTTTATTTTATATTAAGGATAATGTGAATGGGGTAGTTTTTCTAATTTCTCTTTCAAAGGATTCATCACTGATGTATAGAAAAACATTTGGTTTATGAATTTTACATCCTGCTACTTTGTTTTTGGATGTGATTTGCCAGAATTTTATTGAGAATTTTTGCAGCAATGTTCATCAGGGATATTGGGCTGAAATTTTCTTTCCTTGGTGTGTCTCTGCCTGGTTTTGGTATCAAGATAATACTAGCTTTATAGAATATGTTTAAATTGTGTATATCCTCTTGACTCAGTTTGGGTGGATCATATGCCTCCAGAAATTTGCCTGTGTCTTCGAGATTTTCTATTTTACTGAAGTATAAATTTTCAAAATATTTTCTAATTATCTCTGTATTTCAGTAGTGTCTGTTATATTTCCTTTTTCATCACAAATTTTAATAATTTGAGTTTTCTTCCTCCTTCTTTTCATTAGGGTGGCTAAGAGTTTGACAATTTTATTTATTTTTTCAAAGAACCAGCTTTTTGTTTTGTCAATTTTTTTTAATTTGTTTTCAATTTCATTGATTTCCACCCTTATTTTAATTATTTCCTGTCTTTTAATACTTTTGGTATTGATTTATTCTTCTTTTTCTAGGGCTTTAAGATATAATTTCAGGTCATTTATTCTTTTAATGAAAGAACTTAATGCAATGAACTTTTCTCTTAGCACTGTCTTCATAGTGTCCCAGAGATTTTGATAACTTGTATCAGAGTTCTCATTGAGATGAGTCTCCTGAAGGCAGTATACTGTTGTGTCTTTTTTTTTTTTTTTTTTTTTTTTTTTTTGATCCAATCTACTAGCCTACGTCTTTTGATTGGTGAGTTCAGACCATTAACATTCAGGGAAATTATTGAGACATGATTTGTATTCCCAGCCATTTTTGTTTATTTTTGGTATTTAAGTTGACTTAGTTTCTCCTTTGTTTTTTTTTTTTTTTTTTTTTTTCTTTAGTACAATACCTCCCTTTCCTGATTTTTATTGTTGTTTTTCATTTCCTCCTCATGGAATATTTTGCCGAGGATGTTCTATAGTGCAGGCATTCTAGTTATATATTCTTTTATTTTTTTTTTTTATCATGGAAGGTTTTTATTTAATCATCAAATCTAAAGCTTAATTTTTAAGAATAGAAGATTCTTGGTTGGCATCCATTTTCTTTCACAGCTTGGTATATGTTGTTCCAGGATCTCCTGGCCTTGAGGGTCTGGGATAAAAAATCTGCTAACATCTGAATTGGTCTCTCCCTATATGTAATCTAATTCCTCTCTCTTGCAGTCTTTAAGAATTTATTCTTATTCTGTATGCTATGAATTTTCATTATAACGTGCCTTGGTATAGATCTGTTGTAATTTTGTACATTTGGTGTCCTGTAAGCCTGTAATATTTGATTTTCCAATTCATTATTCATGTTTGGGAAGTTTTTTCATATTATTTAATTGAAGAGATTGTGCATTCCTTTGGTTTGAATCTCTGTGCCTCCCTCTATCCCAATAAACCAGATTTGGTCTTTTTATGTTATCCCATAATTCTTGGATGTTCTGTTCATGGTTTCTTACCATCTTCACTGTACAGTTAACTTTATTTTCAAGACTGTATTTTTTAATATATTTATTTATTTTTATGTAGTGCTGAGGATTGAACCCAGTGCCTCGCACGTGCGAGGCAGGTGCTCTACCATTGAGCTATAGCCCCAGCCCCAAGATTGTATATTTTGTCTTCATTATCTGATGTTCTGACTTCCAAGTGATCTAGTCTGTTGGTGATGTTTTAAATTGAATTTTTAATTTGGTTCATTGTTTCATTTCAAGGATTTCTGATTCTTTTTTTTTCTAGAATCTCTCCTTCTTGAAGTAATCTTTTGCTATCTGTATTTGTTCCCTCTTCATTGGTGTGATCAAGGGTTACCTGTATTCTCTCTCTTATCTCCTTGTTGGAGTGATCATTTTTGCCTATATTTGCTCTCTTATGTCATTCTTTAATTTGCAGATCATTTTAATTATATGCATTCTGAACTCCTTCTCTGAAGTTTCATCAAATGTGCTGTCAATGTATTCTATTATTGTAGTATCTTGGTTTGTTTGGTGTACTTTCTTTCCTTGTTTTTTAATTTTGTCTATGCATCTTCCTTTCTTGCAGTGCAGATCTGAGGTATTATAGTTTCTACCCTATAATCTTGTAGTGGCCCTGCAGATTACCTGCCCCTCCCTTTCGTGTTAGGCTTCCAGTCCCCGGTCTGTGTCCCAAGATGGATGCTACTACAACTAAAAGTAGTTGCAGCAATAGTCGAGTTAACTCAAGATAGTAGTGGGGGTGTCCTAAGATGAACGCAATCACTTTCAGAGATGGTGCTGAAAGGGTAGGCCTTATAATGGTTTGGGGTTCCCTGTTTGGAGATGCAGCTGCCTCCAGGTCCTGTCTGTTGTCCCAAGGTATAGGCTACTACATGGGGAGGGCTATGGCATTGACTGCAGTGTCCCATGAAGGGGGCGAGCTAGGCCTGGGCTTTTGGGTGGGTCAGCAGGGGCAGTCCTGGGCTTGACCTAGTCCTGGGCTCCCACATGGTTCTGCCGGGTTGTCCCAGGTCCTGGCCTGGGTCTGCATGGGTAATATTAGGCCTGGGCCTGCTCTCTGGCATGGGTCGTTGGGTTGGCTGGGGTGGGGGAGGTCCTGGGCCTAACCTGGGCCTGGGCTCCCTTATAGGTGGTCTGGGGTGGTCCTAGGCCTGGCCCTGGGCTACAGCAAGGGTCATCAAGTTGGTGAGGGCAGTCCTGGGCCTGACCTGGGCCTGGGCTCCCCCATGGGTCTATGGGGGAAGTCCAGGGCTTGGGCCTGGGCTTCTGTGGGTCTCGGGTGGATGTATTTCTAAGCATGGTTAGAAATACATGTTCAAAAAGGTTAGGATGGTGGATATGAATTCTTCTGGGCATGCTCAATTCCGGGTTATAAAGATGGTGGATACAAACACTTCTGGACATGCTAATTTCAATATTATAATGAGCCAATATTATTCTAGGTTGCCTAAAAGTCAGAGTGGCTTTGTGACCTTGGATGGTTTTCTGTAAGTTCTTCCAAAGACTATCAGCTGAAAGAAGAAAGCCCAATTCTGATGGTGAATAAATGCGGAAGTTTGAACCCAAAGGTACTTACTTAGTGGCTTATGAAAGAATTGCCAATTGCCAAATTAAAAAAAAAAAAAGACTTTTGCTTTACAAAAAGAATTGGGGCCATTGTTTCCCAGATGGGTGACAGAAAAAAGGAACTGGGAGAGTATTTGAGTTAGTGAAGTAGAAAAATACTGCAAGAATTCCTATGTGTAAGCTCCAGCTTTCTTCCTAGGCAGGTTCTTATTTACCAGACTATGAGATCCATTTAGTAGTAATCATCTCCCCAAGGAGCTATTTCCCTCTAGTATTCTAGTTCTCTAAGCATCAGGTAATTCTTATTCCAACAAGTTGAATCTATTCAGACATAACAGAGCATATTATAGAACCACCAGTCCCTCCGAGGACAACCCAGCATAATGAGTCCAAAGAACCTTTTGTTTCCATGTATTTGGATGGAGACATTTTATCCTTAGTACTTTGCATAATATAGTTGGGTACAATATTAAAGAAACCCTATGTAGAATCTCAGTAAAGTGAACACAATAACAAAATCTGGATCCTTGCAGAGGGATCTTTATAGCCCAAAGACAGCCTGTATTAATATTGTTCTGCTGACATATAAAAGCCTGTGTTTTCAAAGATTCCCCCAACCATTTAGCAAAGAACTGATTAAGTACCTGGATATTATATGGGAAGGGTAGTTATAGAGAACATGTCCAAATTTAGGTATCTACATTAAATATTGAAATAATCACTTTCAAAAGATTGTTCTGATTGTGTGTAGAGAAGAATATATTTTCCTTGGGTAATATTGAAAATGTATTTTGAATATTTGACATCCTAGATTAATGTTGGACATATTCTATAAACAAGTTTCTGAGTCTTAAGGGCAGCCAGTGAAGAAGATTTCTAGATGTTGGGTTCAAAGTATCTTTGGTTAAAGTAAGGTGTGGCAAGTCCACAGGGATGTGCATTAATTCAAGGTCATTTCGTTTACAACATTCAACATCATAATGTCCACCATTCTACTGAAAGCTAACAATACCCTAAAAGAAGCAAGGTGGGTTCTGGACTTCTGAGACTTTGTCTTCTTTACCAATCAGATGGTAAGAATAATACATATTTTATTTGGAAGACCAACAGGAATGGTGAGGAAGTAGAGAATGACACAGAGGAGGGAAAGAAAGTCAATAAAAGATGTGTAGTAGATGATATGAAACAGAGTAGATGATATGAAACAGTAGTAGATGATATGAAACAGAGGCTAGGAATCTATGGCCCATGGGCCAAATCTGGCACACTGGCTATTTTTGTAGGTAAGCTTTAGTGGAATAGAGCCATGCCCTGTTTTGTCTGCATGTTTGCTATGAGTTGAATAATTATGACAGGCAGTATTATTCTCAAAGCCTAAATTATTTACTCTGACCCCTACAGAAAAATTTTGCCAGACCAAAGTATAGAACATACCTCATAGTTGTCTTACCTGAGGGTGTGGAGCTGAAATATTTATCTATCATTCCTCATTAGCTGAGGGCTGGCCTTGGGATTCTAACTCCTCAGACCTTCTAGATAACCATGTAGGCATGCTAAGAACACTCCTATGTTCAGAGGATGCCCTTCTTTAGAAATATGTATGTGCTTGTAGTTAAGAAGTAGATGCATGTACAGGAACAATGATGGCCAAGGAGATATAAGGAGGGCAACAAACCCATGTGCTACAATTCCTATCTCACATACCCATTCCTTCCAATTTCCATTAAAAATCACTTTAAGATATAGTTTGGTGTGTACCTTTCCAGATGTTTCTCTGTGCATACAGAATGTGCTATACAAACTTAGGTGCACTAGTTTATTTGGGAATTTGGGATACAAGGACAGACAGGCAAGAATAGGGAGAGTGAAAGAAGAAGAAAAATCTAATAAAGGTTTATATTCCTGTGCTGGTAACGGCAATGGACAACTGGGGATCCACTGAATGCCTTAGAATTGTCCCCTTGTTGCTGACTGAACCTAAAGCTGTTAACTTCCCCTTACTAAGAAGTTGCCATCCACAAGTAGTGAATAAGCTCCTATGAGTCTGGAGGAAGCTCGGGGGGCGGGGGGAAGCTACAACAAATATTTGGAGAGAGAGAGATTGACAAGACACATGGAAACTTCCTATATAGCTGCACTTGAAATCAGGATAGGCTGTAGGATTTTGACTAGAGTAATCAAAATAGTCTACTACAAGTATAAATGATGCTCACATAGTTAATTGCTTCTATGACTCTGATAAATCTAGCCAGATGAGAAAATAGTCAACTGTAGAGGCATGAACTATACTTGTCCATTTCCCACCTTCAGATAGGCATACCTTTCAAAGATCTCAGCCATCCACTACAATAGACATAACATCACCACCCATCACCTTTGTTCAGTTCTTTCTAAACTATCATGTTTAAGTGTCCTTGATACCATCCTCACCTACAAGTCAAAACATCATGTATATCTCTGGTTTTAATATAAAAGTAAGTGATTGCCATATTGCTCATTCCTTTGCCTCAAAAGGTAAACATATGCATCTTTTTCATCAGCAACTCTCAAAGATGTGTGAATTTGAGTACTTTCCCCAACCACATATAAAATGAGTTGTATTCAATTTGAGTGATTCTTGCTTTTCTGAAGATAAATGTCAAGAAGAGTTTGCATCAGTTTCTTATCTCTTTTTCTAATCATCAACCTTCAGAGAACATGCCTCACATGTCATCCTCTTTGTCTAACACTCTAATTTGGGCTTAGCAAATATTCACCATTCACTGCTGAAATTAATGAAATAAGGGTTAATTCCTTCATCAGTACTTTACGGTAGCAAACTGTCACCTGACCAAACACATCATCCAATGTGGTATGGGTTTTCTACCCTTGTATACTCTGGGCAACTAAGGGACATACAGGGCCCAAAATAAGATTCTTCCATGTGAAGTGGTACTTTGGAAATAGTACTGCAAAGATGCTGAAAACTTAACTCACATCAACTGATTTGTAATGTGTGGAACTCAGAATACAGAACATGTTTGTATTTATCCTACCTATCTGTCAATCCAGATTAGAGTGAGAGGTGTGTACAAGGAAATACGCAAAATGTATCTTGTTAATATACTTTGTACCACACACACTAGTCTAAGACAAGAAAAGAACAAGAACTCTAGTAGAGGCAGGGCTTGGGAGTGTCTTAGTTTAGCCTAGGTCCAGACAAAGGCCCATTTAGATGAGCAGCATGGGAATCTTAGGACCAGGAATCCTGACCCAGAGAAATAAGATAGAACATCAAAGACTACTAGGCAGTTCCTCTTGTATGCTAAAGGAGCCCATCCCTACTGTGGAAATCTGTTACTACCCCCTGTTAACTACAGCCCTTTGAAGCCAGATAACTGTGTGGCTATTTTAGAGGTAGGTGGTGCTCAGAGAAGGGGGTGGCAGATTGTCAAAGGAGTTGTTATAATTAGGCCAAGCTTAAATAAAAAATTTTCAATAAAAGATTTAAACAGATAAAAGTCCTTGAAGGTAGAAACGACTCATTTTAAAGGAGTCATAGCTTTGAAGTATTAGGCTGTGACAAAAATGAAAATGAAAATGGTACAACATGAAAATGGCCAAGTGGGAAAAGTCATGACTGGGTTTCACTTCAGCTCCATAGGAGATTTGGAAATGATTTCTGGCCCTGCTGCCTTTAACATCCACATCCCCATAGAAGCAGACATGGTTTTTTGTTTGCCAGGATAAGTTGTAGAAATATGCTTTCCTTTTGTGACAAATAAGAGAAGGAACTATACTATGCTACTTAGCTCATCTCAATTGCCTGTCAAATATAAGAGCCAGCTGTGATGGGTGCATTACTAAGTTACAAGTGAGTGTGGTATGAGGTAAATGTTTTCTGATGACTAAAACATTCATAGATGGGGGTGCAAGCTGAGAACCATGTAGTGTAGGCAGCCTTTAAAGAGTAAACTTTTATTCACCTCCTCCACTGCTGAAGTTCAGGGGTTGTTTTTAGCATATAAAAGACTTAAACAACAATTAAAAGGCATTTGTAACATTCATTTACACCGGAATCCTTGTGGCATTGGTGTGTCTTCTCCCTGTTGGCATCAAGGTTGTCATGGGAACAAAGAATCAGCAGCACAGAGCACCTGATTCTCCCTTCAAATACTTAACTCATCATAAAAGAAACAAATATAAAATCTGAGACAACAAGGTTCAGTTTTAATCATGAGAGCAAATTCTAATACCTGAGGAAGGAAGGAAGGTCTATGAACAAAAGAAGAGCAGGTGGTGGGGGCAAAGATAGAGGAATGAGACTAGTTGCAAGCAAGAAATCGATACTTGGCAAACAAAAGTATTAAAAGATCACATTATTACACCTGACCTCTTTAATACAAACTAAAAGAATATCTGTTACTTCTCAACCCGATAATTAAAAACAAGAAAAGAAGTGATGTAGAACCACAGCAGAAACAAAGAAACAATTAAGAGGCAAATTGTCTTGTGGTCTCAATTAGTGGCAAGGTGACCTAAGAGAGTTTCAGAGCAGAAGAAATACATAATGACTCTTTTTAAAATAAGCCAAGCATATTATTTTAAACGAACAATTGGAAATAAAAAATGGATAGCATAAGCGAAAATTAAATTGCATGATGGAGTTCAAGTACAAATTACCATTTGTTTATTTTTCAGTCTCTTTTATAGAAAAGTCAGAGAACTCAATACTGTATTAAAATGTAATTTTTATGCCTGTAAGCCTAGTATTGCTGCTTATGTAATAATCCTTTTTAAGTGGAAAAGACAGATCAGTCTAGCTATGAGCTTCAGCACAATCAATGCTTATCTCACAAAAATCTCCAGCCTTTCTGAGGATTTGCCAACTATTCTGTGCTTTTTTTGGGGGGGGAAGAAGAAGAAGGAGGAGGAGGAGGAGGAGGAGGAGGAGGAAGAAGAAGAAGAAGAAGAACAACAACAACAACAACTGGTTAAAGAAAATACCTCTTCCTTGGAGGAATGAGACTGACCAAAAGCTGTTTCCTAATCAATTCTAGAGCTCATGATATAGATTTACAGTTTTGCCTTGGTGGAGTATTTGGAAAGAGAGAGGAAAAGAAGAGGAGAAAGGAGGTAAATGCTGTTTTCTTCTCATTTAAGAATACAGTTAGTGGGTAGATTGACATTTTAATTGTTAGTTTCAAGGTTTTTTTTTTTTTTTTTAATTAAACAAGTGCCTTTAAATGCTACCTGAGTTTTAAACAGGAAAAGATGTGGGTTGTAGTTTATTTCCAAACTTGCTTACTTATTTCTAGTTAACAGAAAGATGAATTGTTATAACATACAGAAAATCAAATCAACATAATCCACTATCACAGTGAAGAAAGGCATTGTATCTGTAACAGTGGAAAACCTATAATTGAAATATTTTTTTAATATTTTAAAGTTGTTGATGGACCTTTATTTTATTTATTTGTATGTTGTGCTGAGAATCGAACCCAGTACCTCATGAATGCCAGGCAAGTCCACTACCACTGAGCCACAACCCCAGCCCCAATTGAAATATTTTTAAATTCAAGGATATATGAAAGTGCCTCTCAAAACTATTTCCATACCCAGCTGCTCGAAGGCTGAAGCAGGAGGATCATGAGTTCAAGACTTGGGCAACATAGTGAGATGCTGTCTCAAAATAACAAAGATTGATAAAATTTGTTTTCTGGGAGACTTTGCTTTTATAAGTTTTCTACTAACAAAATGATGCTCTAATAAACCACCTTACAGTTTGAAAGATTAAAACTACAATTATAATCCCAGCTACTCAGGAGGACCACAAGTTCCAAGCCAGACTGGGAAAATAAGCATGATCCTGTTTCAAAACAAAATTTTACAAAAGGGCTGGAGATGCAGCTCAGTGGAAGAGCATTTTCCTAGTATTCATATGGCTCTGGGTTTGATCCCCAGTACCAAACCAATAACAAAATATCCCCAATTGACTGTCCTCACCTATACATCAGTGGGTGGCTGATAATGCACGGTTGTGCTCAGCTGGATGGTTTTTTTTTTTTTTTTTTTTTTTTTTTTTTTAATCCATGGCTTCAGTCAAGCTTAGTCCCTTGTTGCAGAGACACAGCTCTGACAAAGGGGTGCTCATTGTTGAGCTTGGATGACAGGACAGCAGCCAGCCAAGACAATGGCAGAGGCACCAGAGGATAAACCCAAATGGAGAAGTACATTTCACATCTCTGCTTGCATCGAATCTACTATTACATCATTAGCTAAACCAAGACACATGGCCAATCTCAAAGACAAACAGGGAAAAAATACTCATCCCACTCTGAGACCAAAGCATGTCATATGTACAAGCCCAAAGTCATTGATTCAGGTGAAAAAATATTCTTCTCATGATTGTGATAGGTAGGCAATACATTTTCTGAACTATAATCTCCCACAATTCTAATTATCTGTATGAATTTGCACATATCATTTAACCTCTCAGCTAAAATGCCTTTATTGTTGGGATGTTGTTTTGTTTCGTTTCATTTTGTAGTACTGGAGTATTGAGCCTGGGGTGGGGGACTCTACCACTAAACTACATTCTCAGACATTTTTATTTTCTGTTTTGAGACAGCATCTCTCTGAGTTACTGCAGATGGCCTTGAATTTATGATGTTCATGCCTCAACCTCCAAAGTTGCTGGAATTATGATTGTACACCATGACTGCTGAGGGGTACAAGGTTTATTTTGGAAGTGATAAAAAAGAGAACATGAAGGAGCCATACTATCTACTTCATTGCCTGCATCCAGAAGTGAAACATACCACTTCTCACAGTTCATTGGATAGAACCAGTCACATGGAGAATGAAACTGAAAAGCAAGCTGAGAAATTTAGAGGATATTTTTAAGCTTTCTATTAAACGAGGGGGATAAATAAAAATGAAGAATTTCTTTTAAAAATAATAATCCCTCATAATACTGATAATGTGAATTTTCAGAGCCTTAAACAGTAAAATTTATAAAAGTAAAAAAATGCAAATGATTTAAACATTTATTTCAAAAAGTAAGAAATGGGGTTTGGAGGTTTAGACCAGTGTTATAGTGCTTATCTAGCATGAGCAAGGACTAGGCTCAATTTCCAGCAAGGCAAAATAAATAAATCAACAACAACAAAAAAATACTAAACATAAAGTAAAGTCAATGAGTTAGAAAGGATAAAAATATTAGAAGTAATAAGCTAATTCCTTGAAAAAATAGAAAACTATGATGTAAACTAGTGAAAAGAAAAAAAGGGGGGAAAGCACAAACTTTTAGGAAAAAAAAGCAAAGATAAGGTATAAGTAACCACTGAAACAAAGGAATCTTTTTTTCAAAATTGTAATGGATTGAGTTGCAAACTATGAAAAAGGCATTTGAAAAGGTAGGTGAATTGGATAATACTTTAGAAAACATAATTTACCAAACTCACCACAATATAGATAGAAAAAAAATTAAATGGGGTAACTTCCATAGAAGAAACCACTATTTATTAAAGGGTTACTCCCCAATTCAACATTAGGCCTAGATATTTGCACATTCAATCAAACATTCAAAGACTAGGAAATCCCAATGATTCTTTAAATGTTTCAGTGCACAGAAAAAGAAGTTTAAAAATACATTTTTTATTAAAATCATCAAATGCTGATATCTAAACCTGGTAATGATTAAACAATAACAAGTGTGGAAATAAAAATTAAGATGGCTGCAGTTTGGTCAAGAGGTAGCAAAATTTCTCTGTGAGCCTCAACGATAACATTTGACAGACTGCAGTTTGCCTTGCAATTCCCTCAATTTCTAATTCCCAGATAAAGAATGCTGTTTGGAAATAATGTGCTTATAAGACTACAGATTGTGACAGTTTCCAACCATAGGACTCCTGCAGACTTCCTAACAGTTTTAAAAGACTGTTACTGGTAACCCCTTGCAACAGTCCCTTAGCAACCAATCACATACAGCTTTATGTATGAACAGACCCAGAACCAGTCTAAATTCATTCAAAACAACTTGTGTAACTGACAAAAAAAAAAAAAAAAAGATGCTCAAGTTACTTCATTCCACTGACTTCTTTTTGACCTATAAGAACTCAGTCCTGGGCTGGGGTTGTAGCTCAGTGGAAGAGTGCTTGCCTTGCATGCGTGAGGTCCTGGATTCGATCCTTAGCACCACATAAAAATACATAAATGAAAATAAAGTTATTGTGTCCATGTACAACTAAAAATTTATTTTAAAAATACACTCAATCCTTCTTATCCTTGACAGAACATTTGTTTGGTTTCTAACTTAACCTATGTCTCCCAATTTACAATCTATTCCATACCTAAATAAAAATTCTCTTTACTTTTAATTTAACCTAGTTTATAATTTCTTGATTTGCATAAGAAAACTACAAGACTTTTTGAGTTATGAATTTTGATACAAAAATCCTAAAAGAAATGCAAGCAAAATGAATCTAACACTCAACATTAAGAAATTAGATGCCACAACTAAGGGTTTCAGAATAAAATGATTTACTATTAGAAAATTCATTGATATAAGTCATCACATCAATAAAATCTAAGAAGAAAATATAGATGACCATTTCAGAAGACACTAAAATTGTAGTTTGAAAGTTCAATACTTGCTGGGCACAGTGGTGCATGCCTGTAATCCCAGAGACTCAGGAGGCTCAGGTAGGAGGATCACAAGTTCGAGATCAGCCTCAGAAACTTAGTAAGGTCCTATACAACTTAGTGAGACCCTGTTTCAAAGTAAAAATTAAAAAGGGCTGGGTATTTGGCTCAGTGGCTGAGTGCCCCTGGGTTCAATTCTCTGTACCAAGAAAAAAAAAGTTCAATACTTTTCTCCATGATACATAAGCTTCAAGACAAGAATCTTTCTTAATGGAGAAACACTGGACCATCCTCACTGAAATTAAAACAAGGATTACTTACACTCCTCTACTATTCAACACTGCATTAGAAATACTTTTTAATTCAATGAGACATGAGAAAAAATAGGGCTCTGGTTTAAGTCACTGGTGTTCTAGGGAATAAAAGTTAAATCAGGAGTGAGATAGCAGAAGCTCAGGCCTGTGTGCTGGGCCAGTGAGGACACTGCAGCATAATGAGAATGAGTGATGCCTGTTCCATCTCAGGCAGGCATACCAGCTATCACAAACTGGAACAATTGTAGAGCACACTGTTGCTATGTTTGGAGCTCAGGACCCATGCTGAGTCACAATTCTCATCAGGAAGATATTTTATGAAGACCTGGTCAAGCTCCTCTTTGTGTTCCTGAACTCCTCTAAAAGTTCATTATATATTCACTAATGCTTTTTCTTTCTTTTTGGGAAAGGCTGATGTAGCACTTTACTACTCAAAGTATAAACTGTGGACCAGAAGCATTAGCATCAACTGGGAGCTTGCTAAAAATATGAATTGGAGCTAGAGGTGTAGCTCAGTGGTAGAGCCCTTGCTTAGCAGGTACAAGGCCCTTGTCAAGGCCAAGGGGATGTCACAGAGCCATGGAGGATGGTTTCTGAACATTGCAGAATCTTTCATCAAGTATGCACCCCACTCTCCTCTCCTCCACCTCCCCAAATTCATATCACCAGTTTGGGCACAGATACTTCCCACTTATGAGGATGTGAGAGGAATAGGATGAAGCTTGGGGTGGAACAAGAGGAAGAAAATTTGTCAAAAGAAGAACAATGAACCTGATGATAGATTAGGAAGGAAATACAGATGTGGTTGAAAAAAGGACAAATATTTGCTATGGTAGGGAGAAAATATGGATTTCACATTGCTCCCTTATGTCCTTATTTGAAGTTTCCATTTTAATGATGACTTCATCTATGCTAAAACCCTAATCATCGATACTGACACCCCAAATTTCAAGACTTAAGGAGATACCACAAGGATGACCTTGGGAAGGTTATATCAACTCTCTGTGCCTGTCTCCTCATCTGTGAGATGGGGGATAATGATAGTACCTACCTCATAGGGCTATTGTGAACATTAAATAGAGTCAAGCAGCTTGCCTAGCATTATACAGCCAGTAACACGGCTGAGCTTTGAACATAGATGTGACACTCCAGCATCCTTAAGTGATTCGGAACCACTATGCTATGCTTGCACTCTGCAAAATGCAAGGAGAAAATAGAAAACTGAGAAGCAGCCCCCTCTTCAACCATAACTTTGAGGAATAGCCATTTCCAGATCTTTTCCCCTCCTAATAAAAAGAATGGCAATTACTCTGATGACAGATAGTCCAGAATCCTTAGAGAAGCCTATGTTTTTTCTGTCTGTTGTGAAAAGCCCAGCTCAACCTGTATTTCTCCCCTCACCTTGTCATTGTGTTTGTCCTCTAAGCACAGTGGGGCTTCAGTCAGTGTACTCAAGAGTTTGAGTATGGATTGAAACATTTATTAAGACAATACCAAGTGACTTGGAGAGATGTTTAATCAAAAGTTAACCATTTCATTCATTCATTTACATCACAGGAAAAAATCTCTAGCCTGTGTTTCCTACACTAAAAGGAACTAGTATCATTTAACTCTGACATTATGACTGTTGATGAAAACTATCATTAAAATAGTACAAGATGTGGAGGAGGGAAAAATCAATGAATGTCACAGAAAGTGAGGATAAGTATGAGACATAACTAGGGAGAATTACAGTGTGAGGCAGCAAACAAACTCACGACCTTTAAATTCAAACAGACTCAGATGAGAGAACTATGGGACCCTGCTAAGTACCTTCATCCCTCTGTGTCTATTTCCCCATCTCTAAATTGGAGATAATACCATGCACTTGATGGAGATATTGTGAGTTCCAGGAGACACACTATATAAAGAATTTATATAAAACCCTATAGATAGTAGTCACTCAATATAGGGTAGCTGGATTTTCTTTATAAGAAGTCACATAATGCCAGATTTTTTAAACATTTTTTTCTAGTTGTAGACGGACACAATATCTTTATTTTTATTTATTTATTTTTATATGGTGCTAAGGATCAAACCCAGGGCCTCACTCATGAGAGGCAAGTGCTCTACGACTGAGCTTCAACCCCAGCTCAACACCAGATTTTTAACAAGCTAATACATGCAGCTCTGCACTCACAGCAACAAAGTGTAGAGGCTGCATATAAAGTTAGTGCTTTTATATAGTGAAAAACATTTGCTAAAAGTGATATTTACAAATACTCATTTCTTTGTGCTTGCTGCTCCTTATTTATAGAGCAAATGAAGAGGGAAGTAAAAATCTCCATTTGAAGAGCTTCTACTCAGTAAATAAGAGCACAATCACAAACCTGAGAAAAATTACATATGTGCATAACCAAATACAAAGGAAAATCTTTCAGAAAGAGGCATAAGATCAAGGATGAGAAAGTGACCTCAGCTTGAATTCTCAACTTTGAACAGTATGCATGTACACTGTCATTCTTTTGTCATTTTAGATAATACTCATTACTAAAACTTAGAATAAGACCTAGAATGTGGTGAACACTATGCAGGTGCTTTATGTATTTATATATATTTATTAGCTCATTTAGTACTTTAACAAACATATGAGGGTCATTTGATTATGCCCATTTTATAGATGAAGATTCTGAAGCACAGAGAGGTCAAGTAATTTAACCAGAGTCACACAGCTGATAAGAGATAAGCTGGGATTCAACACCATGCATTCCGCTCTGCAATCCAGGTCTCCACCTAATATCATACTATATCAGATGTTGAATCTATTTCCCATCATAAAGACATAGCCATCTGTATACATACATATATGAAGATTAACACAAACTTAAATATTAAGTGTTCAGGGGTCTCTGTATTTTTCCTGTCAAATATAAAGTGTTATAACCAGATAGACACAGTGCTGGGACACAGTGGTTCCATTTACTGTGTAGATTGGTTTACAACTGTTGCATTCCCTCTGTTTCCTTGCAACCAAGGAGAACTCAAAGCATCTATGGATATACTATTATGTACTGCTCCTCAGGCCTTGAACAGTACCTCTCAAACTCATCAAACCAGCTGCAGAGTGTAGCTAATCAATTACAGTAGCCAGAAATAGTATATATTCATGAGTACAGCAGTGGCCTTTAACCCACAGAGCAAGACCATTTGCAGAGGATAGAAAACCAAACCTTGCAGCTCAACCTCAACTTTCACCCTGATTTCCCATCCTCAGCAGCCCCTGAGAAGTAATTTTCAGCTTAGTCTCTCACTGATAGTCATCTGCGTCACAAAACCATTACCCACCGAGCGCCTTCCTACTTAACTCAATGTGTTCTGAGCCTGATAACCAAGACTGCCACGGAGTCGCTCAGGACTGGAGTTAATAGAGAGACTCAATTGCATTTCACCCCAGAGGGGGCTGCTTACAGGTCACTACTGAGATAATCAGCCAGGCAGTGTATGCTTCAGCCACCCCTGCTGCTGCTGGAGGTTGTTTAAGAACCAGGGAAAATTCAAACACGTTTATTAACAAATAAAAATGACAACTGCGATGCTCGGAAAATCACCTGTTTTTTTAATCAAGACTGGACATAGTGGCTAACATTTCCCTAGGTGTGGTTTTGTTTCTCCTTCCAGTTCCTCCCTCAAATATTTTGATAAATCTTAGCCTCTGAGACTGAGAATCAATGCTAAGTCAACAATAGCTTTCCCAGACGGAGACAGCCATGGTCTGATCTGAAATAGAAAATACCAGTGATAATAAGGTCTAATTGATTGCTTAAGAGGTGAAAAATGTGATCCAACTTTTTATACACTTTTAAGGTCTTAAGATTTATCACTTGCTAAGCCAAGATTTTTTATAGAACTACTATAAAAACAATTTTCCCCACATACTGTGGTTTATAAAGAACATTCCATTATCAAATATATCAGAGGTTCCACACTAAGGATTCAAGAAGACATGATCTTGCCATCATGAGTCTTGATTGTCAGCTACATACTTCTCCATATTGTGACCTTCAGTCTCACCTAGGATCATAGATTCTACACAAAAGTACTTCTGTTCAGGAGGAGGTGTGATCCCTCAAAGACTCAAAGTACTTCTGTTCAGGAGGAGGTGTGATCCCTCAAAGAGGAAAGGTATCAAGATGACTTCCTTCTCTTCATCTTCTCTTTGTCCCAGGAAAGAATAAATAAAAGGATGAGACGCTTTCATTCTACTAGAAGGTCAAAACATCCGGAAAAAAAGGGAGTTTATCTTATTAAAGACTTTTGGTACTGGGTATTGAACCCAGAGGTGCTTGACCACTGAACTACATCCCTAGTCCTTTTTATATTTTTTATTTTGAGACAGCGTCTTGCTAAGTTACCAAGACTGGCCTCGAACTTTCCATCCTCCTGCCTTAGCCTCCCAAGTTGCTGGGATTACAAGCCTATGCTACCTTGCCTGGCAATTATTAAATATTTTAAAGAAAAGTGGTGGTATGATACTTAAGGAAGTGTTTTAGACTATTTCCTGTAGAATTAGGACATTCCAGGATTGAAACAGGAATATCAGTTTATAAAACTACTATGGAATTTAATCAAGAAATGGTAAATAGATGTATCTAAGAGGAGACATCTGCCTCTGGCCAGAGGGAGTGATGGGACTATAATTACCCTTATAACTGAAGCAATTAAAATATGAAACAAAATATATAAGGGTGTTCTGACACTGGCTATCAGACAGTGATATGACAGTGAGTCATAAGAAATGTGAGATAAATAAGGTAAGCTTTCTGATTGCCCAAGCTTACTGTCGATGTAATTTTCTGGCCAAAACACAGGCAAGAAAAACCCAGGAGGAGTCTGATTATCTCCTTGAATTACAAAGATGGATTTGGGAGTCTGAGGAGGTCAAAGAGGCTAATACTTACAGGGCAGAATAACAGATGCATAAAGACAGGGCTCCACAGATTATGATAAGTGAAGTTAGCCAATCCCCAAAAAACAAATGCTGAATGTCTTCTCTGATATAAGGGAGATGACTCAAAATGGGGTAGGGAGGAAGAGCATGAGAAGAAAATTACCTCTAGATAGGGAATTGCATGGATGGTGGAAGGGGACACTCATTGTTATACAAAATACATGTATGAAGATGTGTAGTTTCCATTTCTTTAACAAGTTTTATTTTTTGTTTTGTTTTCTTGGGCATATAAAATGTTGCATTAGGTATTATAAGTAATCTAGAGATGAGTTAAAGTATGCAAGAGGATGTGGGTACTTTAGGTTCTACTGCAAATATGATACCATTTTATATACGGGACATAAGCATTTGTGAAGTTTGGTATCTAAGGGAGTCCTAAAAAAAATTCTTTGAAAATACCAAGAAATGAATCTACTGAAAGAAAGAAAAAAAACTGTCAAATGGAATTCTATACCTAATGAAAATATTTTCTGAAAGGGGTAAAATATTTTTCTCATATATCATACCAAAGCTAAAAGAATACATTATCAGAAGATCTGCACTATAAGAAGTATTAAAGATCCTCAAGCAGGCAGGCAGGTAATGTTTCCTCTAATCTGCTTTTTCTACTCAGGTCTCAATTGATTGGGCAGGCACATACACCTTAAGGGGAATAATATGCTTTATTCAATTTCCTGATTCAAATGTTAATCTCATCCAGACATGCTCTCACAACCACACCCAGAGTTTAGCCAAATGTCTGGGCACTCCATGGCCCAAGCAAGTTGATACATAAAATTAACCATAAAACTGTGCAGTTTAACATAAATAAAATTATATGATTTGACACATTAATTTTTCACTGATTTTATGAATTGCTCATATGTACCCTTCTCCCATTTTTTAATTAGAGAACTGTTATGGTTTGGATATGAGTTGTTCCCCCAAAACTTCTGTGTTGATGCAGGAGGTAAAATGTTTGGATTATGAGAACTAATAAACTAATCAGTACATTGATCCATTTGATGGACAGATGGTTTGGGTGGATTACTGAGTGGTAATTATAGACAGGTGAGGCATGGTTGGTAGAAATACGTCACTGAGGTTGTGCCTTGGAGATTATGCATTTTATTCCTGGCTCCTCATTTTCTGTTTCTGTGCTTCTGGGACCTGAGCAGGTTTCCACCATGATATTCTGCCTCATCATGGGATCAAAGGGATATAGTTGGATAACCAAGGATTGGACCTCTGAAAATATGAGACCAGTATAAACTTTTCTTCCTCTAAGTTGTTCCTGTCAGGTATTTTAATCATAGTGATGAAAAGCTGACTAATACAAGAACCCATTTAAAAACTCTGTGCTTTTTTTAATTAAAAGACCATATATAAAAATTAATAAGCATGTTGAGAACAGATACAAGCACTCATAACTCAAAACTATTTTTATTTTCAATTATCACCTTCCAGTGATTTTTCATTATGAAAGCTCATTGTTGCATGATAGCAGCCATAATATATAATATTATATTATTTTTAAAAAATTATTTTTATATCAAATAATAAAATATTATTTAACATCCTATCCTAAACTAAAAGTAGGAAGGAAGAGGCAGTTTGAAAATAGGGCATTGTTGAACTATAATTCAAAGTGAAAAGAAAGCTCTTACAACTTTACTGTATTTCTTTCCCCTTCTTTAATTTCTTAGGTAACTGTTTTTGTCTTGCATACCTCTTTGCTAGTCACTCAAATTGTCCAGAGCAGTCCAAGATTAAATAACACAGCAAAGCCACCAGCTTTGACTCTTTCAGAAAGTGTTCACAGGGGACAAGGGACTTGTACAATGGAAAAATAGAAGCATGGCACTGTGTTGGCCCCTAGCAATGCTGACACTTTGTGTAAATGTTGACAAGGTGAGGTGGTTATTATTCTCAGATACAACTTGGCAAATCTTGCTTGCTATAAATGAGAACTACATACACTAATTTCAATGAGGCTAGGCCTAGAATAATGGGAAAAAGTGTTCCATTAAAAAATAAAGTCACATCCAATCACATTTAGAAGTTACTTACATAGCAAAGGACCTCCTGGGCATGCTGAGCCCCAGAGTTCTGAAAGGATACTTTCTCCAGGGGGCTCAGGTTGCTTCTCTTGTACTCTAATCAGTTGGTTCCTGAAAGACACAGCTATAGACCAATTTGAGGCAATATTTTTTCTTGAGCAAGGCAGCCTAGGGCATTAGGAAAAAAAGCTGCAGTCTTAAAATTAAACACCCAGAAAACTGGGCAAGGAGAGTGACTTTCTCAAGTTTATGCCTGCAATGAATAGTGGGACAAGGATTCTAGATTTCTGTTTCCTTATGCATTAAGAGGGAACAGTGGCTTGAATACATCATTTAAGGTAATCTATAGTTCTATGATTCAAAATCTATCCAGGCATGGTGGTGTGTACCTATACTCACAGAGACTCAGGAAGCTGAGGCAGGAGGATCTCAAGCTTGAGGCCAGCCTGAGCAACACAGCAAGATCAAATTTCAAAACAAAGTCTACTGTTTATTAGACTGAGGTCGAACTTTGCCTCTTGTTAGTTAAATATTTAACAAAATTGTGTATCTGTTTTTTACAGATAAGTACCTCACTTGAGTTAGAATATATATAAAATGCTAAGTTCAATGCCTAGCATACAGCAACCAATTAATAATAGCTATTAACTCATATTATCATCAAAAAGAAAAATTACATTTTCACAGAGAGGGACCTTTTCTTTTCCATTTTTAAGAATCATAAAATGAAAGCATCTCAATGAGACCCTGTCTCTAAACAAAATAGAGCTGGGGATATGGGCACTCAGTGGTTGAGTGCCCATGAGTTCAGTCCCTGGTACCCTCAAAAATAAATTTAAAAGAATCATAAAATGTTAAAACTAGAGAGTAGTAACCCAATATGCTAATATTATAGATGAGGAAAAACCTGAAGACTAGACCTGGTCAAAGCACTTAGCTAGTTGGTTTGTGTAACCAGTAATCTCTAGTATCACTTCCAGTCTGCCTTATTCCCTGAAGATGAATTCCCACAGGCTGGATGTTCCCAGTCCCAGTGTCTCTGTTTCTTCTCAACCTCTCTAAAGGTTCTTCCAGGAATAGAGAATTAAAGCAAGGCTTGCCCATCCTGATCTCAGTTCTCTTACATCCCTTGACCACTCCATCAACTATAGGAGATTCCCCTCCCCAGTTCTCTCTCCTTCTCTCCATCACCTGTGCCCCACATCTCTCTTACAATATTCATGTGACTAGTCACAGAATTGTTCATTCCCATTTTGATGTAAAATGGTTTAAATTATTTTCCCAAAGGCAATATCCTATGGAGGAAGAAAAAACAGTCCTCTCTGCTTGATTAACTGAGTCTCCAGCCTCCCTATTAAAAACCTTATCAGAGGACCTCTCTGACATGTAGCTTTCTTTATTTGGTTCCTAAAGTGGAATTGTATAAATATAAATATTCCCTGATACAGTGTGGGTGAATAAAAGAGGATAATTAAAGTTTGGAAGGAATCATATGTTTTCCTCTCCTATGTTATAGAAAAAGTGAGGCTCAGTGGGGTTCAATGACAGCTTCTTGGACCCAGGAATTATACAGTGGCATTTATTGAATACTAGGGGAATTGGTAAACAAGCTTTAGATGTTTGGTGCTTCAGAAACATCTGCATTATTTTTTTTTAATTTTCTGGATATAAGTAAAGAAACAGGAGGCAATATGACAGGCTGGCAGTGACAAAAGAAAGATATGGCAGCTCCCCTGGAAGAGATCAAAAGGGTTTATTTTTGCTGTACCTTTCCTCTTGAGTTTTCAGTGTACTGTGGAAAGGGGAAATAAGAGCAGCACATTCCAAACAGAGCATCTGGATCACAGGTTTTGGAAGGGACTACAATCTGTATTTGCTGAGGTTTCTGGGGAAGCTGAAACACATGTGCTTGAATAAAAATCAGCTTGCATTGTCAAATTCATCACCAAGGAGTGTGGGGTTCCCTCATTTATGACCACTGAAGTTTGTGTCAGCAAACAGAATGAGAATTGGCTGCACATTCAATACCAGATTCCAAAACACACACACACAATTCATTCATTCTCATATTCATTCTCTCTCTCTCTCTCTCTCTCTCTCTCTCATAAACATATCATTGCCTATTCCTTTGTGATCACTGTACTGTTTACCACTATTAGAGGCAGCAAGAATTTTAGATGCAGTTCTGGGACATAGAACTTAGTGTCCTAGATGACACATTCTTGATGGCAGACACTGTATGAAGACAGTGTATATTTCAAGAATGGGACTTGTGAAAAGGAACACTCATAAATGTCCTAATTAAACATGGAATCATGGGCACAAAAGGACTGAAGTCCAGGTTCAAGAACACAGTCCACAGTTCAAGACATATAATCCATTTCTGTTCTCTCTTTTCCTTATTATTCTGCCTTTGTCTTCATCTTTTTGAATTCTGCTTTGCTGTGTACTGTCTATGAAAGAACAAAAGATAAAACTTCTGGACCATATACATTTAATTAAGGATCATAATATAAATATATGAGTATATAGGTAAAAAATAGCAGATATAACAAACCCATCTCAATAACATTTTAAAGGCCTAAAACCACAATGTTTGAGAAAACAGGAGAGGATATAATAACGAAATTTTGGAAACTGGAAAACTGATAGGCAAGCAATCACAAAAGATTTTAGGAGACACAAGAACACTGCATCTTAAGAGGGCAATAAGGAAACAACACAATGTACACTGACATACACAACAAAACCCCTAAAAGCAATATCACATACCCACAGAAGTGGGACAGGAAAGAGAAAAGGAAGACCCAAAGTGAGGAAACTAAGTTTAAAATCTAATTAGGAAACAATTAGGTCCCCATATCAATTGCTTCACTCAAAGCTTCTTGCAGTCACTCCTGAACATTATTGGAGATTTATTTTCTGGGAAGGTCAAAGGTAGGGTCTTTGTGACTAGTGTCCTCTAGTTTAATCAAGATAGAAATAGATACTTGACAGTGAGCTCTCCTCAGACCTCTTTCCCACTCTGCTCTTAGAATTCTAGTCATTAGGCCTTTATACTTGAGGCAAGTTATTGGAAAAGTCTTTTATGAGGAAAATGACCAGACCATGATAAAAGACCTAATCAAAGTTGCCCCCCCCCCCCGCAAATGACCCATTCAGATATCTCTATGGTAGCATTCAGAGTTGACAAATGCCACTAGTGCTAAAAGTGTCCAATCAGCACTTAGTGTCCCTCTTATGAAGCATCACCAGATGAGCAGAAAAAAAGAAAAAAAAGCAATTAGAGAAAACAGGTACTTTAACTTTTCCTCTCCTGAATAATCTTCCAATACCTCACAGAGCTGAGAATAAACCTTAACTATGAAAAAAGAGTAGAATAAAAAGGAACAAAGATTTAAAAGAAATATATCTAAAAATAACAATATACATACATAACATTGTAAGTACATACATGAATACATACACTTAATGATCTCATATGCAAATAAAATTTCGTCTAATTCTGTCCTTGTGGTCAACACCATTTGACAACTATATGACTACATTGTTAGGTATTTCAGGAATTAAGATTGCTCATGCAGTGTACAACCACGGATATGAAAAATTGTGCTTACATGTGTAATATGAATTGTAATGCATTCTGTTGTTCCATGTAACAAATTAAAATTTTAAAAAAAAACTCTAAAGTAAACTAAACTTTTATATGTGGGGAAAAAAGATTGCTCATGCAAAATCCAAAATGTATCCTATTTGTACTAAATTTAGTCCATTAAAACAGTTTTCTTATAATAAGAAGAATTATATATAGCATTTATTGAATGGCTACTCTGAAATAATAATTAAGATGGCTGCCCTTTATACATTATTTCACTAAATACTCACATCCCTGATGGGCACTGTTAGAGAAGTTAAGTAACTGGCTGGTATTCAGCTGGTGAGTGGTAGAGTTATGAGTTGTGGCGTAAACCCAAATCTGTTCAACTCCAGACCCTTTGAAGTTCAACAAGGGTATTATGATATCCACTTAATGGCTTCCTTCATTACCAGCAGATTTAAGATCCTTGCTTAGGCTCAGCCTGACTAATCTGCCCTGTCATATTGTTTTGTCTACTCTCTTCCTTCACGGTGAGTCACCCATGCACAAAGCATTGTTCTGAACATGAAGCACCTCATCCTTAGCTAAGATTATATTATCATTCATATCCCCCACACACACACACACAATCTTTTGAACTTATCTTCCTCAGTTTATCATTTCTCTTCTCCAGGAATTTTTATTTTTCCCAACTGGGTCTAGGCACCTAGGACTGAGAAGCTCTGGCATGGATTTTAAATCCTGCTATGCAGAGCCTAGAATGTCCCTCCTTCTGCTGAGCTGGCCATTCTGTTTAATAATTGTTTGGCTTTTTAAACTGCCAAGTCAGCCCCAGAGAGAACTGGCCCTCTGGTCAGTCTTGCAGCAGAAGTATAAATTCCAGGTTAAAATATCCATTCTGCCAAGTTAAAAGGCTATTATAGGTGATTTACTCAGATGAAGCTTTAAGACTGACATAGATTTCTCAGTGGCATGAGTCTGATTTTTATGGGAGCTTATTATATCCTAACCTTCTGCAAGCGATTTGCCTACTGGCTTTCCCACCTATTGGCTACTTTTGGGGCCTCATAGGACCCTGTTTCATGAAGGGTGGCAGCATGTGACCCACAGCTATACAGGGCATCAAAATAAGTTTTCCTTATTGTACATAGGTTATGAGGCTTTGAGAATTGAGCCGCACTGATCCATAACCCAGATATCATCTGAGGACAGGCAATACTAGCCATAGTATCTGTACACTTACTGGCTTCTGACAAGAGTGGTTTTCTTCTGAGATTTACCATGATTTTGGACTTGTGCTCATATAATCTTTCTTCAAGATAATGTTTGCATATTTTTAAGGTTAACAAAAGAGAGTGGTACGGGGAATATCCTATTTAAAAAACACATTAAGGTATGATTTTAACTCATTCTGTTTTACACAGAAATTTGAAGAATTCCTCAATGATTGGTCCATGATCACTTACATCAGGATCACCTGGGAAGCTTAAAACTTAAGTCAAAGTTCCTCCCAAGCTGAACCTGAGACAAAGGTTTTCATAACAGTAGTTTATTTGGGTAGCCAATTCAAGCTGCAGGAGTAAGGAGTTGAAGAAATAAAATGGCATAAAAACCAACACAGTGTTGCATTATCAAGTTGACCATGGCTAGTAGTGATTGGTATTTGATTGGGAAGAGATCTCTAAAGACCTTAATGGAAAGGGCTTTGGTCTGTTCACCTGGGAGTAAGAAAGAAAAGTTTTATCCATTGGATCTCATCCCTCATTGGTCAAGGGTCACCCATGGGGTCTTAACTTACCCATTTTCTGAGTTATTTGTGTGTTACTGCTGAGTAACACACTGTAACAGGCATTCCATTCTGTTATGATTTGGATATGAGGTGTCCCCCAAATGCTATGTTAATGCAAGAATTCTCAGAGGTGAATGATTAGATTATGAGAGTCATAACTTAATCAGTGCGTTAATCCATTTGATGGATTATTTTGAATGGTCTGAGTGATAACTGTAGACAAGTGGGACATGGATGAAGGAAGTCAGTCACTGGAGACATGCCTTTGGGGTTTATAGTTTGGTGCTTTAATCTCTGCTTCCTAGCTTCCTTGAGCGGATCAGCTTTCTTCTACCACACTCTTCCACCATGATGTTCTTTCTGCCTCACCTCAGGCCTAGAGCAATGACCTTGGCTGACCACGGACTGAGACCTCTGTAAACCATGATCCCCAATAAACTTTCCCTCCTCTAAGTTGCTCTTTTCAGGTATTTTGGTCTCAGAAATGAAAAACTGAAAAACACACATGCTATTGTGTCACAGAAACCTAGGGCAAGAAGAAATATGAGGTACTGACTGAGGTAAGAAGTTATCCAGATGTACCTGTGTGAAATAGAACAAAATTTGCTTAGAACTGGTTCACATTAAGGCTACTAGAATCCAAGATAGGGCCAAAACTGCAATAGAAGCTTAACAAGATATAGCATTTAAAAAAATGCCTAATCATCCATTGTTATGGGTTCAATTGTGTCCTCTGGTAAAATTCATATGCTGAAGTCCAAACTGCCTGTAGTTTGGAATGTGACAAAATTTGAATATGTGTTCCATTCATATGTAATTAGTTGAGAAATTTTTAACTTAAATGTAGTAGGATGGGTACCTAATCAACTAGGACTGGTATCCTTTTAAAAAGAGAAATTTGAACATACATGCATATCAGAAGAACAGCATGTGAAGATTATAGTTATGCTGCCATAAGCCAAGAAAGGAGACTTTCTCTAGCTCTATCAGAAAGATGGTGACCCTTCCAATACTTTGATCTTAACTTCCAGCCTCCAGAACTATGAGACAATATTGCTTAAGATGCCTTGTTTGGGATAATTTATTATACCAGCCCTAGGAAACGAATACACCTATGGTCAATTGGATCAAAGACCCTAGGGGGATATGGCCTACAGAAGGCTATACATGAAGTACTACTTTGAGAAACTTAGTCTAGAGTGAAATAACACAGTATCTGCACTCAAGGGAGAGTGAATACAAAAGAGCATGATTTTGCCCATTCTTCTTCAAATTCAAGAAAACACAATTAATGCAAAACTACACCTTGAATGTAGGGAATATCTTTCCAAATATCAACTCAAGTAGCACAGTTTACGACTTAAATCCTATTGCAAAACCTTTACAGTGGACAGAATAGATCAACTAAGAGACAATACTCCTGTATTTTCTTAATCTCTATCAAAACACAGATACATGCAGGCACAAGCAATTGAAATAAAAAATAAACATGTTAATAAAAATAGTAATTTACTTATTTATTCTAATTTGTTATATATGATAGCAGAATGCATTTCAATTTATAGTATACATATAGAGCACCATTTTTCATGTCTCTGGTTGTACACAAAATAGAGTCATAGCATTTCTTCATACATGTACTTAGGGTAATGATGTCCATCTCATTTTAACATCCTTTCTACCCCCGTACCCCCTCCCTTCCCTTCCCTCCCCTTTGCCCTATCTAAAATTCCTCCATTCTTCCCATGCTCCTCACTACCCCCATTATGGATCAGCATCTACATATCAGAGAAAATATTCTGCCTTTGGTTTTTTGGGATTGGCTTACTTCACTTAGCAATATTCTCCAACTCCATCCATTTACCTGCAAATACCATGATTTTATTCTCTTTTATTGCTGAGTAATATTCCATTGTGTATATATATCACAGTTTCTTTATCCATTCATCTACTTAAGGGCATCTAGGTTGGTCCCACAATTTAGCTACTGTGAATTGTGCTGCTATAAACATTGATGTGGGACTGGCGATATAGCTCAGTTGGCACATTGCCTGCCTCACATGCACAAGGCCCTAGGTTCAATCCCCAGCACCACAAAAAAATAATACCTCAATAAACATTGATGTGGCAGTGTCACTGTAGTATGCTTTAAGTCCTTTGGGTATAAATCAAGGAGTGGGATAGCTGGGTCAAATGGTAGTTCCATTCCAAGTTTTCCAAGGAATTTCCATATTGCTTTCCAGATTGGTTGCACCAGTATGCAGTCCCATCAGCAACATATGAGTGTATCTTTCCCCTCACATCCTCACCAACACTTATTGTATTCTTGATAAATGCTATTCTGATGGGAGTGAATGATAGCCTCTTTGACAAATGGTGCTGGGAAATCCATATGCTGCAAAATAAAATTAAACCAATATCTCTCACCATGCACAAAGCTCAACTCAAAGTGGATCAAGGACCTAGGAATTAGACCAGAGATTCCACACCTAATAGAAAAAACAATAGGCCCAAATATTCATCATGTTGGATTAGGCCCCAACTTCCTTAACAACACTCCTATTGCACGAGAAATAAAATCGAGAGTCAATAAATGGGATGAATTCAACCTGAAAAGTTTCTTCTCAGCAAAAAGAAACAATCAGTGAGGTTAAGAGACAGCCTACAGAATGGGAGCAAATCTTTACCACACGCACATCAGATAGAGCACTAATATCTAGGATATACAAAGAACTCAAAAAAATTAACACCAAAAACAAATAACCCAATCAATAAATGAGCCAAAGAAATGAACAGACACTTCTCAGAAGATTATATACAATCAATCAACAAATATATGAAAAAAATGTTCATCATCTCTAGCAATTTGAGAAATGCAAATCAAAACCACTTTAAGATTTCATCTCACTCCATTCAGAATGGCAGCTATTAAGAATATAAACACCAATAAGTGTTGGCAAGGATGTGGGGAACAAGCAATTATACTTTAATGTAAATTAAAGAACAAAATGAAAACTATTCTTGGAGAAGGTAGCACATTGACCTGTTATTTAAAGTGGAATAGAAATGTCTCATATATGTCAATGTTAAAGAAAATCCAGAGCAAAGGTAATAGAGTCAGGAACACTAATAAAAGGGGGCCATTGAAACTATCAACAACTGCCTATTCCACTTTTGTGAAAGAATAAAATCACCTGAGAGCAGGAACCAGATCTATGCCCCTCTGTAAAATTACTCACTCAAATAATCTCTAGACACTTGAAACAATTTCTGAGACACAGCATTCTGTTCTTGGTGAACCTACATTCTTGTTCCAACCCAATGGTCCCTCTATTGTTTTTCAACCACTCTGAAGATTAGTTGATCTTTACTCCCATTTCTTGGGTACTGTGCTTAGAACTGAGACAAGATATGACTTTGAACTTTAGCTTTCATTTGTTTCACCTGCCAGTGATTTCTTCCATATGCCAACTTATCACACCAATGCCAACCTGAGTGAATAAAGCACCTACCACTCCTTGGGAATTCTACCTTGACCTCTGGTGTAAGAAGATACTCAATATTCAAAGAACTTTCAATAAACAAACAAATGGGTGAATGGATATGATGCAGGAGAGCACCTGTCATTGGAAAAAGCAAAAACATTGGCAGATTGGAAGAGAACCACCACTTGAGATTTTCTAAGTACTTTCATATAAATTAATGGAAGCAGAGAAGATGCCAAGATAATTGCCAACTGAAAATAATGGGAAGTAGAAAATAAGAACCTTAAAATGAAGCCTGTCTCCATAGAGGAGAGTGGTACAGATCTGGAGAAATATACAGAGAAGAAAAATCACTTTAATTTTTCTGTTGTACAGGAGGTATGGGGAGAAAGATTGAAAGAGAAAGGAGAGAAGTATAATAGAGAACCCAGAGAGTAGTTGCTTGATAGATTTTCAATACTCAAGAAGGATTCCTTAAAAGCAATCTTTTTAAAATTACTAACTTGAGTCACTTTCTCTTGCTACTAAATGACTCCTGTTAAGACAAATGACCACAAATAGAATACAGGCTCAATGAGGGCAGGAATTTTGGTCTGTTTTATTTATATCAAATAGACCCTGGTGCAAAACAAAGGCTCAAAATAGGTCTACATAAATGTACAAAATTGGAGATGTGGCTCAAACTAAAAGATTATGTTATTATCTCTCTGCCCTCCAGCTAGAGTTTAAATGGTTTCTAATTAATAGGGAAGGGGCTGGGGATATAGCTCAGTTGGTAGAGTGCTTGCCTCATATGCACAAGGCCCTGGGTTAAATCACCAGCACACACACAAAAAAAGCAATAGGGAAGATGTACCAGGATATCTTTCATTTACCATTGCAGATCTAAGCTCCATCTTTTCCTATCCTGTTCTCTGCCATGAGAGCCTGCTCTATATAAACTATATTAATGTCTTCCTTTATCTTAACTTTCCAGTTGGGCTTAGGTAATGAAGACCCTTGGTGTTAGATCAGGATGAAAACAAAGCAAGGTTCAGGGTTTATTTCCATACCTCCCTCCCTGCAGTTGGTTTTGAGCTGCATGGGTTCCTCCACCAAAGGCAAACCTTCTCTGTAAGACTCTTGCTTTCTGGGTCCCAGTAAGGGCTTTCTCATTTCCCTTTCAGTCAATCAACATTAGCATGTTTGCAGTTACCAGCAGTAAGCTCAGTATTTTCTCCAAAAACATATTTGGTTACTCTACATACCACCCACATCTTTATATAAATAGTGCCTTTATTAATCCCTCTTTGAATTATTCTAATTCAAGAGCATCATCTGTTTCCCATTGAGGACCTGACTAATACAGGATTTAAATTAGCTCCTTTTCCAAAATAATCCCTCTCATGTGCATCTTAGCCTCTAAAAATTACAGCTCCTTGAAAATGGATTTTCATTTGAGTTGATAAAGGGGTGAAGGACACAAATATTCATGAGAAGAATCATTTTTTGTCTAAGAAATTATTTTGCAGATGTATATGATGACTACAGCAGACAAACAATTGACATATTTCTGCAAACAGTTCCTTTTGCATGCATAATCAATTTGTCCATAACATGTTATTCTTAAGATCATAGACTTATTAACCTGGTAAAGATGTAAAAATAACCCAGCTTGTTCTTTTCATGAAGCTATCTGTAACACTGTCTTCTTCTTGTTCTTGAAATGATTATATAGCATTGGAAGTAGAAGATGGAGGGAACCTGAGAAACACCCCTCCCCCAGAATTGCTTCTTTTGTGTGTATTAAAAATAGTAGTATTGGGGCTTGGGATGTGGCTCAAGTGGTAGCATGCTCACATGGCATGCATGAGGCACTGGGTTTGATCCTCAGCACCATATAAAAAAATAAAATATTGTGTCCACATAAAACTGAAAAATAAATATTAAAAAAATAGTTATTGGGACTGGGGTGGTGGCTCAGTGGTAGAGTGCTTGCCTAGCATGTATGAGGCACCGGGTTCAGTTCTCAGCACCGCATATAAATAAATAAAGGTCCATTGACAACTAAAATTTTTTTTAAAAAATAGTACTATTGCTTACTTATCTTGTTTAGATGCATTTTAATGAATAAAACCTTAGTTTTAGGTTCTATAGCACAAGGAACTCTCATTCCTTGAAAGAACCTAAGAGGATTTGCAAGCATGCAAGCAATATCATTTCCCAGAAAACATATCAGAGAATTGGGTTTGTCCTCTATACATGCCTGAAGCTATTCTAAGCCAATCAGCAGGACTAAATTAGCTAAGGGTTGGACTTTTAGCTAACACTGAGGTAAAAATCAAATTTGTCTTGTTCATATCAATATGGCAAGTATTACATACAAGACACTCAATAAATATTTGGTGAAAAAATTAGTGTGTCAAAGGACACAATTACAACAACTTAACTATCTTAATTTGGTTTTATTTTAGATTCGAGAATCCAGGTAATTCTTCATCCCATAAAACACAGTAAGTGTTCTGATGGGCTGAACAGATGTCATTGGTTTATAGACAGAGAAAGGCTAAAGAAAGCAGAAACAAATGAACAAAAGCAGATTGGTCATTTCAAAGTTACTTTTGCTTTTAAGGCAGCTACAGTGAGACAGAACAATAGAATGAGGAATGATTGGTTAACATCAGGTTACTTGGGGTTCTTTTATTGTGTAAGGATTAAAGCAGAGGGAATTTCATTCTCATGCCAATTAAAACTGGACTGTTTGGAAAATTTGGCAAATTTGGCTGTTATCTAATCCTGAATCTCAGGAGGTCAGATGAATGGCTTAGTTTCAGCTTGGTGACAGGGAACATTAGCAATGAGTGACTCCACTTTGATTTTTAGTCTGGTCTGTTGGGGCCCAGTACAGGAGCTTAATTCAAAATAATGGCCACCTGTAATTGCTGAGAGCCATAGCTAAGTAGGTACGACACATGGCAATTTCCTTGTCAGCCTACCCCATGTTGCTTAGAGGAAGGATTCTCCATTGTGGACCCAGGTCATTTGCAGTGACTTTGCATGAAAGGTGACCTTGCTCAAGGACCAGGGCGGATCCGGGTTTAGGGTGGATCAGGGTTTAGGGTGGTTCCAGGTTTAAGGTGATTCCTGCTGGGAATAGGGCGTATCCTGCTGCCTCAGGCGCCTTGAGTTCCCGTTGAGTTCTCGCAGGATTCAGAGAGTATTTGGGACTCAGAGCCCGGTGGAGAGTGTGGATTTTGCCCAGAACGTGCGTGTAGAGTGCCGGTGACAGTTCGGGAATAAAGAATTGCTGTTTGAATCTACAAGGCTGTGAGTGGCTCGTGATTTTGTGCCCAGCCAGACTGCGGCATGTAATTTTTTATTTAACAATTGATTAGTCACTAAAACTATCACAGAAAGAGTGTATGGAAGTGGGAAAAACACGACAATCTGAGATTTCCTTTCTCTAGAGTTTTCTTTAGATCAGGAGAGTTCTTTGGCTAGACCTGAGAAGTGGGTTGATGGGGTTTAATTTGCCTAGTTTTAAAACAAAGTATGGCCTCTGCCTTCACAGATATTATAGGATTTTGTAACTTTTTTTTCTTGGCTTCCTCCCTTTTGTTTTCTTTCATAATCTCAAGATACTTTGAAGAACTATTCTGACATGCTAGGCAGCCAGGGTTTCAGTGTCTTGTCTTTGCACCTCAAACTATTCATTCCTCCAAAATGTGACCTAGACTAGTTGTCAAATTTATCTAAGGCCTTGTTTCTATTCTTTGTTTACCTTTTCAACACTGTTAAAAACTGAGTGATTGATGAACAGACCTAAAGTTGAGAACAAAGAGGAGTTCTTGGGGAATGAACATAGTTTCCCAGTGCAGGTTTTCAGCCCTTGTCTCTAGAGTTAATAGGACAAGGGGAGACAAAGCCTGGCAAAACCAGCATTGTGATTGTACCCTTGAGGTTCTGCAAATCTGGCAAAGGCCTTGGCAGTTTTCCCAGCAAAAGTACATTTTAAAAGTAATTTTTAAAAAATTACTAAAGGGCTAAGCAGGGGTAGAATGCTAGGGACACATAAAAGTTAGCTTTAGCATCAGTGTTTAGCCGAAATCTAATACTCTTCTTAGATCTCAGTCTCTGAAAGGTTGAACAGCCAAACACCCCACATTGATATAATTTCTGGTCTCCCTGAATAACATCACAATCTTAAAAAAAGGCATGCCATTTTTTCATATTAATCATTTAATATCTGACTACTCATTTTCAGACAAACATTCTAAACACAAAATGAAAATCTATGTGTCATATTTATATGTTAACAATCTATAGGTCTACTGAAGTATAAGTATGTACTTATTACTGTAAGAATGACATTTAATATAATTTTTAAAAATTTTCATTTTGGGGTTTCAGCTAATACTATAGCAACTATAAAACCACTGTCTCAAATACAGTATGTTTTTGTCTAGTTATTATTTTTGTTTGTCATTTTATCATTAAATGCCTTGGACTAATAGGAGGAACTATGGGTACCTGTGGAAGGTAAAATGTGACCAGAATGTTGTGAAACTTGGGAAAAACAGAGCTCCATAAAATAGAGCTGAGGAAGTACCAACCTGGATCTGAGTCCACTTAGAATAAGATTTCAAACTTAAGAAAGACAAGGCTAAGAGAGGGTAGCGTTGACAGTCCTGCAGATATTCTATGGAGGCCTAGGTTGGTCTCTTTTCCTGTGAGGACAGTCTAATTTGGAATATTAAAATCCAAGTATAGCACTCTTTAAGAAATTAGGAGAGAATTAAATTAAGAGAAACTTATCCCTGATATGCAAATCTATTTAATTAAAAATATATTTGAGTTAAATAACTACAGGTGGAAGTGTGCCCCACTGACGCATTTCAGTCAGCACACTGGACAGGCATGATTTTAATAAGTCATTAACCCTTCCTATTAACACTGTACAACCTTCAGGAATAATTAGAACCCCATGCCCTTTGAAAATAAACCCTCGTCCTCCATTTAGCTTATAATTTACCATGCCAGAAGCCAATTGTTGTATGATTTGTCTCTCTGGATTAAGAGTACTAGTGAGATTAAAAGACTAAAGCTTCTGAGGCAGGCACATACGATCTAAGAGAAGAAATTAGTCTGGAATTTTTACCTTTAATACATTTATTACTTAATTTAGGACATTTTAAGTAAGGAGGAATAAGTTTACTATAATTTTTTTCATAGTAACTTAATCTCTAACATCAACAGATGTTGGTCAATACCTTCTTTCATACATTTTCTCCAGGAATGTGACTCAAGAGATCTGAAGTGCCTCTTTCAGAAACTCCGCTAGCAAAAGTGAAAACAAGAGGAGGTGAAAGAAGCATAGTTTCTTACTCTGGGTGCCCTAATAAATAGAAACTGAGCTAAGGATTGGAACTCTAATACCATATTTGGTGCAAGTTCTTGACAGTGAGGGTAAGGAAGAAAAAGGGCAATGAGGCAAATAACATTAAGTGATATAATACATTATTTCACTGGCCACAGTTTCATGATAGCCAAGAAATTAGGTAACAGGCCATTTAGCATGTATGTGTCTATGTATCAGGATTCCTCTGGAAGGCACAAGGGAAAACCACATGTCAGAACAGTTCATGCAAGGTATTAAAGAGGAGGAACTTACCTGATTAGCACTGTTTTCCATTGTCCTAGGTTTACCCCACTGTGTAATTCAGTCCATTGTCAGCCATATAAAAGCCATATGTCCCAGATGGTGGTATTTAATTTATGTGTGTCAATGGAGCAGAAACTGCCTGGATCAGCTCAGTATATGGGTGGTATGGACCATACAAGTACCAGAATGCAACTTGACTCCAGACAGCAAGGAGAGTTCAGCAAGCATGGTGAGCTGGAAAAGACCCCCTGAGCCCAGCCAGTGTTGAATAGCCAACTACTGATAGAACTATCTCACAATAAGATGAGGGTCTCCAGTGGTTTTCTAGCAACACATAAACCTGCACCCTGCATTTTCTACATACATTGCTGGAGTGTTGGGAGATCTAGATTAAACTTCCTGTCAACCAAGCAAGCATGGTTCCAAATATATGAAATTTAAAGAAATATAAGCATGTGACATTTCCTGTAACTTAGGGTTGTATAGTAAACTCACTCTTGATATACATGCAGTGAAAGCCTGTGCTTATCTAAAATGAGCAGCTAATATCTTCAGGAGAAGCTGATCTAAAGGGAATCTGGAGGAGGCAAAGGTGTGACCTTCTCTAATGAGCCACTTTAGTTCATTGTTCTAAATTCTTTACTAACTTGGATATGACACCCATTATAATGCACAGCTCAAGACAGATTTCAGTTATATTGTATATCTAAACTTTTATATTTCTAAAAACAGGCAAATATTTTTGCCTCTTGAAATAAATGCTGTTAGTGATGCACCAATACTCCTGCCACTTTCAGCTTTCCTGTAGATACTACTGTTTTGCTACTGCAAAAGGACTTTCGCTGGCTATAAAACCTGGCTTCATCTGCAAGTAAGATGGGCTAGAAATTCCAAGGAGTCTAATGCCCTTGTGAGCATCCCTCAGGCAACAATGGATGGGAGCTGGTATATAAATATCTGATTTCCTTGCATCTCAGGTAAAACAAATATGAAGTATGCTCTACACAGCCTCTGAGAGGTACCTGTTGAGAATAATTCTCAATTACTTAGAGTAATTGCTCATAACCACACCCTGTATTGATTTTCTTCCATGCTATACTCTCCACCATCCGTATTTACTGTGATCAGTTTCCAAACTAATTACCCAAAAATTGGTCTCCAGGTCAGTTTTTGGAGTAGTACAAACTAAGACACTGCCGTTACATGAGTATCACCAAATCCAACTTAATTCAATGCAATCTGACACTCCTAACTTGAAGCTGGAGTCTAGTGCTGCTTCTTTATTCTATTCTGGTTGAATACACTTACGGATGAGTCACATTTTCTCTAACAGAGTTTGTGTTTATAGCTTGTCTTTACTTATTGGTACATACTTTGGGGTTATTTATGCCATATGAGGACTACATGAACCAAGTCCCAGTCTTTAGGATTTCAAATTGTACAATTCAGAGCACTTTCTGGGGTACATGTGGGGAAGACAGGACCTAGGGGACCTAACTTCCTCTGATTTAATCAGAACTTCCCTGCCTCTATGCATTTAATATACCAAGGGGGAAATAAACATACACACATGTATATACATACATACTCACTCTAAAGTAGGTACAGGTGGGACATATCTACATCACATGCCTCCTGACAAGTTTCATAAGAAGAACATAACATTACTTCACTGGTATTACTGTTCTACTCATGAGAAAGGAATAAGATGAACCCAAATTGAGGAATATTCAGTGATATGCTAGAGATTGCTCATATATACTATCTCACAAGAGCTCTCTATGCACATTTCTTTCTGCTGGCATATTCAGCAACATCACATTGGAAGCTTGACATCAGCCATGGTGGGAATATTTACACTAGGGAAATTAGTAAATGCTACACAGCAGGATTCTTTTTTCCAGAGAGGCATCTGTTAAGCATTTACCAGCATGCTGTTAGATATTCTACAAAATAATTGCCTTGTACTCTTTGAAAATGTCTGTCATGAAAGAAAAATGCTAAGAAAATGTTCCATATTAAAGGAAACTAAAGAAGCATGACAACTAAGTGCATGTGCAATCTTTGATTGCTTCTTGGACAGCAAAATCTTCTGTACTCAAAGATAATATTGAAACAATTTGTAAAACTGGAATATGAAATGTAGATTAGATAAAGCTTAAGTGCACATTCCCTAGAACAAGGATATTTTCTTCCATAAACATAGTATAATTATCAAATTCAGGAACTTTAATGCAATGCAGTATTATTAACAGGTAAACCAGCATGATGTATCCAGCATACTCTCAAATGGTTCAAGAAAAATAATAAAAATAATATATATGTATGTATTTTATATATATATATATATATATATATATATATATATATATAGAGAGAGAGAGAGAGAGAGAGAGAGAATATGATAACACTGTGGCAAAATGTTTCCAAATGGTACATTAGGATATATATATACAGAGATCTTTGTACTTATCTTGCAATGTGTTTGTGTGTGTGCGTGAAAGAGTGTGTGTGTCATATATAGCTTTTTATTTGAGATTATTTTAAACATATGGGGAACCCATTAAATCTCACTAATCCTCAAACAACTACATGGTAAAGCAGCAAAGTCTCATTTTACACCAATTGAAATAGAATCATTTAAAATGTGTTATATTGGCAAGTGAAATACAAATGTTTGGGGGATTATAAATTGCCACAAACAGAAAACAAGCAATATCTCAAAAGCTGTCTAAATATTCATACTCTTTTGACCAAGCAGTTCCTCTTCTCAAATCTGAGACTAGTCTATAGTGCGAAAATTACAAACTAGCGCAATTTCCTAATGACATATGATTAAATGAATCATGGAAGATAAACCCATGAATAAATCATCAAGCCTGTGTGACAAAATGCAAAAAATATTTTTGTAAAAAAATAGAAAATAAAATACCTTTGCTATATTACAATTATTTGAAATATGTAGAATGACAAATATTAGAGGGAAACACAAACTCTTCTATCGATATGGGGTATTTAAGGGACAGATAATTTCTACTTAAGACATTGTTTTTTACCTTGAGATTCACAGTTAATATTATAACCTTTAATTTTATTTTGAGACAAGATCTCACTATATTGCCCAGGCTAGTCTTGAAATTGCAACGCTCCTGCCTTAGTCTCATGAGTAGCTGAGATCACAGTCACACAGCACTGTGCCCAGCTTATAACATTTAATTTAAAAAAATAAGTTCAAGGTGGGTTGGAACCCACAAAACTGACGCCATCACACAAATTTTCTATGGTCTGAAGCTGCATGGGAAAACAGGAAGAGCAAATCTTTTGAGACTATTGGTGGCCTTTTCCTCCCTTTTTGGCACTGTTTTTCCTAATGTCCTTCCTCTCAAGTGCATGACCAGTGCTCTTAGATAGCTAAAGAAAGTAAGTATGTGTCATATATAGTTATTCCCTATTAGACATGAAATGCAATGTTTCCACTCCTAAGAGGATTCACATTTTCAAAATAATTAGAAAGTGTTGGCAGGATACAGCCACAAACTCAAATTTGTGCTAGATTTATAAGCTTCAAAATAGAATTATAGGAGAAAGGACACATAATGAAGTAATTTCTAACTGAAATTTTTCAGAAATTCTTGGGAGTAAAGAGAAAAGATAGGAACAACTTTCTTAGGGTCCAAGAGATGTCACAAGAGGAGTCAACTTCATCTGCCACTCCTATTCTAAAACGGTATGTCCCACATAGGCTCACACAGATGCTGTACTTCCTCTAATCCTCTACCAGCACTGGTACCAGCAAATTTGATATCATTCTTCATTCTGAGTTTTTCTTTCTCCCAGTTATTTGTTCATAAATCTCCCCCACTGCATCATGGAAATCTGTCTGACAATCCTGGTAAATTCCTTGTGGCCTTACCTCCTGTCAATCATAATATTCACTCTTTTCTACTGATTCCCTTGATAACCAGCCATAAAGACACCAGTCACTGTTTTATCACTGTTCATCTTACAAATGGAGAAAAACAAATCAGTTCCCCAGCTAATTGGGTCATCTCCATGCATTTTTAAGAAAGGGTGCCTAATGGTCAAACTTGCTTTCAGAAGTCTTCAAGGGATCCCTTTAACTGTTTTTCTGAATTCCACATCCCTGCTTACTCATATACACTCTATTCACTCTCTCTTCCTCCCTCTCATTAGCTCTCATTTCTTCCCCTACAAAGCTGAAGAGGCAGGGTGGAGAGAAAGGATGCAGGATAAGCTGTTTTGACAAGTGCAATTGCAAAGGAGATGTTCTCTACAGCCATAAAGGAGCTGTTTTGGAAGATTTTCCTCTAAAATAGTTTAGGAAACAGAGAATATTTAATGCAATCATATAACTTATAGTAAATTTGTAGCATGTGTGGGTATAAATACTGTTCTGTATGTTATCTGACTAGACATGAGACCGTAAGGCTGAGAAATAAAGAGACCTGACCATTTGAGCAGGGAAATATCCACCCAAATTGAATTGACCATCCCAAACAACCAAAGGCTAAATGTTTTCTCTGATAAGTGGATGATAATCTATAATGGGGGGCATGAGATGAGTGGAGGAGAAACTTTGGATTGGGCAAAAGGGAGGATGGGTGGAGGGTGGAAGGTGGAAAGGGGGTATGGGGATAGGAAAGATGGTGAAATGAGATGGACATCATTACCCTAGGTACATGTATGATTGCAAGAATAGTGAGATCCTACTTCATATACAACCAGAGAAGTGAAAAATTGTGCTCTATTTGTGTACAATGAATTGAGGAGCATTCTGCTTTCATGTATAACTGATTAAAACAAAAATGAGGCAGTTGGTCCAGTATCTTTTGCTTACTGAAGAACAACTGACCCTAGGATGGGGAATCCTAATCAATTGTGCCACCTCACTTTCCATAACACCCTTTCTTCTTCCACTTCTCACTTATAGTGGATCTGTGTACAATCCAGATCCTATCTTCTTTTTGCAGATTCTGGGATTGTTTGTAATATATAGCCCTCTGCTTTCAGTCAAAAAGAGTTCTCTTACCCAAGGTCACGGTCTTACCCATTGTGTTAGTCAGCTGTTTGTCACTGTGACCAAAATACCTGACAAGAAAAATATAGAGGAGAAAAGGTTTATTTGGGGCTTATGGTTTCAGAGGTTAGCCTATGGTCAGACAACTCCATTGTTCTGGAGCCAAGGTGAAACAGAAGAGCATGGCAGAAGGATGTGGCACAGAAAAGATGCTCAGTTCATTGCACCCAGAAAGGGGAAAGAAAAGGAACCAAGTATAAGATATGTAATCCCCAAGGCATGGCCATGGTGACCTACTTCCTCCAGCCATACCCCACCTGCCTATAGTTACCAAATAGGAATCCACTAAAATTATTAGTCAATCAAATTGATTAATCCACCAACTAGGTTTCAGCTCTCATAATCTAATCATTTCACCTGTGAACATTCCTACATTGGATATGTTTCTAATACACAAGCTTTAATGGGAATACTTTATATTAAAACCATAATATCCTTCCTATTAAATAACTGGATAACACCAAAGTATACATCCTTGTATACTCACCACATCGTGGGACAACTCTGAAGGGTGATTCTACCTTCAGGGATGCAAGTGAGGTTTACTGAGATTTTGGTTGATATTGCATTACAACCCAACTTCTCCCTCTGTGCAATCTTGCTGAATGCCTTCCCTATATATAATAAACAGCATGATAATCTCTCTTTTAGTCTACTCCCCAGAGAATTCAACGTGAAACATCCCTCTAGAGTGTTGAAGTAGAAAAGGGATTCTATACAAAGAATTAAGTTACAAAATGTTGGAAGACTGAGGGGCAAAAATCACAATGGTGGGCTGTGGTTGTAGCTCAGTGGTAGAGCACTCGCCTTGCATGTATGAGACCCTGGGTTTGATTCTCAGAACCACATAAAAATAAATAAATAAAAATAAAGATATTGTGGGCTGGGGTTGCGGCTCAGTGGTAGAGTGCTTGCCTAGCATGCGTGAGGCACTGGGTTCAATCCTCAGCACCACATAAAAATAAATAAAATAAAGATATTAAAAATAAATAAATAAATATATTGTGTCCATCTACAACTAAAAAGAAGAAGAAGAAGAAGAAGAAGAAGATGGTGATACCCAAAGGTCAGAAGAAGACTCTACTAAGGCTTAAGAGATATCTTGATTTGGTCTAGAGAAGGGAACACATATGGAGCAGCTGCTGAAATGAGAGCTAATACCCAAATAAGTGTGTGGTTATCCACATTCTCCAAAACTCAGACCTCTTTGGCAGAAGACAAACAGGCAAATTAAATGGAAATATGAAAGGAATCAACTTTCCCAAATTTCATGGTGACAGCAATATTTGCAGCTACCTTAGAAAAGTAATACTGCTTTTGGTTTATTATTCTGGCAGGGAATGGAAGTTCCAGGGGTTTTCACTTGGCCATTCCTACTGTTTGGGGCTCACTCTAAGAGTTCAGGAGCCAAAGGAGGTGCTGCCACATTCTAAGTACAACTATCCCAGTCATGATTCCAGCTCTAAATAATCATAGTCTCTTCCTAAACTCTATTAGCCACTTAAATCTTTAGTTACCATTCTGACTGGTAGGCCACAGTGGCATTTGACAACTCCAGGATTATCATCAACACTAAGCCTCTATCTGGTAATCCCTAATATGACTTTTTCTAATTCCCCAGTCCACGGTCACTCTGACAAATGGATTCAAGTCACTTGGAGGAAGAATTCAAGGAAATTTTACAGTATATGTTCACGGAAATGTCATAGGAATCCTTCTTCCAAAGGACCCAATGCCCTTTACTGAAGGGATTCTAATCTGTGAATTAGCTTAGGTCTAGGAACAGGGTGATACCCCATTATTTTCATTATATTAGTTCAAGTCAAGCCTCTCTTCAATAGACCTAGATTTCCTACCCCTTATTATATAGATCTTACAAGACTCCAGTAGGAGTCTGGGTACTTTGAATACCTCTAATAAGCTTATCTCCTACCTTTAAGACTAAAGAACTCATTCCCCCAGTTGTTAAGAGTGTTGGCCACAACAGTTCTCAGTTAAGTCCTTCTTTGGGGATTATCTGGGCCTGAAGAGAGAACTGCCTTGCCCAAGATCATGCTCCTTTCTATAGCCAATAACTTCCCAGTGCAGAGACATAAAAGTCACTAACCATTCCTAAAAATCACAACACTCTGCAAGTCCATTTCAGCTTCCTCACCCTAATCCTGCTTCCTTCACTCTCCAGTGAGTACTGATCCTAAGAGCACTCCCCAGTAAAATTTCTTAATGCAAATCTTGCCTCAGTTTAGTCTTAAGGAAGCTTAACTGAACCGCAACAATAGGCTAATAACTTATTTCAATCTTAGGAACACTGACATCAATAATCTGTCCCTGAAGATCCCTACCTGACAAAACCTATTGTCACTCTGGCTCTACTTCCCATTTCGGTAACTGAATCCACTCTGTCTCAAGTCATTAAATGCTTTCCCTTAACCTCTACCATTCTGAAATTTTATCATTCCTAATAAAATGAGGAAGTCCTTTTATTTTAATAACCCAATCAATAAAGGAGTAAATTATCTAAACAGACATTTCTCAAAAGAAGAAATATAAATGGCCAATGGATGTTCGAGGAAGCCCATTTTAATGTTAGCATATCTCACCATCACTGATAATCTAAAAGAAGATAGCTATGACAACTCTCAAAGATTCCTACCCATGCATTTCTTAGTACTTTGAGAAAAGGGGAGCATTAACACTATTCCCAGAGAATATACTAGGAGAAGGACATATACAGTAAATCCACTCCAACATTCATGCACTTCAATATTCCTATCTCTGTAGGCCTTTGGATTCCTTTGGGCTACTTTTGGCATTTCAGCTTACTGGACGTAGGCATCATATTGAATACTGATCACTCTTGAGTCCAGGTTTTAGTCAACTAGTCCCAGCAGTTAATACATTCAGTCCAGTCTGTATGGACTGTACAGATTTAAAAAAAAATTAGTAGTTGTAGATGGACAGCATGCCTTTGTTTATTTTTATGTGGTGCTGAGGATTGAACCCAGTGCCACATACATGCTAGGCGAGTACTCTGCCACTGAGCTACAGCCCCAACCCCTGTCCAAATTTGAGTTCCAATAAAGTAGAATTTACTGATAAGAGGTATACTTAGTCAATATTATCTTTCATCCTCCTTGGTCGATTATCATCACAATTCATTCTCATAATACTTCCCAAATTTTTGTTGATATGACTTAGCAAGAAAAGCTTGCCAATTTACAAACATTTAAGCTCTCTCCTTCACATTCAATCTTTTCATTTGTCCCTCACTTAGAGTGCTATGACATGACTGGTTATAGGTCTGGAAACATGGAAAGATGGAAAAGGTAGGTTTTGATGAGACTCAGCATCCACTTGCAAAGTAACTTCCTCCAATGAGGTTAATATAGGGTTGTCCAGCAAGAGAAGAGTCACATCTGCACTGAGAGAAATGCCCTAATGTCTCTGCCCAGGTCCATATTCACTATACAGTCATTCTCTGAATGTTAAGTGTGGGTCTCAATCTATCATCACTACCCATTGCATTTTCACATATTCATATACAGACCACGCCACTCATTCATTTTTCATTAGATTTATCCTTAAGCTTGCAATTAGATAGCATACCTTTTATTTCCCCATTTTTTATCTAGACTTATTCAAGTTGAAAAATACACTAGAGACAATCTCAGATTCTCTGGCATGTGGGATCCTTTTTCCATGAAACAGATAAAGTTGAATAACCAGAGAACAAGGACAGACTCAAGGCCACATTAACCCTGGGCTACTTTACTCTTATTTATCCATGTAATTATGGGCATATATACCTTACTTTCTTAAGTCTTTGTATATGTTCAAGACCTCTCTTCTACAACTTATGTTGAGATGCAAATAGGGCAGATATAATGGAGGTAAAAAAACTAAATCCTTTGTAAATGGTAATAAAACTCCAAATCCAAGATGCAAATATGAGAGTGAGTTCCCTGAAGTTACATATTTAGAAGATTTTAGAAGATTTGCTTCCATCTAACTCTCATTTGATACTATATACATACAGAGGAGGAGGTGAATTATATTGTTATTCAAAATAAGGTTAGGCAGAAAAATCCCCAAACATCATAATAATCACAGTAGATCCCATTTAGTTTCTCTTTAAAAAGCAAGAACCAAGCTCGGCATGGGCACACAGCTTTAATCCCAGCAACGAGGAGGCTGAGGCAGGAGGATCACAAGTTGGGGGCCAGTCTCAGCAAATTAGCAAGGTCCTGAGCAACTTAGTGAGAGAGACTATCTCAAAAAATAAAATAAAATAAAAAGGGCCAGAGGTGGAGGTCAGTGTTTTGTAAAGCATGCCTGTGTTCAATCCCCAGTACAAAAAAAAATCATAAAAAAGCAAGAATCAGCTCTTGGGAGGCAACAAATAGGCAGTTATTGATCATTGTTCATTCTCTCAGGGCACTTAAAAACAAACCATATAATTTAGCATCCTAAGACCTGCTCATTTAATCAGGGAGGGTCCGGTTTCTTATCTGAATGTAAATCTCAAAAATCTTGGGACCTGAACACAGGTATACACAAGACAATGTGCTTTAGAAATTAAGCGTATACACACACACACACACACACACACACACACATATATACACACGTATACATACACACACATATATACACATATGTATATGTGTATATATGTGTGTGTGTGCACACACACACAAACACACACACACACACACACATATATATATATATATATATATATATATATATATATATATATGCATATATTATGTACCACATAGCATTTTGGTAAAAAAAAAATGGACCACATTATGTGAGAGTGGTCCCATAAGATTATATCACCTAGTGTTGCCATAGCCTTCTTAGTTTGGGTAAGTACACCCTATGCTGCTCACACAAATGTAGAATCCACTAACACCACATTTCTCAGAACACATTCCCATTGTTAATCAAACAATAACTATATTTGTGGTAAGATGTTTTCCTGTCATGAATACTGTTTCTTTTTCTAATTAATCAAGTTCATTAGATTCCACTTACATGATTTCAAAAGAGACCTTAAACAAAGCATCTATTTCATAATTACAACATGAAATGAGATAATTCTTGTCCATACTTCTGCCTGAAGTTGGGAATTCATTCTTAGTTTATACTAGGAAAAAAACCCCTTAGCCCAATGCAAAACAAAATCATGTAAAAGCAGACAGAATTCTTTCTTCCCTCAATTCATTTGCAATTCTAATGTTCACTTATATATATTTTAGGCACTGGTGTATGATGAAGCTGTTTATTTTCTGGAGTCAAATGTGGCATGATAAGTTTTTTCTTCTCTCTTCATTCTCTCAGGGGCACTTAAAATCAAACAGTCTAGTTCACCATCAACTTAACTCACATTTTCTTTGCCATGATTGCAGGTTCTTTCCAAAATTAAAATTTACCATAACAACAAATCACTTCCTTCTATTTTTTCTGGTTTTAATAGTGTTGAAATATTAACAAGTACAATGAATACAGTGATTATATTGATGAATCCTCATTTATGTAAAGTATAACTAAAAGGATCAAGGAAAATTCCATTGCTCTTGGAAAAGCCTGCCAATTCCCAATCTGAATAAACCAAATCCATTAATGTAGAGCTGGTTATTATGGGTAGTTATGTTGTTTAAAGACTGTTCTCCTAGAAAATTAATAATCAAGGATGGCTAAAAGCATCAGATACTCAAAATCCATCAAGTAAATATATACATTACTAAATTTTCATTGGTACCTTAGAACTCCCTAATTATATAGCAAACACTGTGGCCTTTTATTGAAAGCATTTTGCCAAGAGTCATTATTTCAAAGTGATGGAGCTAATGTTTTGTTTAAGAAAGGATGTCATCAAAGGATTCTCTGTCACTCCTTTTTATAATTAGTCAATAGGTCTGCAGCATCCCTGTGGGCAAAAGTAGTAGAAAAATCACCTGGGTTGAATATTTCTGTTTTACAGTAAGGAAAAGAAAAACAAAATACAACAGAGCATAGGGGCAGTAACTGTTGTCCACTGTCTCCCTTAGTCTATACAGAAGGTGTCAGACCTGTATACAGATTGAATTCCCAACTTCAGGTAGAAGTATGGAGAAGAATTATCTTATTTCATGTTGTAATTGTGAAATGGATGCTTTGCTTAAGGTATCTTTTGAAATCATGTAAGTGGAATCTAATGAACTTGAGACTTTCATGAGATGGGCTAAAAATTCACCTGGTGTTATTAATTATTATTTTGGCAGTGCTGAGGATAGTACCCAGGGTCTTGCACATCCTTGAGAGAAATGTGTATAATAAAGAGAAATGTGAAATTTAATAGCAAGTTCATAGTACCATGGTTAAGGGAAGCTTGTATCTAATTGTCTAATGTCTAATTGTCTATGTGTCTATATGTCCAGAGTGTTTTACATCCCAGGGTACTGCACCTCAGTAAAAGTTGGCATGGGTAAGAAGCAGGCCTGAGTTTTATAAGTTTGTAAAAGGACAACTATGAAAGGAGAAGAGCAAAGATGACCTATCTGCATGTATGGTCTCACTTTTACCAAGTATTGCATATCAGAATTGAGACTAGAAATTGATTCTCATAAAATTATGTGAATGTACCCTGTTATGTATTGAATTGTGTCCACCCATGAATTGTTACCACCCAGAATTCATATGTTGAAGTCCATACCCCTAATGTGAACATATTTGGATATAGGACCTTGACAGAGGTAGCTATGACTAAATGAAGTTATAAGGGCAAGGTCTATGTAATCTGACTGGTTTCCTTATAAGAAGGGTAAGAAACACCAGGAGTGTGTATGCATAGAGGAAATGCCATGTGAGGCTACAGTGAGAAGGTGGCCATTTATGCTGGCCAAGGAAAGAGGCCTCACCAGAAACCAGTTCTCTGGCACCTCAATTCTAGACTTCTCTGCTCCAGAACCATAAGAAATAAATTTCTGCTGTTTAAATCATATCATCTGTGTTGTACTGTTAATACAGCCTAAGCAAACTAATAATATATATCCCCTATGGAAGTCTTGATCTATCTTCAGGGGTTATACACCAAACTTTTACTACATTGCTTTACTAGCATAGCCTAGTTTCCAATTGCTGGTACTCTACCCCTGCTACATGGTGTAACTATTAAACTCTGTAAACTGCTTGAATAGCTAAAGCTACTGCTGCAGTTGTGCACCATTCAGGGGAATCACAGGGTTACAGATCTCCAGGATGTACTTGCTCAGTCAACCTAGCATCTACTTTTCACTTTTGAGGTCATACCCTTAGGCCCATCTCTGATTTTAACAACAGCTACCACAGACAGTTCCACACAAGCTCCTATCTCAGACTTCGCATTCATTTCTCTACTTTCTGCCTGGAGTCCTTTTCTGATGCCTCAGAAGTCTGCTTTACACAGGAGCAACAACAACTCAGCCAAGAAATATGGAGGACTGAACTGCCCCCAGGTTTCAGCCTTCCACCAAGAGGAGATTGAAAGCAGTAGATAAATGTTCCAGTCTCCCTGTCCTTAGGCAGCCAATTCTGGAGTAAAGCAAGAGGGGTATCTTTCTGTATGTTTCCCAGAAAGTTCTGACAAAATAATGGTCCTGTTTCCCCACAGAAGCAATCTCCATAATGTATCTTTGAGTCTTGGTCCTGATCTCCAAACAGACTCTGAGATAGGATTTCTGTGAGTATTTTATTAAGGAGAGAGCATAAGGGAGGTGGGGAAGCAAAGCAGTGCTTGTGAATAAACAAACAAAGAGTAAGATTTCAGGTGAATCCAAATATTGGGAGAAATCTGGAATATAAACCACACCATACAGTTTTTCTTTCCTGGAGGCAAGGGAGCTGGAGTTTCATACTACGCAATCAGCCCTTGACTATGGGCCACCCTGGGGATTGGTGGAGGCAAGGGGACGTAAATTCTGAGGAACTCCTGGTTCTTGATGTCTCCAGGTAGGACAACTTTAACAGTTCAAGGGTGCTTCTATAATAAAGGCTCCAGGTTTAACTCATTAAGAGTAAAATACATGGAAGCTGAAAAATTGGGCAGTCAATATAGGTGATCTAGACAATGGCAGTGAAATTATTTCCTACATCTTAAATCAGCTTATTTTCCATCCCTGTCTCTCTCTGCCCATTCTATCACACTTGCTTCCTAAGATCCCTTCCCAAATAAAAACCATGCACCAAAGACCTTGTCTTTCATTCTGCTTTCTAGGGAACACAAATGAGTTAGCTTTAAGAATAGTGGCTGTCTGCCTCCTAGAAGCCAGTTCTCACATGACTTTGAGCTCAACAGGCAGGGGGTGATGGGGAATGTGTTAGAAGACAAAAAGATTGTATGACATTCTGTTTAGAATAACAGATACCAATTCATATGCATATGCCCAACAGGAGCATATTACAGACTCTTTCCAAAACTTAAGATTTTCTATCTACACCTAAGCTGCTCAGAACCACAGTTTCTCTCTTTAAAGTTAATTTTATTTATTGAGTACCTTTTTACCATTTACCTCACTACATACAGAGTAAGAAACTCTTGTATAATTAGCATTATGTGAATGTTATTTCCACTGCCAGGAATCTCCCCAGTAGGAGGGAACTCAAAAGTTTCACAATCAAGCTTGTTATAATTTGCTGTATTTATTTTTGGTAATTCTATATCAGTGCCATGTGCTATAGCAATAGAAAAAGAAAATGTCATCTTTCCAAATGCATCCCTTAAAGGCAGTTAAGCTACTCCAGTTTCTCCACCTTGGTCTTTCCTATCTTATCACAATCCCCAAATTTTCACACTGAGTTGATATTACTATCACTCATTCTTGAAAACACCTTGTGAAAAGACACCTGCCAAACTAAAAGAGAATATACAAGCAAATCACATGTCTAATAAAGGATTTGTACCCAGGATACAAAGAACTCTCGAAATTCAACAATAAGACAACCCAATATTTAAAAATAGATGGATTTGAACACACATTTCACCAAAGAAGATACAGACAGCAAATAAGTACATGAAAAGATGTTTGTCATCATTAGTCATAAGAGAAATGTGAGGGCTGGGGATATAGCTCAGTGGCAGAGCATTTACCTCACATGCCCAAAGCACCAAGATCAATCCCCGGTACAGCCAAATAACAACAACAAAATAACAATGAGATATTACACATACTCTAGTAGGGATACAAGTTTTATATAATAATAAACAACAATACTAAGTGCTGATGAGGATGTGGAGTAACTGGAACACTCATAGGAATGAACAATAATAAAGCCATTTTGCAAAATAGTTTGGCCTTTTCCCCCCTGTCATTCTGAGAGTAGCTCACTTCCAATGATTGGGCAATACAAGAGCCAAACCCTTTGGCCCAACTTGGGACAACTCTGAGGGATCATCCCAGCTCTATAAATCACCCATAGGATTGGCCAAGTTGCTTGTTGAGACCATATTGCAGCCTCACTTTTCTTTTTATCTAATCCTGATTCCTCCTCTTTCTCCAAAGATATTGACATGAAGAGGTACACCTTAAGAAATAGTCTGCATTCTATTCTTATTCAAATCTGCTTCCCAAGAAACCCAACCTGTGACAGTTCTCTTGTCTAGCTTCCTCTGGGAAACCCATGCCATTATTGTTTAGCATTGCATGGAAGAATCTCCTATATGAAGGAGTCAGGGAGAAACTGAGCCCCCTGCTTTTAAAATAAGATCTAAATCTCTGAAGAGTTAAGAAATGTTCCTTCAGGGAATAAAGATAGAGTGCTATCCACAGGAATTTAGGGTTGTCATCTGGTCTGACTAAGGCTCTAGAGAGTAATTACAATTTAACTTTATTGCAAACGTATAGTTCCATGCTCTAGCCTCATGAACCACTCTATAAAAAGTTGAGTTCACTGGGAAACAGACTCAGATAGATACTCATGTGCAAGAAGTTCACTAGGGCATGCTTTTAGGGTGGATACCTATAGGGAAGTGAGGGAAGCTAGATCAGACAGCAGAAAAAAACTGGTTGTGCTGTGACCACAACAAAGGTGGGATAGGCAGAATAACAATCATCATCTACTCCCCCAAAGATTTCCATATTATAATCCCTGGAATCTGTGAATATATAAACAAAAGGGAGTTTGTATATATAATTCGGGATTTTGAGACAGAAGAGTATTCTGGATTGTCCAGGTGGGCCCAGTGTAATCACAAGGGTCCTTATAAGGAAAGAAGGAAGCATATTCCCTATTAGACCAGCGAGAAAAGATGGAAGGATGGAAGCAGAGGTCAGAGAGGAGATACAATGGTATACTACTGGATTTTTTGGTTTTCGTTCTGTTAATCTTTCTCTTTGAAACAAGGTCTTACTATATTGCCCAAGCTCGACTCCAACTCCTGGACTCAAATGATTCTCCTACTTCAGCCTCCTGAGTGCTGAGACTATTGGCATACCACCATGCTGTTTCTGCTGGTTTTTAAGTGGAACGAAGGTCACAAGCCAAGGAGTACAGGTAGCCTCCAGAAAGCAGAAAAGGTAAAGGAATATATTCTTTGCAAGAGTTTCCAGGTAGAATGAAATCCTGCTGACACTTTCATTTTAGCCCAGTGAGATCCATTTCAGACTACCGACCTTAAAAACCATAAGATTACAAATTTGTGTTGTTGTAAACCACTAAGTATGGTAATCTGTTACATCCAGCAATAGGAAACTTATATAAAAAGCTTCAAGCCAATTCTACTTTAGAGTTTTTGAAGCTGAAATGGTTCTTCAGAGTTGTCCCAAGCTTGGCAGATGGACTGAGACTACATACTCCCACACAGACCATCCACTATATACAGGCTGCTCCCAAGAAAAGAGTGTAAATTTGAGTAAGGGGGCTTTTATTCAGCTAAGGGCAATTCTCAGAGAGCTGAAAATATTCCCAGGGCACAAGCAAATTAGTGTTTAATTCCTAGAAAGATGATGAGATAGACCTGGGTGACATACTATGGCATCCACTATAGTCAGCCCTCCATATCCATAGGTTTTTCAGATTGAACCCACCATGGATCATTTAGAAAATAAATCGCATTTGTACTGAACATGTACAGATTTTCCTTGTCATTTTTTCCCCAAACAATACCGTATAACAACTATTTACATTATGTTAAGTATTATAAATAACCTATATATGATTTAAAATATACTAGAAGATTCATGCAAGTTATGTACAAATATGCCATTTTATATAAGGGACTTGAGCATCCAAGAATTTGAGTACCATGGGAGGTTCTGAAAACAAGCCCTTATTGATTTTGACTTTGAAAAATATGTGTATTTTCCCCATCCTCACCTCCAGTTCTAACAGTATTAATATGTAGTCCCAATAGGGAAAATAAACTCAGATGTGCTTGTACCAAGAAAATTAAATTCTTTTATCCTATGGCTCATTTTAGTATTCTTAAGCTCACCTGGTTTGTTTGTGGGGAGAGGTGGTAGGAGTTACATTAAAGTTCTCTAGGCCTCAGTTCCCCTGAGTCTCAAGTTAAAAAAGGCTTCAGAATGCAGATTTTCTCAGAAACTATTCAAGGAACAAGATCAATACAATTATTTTGAAACGTGCTAAAAGCGAAAGAGACATACTGTTCAACTGAGGACTCTAGAAATTAGGAATTCATTTTATGAATCACATTTCTAAAGAATCACTATTTGAAAAATTTGCCAAATGATGCAATTCTAATTGTACACATATTGTCAATATCATTTGTTGAAATACCATGAGAAACTTTTTAATGAATGTTTATAAAGGGGGTAGAGTGAATTTGTTTTTAATAAAGAGTGTCATTTTCAGCCACCCTGCATTTTATTATTAGAATCTAGTATCATGCACTGTTTGATTATTAGAACATGAAAATATAACTATTCTAATTTAGATATCCATATTCTGCACAGAGTATAAAATATGTCCATTCCCACATGCTCACACAGTCATTACACCTTATTTGAACCAATTCAATAAGTCTGTCCACTTGTCCTTCTTGTCTGCTTGGTCACCATTCCAATCCATTCTCTACTTGGTATACAGAGGAATTTTTCTGAAACACATCTTTGATTATTCTATACTTTGATTCAAACCGTTTCAGAATCTCCTCAATGGAAGATAAGTTCCAAAGTCTTTTCCATAGCATTAAATGTTCTCTATATGATGTTCCTAAAATAACTTTCTAGCTTTCTCACTAACCTTCCCCAATCACCACAACACTTACCTAATGATCCAGGCAAAGTGAAATGCTTCCTGCTCTTTGAAAACTCTGTATTTGCACCACCTTCGCCTTAAATATTCTTTCTCCAACCAAAACACTCTACTCATTCTTAGTAGTTTAAATCATATACATTTGAAAAGGCAAATATTATAAGCCACCTCATAAAGTCTTTGTTGATTCAATTAACTAAATGTGATCTCTTTTTTTTTACCTTTGTTTTATTTTTATGTGGTGCTGAGGATCAAACCCAGCGCCCCATACATGCTAGGTGATCGCTCTACCACTGAGCCACAACCTCAGCCCCCTAAATATGATCTTGTCTACTTTCTGTGCTAGTTAGGGATTGCTTTATTGAAGGTAATACAAATTCAATCAAATTGTTTAAATAAAATAGGGGACATATATTTAACATAAGTAGTATCATACCACCCAAATTCCTAAATAGCATCCACAGTCTCCATGACAATTAAAAGAAAAATGTACCTAGAAAAGCAAAACAAATTTCTATGAAAAAAAAAATACAACCAGTTTCTAGAAATTGAAAACATGATTTACAAAACATAAATAAATGCATTGAAGCTGGGTGCAATGGCACAAACCTGTAATCCTAGCTATTTGGTAGGCTAAGGCAGGAAGACAGCAAGTACAAGATCAGCTAAGTAAATTAATGAGACCTTGATTAAAAATAAAAAATAAAAGGGACTAGGGATATAGGTCAGAGGTAGAATGTGTGAGGCTCTGCATTCAATTCCTACTACCACAATAAATAAATAAATAGGTTAAAGAAAATAAAGGACATATGAAGAAATTATCAGAGTTAAATTACTCATCTTGATCTTCCAGTTGACTCACTCACATTCAAAAGATGTAAAAAGAGGGGAGATAGAAAATGTAAGTAAATATCCAAAATATATAAGGAATACAAACAACTCTATAGAAAAAGCAAATAATAATTCAATTGGTAAGGGAACTAGACATTTTCCAAAAGAAAATATACAAATAGTCAAAAGGTGTATGAAAAAAATGCTCAATAACACTAATCATTAGGGAAATCCAAACAAAAAAAATACAAGAAGATATAATCTCTCACAGAATAGCTCTATTATCAAAATGATGAAAGACATTAAGTGTTGAGGATGTGGAGAAAAGGGAACATGTGTACTTTGTTGATGGGAATGTAACTTAGTAGAGTCATTATGGAGAACAGTTTGGAAGTTCCTTAAAAAGCTAAAAATAGAAATACTACAGGATCCAGTAATCCCACTTCTGTGTATTTACCCAAAAAGGTTTAAATCAGTACGTTGAAGAGACATCTGTGCTCCCATGTTCACTGTAGCATAATTCTTAATGGTCAAGTCATAGAATCAACCCAAGAGTTTATTGAAAGATGAATGGATAAAGAAAAAAATTGTGGTTTTATATACACAATGTTATTCAGCATCTAAAAAACGAAATTGTCATTTGAAATAACATGGATGAATCTAGAGGATATTATGCTAAGTGAAATAATCCAGCATGGAAAAACAATAGGTTCTCACTTAAATGTGGAATCTAAAACAATTGAACTCAAAGAAGTAGAGGGTAGAACAGTGGTTACCAGAGATTAATGGGTGAGAGGAATGGGGTGATGATGGTCAAATTATACAAAGGCAAGTTGGAGAAATAGGATTTTTTAGATATATTAGACTGCAAGGTAAATACATTAAATAATATACTGTACATATCAAAATTACTAAGAGCAAACTTTGTATGTTCTAACCATAAAAAAGTATTTGAGGTGATAGATATGTTAATTTGCTTGATCATTCCATGTTGTATTCATACATTATATTATGTTGTATCCTATAGATGTAAACAACTAATTTGTCAATTTACAACTTCAAATATTTTTTTGAAATAAGAAAATGAAAGCAGATTAAAAGAGAGGATATAGACACTGCAATTATAGCTGTTGATAGAAAATCACTAATTCATAACAAAAAATAAACTGTATCTTCATAGCATGCACTTCCATGGATATAAGATGTATAGCTTCCAGAACACTAGAAGTGGCATGGAGCAAAATATGGAGCAGGGGTGTGGGGAATGCAGGAATCATGTCCATTCACTTCAAGTTTTGCAAACATAATAGGTGGCAAGAAACCTTATTTTTGTTTTCATTTTCATTTTCTGTATTAGTGAGGTTACACATCCTCTCATATGTTTATAAAATACATTTTTCTTTAAATTGCCTTTAGATATACTTTGCCCATGTCTACTTGGTTCTTTCTTATTAAGTTATAGTACACTTACGTGTTATGAATATTTAAAATTTTTCTGATTAGAAAGTATACTGGAAGAAAATACACAGTAAAAGCTAATGGTATTAAGGTCAGAATTTTTTTCTTCCTGATTTCTTTCCTTAAAGTAAAAAATAAAAGATAACCTAACTACATAAAAATTTTACAATTCTATATAGCAAACTGACATCAAAATAGTAATAAGATGCTTAGTGTCTTGCTAGGCACTATTCTAAGGACTTCACATAGATTAACCCATTCAATTTACACAATTATTTTATGGGGCAGGTATTATCATTTTATTCATTTGACAAATGAGAAAAGTGAGGCACAGAGAAGTTAAGTAAGGCCACAGATTAAGTGAAGGGCAAAAAGAAGGTTTGAACCTTTTCAGTCTGGATCCTCGGTCTGCTTTCAAATACTATGCTATAATTCTGCCTCTCTGACAAACTCTGAAGAAAAATACCTTTCCAGAGCACAAGAAAATTGGATGTGGTCTTATTTTTTTCACTGACATCTGGGTAGTGACCCTGCTTTCTTTCCTATGACCATGTCGTCTTGGAGGTGTTAAACTTCACTCAAGAACCAGGAAAAGTCCAATGTTTGTGAAAATTGCTGTAAACTGAACTGTTCGGATTCCTGGTGTATGTTCTTCCAGAATAGTTACATAAGGCACAGTATAAAAGGTTTGTTGTATAGCAACAAACAAACTGTTTTGTCAATTCTGTGCCTTATCAGGGCACCCTTGCTGCCTGTGACAGTCTTTGTTTCAAGTCCAAACCAAGCTGTGCTGCAGCTAGCCCTTCTCTGTGTAGTACCTCACTTTGACTATGTACTGAATCCTAAACACATTGAGCATGATAAAAGGTGTGTGTGTGTGTGTGTGTGTGTGTGTGTAAATGTGACAGATCAGAAAAGTGATACAAAATAAATAAAAAGCAAGTTTAGCACACCCCTATTCCTACAATTAGAACAAGCCCAAACCCCCTGATCTTTAGTGAAAATCAAACAAAAAAGTCCTGTTGTGAATCATGAACCTACATTTAATAGGATAAATAATAAATGTAATATCCTGTGCCAGTCAGGGTCCCAGCAGGAAACAGATGGTAGACTCAAATTAGGATAATTTAAAGAGGAATTGTTACAGGTGATATCCCCCAGGAAGCAGACTCTGTGATGGAGATTAACAGGAAGTTTATTGTGCAGTGCTCTGAGTATCTAAAGTAAAAAATAATTGAAGCAGATAGAGAAGTTTAGCTGGAAATACCATCTCAATCAATATCTCTAATGGGAACCCTAAAACTGAGGTGTTCCTTCAGAGTTGTTCCTAGTCAGAGTGAAGAGGTGAGACTTAATGCCCCCTGCCTTGACCAGTTGCCAGATATGGCCACCCATGGAAAAGACATCACCTTGGGCAAGGCAGCTCCTTCTGCAGAGGGCAATGTCCAGAGAACAGGCCTGCCATCTGAGGGCAGCTGATGAAGTAAGTCCTCCCATCCTGAAGGAAGATTTTGACAATAGAGCACAGCATCCACTCTAGCATTCATCAAAAGAACTATTTCCAAAAACATATGCAGGATATGTGAAGAAATTCAGTTAGGAGATAATTTCATTAACAAAAGAGGTATGAAGTATTGACTCTCTCAACGAAGAGACTGAATATGTAAATGCACACATAAAACAACTCTGACCCACGATCTGTACCAATCAACCCAGGAATCCAACTCATATCTTTCATAACCACCCTAGGAAGCCAGTCTGGTATCTCTAAGTCAGACTTGTAGAATAACAGGCTGTTATGTCTAATAATAGCTCATAAAGCCAAATAATAACGCCTGTAACAATCAGCCCCAATTGGCCAGCATTTGATTAATAACTGACAGTTTCCCTAATGTTTGTCCCTGCTCCCAATTAAGACAAATCATAGATAACCAAACATGCACTCCTAATATAGGATGCTCTATTTCAGTTAGTTTGTCTACAACTTTGCTATGCCAATAGTCTCTAATTGTGGCATGTGTGAGGCCATCCCTGTTTTCCAACATACAGCATTCCCCCTCCTCTGTCTGCCTTTGAGTCTCTGCCAAAACCCAAGTGATGGTGGCTGACTCCCTTCCTATGGCAAGCTGACTACATAGGCTTTGTTTACTCTCATTTGTGTGGTCTTCATTTATTTCCACACAACACAACCTCCACTGAGAAAATGGTCTCAAAGCAAAATTAAAGAAGATGGTTTACCTAGTCCTGAGACATCTAGACCCAAACCTGCAGCTTCTGAAAACCATCCAAGAGTTTTCTTTGCTTTACAGAATAAGCACTCACAATCATGAATATACTACCTTGCTTTTAAGACACAACTAGTTGAAATCTTAGTTTTTATTTGCATTTATCTAATTACTAGAGATGTTGAACATTTTTTTCATATATTTGTTGATCGATTGTATATCTTCTTCTGAGAAGTGTATGTTTGGCTCCTTAGCCTATTTATTTGATTGGATTGTTTGATTTTGGTGGTAAGTTTATTGAGTTCATTATATATCCTGGAGATTAGTGCTCTATCTGATGTGCCTGTGGCAAAAATTTGCTCTCATTCTATAGGCTCTCTGTTCACCTCAATGATTATTTCTTTTGCTGAGAATAAGCTTTTTAGTTTGAATCCATCCCATTTATTGATTCTTGATTTTATTTCTTGCACTTTCAGAGTCTTGTTAAGGAAGTTGGGCCCTAATCTGACATGATGATAGGCTCAGGGTCCTTGATCCATTTTGATTTGAGTTTTGTGCATGGTGAGAGATAGGGATTTAGTTTCATTTTGCTGCATATGTATTTCCAGTTTTCCCAGCACCATTTGTTGAAGAGGCTATCATCTCACTATCATCTCATTCAGAATGGCAGTTAACAAGAATACAAGTAACAATAAGTGTTGGCAAGGATGTGGGGGGAAGGCACACTCATACATTGCTAATGGGACTGCAAATTGGTGCAACTAATCTGAAAGGCAGTATGGAGATTCCTTAGAAAACTTGGAATGGAACCACCATTTGATGCAGCTATCCCACTCCTTGGCCTATGCCAAAAGGACTTAAAAATAGCAAACTACAGGGACACAGCCATTTCAATGTTTATAGCAGCACAATTCATAATTGCTAAACTGTGGAACCAACTTAGATGCCCCTCAGTAGATGAATGGATAAAGAAACTGATATATATACATGGTGGAATATTACTCAGCATTAAAAGAGAACAAAGTTATGGCATCTGCAGTTAAATGGATGGAACTGGAGAACATCATGCTAAGCGAAATAAGCCAATCCCCCAAAACCAGGGGCTAAATGTTTTCTCTGATAAGTGGATGCTAATCCATAATGGAAGAGGCATGAGATGAGTGGAGGGACTTTGTATGAGGCAAAGGGGAGAGGGGTCAAGGGGGTAGGAAAGATGGTGGAATGAGAGGGACATCATTACCCTAGGTACACGTATGATCGCACAAATGGTGTGACTCTACCTCATGTACAACCAGAGAAGCAAAAAATTCTGTTCCATTTGTATACAATGAATCGAAGAACTTTCTACTGTCATGTTTAACTGAGAACTAATAAAAATATTTAACTAAATAAAAAAAAGACAACTAGGTGGACATCAGGTTCAGAAGAGAAAGTCTGAGGCAGAGTACAACAAAAAGATTTAAGATCTACCAAAATACCATAGTGAAAAACAGACTTCATTTTTTTAACAGACCAGTTAACAACTCTTAGTTATTCCAAACATTTCACATGAGAATATGCCCTGGAGTAAGGTACTATGCAAATGCTCCAGATCTAACATAAATAGGCAGATTTGAGAGCAAGAAGCTTTAGGGATGAAAAAAAAAATTACTTCCTTAAATACAAAGGGGACACTTTCTGTGTTCTCTTCTTCCCACCCTGAATCACCATATCCTCAGAAACTAAACTGGGTAATTTTTGCCTACAAGGGATTTTTGTTAAGACCTCCTTGTTGTTCCAGCATGTCACTACTAAGAACTCAACTTTCAGGCCACATGCTAGCTTATTAACTCAAATAAGCAATTCATACTAGACATTCTGTATTTTACTGCTTAATCATTGTAGATTTTATGCCATTTTTTGCAAAGAAGTATGGTGCAACCATTATGTGAAGCTTTTTTTTAAAAAAGTGGGATTTTATTACTTAAAAATCAGTTATTACTAAACTGTCTTTGGTGCAAGATTAAGATATACAAAATGCTCATAAATATACATTAATGTGGTTGTGACAATTATGTGGTAAAATATGATTTTCAGAATGACAACAGCCCAGGGGAAAGAGTCAGATGAAAGAGAAATTGTGCCATAAAATAATTTAGTAGACAGTTAAATATATATCACCTGTAGCCAGACCTGAGTAAGACTAACTTATCAACCCTTGTTAACACTTCAGCAGGCCTCATTATCTGGGTTTTGAGCTGACCCCCTAAAAAGGGACTCAGATGGATTCTGTTTAAATGAGAGGGGTTTCTAAGGGGCTTGGGTTTACCATGAAAATCCTGATAAATGGCACAAAAACATGTATTTGGGATTGATGGAGAAAACACTGGGGAGCAAAGAAGAGGGCTATGAAGAAAACCAACTTTTCCTATGGCTGATTCTGACCTTTAGTTTAACTAGCTCATGAGTTATATATGGGTAGAAGATTTTAGAACATAGGCATATTATGATTAAATAGTGTATTTGGGGTAGGAGAAGTGAGCTTAGAGATTATTTGGTGAACCATTATTCTTTATTTGCCCAGACCAACTCCTCCTAACTACCTGCCAGGCCCTCTCATCACCAATCCACTCTAATGGTTAATGAGAACTCATCAGTGAGGCAAGACTTTGTTCCCCATGGGTGTATGATTGTCCACCTTTGCTTTCATAGACTATCAGTTGAAGAAGGCACTCCACACTTCCAGTGATCCCCAAAGAGTACATATGTATTCGCCCAGCTATGCATTTTAGAGCCTGGTCCACTATCTCATTGAAAAAAAACATTTATGGGGCTAGGGTTGTAGTTCAGTGGTAGAGCACTTGCCTCCACGCATGAGACCCTGGGTTCCATACTCAGCATCACATAAAAATAAGCAAATAAAAATAAAGATATCATGTCCATCAACAATTTAAAAAAGAAAAAAATTATAAAATGTTTACTTAATTCTTATAACAGCCCTATAAGTTTCTTATACTTTACATGGAAGAGGGTCAAATTGTGCTACATCAAATGTGCTACTTTGCATAAGGATTATTTTCAGATAAAGGCAATTAAGAAACAACATGCACCCAAGAAACTCTTTGCCCTCCTCCTAAAAGCAAGGCATAAATTTCCCTTTGTGAAGGTGTATCCCCTACTCAAATAGCAGGAAGAAGAGAATGACTGTTCATCACCAGAGACAATTTGGAGATGGCATTCAGTCTGCATAACAAATATTACTAAATAATACTTATCTTCCATTATAGTTTCTCCCATATATGTACTTTTTCACAATTTACTACCCTAGAAATATAAACCCATTTTATTTTGTCTAGTTACTTCTTAACAATTTATTCCCCTTTAATAAAGTAGTATATAAGCTCTCAAGCCTAACCACTTCTTTGGGTTTTTACTTCTTCTCTGTAAAACGTCTGTGTGGATGCTTAATAAACCTTTTCTCCTAATCTGTCTTTTGTCAGTTTAATTTGAAGGTTCCAGTTAATGAACCCAAGAGGATAGAGAAGAAGTTTTTCCTCTATTACATTAATCCCATTTTACAGATGGGAAATTGGGTCGGCAAGATGGAGGCCAAAATATCTAGTAGCTAATGCCAGAATTTGGAGTCAGGCAGTCTGATTCTAATACCTATGCTCTTTCTTAACTAATCCTCTAAAACAACTTCAGTTTAGAGTACAATTCTTCTGTATAGCCCAGGGGCCACTTTGTATTCAAAATATATACTGAGTCTTCAACTACTAGAATCATCCCCAGTGAATCAAGAAACACTACAAGAAGCACTAGATAGAAGCAGCCTCGAATCTGCCATCCCCATAGGAAACTCACAATCTTGGACACATGCCCATTGGGTGAAGGATGGACAGAATCTCTTGAAGTATTTAAATACCCCATGTTGTGGGGCTGGGGATGTGGCTGAGTGGTAGAGTGTTTGCCTAGTATGTGTGAGACCCTGGGTTCAATCCTCAGCATTGCAAAATACCTACGTTGCATTGCAAAATACATACCTCCTATTGTATATGGTGGCAAAAAGGAGATAATCAAAGTATGATTTCACCAATCACATGGTTTGCCGCCATATGAAGATTTTTCCTTAGATTCCCAATGCTTAAAGAATGGGAGAATAACATGAACCAATTTCACGGGGAATACACTCAATAGTCAGGTACATTAACCACATAGTGAGTTCCAAAATTATTAGAGTCCAGTTGCTCAATTAAGATGAAAGCAGGCCTCTGTGGAAAGTAAAATCTAATTAAATTTTGAAAAGTATCTTTAATTTTTTGCAAGTAGTTTCTCTGGAGAGATGGTGTCTAACAGAGTATGGATCTGAAATGACAATTTAGGTCCTTCAATACTAGGAGTGATGCCAGTCTTGGTAGGAGAGGTATCAAAGATCAAAGGCTATCAGGGTGTGGCACTGTTGCAACTGGGGCTGGCAGGAAGCAGCTGAGAGGGCAGCCTGCCATGGCTTAAGTTATCAAAGTGTCTGTCAAAATCTTCAGTTTAAATGTATTTGAAGTTCAGTAGCTGAAGCTCATACATGGGGTCTCATAAGACATCACATGCTAGAGGGAGAAGCCCACTCCAAGTCCTGTCACAGCAAAACATGTCACCCATGTAGCAAACTATTATGTGTTTGGAATCTTGGGATCATTTCAAAGTTACATAACACTCTTCTACCACTCTTTGCTACACACATATAGGAAAGTTCATGTATGCTAAATGTGCATATGAGGCTGGACTGCAATGTATTAACACAAGGTGTGTAGATTTCCAAAAGTCTTAGAAATATAATGAAAAAGAGGACAGATGAGAAAAATCTAGGGTTTTAACAGATGGTCCCAACTTAGGTTTGCTTTGACTTAAAGTTTTCTGACTTTACAATGGTGCAGAAGTAATACATATTGAGTAGAAACCATCCTTGGTATGGTTTTATTTTATATTATTTTTGGTGGATTTTGTTTTGCTTTTTTGAGACAGGGACTTGCTATGTTGCCCACAATGGTCTTGAATTCATGGATTCAAGTGATCCTCACACCTCATCTTTCAAAGTATCTGAGATTATAGGTACATACTACCATGCCCAGCTTAATCCTTCAATTTTGATCTTTTCTTGGACTGGTGATATAAGGTCTGATCCTCTAATGATGCTGGGCAGTGGGAATGAGCCACAGCTCCCAGTCAATCCTGCAACCTTGAAGAGGAACAACTTACCCTATTAGCGCTCTGTGTTGCTAAACTAGGATGTGTGGTAGGTCAGGTGGATTACATGCATTTTCAACTTATGATATTGTCAATTTACAATGGGTTTATCAGGATATAACTCCACTATAAATCAAGAAACATATGTACTTTGGTCAAACTCACTGCCCTTGTTTTGCTTCAAGTCAGCCTATGACTGTGCAGCAATTATAAAATATGAACTCTGCTGGTCAACAGAAAGCAGAGCAATTGGAAAGTCCTGGTCAGTGCTTTTAATAAACTCAGCAGGAAAAAGCCAGCCAAGAGGGCAAGGGAAGAAGGGAAAACCCTGGGGAGGGTTCTTCCCAGTAAGGTTGCTGTGAGAAGGCAAAGCACTGAGCATTTCTGACCATTCTCCTATTTCCTGGTCCCCTATTACATTGAGAAAATAGCCTCAATGGGCTTCTGAGCCTTGGACCTAGTGGAAGTGTTTGGATGAGCTAAAGTTGATGTCACACATACATCCATGCAGCTTCCAGAGGCTCATGATTAATTTGTTAAGAAAACCACAGCCTACACTTTCATCATATAAGTAAGACATTCCAGGTGGTGAGTACTAAGCTAATGTGTGCACCCCTCACTTGGACGGAACCACTTGGCCTCACATCATGAGATGTGAGCTATAAACAGAAATGGCAGATGCTGCACGTCCCACCTCATTACCTAATCCCTTCAAATGAAAAGCAATAAACATGCTGCTACTTTAAACACACTGTGTTTGTTCCACATTAATGGAAACTCTATGTTCTAGTGCAAGTATTGGATATCAGGTTATTGGTTAATAACAGTTCATTAATCTAAAACAAACAATTGGAGCATTCATTTGCAAGGTGGTTACTAAACGGGGATCCTGAAATAACCCCTTTCAGGCTTCATTGAGCTTGGTATCAGGGCGACTCTACAATGACAGGCTTTGGATATATGCATTTACCCCATTGGCAGAGAGATTTCTATAATACCTACACGTTCCAGGAACAATGAAGGAGTAGGAAAAGGAGGTAGAGGGAAAAGATAGAAGGGGAGAGGTGGAGAAACCAGAGAGGGTGAGAGGAAGAGAAAAAGAACAGGAAGGATAAAGGAATCAAGTCAGTGAGGGGAGAAAACAAAGAAATCTATCATATATTGGATGAGTTGGAATTTTAAGGGAAGAAAAATAATAGCATAAAGCTTTTGTTATTTATTAATACAAGAGGATTTTGGTTGCTACTACTGCAGCTGACTGTACACCATGGTGAATGAGCACTTTTTTTTAAGGAAAAGACCTACTAGAATAACTTAAGCAATGCTAAGGAAAAGGAAGGTTGGAGAAAAGATGATGAGGTTTTTAATTTACTATTATTGCTATACTACAAGGGAATCCCAGGTAGAATAAGGTCCAGGGTGCTTTTGACCTGATTTTACTAGCATTTCTAATCCTGCCTAGAAGCACTAATTGACAGCAGGTAGATTCAGTCATCAAATGTTGTTTACCATTGTGGCTCCCAACTGGCATTACACCAAAGGCTGAGAACAATGGATAGAAGATGCAAAAATAAAGGTGGGAAGGTTCTCAGGCTTTCTGGCTGTGCTGCAGTGCAGATCTGAAAGAAGCAGGGGACCCAGGAGTAGTCACTGAGTGCTGCAGAGAAGGTACACTCAGATTCTGCAGTTAGTTTCCCTTCAGAGGGTTTTGCTAGGTGACATTTACTTCAGAATTTTAATGTGTAAAATGGTAGAATATTTGGGTTTACTTTTGCTGAGAATATTTAGGCAGAGAATCTCAAAAGTAAGGTGGATAAATAAAGTTTAAGCCGGGGGCAGTGGCTACACCTGTAGTTCTGGCTACTTGGGAGGCCAAGACAGGATTGCTGAAGCCCAAGAGTTTGAGGCCAGCCTGTGCAAGAGTGAGATCCCATCTCTAAAAAGTATATAATAAAAAATAAAGTTTAGAAGCTTGGTACTGAAATCATGATCTGAGGACTACCACCAGCAGCAGCATCTAGGAGCTGGTTAGAAACACACAATCAAGTCCCATTCCAGGCAGACGGAATCAAAACCTGAATGTTAGTAAAATCTTGACAGCATTTTTAACAGGTAAATGAAAACGTGAGTAACCCTGGTTAAGAGAAAAATGGTACACTAACAACACAAATATTTATTCATTGAAAGTCTTGGTTCTGTGGTGCTTACATGTGTATGCCCTTGTAACTGACAAGTGCAACCTCCATCCCATTCCCCATCTCACAACTAAGGCAGGTGTTTCTAATCCATTAATCAATAGTGGACACCAGAAGCATTGTCCTGAATTGTGAAGCTCAAAGGTGATGGGGGTTGGCATCCTGGCTTAGCTTGTTATATGTGCAAGCACACACATGCACATGCCTTTTTCAAAGATTCTCAAGTTGTAGGATGCATCCAAATTGTCAAGAGGACTTAGTAAAATACAGATTTCTGAATACAGGTCCTACATTTTTTAATCAGTAGGTCTAGGTTTGGGCCTGAAATTTTACATTCCTAACTCATTCTAAGTGTTGATGCTGCCAGTCTAGAGATCACACATTAAAAATTACTGCTCTCTAACCTTCTGCTAAGCCTCTCCCTCCTGTAAAAGCATTGCCCTCTATCCCCTCCCTATAGAGCCTTGTGTTCTGCAAGATGAGAGGTAATAATTTGATGTGGCAGTAGATATTATAGGCTGTTATCCTGTTATAGGCTTAGTATACCTTAATCAAAAATGCTTGGGACCAGAGGTATTTCAGTTTTTCTGGTTTTGGGAAGGTTTGCATAGGTTTTATGGGGTTGAGCATCTCCAAAATCCAGATTTTTGAGATTCATGTCAGCACACAGTCAGATTTTGGAACATTTTGGATTTCCAGATTAAGGATGCTCAACCTGTATCTTCCAAAGAACAGAAATTTCATGAGTATTTTAAAAGAAACTCGTGAGAATATTATCTTAAACAAATTATCTAAAGATGATATTCCATAAGAGCCGTATGTTAGAAATCATGATGATATTTGAGGGCAGGCAAAGTCATGCTGTGTCCCCCAGGTACCATCATCAAGATGTTTGCTACTTAGGCCTCACCAACTGTACTAGAAGTTGGTTCCTGTGAATCTTGCCAGATAGGCATGAGTCACTCTACCAGGAAGGGCCCTTTATGATACAATAAAAAAGAAAAAAAAAACCTTTCAAAAGTGGAGAGGCTGTCTTGCATTATCATTGAGGGACAAATAGGTTCTTTACCTTATTTTAAAATGTAAAGCTATCAAACTAGTCACAGTGGCACAGGCCTATAATCCTAGAGGCTTGGGAGGCTAAGGCAGGAGGATCAGAAGTTCAAAGCCAACCTCAGAAACTTAGTGAGGCCCTAAGCAACTTAAGAAGACCCTGACTTGAAATAAAAAATAAAAAGTGTTGGGGATATTGCTCAGTGGTTAAGCACCCCTGGATCCAATCTCCGGTACAAAAAAAAAAAAAAAAAAAAAGAGAAGATACCTTTATTTCAAAGAATATAATAAGCACTAGAGATAGGAATTCAAATTAGACTTGGCTCCCAGATTTAAATATGCAATTACAGGGCTGGGGTTGTGGCCCAGCAGTAGAGTGCTGTGCATGCGCGAGGCCCTGGGTTCAATCCTCAGTACCACATAAAAATAAATAAAATAAAGGTTAAAAAATAAATAAATATGCAAATACAGGATAGTTTGTATAATATAACCTAAGTAAGTGCCAAGTACCAAAGAAAGAAAATAAGGGAAGTGAACTCAACCCAGAGATTATAAGGGCTTTCTGTAACTAGCTATGACTAGACTGAATATTAAATAATGATCAAGAGTTACCTTAAGCAGGAGAGTAACATGATAAATGCACTTAGTATAATGATTACACTAGTAATTTTGTGGAAAAGGGATTGGAAGAGTCAAGACTTGGGATGGGAACCAGCTAAAAGATGGTTGAAGAAGTCTATAGAGACCTAAACTAGAAAATGGTAGTGGGGAAGGGGAGAGACAGAGTTGGGAGACATCAAAGAAATAGAATCTGGGGACTGAAATGGAGCAAATTATATTCCATGAATGCATGATTATGTCAAAATGAACCCCCTATTATGTATAACCATAATGCATTAATAAAAACAAAATAACTAGCATCAAGGCAGGTGTGATGACACATGTATATAATCCCAACTACTTAGGAGACTGAGGTAGGATCAGGAGTTCAAGACTCTTAGATTAAAATGTTATGGTGCCTCCAGAGTTGTGTAATATAGATTCTGACATGGAAAAGCAATTTCTTTGAAATCCACTAGTCTTGTGGTTAAAAAAAAGTAATTATAGTCTTTTGTAGGGGGTGGGTATAGGGAAAAAGAGGAGAGAATAAGGGAGAGAATGTAATTTGTTTGGGGAGGGATGAAATGAATGTTTAAAAGAAGTTAACAGATCAACTGGATTAAATGAATGTTTAAACGTAGTTAACAGATCATCAACTGATTCTGAGTACCTTCTTCTAGGAACTATAAGCACCTGAAATGGTGACAGGTAGAACACCGGTTCTATAGATGCAGCATTAGCAAGTGCTGTTGCTCTCATAGTCACTGTGGTAGTTTTAAAAAAAAGGTCCACAAATTCTTTGACATACCTACTTTCAAAAGTTGAAGACTAATAACCTTCTCCTTGAGTGTGGAATTAGTGATTTGCTTCTAACAAAAATAGAACATGTCAGAATTAGATTATGGTATGTGACTGTTAAGATTAAGTCATAAAAAGCATTGTGACTTTCTCTTTGCCCTCTCTCTTAGATTGCTCACTTAGAAAAATTCCAGTTGCTTATGTCATGGGGATACTCTAGTAGTCTTAATGAGAGACCCACACAGTAAGGACATGAGGCCTCTTAGCCACAGCCAGCAAAAAATTAAGACCTCCTGCCAAGAGTCATGCAAGTCACCCATTCTGTAAGTGGATCCTCAAGCCCCAGTCAAGCCTTCAGATGACTACAGCCTGGCTGACATCTTGAATGCAACTTCATAACAAACCTTAATCCAAAACTAGCCAGCTAAACTGATTTCCTGAACAACAGAAACACTATAGAAACAGTAAAATATTTATCTTACAAAGTGTGGAGGTAATTTGTTATGTAGCAATAGATAATTAATATCCTCACTATGCTAATGCATGCCTACCCAACAGCACCCAACTGAAGGCACCCATACCTCTGTACCTAAGAAATTTATCTGACAAAGCTGGAGCCCATTTGATCAGCATACAGGGGCAGTACCAAGGAGTTAACATCCCCAGAAACAGCCCTCAATCAACAACTGAGCATTTGCTGGATAAATATTCCAGCCTTCTTTCCCCAAATTGTGGAATACCATCTTCTAGAGATCCCAAAAGAGAACTGAGCTCCAAATCTTCACAGATAGGTAACCTGCCCATTCATGCACATTTTCTTGGCTTCCATTCTATCTTTTCTTGATCATCTGCCAAGTAAAGTGTTGTTATTCAAATCCATGTCTCAGGGTCAGCCTCTGAACACCACCAGATAATTTATAATGCAATCATCTGAGTACATCCCCCAAAATTCATGTGTTGGAAAATTAATCCCCAAATTAATATGTTAATGGTATTTGGAGGTGGGGAGATAATTTGGCATTGAGAAAATTCAGGAGAGTGGGGCCCTCATCATGGCATTAGTGGCTTTATAAGAGGAAGAGACATCAAAACTAGAACATTTGCTCTCTAACCATGTGATGCCTCTGCCAAGTTATGATGCAGCAAGAAGACCCTCAGCAGATGTCAGCACCATGCTCTGAGACTTCACATCCTCCAGAAACATAAATTCTATTCCTTATGAGTCATCCAATCTCATGTATAGCCATAGAAAATAAATTAAGATACCAGTCTTCCTATTACAGTAGGATAAAATTATGGGAGGAAAAAATGTATAGTAAAGAAACAAGGAGAAAGTTTTAAGATCAAATGACTATTCTTGATCACATAATAGCTCCCAGTGCAATGGCACTCCTCATCATATATCAATTCTACAGGTCACTGCTACAGTTTAAGATGAAAAAGGGAAAAGAGGACTGCTGACACAGAAGCTATGGCTGCTTCATCTCCAGTCTGATAATAGTAGGGATCTCTAGTTTAGAGGTTCTGACCTGTAATAAAACATCTCTTTTGATAAACTGTTCTACCCTCTCCTACTCTATTTGGTTTATATGGGGATTACCTATAACAAGATTTGCTGAATTGGAATTAAGGAAATATAGTTTGCTAGCAGCCCCAGGATTCACTCACATACACTTTACCGGCTTCACCAATAGAGAAATAGGGGTCTTGAAGAGAAAAATAACCTAGGAGAATAAATTTGAACCAAAGAAAGGAAGCAGAGAAGGAAGATAAAGAGTGAAGATCCGATGGCATTTTCAAACTCTGATTCCAATTATTCCTGAATCCATTAATATTTCTGGCCCTCTCACAGATTGCTTGCATAAGCCAATAAATTCCACTCTTGCCTCATCTAATTTTGGTTGCAAGTGAAAGAGACCCAACATGTGAATACTGATTAATACATCTTATTTTAATAATCCTGAAATGATCAGACATTTATCTTCTTGAACCTACAGCTCACAGACTGGTCTTAATCAGACTAATTGAGCTTAATTTAAAGGTCAACTTTCACCTAAAAAGAGAATGAGGATGCACTAAAAAATTATGTTAGGTTCTTTACAAAGAAGATTTTAAAAACTGTCATTTCACCCTTATTATGATCTTTCAGTGATATTTCCATATCGCATATCAGGAAAACAAGGCTCAGGTAAGTTAAACACTTTTCAAAGTTTGCCCAACTAGTAGGGATACAGCTACAAATGGTTTCAAAGCACTAGGCTAAAAAAGGAGAAAACCTCAGACTTTTGGCTTCCCCCAGGTATTTTTCATCTCAAACCCTAACCTGCAAGACTTTGTAAAGTCATATTTAACACCTGTGGTTACTTTTGCATTTATATATTACCCAAGGGTAACTGTAAAATGAGTCCATCTTGCATTCACAAAAAGATGAAAATACATGCAGAAGCCATAGAGGAGCACTTCAGATCTTTCTCCAAGAAAGGATTCATCATTCCACTGTAAGAAATGCAGTTAGCTGACAGTTTCTACCTTTGGAGCTGAAGCTACATTTAAAAAAAAAAAAAAAACTGATGACAGAACACAACAGACCTTCTGACTGGCCATATCTATCCAGAGTGGGACTCCTCTCTCTGTTCTGGAGCTTCCTACTAGGTTGGTCAAGACTTTGTCATAGTTGCACAGTAGTCTGAAGTTCAAAGTCCAGGCCAAAGCTTCTTTCCAGTTTTCCTAGTGTACCATATCAGCTTCATGGTCTGAAGGCTTTGCCTGTATAATCTTGCTCCCTCTGTTGTCCCTTTCATAGGCATTTACATCCCCCACCAACAAATTGTTTACACTTTTAACTCCACCTCAGCTTGTTTCTTGGAAGGACCACTAGCACACTAAACAGTGAATGAAAGAGCAAGAGAAGTAGGATTAACAGGAAAATCATTCTTTTCTCAAAGACATATTTTACTACAGTTAAGGCAGCTGTAGTAGAGCTATGTAATTCTAGTTCAGTAAAGCAGATTGTGCTGAATATGCCAAATGGCTTCTCTTAGCTGGAGGAAGCACCTCCCTGAGACCTGTCAGGCACTAAGATTTATGGAACCATTTCTATCTTAGTGATCCAGTCCCTCTTTATGAGGATGATTGCTTTGCAGCCCTGCCATAGATATTTACCATCAGGGCCATTATAGCCCACTGAGTCATCCAGGAGAGAAATCCAAGTTGATAATTAACATCCCGAGGAAGGTAATTGTGAAACACTTAAGCATGGGGCTATGACTTCTGGCTCAGTGTCAGTAAGGACAACCTGTAGGGCATATCATACTTCATGAGTCAGTAGCTACCTAAAATGATTATAAAACTCCAAAGCATATTATTTTTATCACTATGTGCAAGAGCTGCAGATTATGTCCTTTTGACCTATTTTGTGCTTTCATTCCTAGCTAAATAATAACCATTTGGGAGTAGTGAAACAAATGATTCTTCTGCTTATTAAGAGATGTTATATGTCTATGGTATATTCTTCTAAAAAAAGAAACTTACAGGGCAGAAATTCTTCTCCTTCTACTCATGGGATAATTTTCCATTTTAATTATAAAAGTGATTCCCTTCTTATTTTGGAGGTAGTGGAAAGTGATGGACAAACACACACCCCAATTCATAGACAGAGAAGGCACTGATAATGAAAGGGGTTGAGGTTAGATTTTATCAAATAACACCCTTCAAGTGAAGGGGATAACATATTTAGGGACAAGGCAACTATATTCACATAATAGTTTGAGTCTTCCTAAACTGCTATGCTAGTTTCAAACATTGATGGCTTAAATGTAACTCTGTTACTTCTAGAATGACTTAATTTCATCCCTACTCATTTCTCATCACTTCCTCTCCTTCCATGCTACCATATGTGTGCTTTTTTTTCTTCTTTTTCTTTTTGACCATGTACAGAAAAATAGTGGTTTTACCATAGCATAATGGCATCATTCAGGTCCTCTGGTAAATAGACAATGAGTTAGGAGTGTTTTCTGGTTTAGATATGAGATGTGTCCCCCCAAAGCTCATGTGTTGGTCGATGAAAGAATTGTCAGAGGTTATGAGAGCCTTAACCTAATCAGTGCATTAATCCACTTGAATGGGTTAACTGGGCAGTAACTCTAGGTAGGTAGGGTGACTGGAGGAGGTAGGTCACTAGGGTCATGCCTTTGGGGTTTATATTTTGTTCCTGGTCAGCAGAGCTCTCTCTGCTTCTTTGTTGCCATGTCCTGAGTTGCTTTCCTCTACCATACCCTTCCACCATGATGCTATGCCTCACTTGGGCCCAGAGCTATGAAGCCAACTGTGGACTAAAACTTCTGAAATATGCCCCAAAGAAATTCTTTCTCCACTATGTTGTTCTTTTTGGGTCTTTTGATCACAATGGTGAAAAAGCTGCCTAAAACAGAGTGTAAGGCTTATAATGGGAGTAATGCCTGTGAAAGATAAATGGGAGGAAAAGAAGTTAGAAACTTCAGACCACAATGCTGATTAGACCCATGTGAAAAGAAAGGAAGGAAGGAAGCAGCATCCGGAAGGCAGAGCCTCAAGATGTAGTGCCCTTGTGACAAATCCGGTCAACACAATGGAGTATACTAAAATAAAGGTTGTCCATTAGCAAAGCCCCACATTGAGCAGAAACAGCCATGCCCTAGAGTATTCCACCATGCTTAGTTTCCATCATTGTCTAGAGGTGGCCCAAGAAAAGCATGGTCTTAACTCAAATGTTACAGTGGGTCCCAAACATACTGCAGGTGGATACTGTCAACAAACAGACTTACTCACCTCACAGTTAATCAGATAGTTATTTATTGAAGAGAGATCCAAGTGGCATACCTCAATAGCCACCACAATAACCTATTCTATCAGGACTTTGATGCTAAACAGGAAAGTTTTATTTCACAGTCATATGGTATGTGCTTTGTGGATTGACTATAGTTCTAAGTTTAGGACCAAAGTTAAGAAAGCACTTATAATTTGTAGCATTACCAGTAACCGTGGTAATGTGTAGTAGTTTTCACACTAATAAAAGCTCATAATTCATTGGCCAAAATGGTTCTCATGGTTCTACCCAACCACCCAGGGACAGGAAGTTCAGTCCTACCATGTGTGGAGAGACCAAAAAGAGCAACACCAATGTTTACAATGGTAAAGAAAATGGTTAAATTCACAAAATCTCCTTTACATTCTACTCAATAAGGGGTTTTATTCTTGATAACTTATGAGTAATCATTTCTCTAAGAATCCTTTCTATTCATAGTAGTTGAGACATTATATCTCCTTGTCTTGTAAAGAATACATCAAATATTCCCTTTTGGTTGCTTGGAGCAAAGAAAATAGGAGCTAAATGTTTAAGGAAGAAGTGTGGGAGCTGTTTTGATGGTTGCAGCAGAATCACCCAGACTCCCCACACCTCCACCTAACCCTCTGCCCATTTCTACTAATAGTGAAACTAAGTTTTCTGATAAAATGATGAAAAATTCTACATTTCAATGCTGCCATTCTGCCAGTTCCTTCCCTGTAGTATTCTCACCCCCTGACTTAAGTAACCCTCAGTCAGTGGAGTTTGGATTGAAGGACTGACTGAGCAGTAGGCCATGTTAATATTAAATATCATCCCCACCTTAGTCCCTCATTGAAGGAGAAACTTAGTGATTCCCAGCTCCATCAAGTTGAGGCCTGAGGCTCACACAGACTATCAGTACACAGACAGACATCATTGCTATGGTTTGAATGTGGGTTTTCCCCACCAAAATGTACACTTTGTCTTAATTCCCCAGTGCAACAGTACTAAGGTGGTGAAGGCTTTAAGAGGCATTTGGGATCATGAGGAAACCACCCTCATAAGTGGATTAATGTTTCTCTTCGGAGACTGGGTTACTTCTCTTCAGTTTGGATTAGGTCTCACAGAACAGGATTGGTCACCACCATATCAGGTTATTTTAAAGCAAGTTTGGCCGACTCGGTTCTTTTTCTCTCTTCTTCTTTCTTCTTCTTCTTCTTCCTCTTCTTCCTCTTCCTCCTCCTCCTCCTCCTCCTCCTCCTTCTTCTTCTCCTCCTCCTTCTCCTCCTCCTTCTCCTCCACCTTCTCCTCCTTCTCCTCCTCCTCCTCCTCCTTCTCCTTCTTCTTCTTTTCTTCTTCTTCTTCTTCTTCTTCTTCTTCTTCTTCTTCTTCTTCTTCTTCTTCTCTCTCTCTCTCTCTCTCTCTCTCTCTCTCTCTCTCTCCATGATCACTATCTCTTGTACATGCTCTTGCCATGTGATACTATCTGCTGTGAGACCTAACCAGAAGCCTGCACTGGCACCATGCTCTTAGATCCCCAAAATACTGGGGAAATAACCTTATATTCTTTATAAAAATCCAGCCCTGGATATTCTGCTATAGCAATAAAAACATGGACTAAGATAACCATATTGACTCCTGCTTAGTGAAATGAAGTGGCTAGACTATGGGAGTAAAAAGTGAGGGGCAAGCACCCCCTCACTTGAGGGCAGGTGTCTGATGTCTCTACTTCTCCCTAGCATTTACACTACATCCTCTCTTATCTGTTATCTGCATGGCACTAATATGTTGTGACTACAAAAGGCAAGAGGCAGATAGACAGGGCAATGCTTTCTTCCCAGGTATGTGGTAAGGGGCATGGTATATTGGAAGCACATGTAATAATGAGAAAGTAGCAAATATGTTGGAAAGTATGCTGACACATGCAGCATTAGTAAACAGGTATTTTTTTAAAAAATTTTTCTTGTAGTTGTAGATGAACAAAATGCCTTTATTTGCTTATTTTTATGTGGTGCTAAGGATCGAACCCAGTGCCTCACACATGCCAGGCAAGTGTTCTGCCACTGAGCCACAGTCCCAGACCACAGGTATTTTCTTTTTGGGTGCTATAAAATTCACAGAAAGTATGCAAAAAGACAGAGTGAAAGAAAAATTGGGTTATTATTTTAGAAACTGATTTTTAAAAGAAGATTAAAAACAGCTTGTTACTCGAAGATACAGCTGACCTCAGAAATAAGCAGATGCGTCTCTACCACCAGGAGACAGTTTTAGAAAGGATTCCCCCTTGTTAGCTCAAGTTTATTCTTATCCCTAAGCACAAACTGCCTAGGGGATTTGGACATGGGCTGATTGCAGAATTGCATATGTTGAGAGCCAGAGTAGCATAATAGTGGGGAACACAGGCTTTGGAGACAGTCTGCCTGTGTAGAAAAACCATGACTATGACATTTAACTAACTACGTGCTAGTGAGAAATTTACTTAGCCTCCCTAAATCTCAATTATTCCTATTCCATAAATGAACCAAGGATGCCTAACTCAAACTATAATAAGAATTACACAGCAATACGTGAAATGTGTATCTAACCACACAAAAGATATTTGCTTCCAACATTTTGTTACCATCTCACTTTAAGATTGGCACAGTAGAAATCAGAAATCTAATATTTAGATTTTTAGACTCAGAGTTTAAATTATTTTGAAATTTTGTTCTAAAGAATAATATTGGAGCTGGGGTTATGACTTAGGAGTAGAGCTCTTGCCACATATGTGTGAGGACCTGGGTTTGATTCTCAGCACCACATAAATAAATGAATAAAATAAAGGTCCATCAACAACTAAAAATTTTTTTAAAAAGAATAATATTGCTTACTTAGGTATATTTTTACGTTGTTTAAACAAATGTGTAGTACAGGGAAGGGGAAAATGGTTTCCTACTACTCTTCTAGGTTATTTGACTAGGCTACAAATTAAGTTGATATAACACAGATTCACAGGAGAAAAACTATTTAATTACACATGCATGGAAGTCACACAAAATATGAAACTCGAAGAATGACCAGCTGATAAAAGCTTATATAGCATTCTGAGTTACAGAAAGAAACAGGAGCTAGGGGTTTCTGGGACTGATGCAGACATGTTATGGGTGGGTATGAGAAAATACATAGTAAATAAAGGTTGTCTTGTTATGCAGATAAAAGTCTCTCAGGTAATAAAAGTTGTCTGGAATAGCCTTCTTCCTAATACAAATAATTTTACTAATGTAAAATGTAGATTTCCTTTATCGATGTAAATTTCTTGCACAAAAGGACAGCTTTTCTGAATAACTCCTGCAACTGCAGTTCCTCAGAATAACAAGCTCAAAATATGCCAAAGAAGTATATTTTGGGGTGGCACATTCTGGTCTCCTACAATCATCTTTTGGGGTGGTATCCTGAGCCCCCAAAGCAGAAATCCATGGATGTACTTACTGTAGTTAAGAACCACCATCTTAACATCTTATGGAAAACAAGCTCTAGGCAAAACAGGACTCGAAGATTATGGTACAGTGCTGGCATCTGGTGGCAGCAAACCCTGAAACAAGAAACTGAAGATCTCTCATTTACTGCTTCTGGAAGGGAATGGGCAACACCTATTGAAAGATTTTGTTGGTCGGCTATGTTTTACAATACATTCAAGTTCTAAAATATAAACCAATCAGTCTTATAAAAAAAAGTTAACTCCAAATGATTTTTTTAACATATGGAAAGAAGCTCATCACCCCTAAAAACAAAGAAATGAAAACTAAAACTATACCAATTTACACACAACAGATTGTCAAATGTTAAGGAGTCTGATTGGTGATAAGAATGTGGAAAAAATGAGAACTCTCTAAAACTTCTGTCCAAATTGGAAAGGCCATTTTGCTGTACCTGTAGAAATTTAGCAGTAGCTAGCCCAAATGAAGATGTGCATGGCCTATAGCTCAGCAATTCTAATTCAAGGTATATATCCTAGACTTCAGGAAATGTCTGTGCTCAAGGAAATGTGTTACAAGGTTACAAATAATACATGGCATGGGTACAAATAACACATAACAGCATTCTTTGTAATACCAAAAAAAAAAAAAACTGGAAAGATACCAAATATTCAGCAACAAGAAGATGGCTAATTTGTCATATGCATATGCTTAAAAGTATAAAGCAATAAAACTGAATGAACTAGAACTATATGTATCAACAGAGATAAATCTTGAAAATAACAGTAAAAGATGCAAACTTCAAACTTCAGAGTAATACATGATATACTACTGATGTAAATATTTAAAACAAGAAAATAGTATGTATGTTCTTTTGAAAAACTTATTTACTAAAATATCAAATCATAAAATGGAAGGAACCCTACCAACTTCAAGGTAGTGGTTATCTTCAAGAAGGAATGAAAGAGAATGGAACTAAAGAGGTAGATAAAAGGAGTTTATATTTGCAATGTTTCATTTTTAAAATTGACTATTTCCTCTATGATTTTATATAGATTGTTTATTGTATTCTCTATTTTTCTGCACAGATGTATCCATACACAGGAATATTCAGCCCCAAAAAGGAATGAAATTCTGACATGTTACAACATGGATAGACAATGAGGACATTGTTCACTGAAACAAGTCAGTCACAAAAGGACAAATATTATAGTATCCTACTTATATGAGAAACCTAGAATAGGTGAATTCATAGACACACAAAGTAGAATAGAAGGTATCAAGAGCTGGAGGGTGGCAAAGAGAATGAGAAGTTTCTGTTTGGGAAGATAAAAAATTTGTGGAGATGAATGGTAGTGACAGTTGCCCAATAATGTGAATGTCCTTAATACCACAAAATTGCACACTTAAAATAGTTAAAATGACAAGTTTTATTATATTTTTACACACACACACTTTTTTCTTTTCTTTCTTTTTGGTACTGGGGATGAAACCAGAGGCACTTTACCATTGAGCCACATCCCCAGACTTTTTGAGACAGGGTTTTCCTAAATAGTTTAGGGTCTCCCTGAGTTGCTGAGGCTGGCCTTGAACTTGAGAACCTCCTGCCTCAACCTCCCAAGTTGCTTGGATATAGGTTCACCACCACACCTGGCTATAATGTATTTTACCGCAAAAAAATAAATTTGAACACCCATAATCCAGGGATGTAGCTGAGTAGTAGAGTACTTATCTTAGCATGCATGAAGCCCTGGGTTCCATCCCCAGGACTGAAAAAAAAAATCAAATTCCTGTCTTCTGGGCAACCATTCAAGTGTGACAGGAAGTATGCTACATCCATATCCATGTTTGCAGTTGTAGTGCAGAAAAGTCAGTAGAATGGTGAGGAGATGGCTACAGATTGGCATTTCAGCATTTCACTGGAGCTTTAGTAATAGGATGAAAACAAGGTTTAGGTTATAATAATTAAAGACAAGAACAATTTTATTTTGCAAAATATAGGCAGGGATCAGGAGTGGGTTTTTTAAAATTTTGGAATATTTGCATATGGATAATGAAATATTTGGGGGATACTACCCAAGTCTAAACAAGAAATTCATTTTTGATTCATATATACCTTATACACAGTCTTAAGGTAATTTTATGCAATATTTTTATTACACCTACATTTTGACTGTGACCTGTCACAAGACATCGGATGTGGAATTTTTTATTTGTGGTATTATGTTGGCATTCAAAGTTGCAAATTTGAAGCATTTCAGATTCAGATTATGGATATTCAACCTGTACTAGCCTTTTCAGTCCTCTGACCAACAGGAAACTAGGGCTAGCTAGGCCTGTTTTTGAGCAAGGTCTACTTCTTTTACACACACAACCACCCCTCTGGAGGGGAGGTGCTATTTCCTTCAGTATCCTGAGTATGGGCTGCAGGGACAGGATGCCAGAAGGTGGCAGCAAAACATCATCTACTGGAAAAGTCCTTGCACCAGATGCCCAGGACGGCAAAGAGGAGGCATAAATTGCCTTTGACTACTAGCCCCCTATCTTCTCAGTTTGGGACTGAGCCTAGTGTAGTAACACCATGCCTGAAGCCAACAGAAATATACCAGGTCCAAGGTAATGAAGAGTCAATAACTCCAAAGAGGACGTGCCAAATTGCAAGGGAGGGGGAGCAAGCAGTAAGGGGTGGGTGGGGTGACTGGGAAAGGTAAAGCAATCCTGGCTGGCTAAACTCATTGAACACTTCCTATTTTCTAGGCTTCATGGACCCACAGCTGGGTAAAGCAATGACTTTCCTTAAGACACAGTCTAGTGGGAGAGAGAAGTCGGATGTACTCAAAGAACAAAAGGAAAAGCAAGGCCCAAGACTTTTGGAATTGATGCCTATGTTGGTATTTTCCTTGGCCCTCTAGATCCACTTTTTACCCTTTTCCTTGCTACTTTCTGCCCACTCCAGAGGTTGATCTGTGTAGTCTGGAAGCCAGAGGACAAAGGACCTTGTGAACATGGTGGGGATTCACAAAGAAAGAAGTGAGAATGCTCAGGCCATGACTCCTTCCATGTCATGTTCTTAGCCTGACCCTGTTACAGAAGGCCTGTGTTTCTCCCAAGGTACCTGCTCTATAGAATTTTCTCTAATTCTTATTTCCAGAAACGACCCCTTCCTCCTATCTCTTCTGATCTAGTGGCAGTAGCAGCTGCTTCTAGTCTTGGTTTCCTGTACTATCTCTCATAGCCTTCATCACCCCACCTACATTTTAATTAAATCTCTTGCAAATAACACTTATGTGATCCTAATTGGTGTGTACCATCTGTCCACTATTGGGATCCTGCCTGAAACAACACCTAGGTAAATCATATTCATCCTCTAAGCTCAGCTGAAGAAAGATGAGGAGTGGTTGGAATGGCTTACATGGAGGACCTATGAGTAATTCTGTACTACCAGAAAATAAATTATAAGACTAGATATGCAGTTCAGTTGAAGCTAAAAAAGGGAGTTAATATGAGACATGAGGCTATCTTGATCTGGTACCCAGTATCTTGAACTCTTGTCTCATCAAGAAAGGTAGTTCTTGAAGGACACTGATTAGTCTAATGTTTATGAATACTGAATGGAGCTTTCACCCAACATAGGGAATTGGGACAGAGGTTAAGGTAGAAGTTCACAATATAAAAACCAGTTAGGAAAAATTTTTCACAATTTATGCAAGTGATGAGAATTGGAACCAGGTTAATGGCATTTGGGATGCATTTGATAAATATTTGGGAGGTAAAAAATCAATAGACTGGATATTCAAATAGTAGGAGTATCAAAGAATGACGATATAAAACATTAGAGGTTAAAAAGTCACAAAATTAAATATATTAACTTCCTAGGCAAAGGATAGCATGCCAGTGAAGAAACACATTAATTTGTTCACTGAGAAAAAAAATACAGGAGATTTGAAAGTGAGGGATGGTTGCAGTGATTATTTTAATTGGCGCGTTAAAACTAGTACTCGGGATACAACAGAATGAATCCATAGGTATTATGAGATATATTTACTCAATTCCTATCATTCATTGGCGAAGAAAATATCAGTTAGGTCCAGGGTCTGGCTTACCAACAGTATTCAAAGCATGGTCTATTATCACTTTCTGCTGGTTACAGTCAGTCGTAGTGATATCTTCTAGGTAAGCTGTTGGGGACCGCAAATCAAGTCAAGATGGCGCCTGGCAGTTTGCCAGGAGGAAGGGTTTGTGAGGCAACGCCACCAAGCCATTAAGATGGTGGGGATTACTTATGGCTGACTGCTGTATCTAGATGATGCTAATTGAGTCAAGCTGTGTGTAATCAGTTAGGTATATATACCTCTGCTGTTCCGCAATAAAGCGGTTCCTGCTATCTTGGGTTCCCGCTACCTTGAGTTCCCCACTCAGTTCCTGCTGAGTTCCTCCGCAATAAAGCAGTTCCCGCTTCAACCTTCAAGTTGCTTGTCACCTCCCGGTTATTTTGCCCTGCCAGACTGTGGCAGTAAGCACTGCTACAAGTGGAATATCTCCCCTTGGTGGTGCTGGAGGAGTGGGGGTAGAGGTAAGGGGGAGGTGATGAAAGAATCCAAGATTATCAGGTTACCAACTTTGATGAGGAATTGGATAGGGATACCATTAACTGTGATATTGAATACAGGAAAATATTGGGGAAGGCAGGTGAGGAGAAACAAAGATGTCTGGACCATAGTGAATTTGAAAGACCAGTGACATGGACAAGTTAGTAATACAGAGCTCTGGAGCAAGTTCTGAATAATTTAGATTGGAATAAGCATCACTCAAGAAGACCATGGAAGAAAAAAATAGGACCACGAAGAGAGGGCAGCAGTGGACAAAGAGATATATTGATGGTTAGTTTTATGTGTCAACTTGGATGAGCCACAATGTCCAAATAATTGCTCAAATATTATTCTGGATATTTCTCTTATGATGCTTTTAGATGAGGTTAATAGTAAAACTGTGGGACTTTGAGTAAAGCAGATTGCCATCCATAAAGCAGGTTGGGTTCATACAATCAGTTGAAGGTCTTAATGAAACAAAAGACTGACCTCCCCCAGTCAAAGAGGAATTCTGCCAATCTCATAGCCTTTTGACTCGAACTACAAACTTTGGACCAGCCAGTCTCAATAATCCTGTGAGTTCATTCCCTAAAATAAGTTTCTCTACATGTACCCATATCCTATTGAGTCCATTTCTCTGAAGAATCCTAATTAATAAACACATTCCTCAGGTCTTTTACTATTCACATTAAAGTGGAAAGACAATCTTATTCATGTAGAATAAAAACTTTCCTTTTCTGGAATGAACAGATATCCTTCACAGGAGAAAAATCAATCAAGCTTAAGTCACCCTCCATCCTGGAAAGGGAGAATCAGTTTTCTTTTGCTAACAATTTTGACTCTGTGATAAAGACACCAGATGATCATTCTGGTGGTAGGATGATCAGAACTCTTATAAAAAAGAGACTCTCTCTTCAATGGATTTGTAAAAGAAAATAGAATCAGCTTGTTCACATCTGATCCTTGGGGGAAAAAGGCATAGTTCAAGAACCTATCTTCCTAAAGAGAGATTTTACCATCCATAGCACAATTGCTTAATCCCAGGCAGGTTGACTTGAGATTCAGGCAGCCTGATAAAGATACAAGGAGCCATAGGGAGATCTGACCTGCCCTTATTCAATGGGTTGGCAATCCATACAGTCCCTGTTCAACTCACATACAAAATTACAACAAATCTGGCAACATGCCAAATGTAATATCATGGTTATATAAGAAAGCACATGTGCTATTGTTCCTGACTTATATAAGACATCTTAGACATTGCTTCTTGGACATCCAGGTGAGGGAGCCTGATCAGCTCCATTTTCCCAACACTCCACCCCTTCAGTGTTCTGTACCATACAATCTATGCAACAACTGTCTTCCGTGAAGGTCCCTTGGCAAGGAATGCAGAGTCTTACTCTCATAATCCACAACAGCAACATAAGGCAAAGTAGCAATATTACTAATACACAAGCTATTCCCAAGATAAGCAAGACCTATCTCCATGGGGTAGCTAGGGTAGCCCACCACTTTTGTAAGACATACCCTATTAAATGCTCAATCTGTTGAGTTTCAAAGATCAGGGTTTGCAGTGCCTGGCTTACATGATGGTGCTCACCTGGTATATACACAACATTCAGTGCCTGTGAGGATACATACTCCACCTTGGGAGGCAGTCAATATTAAGGGCCATCTGATTTTGCAACACTACTTTCCTCATTTGGTACACTTCTTCATTAAAGAGGGCAAGGGACTCATAGGTGGCATTGAGGGCTCTGGCTGTATGTAGTGCCAGGGCTGTAATCTTCATCTCATTAACAATGGTGGCCCTTGTGGTAAGAAAAGACTAAGGGGTAATACCACCATAGAATAAGTTTCACATGCTGCCATTTCTTAAAAGTGTCCCAGTTGGATGGCTGCTTGGATAAAGTTTTTTAAACTTTTGCTGGGAGGTTTGGCCTTCCCCAAGTGCATCAACCAGTCCATTTGGTAGGTAAATATGGCCATCCATGTTTTCCACATATACACAAATATCCTAGGGGGACAGGGTAGGCACAACTACCATTTTGTGACTCCCAGGTATTAGAACCATTAATTATTATAGTTCATAAAGCCCGTGGGGTCCACTTCATAGATACTCCTGCCCCCTGTTTCCTACACACTGGAGTACCTTTGGTTAAGCTCTACAGTTTCTGTAGGGAGCTATCCTAAGTCATCCCATGCCAAATATCCATCATGGGTCATGAGAGATTCACCTGCTGTTGTATACCTTCAAGAATATAGCTCCATGTATGAGTCTACTGAGAGTCACTCATGTCCCATATTTGCAACCAAGTTCAGTTAGAGGTTTTTGCTGGAACAATTTGCCATCGCAGGTCATCTGCAGCACTCAGTGGCATCTCAGTACATACCCAGCATCCAGACTGATTGGCAGTAGTGGCATAAATGTGTACCCAGTCAACCAGAACATTGGCCCACAGGTACCCAACAGCAAAAGGAGAAGGCAGTTACAGTTACTAACAAAGGCAAATCCTGTCCCTCTTGATAAAATGTAGTTCAATTTCAAGTCCATGGACAATACCATTGCAGTCAATAAAGGTTGACTTAGCCAGTGGTACCACATCTTTGGGGGTGCTTCCATGCACTTCTGATTCAATATACATTAGTAAGGGGGGACTCATAATTGGCCGGAGGGATAATACAAAAGTACTACTCAATATGTTAATAGGAGGAAGCATGGAATATCAGACCTTTAAGGTTGAGATCCAGTGCCCCAATTACCCATGGAGTTGCATGCAGGTTAACTTAAATCCTTGTCCGAGAAGCTATCAATGTGACCCATCTTGTGTGAAGTGCCATTATCATCCAAGGCTCTGTCCAGGTGGCTTCTTGACCTTTGAGCCAGCAAGATATGACCTTGCCATCTAAAACCTGGCTTCAGTAATTCATCTTATGTCTGAATTTGCAATTGGATGGGCACAGCTGCTTGATGTAGCAAGGCTTCTACTAGGGCCTCTCCTACTTTATTCATCAAGAAATGAACAGTCTAGAGTCTTTTGGTCCAACCAATTAATGTGAGAATGCCATCAGAATGATGCAGCCTTTGTTTTAAATGCTGTTATATCGTCCTATCATTTCCATTGCCTGTGGGTTATACGGTACATGGAATGGCCAGGTGATGCGTACATGCTTAGCTCATTCTTGTGTATGCACCAGTGAAATGAGTCCCTTGGTCAATCTTTATCAACAATGGATGTCCAAATTCTGCACATAAGCATTCCAGAACTGTTATCATTGCTCTTTGGTCATTGCTCTTTTCCACACTAGGAAAGCAGCCAAGAGCCTGGTTATAGTGTCTACACAAGTAATTGCATGTTTATACCCTTGAAAGCTAGGGACGGGCTCTATAATGTCCACTTGCCACTTGGTGAGGGGCACTCACCCACACAACAATAGGCCCATGTCAGCTCTTGGCCATCAGAAATGTTTCTGGAAGCAAGCTGTACAAAATGTACATATATCTTGTATTTCAACCAATGTCACCGGTAGACCCCAGGTCTTTACTGAAGCCCACATAGTTTTTTTTTACTGGCACGCAAAAGCCATTTATGCAGCCACAGAGCCACCTCATGTTCAGTAGATGAGACATGCAGGGCTACTTCTAGCCAATGTGCTTTTGTCAATGTGTCAGCTTCATCATTGCTGGGGGAGGTCATTGGTACATGTCCCATGACATGACATACAGTTACACGTTTCTGCTGGCCTACCAAATTCCTGCCACAGAACTTGCCCCCACAGTAGATGTCATAAGATATTGTGTGTCCCCCAAAAGCTCATGTGTGAGACAATAAAAGTTTAGAAGTGAAATGATTGGGTTATGAAAGCCTTAACCTAATCAGGACATTAATCCACTTATAGTGATTAACTGGGTGGTGACTATAGGTAAGCAGAATGTGGCTGGAGGATGTGGGTCAATAGGAGCATGTCCTTGGGGTTTATATTTTATCTGTGGTGAAGGGAGCTCTCTCTGTTTCCTGGTTCCATGTCTGAGCTGCCTTCCTCCTCCACACTCTTCTGCCATGATGTTCTACCACACCTTGAGCCCATAGCAATGGAGTTGGCCATCTATGGACTGAGACCTCTGAACCCATGAGCCCCAAAATAAACGTTTCCTTCTCTAATTATTCTTATCAGGTCTTTTGGACACAGTAGTGAAAAAGCTAAAACAAAAATTAGTACTGAGAAGTGGGATTGTTGCTGTGACTAACCTGACCATATGGTTCAGAAGCTTTTGGAGCTTTTCAGAATTTAAAGAAGGAACTTTGGAAAGTTTAGAAAAGCTTTAGATTATTGTGAGCATAGTTTAATGGGTAAGTCTGGTGGGAGTTTAAAAGACCAGAATGCCAATAGGACTGTGGACCATAAAGACTGCATTCATGAGGTTTCAGAGGAGGAGGACTCTATTGGAAATTGGACTAGAAGCCATTTGTGTTATATTCTAAGAAGTTGTCTGCATTTAGCCCATGTTCTGAGACTTTGTATGAGGGTCAATTTAAAGGTGATAGACTAATCTGGCAGAGGAACTTTCAAGTTAGCACAGTCTTCAAGGGGTGGCACAGGTATTACTGGTGGCTTTTAGCCAAGTTTACTGTGATCATCAGGAACATAAAGCAAAGCAGAAAGATTTGAACTTGAATTATGGCCATAAAACTGGGGCTAAGAAAGGTATTGTTGTTAAAGACATTACATCCACTAAAGAGATGCTTTTAAGTACCCAGAAAAGAAAAAGAAAATATGGTTTGAGGGCATCTCAGGAAATGGCAATACCACACCCATCTCAGGCACAAGGGTATAAATGAAAAAAATCCTTTGAAAAGAGACTATGGGGGTACCCTGCTTGCACAGGGGTGGGGATGAACAGAAAGTTGTTTCATAATGCTTAGCCACCCAAGCACTCAGAGGCTGTGGCAGCCATGGTCCCTGAAGTCTTGGCTACTGCTTGAGATGGTGGAAGACTTTCATGGCAACTACATGGTGCTGGTTCTGCAGGATTGAAGGATGCCTGAGTTTGGGGATCGTGGAAGCTTCCATTGAGATTTCAAAGGAAAATCTGGGAGGACAGGCAAAGTGCAGCAATGTCAGATTCCCTACAGCCTATCCCTGAAAAGGTGATGCATACAGATGTGAAGAGAAAGCTGAAGCTGCCAGTGGAGACCTACTAGATTAAGAAATGTTAGTATTATGGAACATTTGCCAAGGAAAGCTTCATGAATCCAGAGACAAGCCAAGAGAGGGGCCATGCAGACTGCAACCAGCAAGGTTATAGAAGCAGAACTAAACAAGCCCTCTAGAGAGAACATCATGATGTCAAGTGCCCCAGATACTGGACATGGAACTATAAGACTTGTCTGCCCAGCTGTATTTTGGTCCTCTTTTGTTCCCAACCCTCCTTTCTATGCCTCTATTCCTTACTTTTGGAATGAAAATGAAAATGCATTTATATATTGGATATATGTAACTTGCCTTTCATTTTTTACAGAGGCTCATGCTGGGTTTGCCTTGCTTCTCAGGAGACTTTAAAGTTAGACTTTTGGGCACCTTTGAACTGTTGAGACTATGGAGACTCTTGAAAATGGTATTTTGCATTGTGAGATGGGCATGAGCTTTTGGGGACAGAATGTTATGTTTTACATATTAGGTGTCCCCCAAAAGCTCACTGTGAGAAAATGCAAGAAAGTTTAGAGGTGAAAAGATTGAGTTATCAGTGTTGTAAATTAATCAGTGCATTTATCCCCGATAGGGATTAACTGGGTATGGCTAGAGGAGCTGGGTCACTGAGAGAATGCCCTTGGGTTTATATTATGTCTTTAAGGGTCTCTCTACCCCTCTCTTTCCCTTCCCCTCCCTCCCCCTTGGAAGATATCCACACCTAAAATGTATTCAGGAATTGGAGATACAGAGAGTGGATATTCATGTGGGGACAAATAGCCAATGCCCAAAGAGAGCAGCATAGCTCACACTTTAATTCTATAGTCTGCATATCCATCTATGTATGAAATTTGACCCTGGAACTTAGCCAGCTTACCAGAGAATGTGTATTCAACCCCAGTATCTACCAGTGCTAATACCTATTGCACATTAGTTGGGACAAGTGGATAGCCAGTTCCACATGGGTCCTCAGGTCCCCATTTTCTCCCAACAAGTACTTTGACCTCTTCCCTATTCAAACTTGAAGAGTGTACCATCCCCTTATTCCAAAATACTTTGGGAGACTAAATGACCCTCCAGACATAGGGGGCATGCCTCTCTAGGTACACTTTTAACATCCACCTTGGGCTTCTGCTTCTCTACACAGAGGAAGTACTTGTCCATATTCAACTGTTTCTAAAATCCCAGCAAATATGCATTTGGCTTGCCATATGTTTTATCTCTATCAATACCTGCTCCCAAAAGGTCCATGTTTGGGTTCTTGTTACCTTAATAGGTCCCTTTATCACTAGAGGAAGCACTGTTGGAGTAGCCTTCATGGTGTCCTATACCCCTTTTTGTTGATGTCTGTCCTCTGCCTCCCCCAGACTGGCCACCATAACTGTTGCCTCATTAGTACAGCAACCCATATAAGTAGCCAAGATGGCCATGGGGGCACCTAAAAGATGTTTAAAGGGCATTCTGTAATACTAGATCCCTCATGTCAGCTGTAAACTATTCATCATCTAGCCCGTGAATATTCAGATTAAGCATGGCCTGTCTCATTCCCAGCTCTCACATTACCTGGACCAAGTCTGCATATGTCTGCCATTTACTTATGGTCTCAGGGATATTCCCCACATTACATCAAACAGTGCAGATAGTAGCCATCATCCAACCTAATAGTGTCCCCTGGTCCACCCACATGGCATCAACTGTCCTGCACCCTTTGCCACAAGGAGTGTGAGTAGTTATGGATACCAGTTTCTCTATTTCCAGGCAACTACACATAATGTCATCCATACCTAAATCCTACAGGCATTAATAATCAAGTGGACAGGGGCTCTGTCTAAATTGCTTTCTCAAGTCCACCAACCTTGCTTGAGTACACAGGCAGTATGTAGTGAACTCGGATACCTAAGCAAACCCTGCCAGATGCCCATAAATAGCCATCGGCTGCTGTTGTTTCATTTTCTGCATTACCACTAGCCCAGCTTGCAGATGTTGATCCCCATTCCTTCTCTTTTACCAGCTCTATGCAGGAGGCCAAGGGATATTTCTCCAAGGTGTGGAGGTCTTCTTCCAGTGAGTGTATCCTAGCTTCTAGGCTGCTTCTTCACCTGCAGTGCAGGTCAGAGTGTGGTAACTCTCACTTCTTGGCAGCTTTCCATAGTAATAATCAGTTTCTACTTTCAGAGCTGTAAGAAATATCTGTTCAATGGCCCCAGCAGCCACACATGTGCTCATATTTCCTAGGCTCTCTCCCACTTGTTGTAGTGTTTTTTTAACCCCATACCACCAATCTCTGCCCATTCCTGGGGAAGGGCCCAGGTAGCCAGGAGGCCCATGAGTGAATACCACATAATCATGACTGACCATCCCTCAATACCCCCTCCACAGGTGCAGAGGGTTTTACATCAGGCTGCTACTAATCCTGCCAATTACACCAACTGTAGTACAACTGCTCAATCCTAGGCAAGGTAACTCGAGATTCGGGCACCCAAAGAAGATACATGGACCCTTAGGGAGATCTAACATGCCTTGATTTGATGGGTGGCCAATCCATGCAGCAGAAAGTCCTTGCTCAATTTATATCCAGGAGTAGAATAAAGCTGGCAGCATGCCAAATATGATATCATGTGGTTATATAAAAATGTTCATGCACCATTGTTTCTGACTTACATAACACATCTTAGTCATTGCTTCTTGGACATCTGGGTGAGAAAGCCTGATGGACTCCATTTTCCCTACACCATCTCTAGGTTTATTTTGTCTCATAAGGAGCTCTGAGCAGCCTACTGCTAGAGAACTGGTTTAGGGAACTTCTTCCCAAACTCTTAACATGCAAATGAATCATTTGGGAACCTCATTAGAAAGAAGATTCTGAATCTGTACATTGGGGATGTGGCCCAAGAATTCACATTTCTAGAAAGTTCACAGATAATGCTTGTGTTGTTGATTCATGAACCCCACGATCCTGATAGGCAGGTTACTGATGCCTAACCAACTTCTGTACAAAAATCAAGGTAGCCTTCTAAAGAGATAGAAGCATCCATTTAGTCATGTGAAGCCTATTGCCTAAACATCACTATCCCTTTGGTGGCATTTGTCTTCTATGTACACATTTACAATAAAGACCGTGCAGGTAAGAATAACTGATTGCAAACTAGACTCTTGTCCAGGAGAGAAAAAGTGAGATAAGTTATATTAGCAACTTTCAATGCCTTATCTTCCTGAAATACTTGCTAGACCTTTGAAAATAGGTACACTGGGGTCTGGCCATTATGTCTCTGAACCCACACTCTGACCTGCACTGCAGGATTGTTCTCAATCAGGAACTCTGCATATCTAAAGCAAACATATTGTGGAAAGTTAGCAGGTACCATTTGTGGTAAATTCCCTTCCCCCTGGCTCTCTCTATTTCTTTTCATGTGTACTGTAGCTGAGAATAATAGAGCTAGCTCCATACCCATTAACCAATTACATTTCTTTTTCTTGTTTATCAGGCTGCACTAGCAGCAACAGTCTGCCTAAGGCTCAACTTGTTTCGCTGGTACCAATAATACCAGATCCAACTTTCATTACATATGAAATAACCTTTCCAAGCTATAGCCTTGTTTACTACTATGGGATGATGAGAGCTTGAGAAACTGAATGTTCCAAACCCAACTCCAGAGAAATATGCCACTGGGCTGAAGATGACTAAAGGCACCATGTGATGTATAACAAGAGAGGGACCCACTCATCTGATGCTCCACATTCTTATAAAGTTATAAGGGAATAGGGAATACCTAACCAGTCTTGCACCAATTGAAAGTCCTTGTTATCCTTGAGCCATCACAGAAAAGGTAAGACAAGTTTGGCAAGAGAAACAACATTCTCTCAAACATCAGGCACTTGGGGAGTTCATATAACCATGCTGAAATCAGATGGGGACACTGCAGTATTTATTGCTTAACCAGCTTATGTCTAGGCTACCTAAGGTAGGAAGCTATCAAGGCTGTTCAGCTAACAAAATGGCTTATGTCTCCTCTGAAAGGTGTTTTAAGAGGTCCATAGAGTATATCAAACCTTTGTAGGACAGTATTATTAATCCCTAAGTAGTTATAGAACATGAGCCTAAGTAGGGTAGCTGCTTCTTAGATCAAATATAATAGGAGAAATTCATTTTTTAAAAAAATGATGGAAATAAAGAAAAAACTCATGGAGGATACCTACAGACACCCAATATTTGTCAGGTCTGGGTTTTAGGAATTTGACATAAGTGAGGAGAGAGTCATAGTTCTGTACATTCAAAACCAACTATTTAGTCAGTTAAGACTTTAGAGGTAATGTAAAGATACTTGAGAAGAATTAGAATTTTAAAGAATATGGATCTAACTCAAGCAAGCACAGAAACTACTAGAGCCCAGACTGATCCCACATGAAAAGGAACAAGTGGGCTCCAAACTACAGAGAATGCTACACCAAACCCTGCTCTACCCCAAGAAAAGGCAAGGTAACTGGTTTAGTTATAAAGCATAGAAATAAAATTCTGATAAACTTGGAAAGCAAAACAATACTATGCCAGACATGGCAGTAGACACCTATAGTCTCAGGTATTAGGGAGGCTAAGGTGGGAGGATTGCTTAAGCCCGAGAGTTTGAGGCCAGTCTGGCAACACAGCAAGACCTTAACTCAAAAGAATTAAAAGTAAAATGACCTATAATTCTTCAACTCAAAGATAATTTGTATTATATTTTCTCTGATATTCTTCTTAGGCCCATTTTCTTATTTTAAAACTGGGTGTGACACATATCAATATCATGCAGTATTAACTGAATTCTAAAATTTTATAAAAGAGTACATGATTAAAACTGACCACAGGCCACAAAGCTCATGGTAAAAATAAAGAGGATTTTTTCCATATTTTCTAAATATTACTATTACTTAAAGTTTATTATAGAAGAATTTAGCATTCTTATATAATACTAGTTTCTTACCCCTCTAGTTTTATATCAATTTCTGGTTCAACTAGTATTTAACACAGATGTCCCTTGGTATTCAGGAAGGGTGGCAAGAGGGATTGATTCCAGGACACCTGCAGACACCAAAATCCAGGGATTCTCACATCCCTCATATACAATGGTGTAGTATTTGCATAAAACTCACACATCTTCCTCTATGTTCAAACTTCCTGTATGTTTTAAATCATCTCTAGATAACATTATGTACATAGTTGTTACATTATGTCTATGGAATAATGAGGAAAAAGTCTGTACATGTTCAGTACACACCAATTTTAGAAATATTTTGTGTCTATGACTGTTCTGACACTGCAGCTGTGGAATATGTAGATATAAATGACTATTTACCTTTCTATGATTACTATGAGTCACTGCTAAGCCAAGTAGCACTTGGGATTATGATTTCCTTGCCTTATTATTCTTTTCTTTTTGGAAACTTAATTATTTGCCTAAATTCAAAGGAAATAAATTGGAAATCCAGCACATCTTATATAAGACTTAGAATTTAGTTATCAGTAAGTAATTAGTGGAGGAAAATTCTTTTCCAACTAAAAGTCTATGCTTGTTTTGTGTATTTAAATACTCTTCTAGACATTCTCAGTTTTTCCCAAAATTGTCAAGTCCCCAAAAGTATTATTTGATGATATACCAAACTCTTCAAAGTCATATTTCTCTTATGCTAACAGTCCAAACTAGACACATTTTCAGTAGATGTTGATGGTGTGCTTTGTCAACAAAGAAGAAGAGAAGAAAGAAGGCAAGGAAGGGAGAATAGACCCTTTTTTGGAGAGTACTAATTTTCAGCATTTCTTTTTTGCCTTCTGGGAGATTTCTTATATTCGCTTTTCCATCCATACCGATTGGACAGTCTAAGCACCCAAATGGAGATATTGGTTTCTCTGGCACTTCAAATCTGAACGGTTGCCATAACTGCTCATTACTGAGCATGGGATCAGTGTCACTTCCTTGGGTTTAGCAGTATTTAAGTTTCTGTCTTAGACTCAGAATCTGAGTGCCAAAATCTAAGTGGTAAGGTTATCTTAAGCTTTTTTTGTACATCTTTTTAAGCCATCTACCTCAAGTAGACCTTCCATTTTGTGAATCACATTAACAATTGTCTAACTCACTTTTTGCTTTCCCTTTAGCACAGTTATCCACTTGTGATTTTTTTCTGTAACTTTTCATCTTTGTCATTTGCAAATATCTGCATGTTCCCTTAATTATGCCATAACTGTGAAAACCATTTACCTTCTTTCAAGATTGACTTGAGTGACTGGTACTGTAGCTCAGTGGTAAAGCATTTGTCTAGCATATGTGAGACCCTGGGTTCTATCCCCAGCACTACAAAAGAAAAAAGTATTGGCTTGAATTATATGGTTTTCTTTTCCCTCGTGTTGCAGCTTTCTAACTTAAACTTCAAGCAGAAGTGTACATAATTTCCAGGAGTATAGGACAATCTTTTAGTGTATGCTAAAAGTGGGATCAACCTCAGGATATTTGGGATATATTCAGATATACATTTGTCATACTTGTATTGACTTCTGAAACCATAATCACAGATATTAAAACAATAAAATATCATTTTCTTTTTTCCTGTTTTCTACTGAGGAAAAAGATTAAAATAATTAAAATTTGTATTTTTCTCCTACAAAGAGTTTTCAATATCATAGTCTTAAGTACAGACTCTTGAAAATATCCTCAGCAGAAATGTTACAATCCTCTGGGTGAAAACTGAAAATCTAGGAAGGTATGAAATAAGGAAGGCACTAGGTTCTAAAGGGGACATTGCTCTGGGAGAGAAGGGGAGCATCAAGAAGATACTATACATCTTAGAGAAGCTCTAATCTTTTAAGTAGAAGTGGTAAGGATGGAAGTAGCTGCAGCATTGCTCTGAGCATCCAGTTTTCCAGAACAAGGCAATATTGTCTAGAGGCCCCAACATCAGCATTGACTGTGAGGATTGGAGGTAGAATTTGCTTCATAAAAGGAGTGAAAATTGCCTGTCTCAGCCATGGAATGGGAAACTCACAAATGTCCAATAAATAGTGAATGCCTAAAATATATAAGGAGCTGGGTATGATGGTACACATCTGTAATCCCAGGGGCTCAAGAGGCTGAGGCAGGAAGATCACAAGTTCAAGGCTAGCCTCATCCACTTAGTGAAGCCTTAAGCAACTTGGCAAGACCTGTCTCATAATAAAAAATAATAAAACAAAAAGGGCTAGGAATATGGCTTGGTGGTTTAGCACCCCTGGGTTCAATCTCTGAGATAGATAGATAGATAGATAGATAGATAGATAGATAGATAGATTAGACAGACTCAAACAATTCAATACCAAGAAAATAAAGAACCCAATTAAGAAAATAAGTAAAGGACCTGAAGATATTTCTCCAAAGATCACATACTAACAGCCAACAGGTATATGAAAAAGTACAAAGCATCACTAACCATCAAGGAAATGTAAATTAAAACCACAATGTGTAGTCGCCTCACACGTATTAGAATGGATATTGTCAAAAAGGCAAAAGATAAGTGTTAGCCAGGATGTAAAGAAAAGGGAACCCTTGTACACTTTTGGGAGGAAGTTATATTAGTACAGACATTATAGAAAATAGTATAGAGATTAAAAAAAAAACCCTAAAAATAGTAACAACATGATCCAGCAGTCCCACTTCTAAGTACATATCTAAGGGAATAAAAATTGCTATGTCAAAGAGATAATCTGCACACTTGTGTCCATTGCAGCATTTTTCATGAAAGCCAGAATATAGAAGCAACTTAAGTATTTATTAAAAAATGAATGGAATAATGTAGTGTATATACACAGTGGACAACTATTTAGGCTTTGAGAATATCTTCATTTGGGACAACATGGATAAACCTTAGAGGATATTATGCTAAATGAAATAAGCCAAGCATACAAAAAAACACACTGCATGATCTCACTTAAATGCTGAATCTCAAAAAGTCAAATTCATAGAAGGCTTACTGAAAGCTCGGTTAGGGTGGGGATGACAAACAGAAGGATATTGGTCAAGGGGTATGAAATTCTAGTTAGACAGAAAGAATAGGATCTATTGCACAAAATAGTAAATATGTGAGATAATATGTTAATTAGATGATTTATTTATTCCACAATGTATATATGTCAAAAAATCACATTACACTCCATAAATATGTAACTGTCACTAAATTTTGAAGTGACTGCAAAACAACTGAACGTTTTGTCTTCTTGGAACCCTCTTTTTCTTCTACAGCTCACTAGGCAATGATATGGTAAGGTCCAGCAATCTTGTTAGAGTCACATCAAGTATGAAATCAACACGTTTCCTTAGAAATATTGTCTTTGGAGACATTGAACAGGCCCAATCTCCAGTGAGGAACAGAAGTGTAGAGAAAAAGGGCTAGGGTTGTAGCTCAGTGGTGCAGCACCTGCCTAGCACATGTGAGGTACTGGGTTTGATCCTTAGAACCACATAAAAATAAGTAAATAAAATAAAGTTACTATGTTCATCTAGAAGAAAAAGAGGAGGAATAATAATAATAATAATAATAATAATAATAATAATAATAATACATGTAAAGAAAAAGCCCAATGTCCAGCATTGAATAGGAGTGATCAGCCAGGTGTGGTGGCACATGCCTCTAATACCAGCAGCTCTGGAGGCTGAAGCAGGAGGATCATGAGTTCAAAGCAGCTTCAGCAAAAGTAAGGCCCTAAGCAAGTCAGTGAGACCCTGTCTCTAAATAAAACATAAAAAAGGGATAGGATGTGGCTCAGTGGTTGAGTGCCCCCAAGTTCAATTCATATACCCCCCAAAAAATAGGGGTGATCATAAAAAGGGATTATGAATCTCCCCATTGAAAAAGACATTCACTTTATCATTCCTTTCAATATGCCACCTCCCTCAATTCCTGCTAGGTTTAATGTCCTGGAGTTGTACATATCCCTGATACAGTATCCTCAGAATAAGCTCTGGTTTCCAAGGGTACTCTGGGAGGAGTGGTCTTCAGGATTCAGAAGAGCAGAGTCAGGTCTTTAGCAACCCACTGTTCAGACTTTTAGAACAACTCCTTTATTTTCAGTACTACCTTTCCATCGTCTCATTTTCTGAGGCATTTCTTTGTTAACAGCCCAAATCAGAATACTTTTCATGGTATCTTCTCTACTAGCACTTGCTATTAAAAAGGAAGTAGGGGGCTAGTAACATTTATTTCCTAGATTCTAAAGATGTGCTGATATTTTCCTGCTGTAGCCTCCTCCAATCTTTTTAAAAATTATTTTTATATATTTTTCATTTGTTGATAGACTTATTTTATTCATTTATTTATATGCAGTACTAAGAATCGAACCAAGTGCCTCACACATACTAGGCAAGCACTCTACCACTGAACCAAAACCCCAGCCCTCCTCTATCTTGTTTTTTCAAATAAGCAAATTAAAATAAAAATTCCAGGCCTGCGGGGGACCCAGGCTCACAGTAGGACTAGGTCCATGCCACTACCAGCAGACACCTCCCGGAGCTCAGGCTCTGGCACAGGACCTCCTAATCTGACCAGCAGACCACCACAGGAGCTCAGGCACAGCCCAGATCTGCCCACACCAACCTACACAGGACCCAGGCTCAGGGTAAATCCGAGTTTGCCAACGCCCCCCACACCTGGGAGCCCAAGCCTAATCCACTTCCATCTTGGGACACTGCAGACATCTCTGTAGCCTTCCCAATGCAGTAGCCCCTACCTTTTGACAACAGACAGGACCTAGAAGCAGCTGCATCTCAGAGCAGGCATCCCAAAGACAGTAAGGCCCACCCTTTCAGCCCTATCTCTGTAAGATGTTGCATTGAACTTGAGGCATTTCCACTATTATCTCAAGTTACCTTGGCTATTGCTGCCACCACTTTTAGTTGCAGTAGCATACATTGAGGGACACCATCAGGGTCTGGAAGCCCAACATCAAGGTTAGGTACACAATCTGCATGGGTACTATGAGAATATAGGGTAGAAACTATAATATCTCAGATCTACATTGCAAGAAAGGAAGACACATAGACAACATGAAAAAACAAGGGAGGGAAGTGCCCCAACCAAACCAGGATACTACAATAACAGAACCTATGGACAGCAAAGTTGATGAAATGTCAGAGAAGAAGTTCAGAAGGTTCATAATTGAAATGATCTGTGAATTAAAGAATGACCTAAATGAGCAAAAGCAGGCAAAAATTGATCATTCTAGCAAAGAGAATAGAGAGGAAATACAGGTAGCAAAAGATTACTTCAAGAAAGAGAGACTTTGAAAAACAACTAGTCAGAACTCATTGAAATGAAGGAAACAATAGACCAAATTAAAAAAAAAAAACAATAGAAAGTATAACCAACAGACTAGATCACTTGGAAGAAAGAACGTAGGATAATGAAGAGAAAACACACAATCTGTAAAATAAAATTGACCACACAGTGAAGAAAGTAAGAAACTATGAACAGAACATCCAATAATTATGGGACAGCATCAAAAGACCAAATCTAAGAGTTATTGGGATAGAGGAAGGCCCAGAGTTTCAAACCAAAGGAATGCACAATCTCTTCAATGAGATAATTTCAGAAAACTTCCCAAGCATGAAGAATAAATTGGAACATCAAATACAAGAGGCTTACAGGACACTAGATATACACAATTACAACATATCTACACCAAGGCACATTATAATGAAAATGCCTAGCATACAGAATAAAGATAGAATCTTAAAAGCCGCAAGAGAGGAATCAGATCACATATAGGGGGAGACCAACTCATATCTCAGCAGATTTTTCAACCCAGACACTCAAAGCCAGGAGATCATGGAACAACATATACCAAGCTCTAAAAGAAAATGGATGTCAACCAAGAATCTTATATCCAGCAAAATTAAGCTTCAGAGTTCATGATGAAATAAAAACCTTCCATGATAAACAAAAGTTAAAAGAATTCACAACTAGAAAGCCTGCACTACAGAACATCCTCAGCAAAATATTCCACGAACTGAAAATGAAAAACAATGATGAAAATTAGCAGAAGGAGATATTACACTAAAGGAAAAACTAATCAGAAGACAAACCAAGTCAAGTTAAATACCAAAAATAAACAAAAATGGCTGGGAATACAAATCATGTCTCAATAATAACCCTGAATGTTAATGGCCTAAACTCACCAATCAAAAGACATAGGCTAGCAGATTGGATAAAAATAAAAGAAGACCCAACAATATGCTGCCTCCAAGAGACTCATCTCATAGGAAAAGACATCCACAAACTAAAGGAAGGGTTGTGAAAAATCATACCACTCACATCGACTGCAGAAGCAAGCAGGGGTTTCCATCCTCATATCAAATAAAGTAGACTTCAAGTTAAAATTAATCAAAATGGGTAAAGGAGGATACTACATACTGCTCAAGGTAACCATACACCAACAAGACATAACAATTATAAATATTTATGCCCCAAACAATGGAGCATCTACGTTCATCAAAAAATCTCTTCTCAAGTTCAAGAGTCAAATTGACCACAACATAATAATTTTGGGTGACTTTAACACACCTCTTAACTCAATAATACAATCAATAACTTAGACTTAACTGACATAGAATATTTCATATGTAAATGAGCAAATACACTTTCTTCTCAGCAGCACATGGATCCTTCTCTAAAATAGACCATATATTATGTCACAAAGAAACTGTTAGGAAATATAAAAAAGTAGAGATACTACCCTGCATTATATCAGTTCATAATGGAATGAAATTAGAAATTAATGATAAAAAAAATAGAAGCTACTTGAACACCTGGAGACTAAATAATATTCTACTGAATGAACAATGGGTTCAATGCAGAAGACATCAAGGAGGAGATTTAAAAAAATAGAGGTGAATGAGAACACAGTTACAACATATTGAAATCTTTGGTACACTATGAAGGCAGTAATAAGAGGAAAGTTCATGGCATGGAGTTTACTCCTTAAGAGAAAAAAAAATTCAACAAATAAATTACTCAAGATTACATATCAAAGCCCTAGAAAAAGAAGAACAAATCAACACCAAAGGCAGAATACAGGAAATAATTAAAATCAGAGCTGAAATCAATGAAATTGAAACAAAAAATTTGAAAAAAGTTTTTTTAAAAAATATGGTTCTTTAAAAAAATAAATAAAATTGACAGACCCTTAGCCATAGTAAAGAAGCGAAGGAGCGAAAAAAAATCACAAACATACATGATGAAAAAGGAAATATCATAGCAGACACTACAGAAATACAGAAGATAATTAGAAATTATTTTGAAAACTTGTACTCCAATAAAATAGAAAATATCAAAGGCATTGACAAATTTCTAGAGTCATATGATTTACCCAAATTGAATCGGGATGATAAACACAATTTAAACAGATCAATTTCAAGCAATGAAATAAAGAGGCCATCAGAAGACTACCAACCAAGAAAAGCACAGGACTGGATGGATACACAGCCAAGTTCTACAAGACCTTTAGAGAAGAACTAATGCCAATACTCTTCAATTTATTTCAGGAAACAGAAAAATAGGGAGCACTTCCAAATTTATCCTATGAGGCCAATATCACCCTGATTCCAAAACCAGGCGAAGACATATCAAAGAAAGAAAACTTCAGACCAATAGCTCTAATGAACATAGATGCAAAAATTCTGGCAAGTTGAATAAAAAATTTATCAAAAAGATAGTGCACCATGATCAAATGGGGTTCATCTCAGGGATGCAAGGTTGGTTCAACAAACAGATATCAATAATTATAATTCATCATATCAATAGTTAAGAACAATATGATCATCTCAATAGATACAGAAAAAGCATTCAACAAATACAGCACCCATTCATGTTCAAAACACTAGAAAAACTAGGGATAACAGGAACATATCTCAACATCATAAAAGCTATCTATGCTAAGCCCCAGGCCAACATCATTCTAAATGGAGAAAATTTGAAAGCATCCCTCTAAAAACTGGAACAAGACAGGGATGCCCTCTTTCACCACTTTTTTTATTGGTTGCTCAAAACATTACAATGCCCTTGACATATCATATTTCATACATTTGATTCAAGGGGGTTATGAACTCCCATTTTTACCACGTGTACAGATTGCAGGATCACATTGGTTACACATCCATGTTTATACATGCTGCAATACTAGTGTCTGTTGTATTCTGCTGCCTTTCCTATCCCCTTCCTATCCCCCCTCCCCTCCTCACAGTTCTTGAAACTCTAGTGAGAGCAATTAAACAAAAGAAATTAAAGGGAGACAGAAAAAGAAGAACTCAAAACTATCACTATTTGCCAAAAACATAATTCTATACCTATAGGATCCAAAAAAATTCCACCAGAAAACTTCTAGAACTAATAAATGAATTCAGAAAAGTAGCAGGATATAAACTTAACAGCCATAAATCAAAGGCATTTCTGTATATCAGTGACAAATCCTCTGAAAGAGAAATTAGGAAAACTACCCAATTCACAATAGCATAAAAATAAAATAAAGTACTTGGGAATCAACTTAACGAAAGAGGTTTTACAATGAAAATTACAGAATGCTAGTGAAAGAAATTAAAGAACACATTAGAAGATCTCCCTTGTTCTTGGATAGACAAAATTAATATTGTCAAAATGACCATACTACCAAAAGCACTTTACAGATTCAATGCAATTCCAATCAAAATCCCAATGACATTCCTCATAGAAATAGAAAAAGCATTCATGAAATTCATCTGGAAAACTAAGAGACCCAGAATAGCTAAAGCAATCCTTAGCAAGAAGAGTGAAGCAGGTGGCATCACTATTCCAGACTTTAATCTATAATACAGAACAATAGTAACAAAACAGCATGGTATTGGCACCAAAACAGACTGTAGATCAATGGTACAGAATAGAGAACACAGAGACTAACCTGCATAATTATGGCTATCCTATATTTGACAAAGGTGCCCAAAACGTTTATTGGAGAAAAGATAGCCTCTTCAAAAAATGGTGCTGGAAAAATTGGAAATCCATATGCAACAAAATGAAATTAAACCCTTATCTCTCACCATGCACAAAACTCAACTCAAAGTGGATCAAGGACCTAGGAATTAAACCAGAGACACTGTGCCTATTAGAAGAAAAAAATAGGCCCAAATCTCCATCATGTTGAATTAGGCCTCAACTTCCTTAATAAGACTCCTATAGCACAAGAATTTATATCAAGAATCAATAAATGGGATACATTCAAACTAAAAAGCTTCTTTCCAGCAAAATAAACAATCAGTGAGATGGATAGAAAGCCTACTAATTGGGAACAGATTCTTACCACACGCTCATCAGATATAGCACTAATCTCTAGAATATATAAAGAACTCAAAAATCTAAACAACAACAACAAAAAAAACAAATAACCCAATCAACAAATGGCCCAAGGAACTGAACAGACACTTCTCAGAAGATGATATACAATCAATCAACAAATACGAAAAAATGTTCGACATCCCTAGCAATTAGAGAAATGCAAATCAAAACTAAGATTTCATCTCACTCCATTCAGAATGGCAGCTATTAAGAACATAAACAACAATAAGTGTTGGCAAGGATGTGGTGGAAAAGGTACACTCATACATTGCTGTTGGGACTACAAATTGGTGCAGCCAATATGGAAAGCAGTATGGAGAATCCTTGGAAAACTGGGAATGGAACCACCATTTGACCCAGCTATCCTATACCCAAAGAACTTAAAAACAGTATACGACAGGGACACAGCCACATCAAAGTTTATTGCAGCACAATTCACAATAGCTAAACTGTGGAACCAACCTAGATGTCCTTCAGTAGATGAATGGATAAAGAAAATGTGGTATAGATACACAAAGGAATATTATTCAGCATTAAAAGAGAATAAAATCTAGGCATTTGCACGTAAATGGATGTTTCTGGAGAATATAATAAGTGAAATTAGCCAATCCCAAGAAACCAAATGTTTTCTCTGATTTAAGGATGCTGATTCATAATATGCTGCGGGTGGGGGGGTGATGGGAAGATTAAATGAATTCCAGATAGGGCAAATGAGAAAAGGGGAGAGAAGTGTTGGGACGGGGCACAGGGGTAGGAAATACAGTGGAATGCAATGGTCATCATTACCCTAAGTACATGTATGAAGACACAAAGGATGTGACTCTACTTTGTGTACAACCAGAGATATGAAATACAGTGTTCTATATGTGCAATATGAATTGTAATGCATTTTGTTGTCATATAACAAATTAATTTTTAAAAAATTAAAAATGCCTTGAATTATTAACTCCCAGAGACAAACTCTTCTTGTCCAACATGTTTAAGCATAAATCTGTCCCCCACTTAAATTTTACAAACTTTTACCTGATAACCCTAACTACTTTAATTTAAATATGTATTGTGAAATACAAATGGATTGGCATTTACTTCTCAAATTAGTATATTTACTCTTCCCCTCCCTTTCCATTAGCAACCTGATTTTTATTATCTTCTCCTTAACTTTAACAATGTAAAATGTATATACAAACACTTTAAAGCAAATAATATGACCTCAGCTATAAACTATGAGGAAGTCATGATGATTATAAACTCTAACAATGTAGAAATTATAGTGCTTCCCATAATTGCTCTCCTTTTCCTTCTCATATTGTTATAATACATAATATGAACACCCAAATGTATTTGAGTCAATCATATATTTAAGAATATTTGATTTGCATGAGTTCTTTTACAATATGCTTTTTTCCTACAGTAATTTGACTCAATAAAACTTTATGTTTAATGGTTTTTAAGTAAATGGCTCATTGTCTGAAGTCTAGAATGCTCATTCGAAACTATTTGTAGACATTTCTTTAAACTTTTGTCCAAATAAGAGCAAGTAAAGTACTCCAAGAAAAAAAGCATGACCCACTAATCTTATATGCAGCTACCACTTTTAAGAGGTAATGAATATTGAGAAAGGCAACATTCTTTCTGGAAAGCTTTTCAATTAGAAGGCCAAGGTTGGGGGTGTAGCTCAGTGGTAGAGCACTTACCTAGCATGCATGAGGCCCTAGGTTTGATTCCCAGCACTGCAAAAAGACAAGGAAGGAAGGAAGAAAATAGATGGACCCAGGAAGAAATACAATCCTAGTAAAAAGTTAGTAGATTTAGTGATAACCCTTCTAAGTCCAAAAACAAAATGAATCTTTGGGCAGCCAAGCAAAAGACTGTCATTAATAAAAGAGAAACAAATTGAAATTGCAGGTGAATGCTTAATTTGAAACTATGCAAGTACTGCATAATGGCTCAGAATAAAGGGATTTTAAAATCCAAGAATGAAAAAAAAAACGATTAAGGGAACTCCAACCCATATATAATTGTACTCTTTCATTCTATTTGTATTGCTTCCTGTGAATTTAGTAGCATCTGTCTTCTTTCAAATTTCTTGTTATTTCATATTTCTTATTCTCTCATATAAAATGTGAACTGGTAGAGCTCAATAAGTATCTTTCTCAAGTTCATATATTTTCTGAGTTCTTATACATCTGCTTTATGCTGCTGCTTTATAGACGCAATGAATTTAAGCTTTCTTCTTCAGGGTAAAATATTGCAAAGTTTAATTTTCTTCATGGAAATGTTTCTTATATCAGTCTGCCTCATGCTATTCCCACTCTTCCTCTTTCTTTTTTCCATCTATAAACATGCCATGTGATTTTTCCTCTTTTAATTCTCATCTTTAGTTCAGAAAAACTCTCGCTCTTAGTCAAAAATAATATGCAAACTTGTGGATGGGTTAAGGTCCTATCTCAGGCAAGGGAAATTTCATCCAATGGATATAGATTTTGCATAATTCACACCCCTATGGCTACTACTTCTCCCAAAAGTCACATGAACAAAATGTGGCTTGTCTGTGCGTATTTCTGTTCAACTTCACCAGCTCTCCCTCTGAGAACCAAGGAAGTTTTTGCAGCTAGGTTGTGCTTCCCATTCCTACTACTAAAATCAAAGAGTTTAGGTATTGTACTTCAGGGTTTGCTTTTCTCCTTAGAAACCTTAGAAGAGTGAATTTTATCATTATTATGAATTTTACCTTATTTAGTGAATTTTACCTCATTGTGATCTATAACCACAAGAATGCTCTATTTCTTCCCATGTGTATGCCAGTTTGATTACCACTTTCAGCATTCATTCTACCAAATTTTTGGTTGGGGTTGTTAGTGAAAACAGAAATCCACATATTTGTCTCAGTTTCATGATTTGAGCAGATGATTTCAAAGAAAATGGGGAAATTTTTAATTTACATCTACATCCTCAGACCAAAAGGCCAAGGGTAGAATCTTTGATGATCACCTTCAGGAAGCTTAAGTGATATAGGGTTCAGACACCCTTCCCTCTTCCATACTCTCACATTATACCCAGATCCTACAGTTAACCAAGAACCAGAGAACAGAAAGACTTGTATAATCCAGGCAAACTTTGATTTTTCAAAACCTTGAGGAAGCAAACTGTTCACAGATAGGAGTCAGTTTTGGGGAGGGAACCCATAAGCACTTTTCTCCCTTTATTGTGCTCAACTTCCCTCAAAATTATATTGTATATATTTACAACTCTGAATCATATCTCCAACATCTGGTGGAATTGCATTCTTAGAAGTTTTTCTATGCATTTCAGAACTTGGAGGAAGATGATTACACTGTATATAGTACTTGATGCCAGGTCTCAGCATTAAGTGATATTACAGGATGTTATAGGGACTATATACTATTATAATGTAGGCTTTGGCCCCGAAAACGATATGTTGAAGAAGCCCAAGAATATAGTTCCTCAGGGTTTCTTGTTTCTAAACTAAATTTAATCATCATTGGGACTTCTACAACTTACATTAAGTCTGGAGAGCAGGAAACCCCTTATCTATGTCCATTGAGAGGTCACTTCCCACAATAGAATGTTTCTGAAGAAGAGTCTTTTTGAGGGTCTGAAAGAAAGTGGATGGAAGAGGAAAGGGGAGAGTTGTCATCTTTGGTTCATTTATTTTCTTTCTGAAAAATCCAACCTAATGTGCTCTATATATGTAATATGAATTGTAATACATTCTGCTGTCATATATAACACATTAGAATTTTAAAATAAAAATATAACCCTTAAAAAATCCAATCTAAGAAAGATGCTTAAAAAAGAAAAAAAAAAGTAAAGACTCATGTGCCACTACCTAAAGTATCATCCCATAGCAAGAAAGGAAAGGAGGAAGAGCCAAAATTAAAGTATTCTATTCAATTTGAGCAATTACCTCTATAAGATTGGTATCAAGGACAAGTGTCTTCCCAGAGGCAATATTAACAGCTATTTCTTGGCATAATATGTTTGGGGATGAGGGGAAGAATTTGTCTACCAGCTGCCTTTCATTGTTTAAAATTTCAGCCTATGATGTATCATCTCCACAATATTACTCTGATCCTTCTATGTCTCTGCAAAAGAGGCATGCCCTGGTGGCAAAAGTTAAGAACTCTGTAGCTTGGGTATAAAGGTACACCTGCATGCAGTTGAAATCCATGAAGATTTGGTGATTCATCATTTGTTCCAACAACATCTGCTACTACAAAAGGCAACATAATGATAAAAGGATCAATCCACCCAGAAACTAGAACAATCCTAAATTGCATGTCACAATAAACAGGGCCTCAAAATACATAAAACAATAAATGATAGAGATTAAATGAGAAATAGCCAAAAATCAACTATAGTTGGAGACTTCAACACTCCCCTCTCAGCAATTGTTGAATAGAAATAAGCAGAATTGATCAACATAATCAAGCAACAAGATCAAATGGACATATACAAAACACACCACTCAATGACACTGGAATATACATTTTTTTAATTTTTAGTATTATACATGAATAAAATAAAAATTAGTTATAGAATGTATTTTGGCAGAATATATATACATAAAGTATGACTTATTCTGTTAGGTTCCCACACTTGTGGTTGTACATGATATGGAGTTACCCTGGTCATGTATACAAATACAAGGCTAGGAAACTTAAGTCTACTGACTAGTTAAGTCTACTGCCCTTCCTATTCCCCACCCCTTCCCTTCCCTTCATTATCCTTGGTCTAGTCCAGTCTGTTTCTATTATTCCTCTTCCCAACTTCCCTTGTTTTGGTTTAGCATCCATAAATCAGAGAGAACATTTGGCCTTTGTTTTTTGGGGGGATTGGCTTATTTCACTTAGCATGATATTCTCGGGTTCCATCCATTTACTGGCAAATTCCATAATTTCATCCTTCTTTATGGCTGAGTAATATGGAATATACATTTTTTGATCCTCAAATGTTTAAGAAGCATTCATCAAGATAGATTATTTCCTTGGCCATAAAACAAATTTAAAAGAATTAAAGTTGGGCTGGGATTGTAGCTCAGTGGTGGAGAACTTGCCTGGCACATGTGAGGCACTGGGTTCAATCCTTAGCACCACATAAAAATAAATAAATAAAATAATGGTAAAAAAAATCTTATGCAGTGGCATATGACTATAATCCCAGCAGCTTGGGAGACTGAGGCAGGAAGATCATGAGTTCAAAGCCAGCCTCAGCAAAAGCGAGACGCTAAGCAACTCAGTAAGACCATCTCTCTAAATAAAATACAAAATAAGGCTGGGGCTGTGACTGGCTCAGTGGTTGAGTGCCCCTGAGTTCAATCCCCAGTATCCTCAAAAAAATTTTAAAGGAATTAAAGTCATATGCCATTGTTCTCTAACCATAATGAAGTGGAACAAAAAAATAAAATAGAAAACAAATGTTTCTAAATATGTGGAAAATAACATACTTTTAAATCATGCGTCAAATATTAAATGTCAAGGCAAATACACAGAAGTTAATGGAAATTAAAATGCAACATAATACAGACAATTCACCCTAAGTAATGCTGAGAGGGAAATTTACAGTACTAAATATTTATATTAGAAATGAGGAAGTATTAAAAGAATCTAAGTTCCTACCCTTAAGAAACTAGAAAATGTAAACTCAAAGCAAATAGAAGGAATAATATGTATCAGAGATGAAATTGAAAATTGGAAAATGATAAAAGAAAAAAAAATCAATGAAACAAAAATCCAGTTCCTTGAAAGGAATCAATAAAAACTGATAAGCATTTAGCAAGGCTTGATAAAAATTACAAATACAAATTACCAATATCAGGGACAAAAGAAGGAATGTCAATATTGATCTTGCAGTCATCAAAAAGTTAGGGAAACACTACAAACAACTTTTTGTACATAAATTTGTTAACTTAGAAGAAAGGAATAAATTATTCAAAAAACCAATACTACCAAAACAAGATGAATATGAATAACCCTATAATGATTAAGGAAATTGAATTTATAATTTAAAAGTTCACAAAGAAGAAATCTCCAGGCACTGATTTATTGGACAATTATATCCAAAATTTTAAAAAGGATAAACATGAATATTTCCTCTTCCCTTCCATAAAAATCAAAGAAATATCACTTCTCAACTACTTTTATGAGACTAGTACTACCTGTTATCAAAAACAGAAAAAGCCATATTCTGCATTAGAGTCATTTTTTTCACTACATTAAGTCATCTGTGTTAGCTTCCTAGGGCTGTCATAACAAATTACCAAAAATACCACAAAGTAACAGAAATTTATCTTCTCATATCTCTGGAGGCGAAGTGTCAGTCAGCAGGGCCATTCTCTCTCTCTAAGGGCTCTAGGGGAAAATTTGTTTCATGTGATTTTCTTCACTCCTGGTGTTCTAATCCTGGGTGTTCCTTGGCTTGTAGACCCATAACTGCAATTACTACTTCTTCTATCACACAGCATTCTCTATTATTTTTTGTATCTTTTGCTCTTAGAATTATACCAGTTATATTAGATTAGGGCCCACCCTAATCCAATATGATCTCATTTTAACTCAATTACATTTTCAAAAACCCTATATCCAAATAAATTCACATTCATAGGTAACAGGAGTTAGGACTTCAACATATTTTTATGGGTGACATAATTCAACCCATAGCACTATCCGCATAAGTGGAAAATTATTTGAAAGCCTTAACAAGGCTCCATTAAAGGAAGAAGCGCACAGATGGTTGATGCCAAATCTTCTCAATTTACTCTTTTAATAGCAATCATGTCTATGTAACCATTACATTAGCAGAATCAACACATTCCAAAATGCAATTATACATGCAATCCTGTTATCAGGAGCAGTGTCATTGCAAGCAGGGGAAATACAAAGAATTGTCCAATTTAAGTCACTTTATCCACGGCTTCAGTGATAGTTTACAACCATTTACTTGCAATACCTGAATGCCAACAAGAGTGTTTGTTAATTCCTTAGATTCAGAGTTGGCTGAAGTACAGGCATTTACTATGTCTCTCACTCCTTCACAAACTCATACTTTCTCCCTTTCACCAAGCAGCACAGTGTATCAGAGTCTGAACAGGAAAACAAAAAACACTTCAAGGATTTCCAACAGATAAAACTGAATACAATGAATTGTTTGTACAAGTGATCATAGAAATGAGATGCACAGTGGTGAGGCAACCTGGAAATGGGCAAAACAGGGCCCAAATCCAACCTTTACTTAACCTGGAGGATCAAAGGAAAGAAGCAATTCTCAGAAGCCCAGTGGTCAAGGTCACCTGGCAGGAACCACAGCAGCAGCTGCACCTCAGAAAGAGATGGGGCCATAGCACAGTAGCACCCAAAACTACAAAGGAAAGATATCCTACATTCTCTCTTCTTCCCATCCTCCTGTTTACATCACCCATTGATCAAACCCAGCCAGAAACCACTTTCACAGAGGCCAAGGGAATGCAGACTTGTGAGGCATGGGAGAGCAGGGAAAGCAGTGTATGAGAAGTAATACTGGGGTCCTGTACATCTTCCTCCTCTCAAACTTCACTCAGGCAACTCTGCCATCAGTAACACTATTGTACTGCCTTTTCATTTGCATTTATTATGTTTAATATTCCACTGCTGATATTATATGCTTGTCACTATGTAGAAGGAAATAGTTCAGGACCCAACAAATGTGAAAACAAATATACCCAGCTAATGAATGCATTTAGTGTTAAATAATTAGAAATAGCAGTTTAATATGCTATTGTGCAAAAACCCTCTGTGAATTGTTACAAGTACTTAGGAGCTTGTCTTTTTCTTGTTATTTTTAATAGAATTTGAGGGAATGGATTAGGGCTTAACAATAAAATGGGAATACATTTTCCCATTAAAAGTCCTAGCTTTAGCATTTCCAAAATTTGCTGCCAATAGATATTCAGAAAAAAAAATTAAAAGTCAGAAAATGAGATGCATGTGCCTCAAACCTACCAATTTTTTCTAGGGTCAGATCTATATGTAAAAGAAGGTTAGAGAAGTTGCTTTTCCTCAAAGCACTGACTCTTTACTTAGGCCTGCAGATGCCCAATGGAAAAGTAAAAAGCAGAATGAAGCCTGGCATCTCTGCCTTCACTTTATATCTGTCTCCTTTATTACATTTCACTTTGAGTCAAGTCCCTGCTCAGCTCTGCACAAAGGTATGTTAATCATTTAAGGATTATTCATCTAAAAACTATACATACAAAGTTTATTAGCCCTAAACTCACCTATCTTGGGCCCCTTAAAGACTTAGGGAAGATTTGAAGCATCCTATTTCAGAACCTAGCAGTACCTAGAAGTCTTCAGTCCTTGTCCTATACCTTCTGATAACAGCAAGAATAATCACCTCATAGGAACTGAATTGTCCCCTTCCAAGATCACAGGTCTGATAGATGAACATCCTGAGAAGCAAGAGGAAAAATCACCACCCCAACCCAAGCAATAAAGAATTTCTTGGGAGTTACCTCACAGAAACAAAACTGAGAGAATGAACAGCCAGACAACAGTTTGACCAAGACTGATTAATTATGCATATCCCTTGCCCCTGCCCGCAATTCTTTTTCTATTTCAATCTAAAGCTCATAGATTGAAACCATCTAAACCATCCCAAAGATAGGGCTGAGATGCTGGATCTCACTCTGCATTCCCAAAAAGGCCATAATGAATGAAGTTTTCTTTCCTGCTTTACACTATTACCTTTTCTGTTTGGCTTCTGAGACAAATGACCAGACCTGGTTGTTAGGACTCTGATAATAGTCTCAACTGTGAGTGTGCATGCATATATGCACTGAGGACTGAATCAAGGTCCTTATGCATGCTAGGCAAGTACTCTACCACTAAACTACATCCCTGACCATCTTTTCAAGTTTTAATTTGTATCTTAATTCTTCTAAGACTTTATAGCTACCTATAGTGTACACATTTGTTTTTTACTTATGTGTAAGTTATGTGACTGTTAATTCATAAAACATATCACTTATCAGATGCAAGACAACAAGTTACCATCCTACGAGTTAGACTATCACTACCTTGAAACCTAGAGCTATTTGACTTTATTTTTTACCCACTTATCCATCTATTATTAGAGTAAATTTAGCTGTGTTTTAGCTTAGTGTATTTTTACTTGTTCTGTTTAGATATGCATGACAGTAGAATGTATTCTAACATAGTACACATACATGGAGTATAAATTTCAATCTTATGGTTGAAAATAATGTGGTGTTACACTGGTCATTTATTCACATATGAACACAAGAGAATTGGTCCAAATCATTCTGTCTTTCCTGTTCCCATCCCCCCTTTCTTCTCTTCATTCCCCTTTGTCTAATCTAATGAACACTATTGCACCCTCATTTATTGTGTGGGGGCATGTGCATATCGGAGAGAATATCTGGCCTTTGGTTTGGGGGGATTGGCTTATTTCATTTGAGTTATTTGACTTTTTCTAAAAGAGTTTAGAAGGCTTTTGCTTTGTTCTTGTTGCTGAAATTCTTAGACTCACAAAAAACATCACTCAGGATGGAAGAATGCTAAAAAGTAATAATTTTTGTTGTTAGTGACTCAAAGTCATACAAATCACAAAAGAGAATAACTACTGTTCTGATAGGATATTCATCCTGAGTCCTTTCTTGTGTTATATACATAGGGGAAAAGTTTATGGAAATATAGTGAATAAAATGTTTATGGAAAAAAGATAATAGGCTCTTCATTACAAAAATGCTGGCTTACCTACTATAAGATTCAACAATGTTCAAGATATCATAGCACTGTCATGGTAGTCCATAAAAGTGCAACGTGGGGCTAATATTGATTCTCTCCTCCTCTTTCCCAACATGACTGATAATATCAAAGATTGCAAAGGCAATAGCAGGAGGAATTGGCCTCCAGTAACATCAAAGTAGTTACCAAAAAAAAAAGGACAGACATAAAGCCCAGGTTCAAAGCATCATCTCAACAGGTGAAAGTAACATGTAGCAAGTTACAAAGTAGCTGCTGGCTCACAGAATGAGCACCAATAGTTGCAGGAGAGAAGCCAGTAGAAAGACTCCTCTAGACAAAGGCTAATGTGATGCTTGAGTCATCTAATCATTTGGTGGACCACTCCCAAGTGGGCCCAGGTATTCTATTTGACAATCATAAGTACACAGTGATTTTCAAACATGGTGACTATTTTGCCACCACTGTGACACCTTTCCAGCCCCACAGCTGAATTTCTCCAACTGGATTAAAAGCCATACTCAACACCAAGGGGATAGGATATAGATTGGCCACATACTTGATTTCAACAGTTATCTAGAAAATATGGTCAAAGAACCACAGAAGATATTGTAAGAAGCTGGATATGAATATATTAGAGACAAAAAAAATGTTAAACTCTGGCTTTCTACTAAAACACAGTTCCTCATTACACAGACTTCAAGTAGATTTCATGTGCGAAGGAGAAAGATGACTAAGATGGCTCCCTGCCTCTTAAGATTATGTCTAATAGCTGAGACCGACTTTATTATATTGAATTTTAAGTGTTGTAATATAAATATTCACCAAGCCCTGAGGCTATAAAAAGCAAATGTTTGATGGTACTGCATGAAGCAAAAGGTATTCATAATGACACTTGAGGTCTATGCATTCCCTAAACAAGACCAAATTGTTTGATAAGCTGCCAGATATTATCTACTACATTCTTAGGTATTAAAAAATGTCTCACTGGGCTATTTGTGCTCAAGAAGATATCAGCTTGGACTGTCATAGGAACCAAGACTCAAATCAGAACCTGGAAATTTAAATAGTTTTCATATTACATCTTGGGATTGTGGGGCACATTTTCCCAAAGCCCCACAGAGCTGTTTGAATTACAAAACTATTTACAGAGAGCAGCTGAAAGTCAATTGGTGAGGATGAAATAATGCTCATCAAGTAAGCCCAATGCTCTAAGTGGACACAGGCTGACTGATGAGTAGGATGCTTCAGTTTATAACACCCCAAACTTTGAGATCGTATTCCTTCTCAGATGATAGAGGTTTAGCCCATGCTTTACCAAATCCCAGAGACTGTTTCAGGGTGAAAAGCAACTATCAAAATGTTTAACTTAAATTTAACAGAAGATGATCATCAACTTCAGTGATTTGTTTCCTTAAATCAGGGCAGGACAATATCTCAATTTAAAAATGGAAAAAAATACCAATGTCAACTTCCTGGTTTTGACACCGAACTAGAATTTATATAAGCTGTTACCATTAGGGGAAACGGGTTAAGTGTACATGGGACACTATACTATTTTTGCAATTTCCCAAGAATCTATAAATTCTTTAATATAAAACTTATTTTAATCACGTAAAGGAAAGTCTCAGAGATCTTGCCCAAAATCTTAGATTTTTGAAATCTTGTAATTAGATCTTCATCCTAACAAAATTATTTATGTGATTAAATGGCTTATGAAGCATGCTAACACAATGGGGATCACCCCAACCCAAGAAGTGCAGGTCAAAATAAGCAGTGTATCTTTTAAATTGGGGTTCTTAAATTGAAGGTCCATTACAATCATGGGGTGTAACTTGACTAGGAAAGTATCTTCAATCTTACTAATCCCTAACTTAAATTCAATACATTCCTTCAGCTAATATATTCAATCCACAGTGTTTCTTAAAAAAAAAAAAGCCTGTGAAATTGTCACAATAGAAATTAGCTATTTTTTTAAGCAAAATAAGCCAGTCACAGAGGAGTACCGAATGTTTTAGCTCATATGTGGAATCTAGTGGAGAAAAAAGACATGAAAGGGAAATTATTAGAGAAGAGAAAAGGGAGTGGGGAAGGGGGAAGGGAGGGCAAGAAAGGACAATGGGGGTGGATATGATCAAAGTATGTTATTTACATGCACACATATGCCACAATGAAACCTATTCTGTATAATTAAAATGCACTAAAGATTTCCACTCAGGAAAAAAAAGAAATTGTCTATTTTCATTTCATAGATCTCAAGTTATAATTTGTATTTGTCACTATTTCAAAATCATGTTAGTACTTGGGGGGTAATAACCAGTTCTCACATGATTGTTCTCTTTTTATCTAAAGATTTTAGTACAAATGAGTTGCCTAACTCTGGGTCAAATGGATATTCAGCTACTAAATATGAAGCAGAAAGTTACTTCATGGGTAGTTAAGACAGCCATATTACTTTCCAGTATACTATCTTTAATTATTTTTACAGTCTATATACATTGAAGGTGGGAGTCATTCTTATGAGGATTTTGCAAAGCTAGTACATGGACTACAAAGGTGAACCAGGCAAGTGCAAACACATCTGACAGTTAAGGTAACTTAAAATAAAACATTTTACCAGTAATTACAGTAGTCCCCTGCCCTTCGCTATGTAATCCTCCCTTATCCGTAGTTTTACCTTCTACAGTTGCACTTACCCATAGTAAACTGAGGTCTGAAAATATTAAATGAAAAGTATCAGAAATAAATATTTCATGAGCATTAAATTCCATGCCTTTCTGAATATTGTAATGAACTCTTCTCCTATACCACTCTGTCCTAGGTGGGAGAGTCTACACTGTGTGCCAACTACCTGTTAGTCATTCTCTAGTCATGTAGATTATCAGAAAACTATCATGGTATCACAGTGCTTATGCTCAAGTAACCCTTATTTTACTTAATGCCCCCAAAGCACAAGATAATGATAATGGAAATTTGAACATGCCGAAGAGAAGCCGTAAAATACTTTGAGCATCATCACAAGAAGGGTACATATAGTACAGTATTTTGAGAGATTCATGAAACTTTTCTTATAGTATATTGTTCTTAATTGTTCTATTAGTTATTGTTAGTTTCTTATTGTGCCTAATTTATAAATTAAACTTTAGCATATGTTTGTTTATATAGGAAAAACTATGTGTGTGCGTGTGCATGTGCACTCACGTGCGCGCGCACGCACACACACACACACACACACATATATGTGGTTTGGAACTGAGGTACCAGGCATCTACTGGGAGTCTTAGAACATATTCCAGATAAGCGGGGGGACTACTATACTAACAGTCTGTGCAATGATATGGGTCATATGCACTGTGAATATGCTGAGTAACAGGCGTTTTCTCCTTAATATTTTTGTATACTGGTAGGAAATAAAGGCAAACACATGGTATGTTATGAGGGGTTGTGTAGTCTGTAAAAACCACCCACATTTAAGATAATTTTTTTTAAAAGTCGTCAAATTTATAAACCATTTTTTCAGGTAGGCACAGAAACCTATATAACCACAATGCTGGAAGGAGTACTTTTCCAAGAGGAAGCTACAATTTAAAAATCTGTTCATTCCTTTGACAAAAGATCACTGTTAACACCTAGAAACACCACAGCACTCTTTCAAAGAGGGTTTTCTTGTTGTTGTTTTTTATTTGCCCCCCCCCGCCCTTTTTTTTTTGGTGTGTATACTGGAAATTGAACCCAGGAGCATCCTTGAACTGAGCTGCATCCCTGGTGTGTGTTTGTTTGTTTGTTTGTTTGTTTATTTATTTATTTATTTGAGGTAGATCTTGTTAAGTTGCTGAAACTAGCTTCACACTTGCAATCCTCCTGCCTCAGCCTCCCAAGTGGGATTAGAGGCATGGGCCACCACATCTGGCTGTTTATTTTTCTTAGTAGCAAAATTCAACCATAGATTCATCATCTTTTCTTAAATATAAAACTGTCAAAGACTTTGGCCTAGATGAAGATAACTTATTGAGTTTTCAAAACTGGCTTTGAGTAATGACCATATTACCAAAAGTGTTCTACGGACTCAATGCTAGTCCCATCAAAATACCAATGATATTCTTCAGAGAATTAGAAAAAAAGTTCTAAAATTTATATGGAAGAATAAAAGACTCAAAGTAGCCAAAGAAAGATGAGCAATATTGAAGGCATCATAATACCTGAACTCAAATTATACTACAGAGCTATGGTAACAAAACAACTAGTATTGGCATGAAAATAGACATGAAGATCAATGGAACAAAATAGAAGACAGACAAACCCATGTAGATAACAATAATCTAATAATTGGCAAAGGTGCCAAAAACATGTTGGGATAAAAGATAGCCTTTTTAACAAATGGTGCTGGAAAAATTGGATATCCATATTGGAAAAAAGAATGAAACTAGATCCATATTTTTCATTCTGCACAGAAGTCAACTCAAAGTAGATCAAAGACCTAGGAAATAGATCAGACATTTTGCAAATGCTCCAAGAAAACAGGTTTAACATTTCAACATATTGGAGCAGTCTTCCTTAGCAAGACCCCAAAGCTCAAGAAATAAAACTAAGAATCAATAAAGGGGATAGCATCAAATTTAAAAGCTTCTGAACAGTGAAGGAAATGCAAATCAAAACTACATTGCGATTACATCTCATTCTAGTTAGAATGGCAATCATCAAGAATACAAATAATAATAAATGCTGGTGAGAATGCTGATGGAAACGTAGATTCATCCACTGTTTGTAGGACTGAAAATTAGTACAATCACTTCAGAAACGAGCATGAAGATTCCTCAAAAGACTGGAAATGAAAACATCATATGACCCAGCAATCCCACTCCTTGGTATTTATTCAAAAGAATTAAAATCAGGCACATCAATGTTTACAGCAGCACGATTCACAACAGCCAAGTTATGGCACCAGTCCAGGTGCCCATCAACACATTAATAAAGAAAATGTGGTATATATACATGACAGAATTTTACTTGGCCATAAAGAAGAATGAAATGATGGCACTGCTCTGTAAATGGATGGAACTAGAGAACATCATGCTAAGTGACATAAGCCAAACTTAGATAGTCAAGGGTTGAATATTTTATCACAGATGCATAAGCTAGATGAAAATAAGGAAAAAGAGGGGATCCCATGAAAACTGAAGGGAGATCAATGGAATAGAGGAAGATGGACTGAGGGGGAAGGAAGAGTGATAAGAAAAGGGAAGAACTGGAATAAATTTTATTTATCCATTCAGTTGATGTATATTTGGACTTCCCCCCACTGTTTTGGCTATGAGAATAATGGTGCTAATGAATGTTTAAGTATTGGTTATTATGTGGACATGTTCTAAATTCTCTTGGATATATACCTAAGAGTGGAATTGCTGAGTTCCATGGTCATCCTATACCTGACATTTTAAGGAACTATCCTATTCTTCCCCACAGCAGTGGCATCATTTTTCATTCCCAGCAGCAATATATGAAAATCCAGTTCACCACATCCTTGCTGACACTTGTTGTTCTCATTTAGTTATTCAAGTGGATGTGAAGTGATATCTAATTGTGGTTTTGATGGGTATTTCCCCAATGCCTAATAATATATTTATGTATTTATTAGTCATTTTTATGTCTTTGCGGAAATGTCCATTCAAATCCTTTGTCCATTTTTAAATTGTGTTATTTCTCTATTGTTGTGTTGTAAAAAGAAAGATTAATCCGAGTATGAATGTTTTACTACAACTGGAATTTAACTCAAAAGACTGTGGTAAACTTAGGTGTTTTTGCCTTAAAATATGAATTAGAGAAACTTTAATTCCTTTTGAAACAATGTATTTGTAAAATTCAGGTTTTTAACACTTGTATTCACTAAACAAAACCTCAGAACCAATTGGATGTGCAAGATGACATGTATATTGTCTTGGACAAAAACGACCCTCAGTTTAATGTTTTGATTAAAATTTAGCAGTCTTCACACTGAGGTGTTTCAGTTTTAATTTTCCTGGACTTAAAATGCATCGTTATTTTTTTAATTTATTTTTTAGTTTTAAGTGGACACAATATCTTTTATTTTATTTTTATGTGGTGCTGAGGATTGAACCCAGTGTCTCACGCATGCTAGGTGAGTGCTCTATCACTTGAGCCACAACCCCAGCCTCATGCATGGTTATTTGATGCACATATTTATGTCACAAGTTTGTTTTAAAAGTGATGCTTTGGTTCCTTTCTTTGAAATCTCAGTGTTTTATTTTATACCTTTATACACATTATTCTGAACTGCCTAAGAACAGCCAAAGTGGTCCATGGTAAACCAAATAACAGAGCCCCTGCTCCAACACATTTTCCAAAGGGCAAGAAGAATCACCATAGCATTTTTAAAATGCTACACAAATATATAGTCAGTGAGTCTCTGTTTTTTTCCTACCTCAATCTAATGTTGCACACTAGAATGGCTAATACTGTTCAATTGATTGAGATCAAAGGGAAAAATAAAGCCTTTGTCTTTCCTTTATGAGAATACATTAACCCTTAAAAGATGGAAGCAAATCAATATTTGAGAGAGTGCTGGTTTGTAATTATTATAATCAAATTTGTAAAGCACATTTTATGTGAGTCCAAAAGAGCCATGTGTGCTCAGCTACATTCAATTTTACACAAACCTGTCAACTTTGTTTAGCATTATCATTGTGGGTAGCAGAGTTGAGGCTGGTTTGTAAATGTCACTGTTTCTTATAGATGTGCACAAGATGAGTTTTTCCAACTAAGTCAAATAGTAGAAATATAAGCCAAAATCACTGGGGCCTAACTGAATATCCTCACTCCAATAAAAGCCTTCTAGAGAACAGTACGACAGTCCACATTTGCCCTGTACCTAGGCCAACTGGGTAATGCAGGTGGGTTCTTTGGGAAGCCCCAGGATCTAGAATCCCACACACAGGATATAGATATTTTAATATGCTGAGGAAATTAGTCTCCATGATTTGAATGACTAAATCCCATTTAATTGTCTCAGAAACAAGGCAAACTAGTCACAGAGAATAAAAGTCTATACACTAGAAAAACTAGCTACTCAGGACACAACTAATGGGGTCCTCCTGAGGGGATAATGATAACTCTGCTAAATTCTCTAGATCTAATTTCATTATCTTTAAAAATAGTATTTGTATCCATTTGTATCCATTTCAATCCTTTGAATACCTGCTGTGTGTCAGGTATTACACACTGAAGATGAAAAGATAAATGGCTGTTCTTGACCTCAAACAGTTTATAGCCTGGCACTTGGCATCTACGCATATAAAACTCAACACTGTCAAAATAGAACTTTGCAGGGTCTCCATGCAGCTCTCCCTAACCCAGTCAAACTCATTTCAGTCAATGTTACCATCTCCACCCAGTTATTAGGGCCAAAATTTGTCATCCTCAATCTTCTCTCATCCCACAGTCAATTCATCAATATTCTTGCAAGTTCAAGCTTCAGAGTTTTCAAAATGATATTCACTTCTCACTACCTCCCATCACCTCCACCTCAGCCACCACCACCATGCAGACTACTACGAAATTTTAATTGACCCTGCTCCATTTTCACTCCTACTCAAGTCAATGTGACATTTCTATCGAAATGTCAAATATTATGGCTCTGTTTAAAACTGTCCAATTATTTACTCCTCAACTATGGCCTACAAGATTCTACATAATCCTGCCCCTATCTGCCTCTTTCTTTCCACTTTCATTATTCAAAGGCTCCTCAGTCACAGTGGTCACATTTCTGTCTCTCAGCATTTAGAGTCCTGGTAAACAAAACAAAACAAAACAAAAAAATCTCTCTATTCATTCTGAGTTGCTGAGAAGTGTGAATGAATAAACCTGTCTCAAGGCCAACAGGATTTTCTATTAAAGAGAACTGGCAGAACTGTGAACTAAGCTATGCTCTAAGCGGTCACCACAAACTGTAAGCCACCTATTGATGGATAGCCCCTGCAAGCTTGGGCAAAATCTCAAGACCACCCCGCCTGGAGCTACTGATGGATAAATAGACTCCTGTTTTACTGTGAATTTACTGAGCCTTTGGCATTGGGGTTCTTCCAACTATTAACCTCATTGGCATTATAAGACCCAACCATTATTTTCTCAGCTGTGCCACCAAAACTGTGTACCACAGTGTTTTACTCCTCATATTTAGGAACCCAGTGCCCCAATTCTACAAATATTTCAAACAGAGAGAGTTACATCTGCATACAATAGAGCTGTACAACTAGCCTAGTTTCCAAGAGCTATAACCAAAGAGACTCACTTTTGGAAGCCACGCACACTGAGTTTGTTGACATCAACTTGCAGCAGGGGTGATAGTAGTGCTTGCCTAGTAGAGATTCAGTTTCTCCGACATAACCAAGAACACAGTTTTACCCATCCCTTACTCTTGATCATTCACATCTGAAGGTCATAGTACTTCAGTAAACTATGCCTCTGAAATAATCCCTGACTTACCAGCCATCAAAAGGGTTTTCACCTGTTACTAAAGCCAAAGAAAATAATCTGGCTTCAATGAATAGAAGCCCACACAAGACAAGAATAAAATCCAAGATTATAAACAGAGTTAGGGTACTTTACCTGGGCACTGTCTCCTGGAGAGGCTTCTGTTCATCTCTTCCTTTGGATATATCTGGAAAAAAAAAAAGATCTCTGGCTATTATTCTTGACCCAATAGGTAATAACCTTCAAGAAGCTCCTTTTAACAATCTGAATTTAGATTAGAACAAGGTGTGGGAACTTGATCGTGCACTATTCCATGCCTTGAATATCCCTGAATTTTGTATGCATTTTCCTATAGCTGTTATAACATCACCCAGAAAACATCCTCAAGGAAATGCCATTTTCAGAGTTAACACAGGTTTAGTCCAATCACCACCTTTTGAAAAAAAAATTTACAACTACACAGACCAAACCACTTTATTTTCAATAAAGACACCTTTTGAGGATAAGCTCAAGTCTCAAGTCTGCATGCATTTCTCATTCCCCATCACTCCCGGGCATCCAAGGTAGAGCAGTGGGGTTTCAGGAATATCCATGCAGTTTTATTTCTCACAAATGACATCAATATTGAACACACTTTAGCAAGCAATTGTTCATCCCCCAAACAATTCTATACCAACTACAGCTTGTATACCTCAGACATTCACCATTGATTGCTCAGAAAATGGAAGGTACCCGGGGGATATGACTCCTCCCCATTTTCAAAGTCCTTGAGGTCCTCATCTGCCTCTAGTCATTTGGCATCCTCACATAAGTAGCCCTGTTGCTTATGACTTCCTGGCTTTTTGAACTAGTTACGCTTGTAAATAGGTTGGATTTTTATCATTTGTGTGTTTATGGTTCTGGGGATGAAACCCAGAGTCTCACACAAGCTAAGCAAATGCTCTATCACTGAAGTACGCCCCTGCCCCCATAATGGATTATCCTCAGGGTTGGGATGTAGCTCAAAGGTAGGGCACGTTCAACCCCCAGGCTACCCCGCAAAAGGATCTTCCTCTGATTCAGCAACTTTTTATTTGTTGGGGAGGTGGGGCTGGGCACAGGGAATCGCCATTTCCCACACTGGCTTCGAATCCCTGAGCTCAAGAGATCTTCCTGCCTCAGGCTCCCCAGTAGCTGAAACTACAAGGGCATACCACCAATTCAATGTAACTTTTTGATTTGTCACTTAACTTTAAGATTTCTTCTGAGTTTGACGTATGAAGCATTGCTTCTTCCTAGTCCAGGCTCTTTCTGCTTTCAATGGCATCCATAGAGCCCCTCTGGCTTACCAGCCTCGCTCAGTTCTCAACAGAAATAGCTTTTCCACAACCTCCCTGTTATCTTGCTCAACAGGTGCCTTCTATGCCTAGAGATCCCCACTGGTTTTAGGCCCCAATGGCTATTACACCACAGCCAGTTCAGCAGAGCCCTAATCCTGAGACAACCCAACTCTATGTGAGTACCTGAAAGAGCAGCCCAGTAAGATTTAAATGAGACTGCAATCATACAGCGCCCTGTCCTGGTAAGGAGTAGTGGTGCAGCTGGATGAACCTTTGCAAAAGAAAACCTGCTTAAGAGCCCCAAAGGCCTCTGGCAACCAAATGGGAAAGCCTGCAATATTTCAGAATTTATGATACAGAATGAAAAAAATCTACCCTTTCATGGACTGGGAAACTTAGGAGGAAAGAGACATGTACAAGAAAATGGCAAGTTACAGGCAAATTTGTGGTCCTTAAAGGCCAAATCAACCCCAAGTGATACTTAAAGGGTATCACTTCGTGGCTTTAAGGCTCAATTTTTTCTACACAGCTAATTGGTTTAGGTATTTTAGAACATGAAGGCCTGTAAGAGGTAGAAAGTGTTGCTAAAGTAAAGTCTGAATCAGTTTTTTAAATACTTAGAGAAAAAACGTTAAATTCCCTTGTTTGCAGTCCTGAGAAATTAGGCCAAAGAGTGTGCAATAGGGATTGCCAACAGGTAATTTTAGTTTTTTAACCATCACAGACACAGGGAAAAAGTGGTGTATGACCCCCAGTCATACAGTTGGGTCTAAAAATTAGGCCAGGCTGCTTTTTATAAGTGTCTTATATCATGAGTGAAACTGATTAACTCATTTGACCACTGAATATCCTTATCAGATTGGTTTTTTTTTTTTTTTTGCAAACTTCTTCCTGGAAAACCAACTCACCCACTGGCCATCCATCTTGCTCAAAGCAGCCTAAAACTGCCAAGAACAAACCTAGATTCCAACAAATTCATATTTGTTGACTTGAAGCAAAAAGGGAGATGTGACAGAGGAGTCATGGGACAACTCTAGATGTGAAATGTTGTATCCTAGAACCTTAGGCCACTTCTGTCACAGTGGTTCTTCCAGGACAGTGGAGCAGGTTTCATGTTACAAATCTAATTTCAAACACTTGAATTTCTGATAATCTATGATTTTGAGGGGAAGTTTGACAAAAAAAAAAAATAAGTAGTCAAAGAAGGAGGTACTTTTGACAATTCATAGCTTCAATAACCTGAAGAGAAATTCTTTCTTGATAATTTGCAACTGGCTTTATCCAGTGAGCCAACTTGATGAATAGTAGGACAGATTTTTACCTCCTCGCTCTAAGCTAAGTTTTACTATATCACATCAAAAAAGGGCCCAGGCCCCATGAAACTGTTATCAAATCTCCAGTCTTGCAACAAATCTGACCCTGCTTAGATGTGATACACTAAAAATTTCCCTTAATTCATGAAATTAGGTCTTTGTCCATATCTAATTAGGTCTTAAAAAGTTCTAATAGTACAATAAACTGAGGGCATTAATATTTTGCAAATGAGACCCCAAATAAAAAACCTTTTCTTGAGTCCTAATCCTATTAGAAAGGCAGACTCCTATGTGGGAAAAATAAAAGACTAGGAGAAAGCTTTCAAGGTAACTGATTGAGCCAGAGCCTGGAAAAAAAACAAGGTTAGTCAGAATTTAACAGACCTAGATGTTGTAGTTACTCTGCATCAGCAAAAACTTTTCAGTGGAAACAGATGAAGTTAAAAATAAGTTAACCCCTTGCTGACAATTTGAGAAAATTCTTTGTTATTTTCTCCCTTATGATTTGGTTAAATAAAGCCCCACACTATTAATTTTGGCCAAAAGATTTCAGGGCCAAAATAAGTTATGTTTGAAAATCACTGACATTAACTATGATCAACATGTGAAGCCCTTTCTACCATTAGCAATGAGCAGGGACTTGTGGAACAAGCAGGTGGTGGCAGTCCTGCTAGATCTTAGGCTGGTTTTGAGTCAAGACCAATGAACTTGCTTGGCTAGGCGAAACAAAGCTAAAGTGTCACCCAAACTCAGTCACTTACTAATTTTATGTCTTTGGGCAATTACACATCCAAAGCTTCAGTTATTTGTGTCATGCAATACAGATTCTCACTGAGATACTGAAAGATGAAATGAGAACAAAAGTGCATAAACTTTGATCTGCAGGACATTATACAGTGTAAAGTATATTTGCTAGTGGGCCAAAGCTCTGGTCCATTTGAGGTAAGTATTGATGACCATAGAAAAGCCAGGGATTACCAATTCTGAAATAAGTCTAAGACAAGAATAGTCCAATGGTAGATCCCTACAACTTCCCCCTTAGTTCTCTAAACTTATGGTACAAAGGCACTTTTACAAGTTATTAGAGAGTTTTCTGAAAAATCTCCTTGATTAAATTCACAGCTCCACTACTGAAAATTCATTAGATTCAGAATGGAATTGGCATATGAGGGAACCAGAAAGAAAAACAAACAAGAATCCTGAGTATCTCAAATCCTTGATTTATGGTTAACCTATTCAGCGTTAGTCTCTAAGAAAGATGCTGAGCTCAGTGGCACACACCTGTAATTCCATTGACTAGAGAGGCTGAGGCAGGAAAATTCCAAGTTCAAAGTCAGTCTCAGCAACTTAGCAAGACCCTGTCTCAAAATTAAAAAAAAATAAGAAAGGGATGGGGATGTTTCTCAGTGATTAAATGACCCTGGGTTCAATCCCTAGTGCAAAAAAAAAAATACCTCATGTACCTCAGATAAGATTTTAATGTCCAGTTTCTTATCCGACCCAAGTAGTTGAGTTAATCAGGCAGAGCTTTCTAAGTTAGAACTGAATGACAAGACATCTGATTTAGATGTAGAATTTTAATCTCATTTAAGAATTTAGAGTAGGAGAAGGTCAAAGGTGCCTGGACTAAGTGTTCTGTCTGCTAAATCATTCTACTAGTACATACTTCCAGTTAGTTTCCACAGTTCCCATGACTTGACTACACTTCAAAATGTACATGTTTCATCCTGACCAAGAACAAAGTTGGCCCTTTGCTCTAACTCACTGTTAATTCAACTGAACTGCCATTTCCTAAAGACAATGGTTAATAGAAGGAAACAGCAAATAGAAAAAAAGTTAACTAGAAAAAGAACCATAGCACCTAACCAAAAACAAAACAAAACAAGCAACTTAGATGAAGGAGCACCTGTCCTATGTTCAGAAAACTGAAATACTGTTTGGCTACTCATATAGACTGACTTCCTGCTGGACCTATTGAATGCTGACACCTGGGACTCATTGTTGCACTTCTCATAGAGGTCTTCCTTTTAACTTTGGCTCAGATGGATACCTATAAAAAAATCATGGTCATCAAAAGAGTACTGATGACATCTGATTTAAATCTACATATTATATCATTTTTTTCATCAAAACCTGATGGAATCCAACTAGCATCTGTGTATTCTACAAATGGTTTCTTAGTTTTGATAAATATATCATGGTTGTTATGTAAGATGTTAACATTAGGGGTAGCCAGGTAAAGCATATACGTTTTATGTCTTATCTTTATAACTCCTCCAGATGAAAAATTATTTCCAAAAAGTTATTAACCAAAAGAGGCTACAGTGTTTCTAGTTCTACGCTCCACAAGGCAATGGTCTGACCTCCAACCAGGATATATCCTTTCTCTGTCAGATACACAACCTCTACAGTCAATTTGGGAATATATGGGAGCTTACCAGGCAGTGTCCTTCAGAGACTTCCTTGATGCAGAGGGGGAGTATTTCTAGAAACTGCTTTTCCCACTATGTGAGGAAATTAGGGGCTCTTTAGATCTTCTAACACCTGCCTATAGCATCCCCAGAGCCAGCAGCAACTGGATTCTGGAGTCCATCTAGAAGGCTCCAAGAAGAATGTGACTGCCAAAGAAATCTTCACTAGTAGGCAGACTGTTAGCACTTTCCTCTTGCAAATGATCCTTTAAAAAATGCTCATCTACTCCAGTTGCATGTGAGACAAATGCTGTCAGTTAAATTTGTGGGGAGGGAGTTCTCCCTTGACACACTTTGTGTCATGTGGGGGCTCTGACCCAGGAAACAGATTTGGGGTTTGGCAGGTGGTAGACAGGATAGTAGACATGTTTTATTTGATGGTGGCCATGGCCATTAGCCAGCCCCCAGCTTCATCCCCCAGTCAGTTCCATTTTAGCCCCTTCTTTCACCACAAATCTTTTCCATAGGCCCTTTTTATATGCAGGCCAAACAAAGAAGGTACACTGCCAACAGGTTACATGGGGTGGGGGGGATGTGCCCACAAGTTAATGTTTATGACCATGAGTCTATTTGCTGAATCAGAGTGTTTTTGGCCTTAACTAAGCATAACATAGCCAGTTCACAACCCTGTCTACCCACTAAAAATAACATAGCCCATGGAAGTCCTGGTGAGGGAGCCTAACTACAGCCATTTGGGGCCTGCCCCAACACTTTGATAGTCTGTTTTGGTGGCTTAGACAGACCTGGTAATGCTTAACAACATCCTTCACACCCTTGTAAGAGGCACTCTTGCTGAGGACCCATAATGATGGTATAAGGAGTGAACCCTATAAAAGATATTGGTGGGTATTTTGCTTCTCAGGAATATTATGCATTAAACCACCTTTCTGAAATTCACATCCTTGCGGATGGTAGATTATTTACCCTCTTTTTGTTGTATAATTCCTGCTTCAAGTTTGGGATATATTAAACTTAATATTCTCTATCTCCTTCCTATTTATATTCTATAGCTTTTTCTTATTGTTTAAAGAAGCTTTAAAACCACTTGGTTAAACTTTATTTATTTGCAAGTTCCATTACTAAGCTGTCCAGTTGACTGAGTGAAAGCTTTTACTTGAAAAGTAAACATTTCAGACCAAATCAATCAACTGCTTTTTTCAAGCTGTCAAAAGTATATAATTATTTGTTCATCATGTATAGGTGAAAGGAAGATGAAGGCATATTGAATGTGTATTGTGGGGAAACACATATTATCATTCACTGTAAGATGCAAGAACCATCATCAATATAATGAGGAATGAGGGCTGGGGATGTGGCTCAAGTGGTAGCGCGCTCACCTGGCATGCGTGCGGCCCAGGTTCGATCCTCAGCACCACGTACAAAGATGTTGTGTCGGCCAAAAACTAAAAAATAAATATTAAAAAATTCTCTCTCTCTCTCTCTCTCTCTCTCTCTCTCTCACTCTCTCTTTAAAAAAAATATAATGAGGAATGAGACAAGTTTCTTGCCTTCATGGAGATTATGTGTTCATGGAGGATAAAAAGAAAAATCAATTATTTATAGATTTCAATAAATAATTATAAGTTATCATAGATTCAGGATAAAAACAGGAAAAATAGGAAATCTGATGGAAAGTAAGGTAAGGGTACCTTGGATTAGACTGTCAGGGGTGACCTCATTAGGAAGATGACGTTTGAGCTGAAACCTGCAGAAAGAAATAATCAGCCCCACAAAGATTGGAAGGGAAGTGCTTTGTAGGTAGAAGAGGCAGTTTAGGTAAATCCATGAATTAAAAATGTAGGCATGTTTGGAACATGAAATCTAGTGGGCTAGGAGCCCACTGATCAAGGGGAAAGTGATCCAAGATTAGGAAGGAGCACTAAGCAGGAGCTGAGGGATACAGGGCTTTTCAGGTCACGGGAAGCTGGTATGGGGTTGTTCCAAGTACAGAGAGAAGCCACAGCAAAAAAACTTTAAGCTAGGGAGTAGCATGGACTGTCTTAGATGTTAAGAAGATCACTTTTGCTGCTGTGTGGAATGATGCACTAGAGCAGATCAAGAGTAGAACAGGGAAATCTGGGGATGTAACTCAATGGTAGGGCACTTACTTGCCTACTGTGCACAATGCCCTGGGTTCCACCCTAGCACCACAAAAAATAGTGGAACAGGAAAGCCAATTTGGAGCCATTGCCATGGTCTGTACCTGTATGAAGAAGGTGCCAATGGAGAATGATAAAAGTGAGCAAAATCAGGATATGTCTTGGAGAAAGAAAGTGCTAGATTCTTCCATGAAGTAGATGTATATGGTGAGGAGAAGGAAGGAGGCTAAAATAACACCCAATTACCTCTTGCATAATGGGGAAAATAGGATTGTCATTTCAAATTAAAGTTTTGAAAACCTGAAATTTCTTTCTTTTTTATAAAATATCAATCACAATTCTTTAGAATAAAGGTTCATGCCTTTAGTTTTAAAACTTTGATGTACATCAGAATCTCTTGTAGACTTTTTTTCTTTACTTAAGATAAAGATTTCTGGCTCTCACACCAGCCCTGCTAAAATCAATTGGAAGGAAATAGGGCCCAGGCATCTGCTTTTATAACACATCTTTCAGGGTTCTGATGTCAAGTCTGAGACCCATTGATTTAAGGAGAAAACCATGGGATGCACAGACACAGCAGTTTGGTTAAAGATAATGGATCCAATTTACCTAGAAGTTCATTGAAGCCTCTGTTTCTGGTTAACCCAGAAACGGTATTCAAAAAACAATGCTAAAGAACTCATGAATACTGCAACAAAATGTGTTTCTAAAAGATAAGTTGAATGACTGGGGGAAAGGAAAGGCAAGTATCAGTTTCTTAAAAAAATACAAAAACAAACAAAAAAAAAACACAATTATCTCTACTCCCATGTTTCTCTGAACCAATTTGATTAGCGTTGGTAAAGATATAACAGGTAGTATAATTATACACACATGTGCTTAATTTGGATAGTCTATTCAAATACCTGTTATGACAGGTATTTCAGTCACAGTTTATAAAACTCCAATGTATTATGGATATTATTAGAAAATAATGATGAATTCAATAAATATTCACTGAGAGGCCCTAGAGTAGGCACTTTGGAATATTATGGACCACCTATGAGTGGGAGGCATGAGTGGTGCTTTCCCATGCTGAATAAAGATGGGAAGGAAAAGGGTGTGTACATATGACAGATTCTTAGCATATATTATTTCACTGAGTCCTTATGTAAGACCACTGTGAGACTAAATTGAGTATGTTCATTTTTGAGATAACACTGAAGTTCAATGACATTGTGTGCTGTGCTGTCATGCTGCTAGAAAACAACAAAACCAGAATTTAAACCATGTCTGTCTGATTGTAAACCCTTTTGGTGCCTTTGTGCGGGTGCATTGGTGGAGAGAATCAAGTCATACAGTCATCTCTCAAAATGTTCAGTTAATCCTTGATGAAAAGATAGAACTATGAAATAATTTATAGACATGAAATATTTCTTTCTGCTAACATATAGGACCTTTTATCCAGTCTAAAAGGAATAAATATGACTTTGGCATGATCACAAGACAGGCAGGTCATGGTATCAAGATCTACATTTACTGTATTGTGTTGTTTAATCACTCTGCTGCAGCGATGTGACTCACAGTTCTACAAGTATTGAATTGTTGAGGTTTCCTGAAACTTGGATTATGTTGAATATTAAATTAAGTAAACATATTGTTCCATGAGAAAAGTGTGGGTAGTTTTGGTTTCTGGTAATGTTAAATGCAATTTTAGGTTAAATATAAATTTGAGGAGTCATAATAAGGCATTAAATCCATATGAGATTTTTGTCTCTGATAAGGTATTGACTCTCCTTGCAATATCATTTATCATTCAGACACAGAAAGGGCAAAACAAATTATTCCAAACTTTTTTAATATCATGAAAGTGGCACAGCCTTATGAAAATTAAACAATTTTAAATGCAAGGTTTCCTGTAATTCTCACAAACCTAAAAATGTTGATTCTTTATTCTCCACAAATTACTAGTTTCGTTGCTCTTTGTGTGTGGCAAGATAAAGTCAGACTTTTCAAAGAAAATTAAAGACCTCTTTCCCATGAATTCATGTGAAAAAGCCCCCTCCCCCTTGTCTATCCATCAAGGGACATCATAGTATTACTTACCTTGATTTAATCACAATTTACTCCAAAACTTCAGGGCCCCAAACAACAAATATTTCTTTAATAGTTTTGTTTGGAGGGGGGCAGTTACCAGGGATTGAACTCAGGGGCACTTGGCCCTATTTTGTATTTTATTTAGAGACAGGGTCTCGCTGAGATGCTTAGGGCCTTGCTTTTGCTGAGGCTGGCTTTGAACTTGCAATACTCCTACCTCATCCTCCCAAGCCACTGAAATTAAAGGCTTATGCCACTGCACCAGGCTATTTAATAGTTTTTGTGGATCAAACATTTGAGAATGACTTAGTGAGTGGATCTGATTCAGGGTCTACCATGATGTTATAATCAAGATGTCAGCCAGGGCTATAGTTATCTGAAGATTTGACTGGGGTTGGAGGATGCAACTCCAGGCTCACTCACATGGCTATTAGCTGGAGGCCTTTAGTTCCTCACCTGATGGGTCATACCATTGAATTGCTTGAATGTTCTCACATGGCAATGTTTCCCCCCATAGGAAATGATCCAAGACAAAGAGAAGCAAAGAGGAAGCCACAATGACAATATGACTTAGTCTTAGAAGGTATACACTGTCATTTCTGCCATATGCTATTCATGAAAAATGAGTCTCTGAGTTCTTCTCATATTCAAAAAGAAAGAAATTAATCACCACCTCTTGAAAGGAAGAGCATCAAAGAATCCATGAACTTATTTTAAAACCATCATAACCATTAAAGTGAGAAATTAGTATGATTTCCTATAACACAGAGAACATTTCTTTTAAATACTACTGGTACCCTCTTGTGATTGTTGTTAAGAGTGATGAGTTACTTAGTAAGAACACAAAATGATGGTGAAATACTGTATTAAGTGGGAAACCAATTCTATGCAATGGTAGTCATCCAGATCACTGTTAGGGGAGCTATCCAGAGGTTATGAAACAGAAAGACTCAGAGACCAAATTATAATCTTTTCAAACACACTTAATTTGTAAAATTCTATTTAAAACACAGAGGGAGAAACAACAAAAAAGACAGGGAGGCCTAATACATTAGTATAGTATTCAAGCAGGATGGGGGATCATGCACTGAATCCTTAGATGATTCTTCTTCTCCTCCTCCTCCTCCCGCTTCTTTTCTCTCTCTTTCTCCCTCCCCCCCCCTTTTTGCTACATTATGCTGTATTAATGCAATAGTAATAAAATTATGTTTTGTGGGCTCTGAACCCACAAATGCAAGATTCCTGGGATCAAGGGGACACACTTGCTTTATTGTGGAGATGCAGGGACAAGCACACCTGAAAAACATGTAGCTTGTCAATAGGCTTGCTGAACTGCTATGAGATTAATTTGTTTTTCTTCGGAAGAACATATGTAAATCAAAAATTGTACCCATTTTCACCAATAGATAGCCAATTCATAGGCTGCATAACTGTCAACCTAGAGGCAGTATGATCATCTCTTGTCTTTGTATTTTCACCACTTTTTATCCATAATAATATTTATTATATTGATTATTCAATTTATTCTATCTCTTAACATATATTGTAGATTACGAATTTACCATTTACACTTAAAAACCTCATATATTCTTACTGTTAGAAAATTTACATTACTCATCATCTATCCTTAATACATTCTATGATTATTGCCTATATCTCTTTTTTTTTTAATTTTGGTACCAGGGATTGAACTCAAGGGCACTTGACCACTGAGCCACATCCCCAGCCCTATTTTGTGTTTTATTTAGAGACAGGGTCTCACTGAGTTGTTCAGCACCTTGGTGTTGCTGAGGCTGGCTTTGAACTTGTGATCCTCCTGCCTCAGCCTCCTTAGCGACTGGGATTACAGGCATGTGCCACCTTGCCCAGCTTATTTTCTGTATCTTTAAGCTTCTAGTTTATTATTTATACTTAACAGTTCTTATGACTTTTATCTATCCCATTTAATTTTCTTGTCTATAGCAAGATTCAATTATTGAATTATAACAGAAATATGAATTTGGGCAGTTTCAATATTCTCAAACAATACAACAAAACCACATTTCATATTGTCTCTAAAAGCAGAAACAGTCCTTTAGTCCTTCACTGATTGCAGAAATATTTTTTTCTCAGTATGCATTTGTGATCTCTAAAAGAAACGATGTTAGCATTTTAAAGATGTAATTAGGTCACTGAATAATGGAGGTACATGGCTGGCAGCTTGCTTGGACAATAATAGATCTCCATTCACACAATTGTACCCCACCCCCACATACACAGCTGCTTTGTAAACAACCAGTGACAGACATCAAAGTCTACCCAGAAGATGCAGGAAACCTAGTGATGACTTTGGAAACCAATGAGCCACTTGTAGCTTGGGTTCTTTGGAATCAGATGCTGTGACAGAGCTTGGGACACAAGATGCATATTAGGGCTCAACATGTTTGAAAAGAAAGAAAAACAGGTAGGGGATGAACTACAGTGCAGGCCCAATATAAACAAGGTAAATCCAATGAGGATCTCTAAAGATGAGGTGGCTCATTAGAATTGTCTCCCAATCAGGCCAAAATTGCAGGACCTTATTTCTCTGCCTCATTTTAGTCTTTGGATGTGGACTACCTCAGAAGTCCTCACCTCAAACAAGGCTGCTTTCTGCAGATGAGGCACACCCTAAAGAATGATAGTTGGAGGCTGAGTAATGCTTACTTAAAAGGGAATCCAGGTAGGAATCTCTGTATCTAACATGGAGCTAGATGGATCTTTCCCTGCGGGATAGGACGTGGATTTCCTAACAGGGAAGAAAGTATTCAGGCTGAGAATTTGAAAGAAAGTATTCTTGGAATGTAGAGGTCAAACTCCAGGGTAAAAAAAAAAAGTACAATTAAGAGTTAAGGAAAGTCAAATGCAGTGATGCGTGCCACTAATCCTAACTACTCAGGACACTGAGAAAGGAGGATTGCAAGTCTGAGGCCAGCTTGAGGAACTTAGCAAGACCCTCACAGTAAAATGAAAAGGGATCTTGGGATGTAACCCAGTGGTAGAATGCTTGCCTAACACGGGCAAGGCCCTGGGTTCTGTCCTCAATACTGACAAAATAAAAAATAAAAAGTTGAGGGAACCAGACCCTTCAAGGAAAAAGTTGTATCCTTGGGTACATGTCTTGGGAGATGGAAAGGAAAGTCAAATGCAGCTAAAATTTTAGTTTGTATGTCTCCTCTATATCCATATTTTTTAGTGCTAGGGACCAAACCCAGGGCCTTGCACCTGCTAGGCAGGCACTCTACCACTGAGGTACATTCTCAGCCCTTTTTAAATTTTGAGACAGATTCTCTCTAAACTAATGAGGCTGCTCTTGAACTTGTGATCCTCCTGCCTCAACCTCCTAAGTAGCTAAGAATACAGGTCTGGGCCACTGTATCTGGCTTTATATTAATCTTTTCTAAAAGATATTTATCCCTTTAGAAACAGGATGCCAAAACAGGGTAGCCAGAGGAAAGGGGTCTGTTGTATACTACCACCATTCCTTGTCCCAGTTCCCAAGGGCATCTGTTGACTGAATGAGCCAATTTCTGAGAAAGAACACAATGATGATCCAGTCCTGGAAAATTTCCCAACAGATAAGGCTGAGGCACCAGGAAGAACCACTACTGTATGCCTGCCTAGCAGGTGCAAGGCCCTGGGTTTGGTCCCTAGCACTAAAAAATATGGATATAGAGGAGACATACAAACTAAAATTTTAGCTGCATTTGACTTTCCTTTCCATCTCCCAAGACATGTACCCAAGGATACAACTTTTTCCTTGAAGGGTCTGGTTCCCTCAACTTTTTATTTTTTATTTTGTCAGTATTGAGGACAGAACCCAGGGCCTTGCCCGTGTTAGGCAAGCATTCTACCACTGGGTTACATCCCAAGATCCCTTTTCATTTTACTGTGAGGGTCTTGCTAAGTTCCTCAAGCTGGCCTCAGACTTGCAATCCTCCTTTCTCAGTGTCCTGAGTAGTTAGGATTAGTGGCACGCATCACTGCATATGACTGGTGTTTGGGCACTTATATTATACTTTCCAGGTAAGAATTGTGATAAGAAGGAAGAGGCTCTTACTGAGGTTATTTATTAGCTTTATGGCTTGGAGAGTCTGAAGAAGCCTGCCAAGCTGGATCAGAATGACCTGCAGGACTGAGATTTTGTGATTTATGATTCTTTGGGCTAAAGAATTTTGTGACCTAGGGCTGGGCTTGTGGCTCAGTGGAAGAAGACTTGCTAGAAAGTGTGAAGGTTTGATCCTAGGCACCACATAAAAATTAATTAATTAATTAATTGATTAATTAAAGGTAATGTGTTCATGTATAACTAAAAAAATATGTAAAAAACGGAATTTTGTGAGCCAGGCATGGTGGCACATGTCTGTATTCCCAGTGGCTCGGGAGGCTGAGGCAGGAGGATCATGAGTTCAAAGCCAGCCTCAACAAAAGCGAGGCACTAAACAACTCAGTGAGACCCTGTCTCTAAATAAAGTACAAAATAGGGCTGGGGATGTGGCTCAATGGTCGAGTGCCCCTGAGTTCAAACCCTGGTTACAACACCCCCTGCTAAGAAAGGAATTTTGTGTTTCATTTGTGTGTGTGACATTTTAAACTTTTTACCACTAAGAACCAGAATATAATTCTTCCCCCCCACCTTTTTTTTTTTGCAACACTGGGGATTGAACTTGGGGTCCTACATATGCTAGGCAAACTCTCTACCACTGAGCTATATCCCCAGCCCTTTTTAAACCTTATTTTGAGACAGAATCTTGCTAAATTGCCTAGGCTGGCCTCCAACTTGTGATCCTCCTGCCTTAGCTTACTGAGTAGCTGGGGTGACAGGCCTGTGCCACTACATCTGGCAGGACCGGAATATAGTTCTTATTTAAATTCTGAATTTTTCAGTTCAGTCACACATCCTTACTAATGGTAGGTAGATTAGCCAGAAAATAGTAACAAATAAACTGTGGTATCACAATGAATTAACACAATAAATGATTATTACTCACATTGTACAATCAGGACCCAAGTTACAGAAGCGCCACCATCTTGAGGCTATACCATTCAGGAAATAATAGGCTCTGCCCACTTCTGTGCAAAATTCATTATCCAGTTACATGATTGAAACCTCAGTACAGGGAATTATGAAACTATAGTCTTCCTATGTATCCCACTAATAGAAAATGAAATGGGGCTTGGTGAGCACATACTACTGTCTCTTATATGATGAGGAACAGCTATCTATCTGGTTCTTAGAAAAATGTGAAGAGCCTTAAAACTCTCAGTTGTTCTTACTGTTCCTTACAGTGTTAGGTATTGAAACTAGGGCTCTGAACCTGCTGAACAAGTGCTCTAACTGATGAGAAACATCTCCAGGCCCATTAGTTGCTCCTAGTTTTGTCAGGGTTAAATAATCCTCGATTTCGAACTGCATACTGGAAACACAGAAAAACTACTTTGGAGATGAGGACATTAAATTTTACTTTTAAGACAAAGTGGTACCCAGAGTTTATTGCCTTAGCTTATTAATAAACCTGGAAAATGTTGGACTATAAAAATGGTGAATGCAACTGAAAAACTTTTTATATGTTCAGGCTCAAATATTTTGGAAATAGTCTTCACACTTTTAAGAAAACCAGAATCAGTGAAGACATGGTGCTCTATCAAAACAACAAGGAACAAAATAAGCATACTTCCATATTCTCCCTAGGAAAGGAAACTAAAGTAGCTCCTTATGGTTGTTTCTGTGGATTATTTCTCTTAAAATATGAATATACAGAATGTTTCCAGCACATTAATGTCATCTAAACTCATGAGTAAATATGGCATCTGAAAATCTTTTATTCATTCCATCTCTTTCTAAATTCAATAGAAATGTGATTCATTAGCAGACAGGTACCACAGGTTGCTATTCTATCTTTCCTAATTCAATATAACCATGATTCATTGGCAGGCACATACTGTGGTTTGCCTCCTTGAAATAAGTAGATGATTTATTTTTGCACTACAAATATTTATTGAACACATAATATGTGTGAGGAAGTTTCCTCTAGGGATATAAGAGTGATCAAAGCAGGAAAATTCCCTGCCCACTTAGAGCTTACACTGTAATAAAGACAAACAGACAAATAATTCAGTAAAATAAATAGTGTGTCAGAAGGTTATACACGCTACAGAGAAAAAAAAAATGAAAGAAAGAAGGATGGAGCTTGACATTGGGCTTGTCACAGCTCAGAAAATGAATTGGGAATTAGGGTCTGAGGGAATTAAAAAGAAGTGACAGGATTCTTATGGGGACTCCCATGAACAAAGATAAAGAGAGGTCTTAGACTATTCAATTCTCTTAAGGCATATATATGTTGGGCAGGTCCAAGATGGCTATAGTTAGGCTCCCTCACCAAGGCTTTCAGAGGGCTATTTAGCTTGTAGCCAAGGTCATAAACACCCTGATTCAGTGTGTGTACTCAAGGACATAAATATTTGCTTGTGAGCATGCACTCACTTATGTAACCTGTTGGCAATGTGCCTTCTTTGTCTGTCCTGCATATAAAAAGACTTATGGAAACAGCTTGGTGTTGGGGGATGACTAGGGGCCTGCTAATGCCTCAGTTATCCCAACTATACCTCACATCTGCCTTCACTGCTAGAGCCCCAAACCTTGCTTCCTGGGCCTGAGCTCCACCATGACAATTGGCATAGTTGACAGGATTTTATGTAGGTGAGAGGTGGGTCAAACCCAGTGAACAGTCCTGTTAGCATGGACTCCTGTGAAGAGTTGGAATATGGTAGATGGGTTCCCTGTAAGCATGGAGAAGGCTTTGCAAGCAACTAGCTCCCGCCTACAAAACCCACTCAGAAGGGAAGCAGGCTGAATTTTTCTGATTGCCCTGCAGGTGAACATGCACCAGTCAGGGCAGACTGTGAACTGAGTGGTGGAGCCCAGGTGCCAGCCCATAGCCAAGTAGAAAGATAGCAGTGGTGGTGTAGATGGGATGGAGAAATGACCTTTGGAGTTGCACACATGGCTTTTGGGGCCATGAGATGGGTGTTTCTTACAACTCTGAAAGCAAAAGGCTGATTCAGCTTTATACGAACCTGCCAAGATGAAGGAGTTGCAAGATAAGTAAGAGGACTTGGAAGTCAGAGTATGGTCACTAGAGGAGGATCTCCACACCTTGAAATTCTGCTGATGGAATCAAAAGGGGAGGAAGAAGAAGATCAATACCTGCAAGTGGCCAGTGGTGATACAGAAAATGAAACATCAGCAGATGATCACTCAGGTGGGCAGATGGCAGGGCCTGTCCAGGTAACCAAGTTCACTGTGTTCCACTTGTCAAGTGGAATTGGTAGACTTGAGAAAACAATTTAAACAGAGGCCAGGAGAGCCCCTGGCCACTTTGTGGTTATGCCTGTAAGATTTAAAGGTGAATAGCATCATGGGTAGTGCCCTACAAATGGAGAGGTTAGCATATCTCCTTGCAGCAGATATTGCAAAACAGTCAACACCATGGAGGCATTTAGTTGAGCAAGAGAGCCCAGGTGTGCTAGGAGCTGACAGAAGCCAAGGGAGAGCCCAGTTGTGCTAGGAACTGGCAAAGACAATAGATTTTAGGAGTTTCTAGGGCCTGTTACCTCTGTAGGTGAACAAGAAACAAGCCAATACCTTGGAAGTAAGGCACCTATATTGTCTAATGCTTGATACACTGATAGCTCCAGTCATGGACAACCACCTATGTGGACAGTGGTGACTGTAGAGCAAGAGCCAGACACTGTCTGGTTTGAATCTGCAACAAGACAAAGTAGCCACTGAGGTGAGCTATATACTATCTGAATGGTGGTAACAAATGAAATAACCCCCAGTGAAGTAACCACACAGTGATGTGTACTGACAGTTGTGCTGTGTTTTGGGGGCAAATTCTGTGGCAATAACTCTGAGAGCTTGGCCATCAGGAACAGGCAACTACAGGGCATTTTATTGGCCATGCCCCCACTGGCTAGCCCAGAGTATGATGAAACAGTTGCTTTGGCTAGGGTGCAGTGGTCAGAGTGTGAACCTCCCACTGACCTGGCTGCACAACCACCTACAACATGCAGATGTGACAATCCATGTGGAATGTAGTCAGTGGGATCTGCTTTTAATGTGGAATGCCCTGGTAGATGCCTACCAGGCATGTGTAATTTGTGCTCAAGAATACCAGAACCTTGGGCTGGGGTTGTGGCTCAGCAGTAGAGTGCTTTCCTAGTATGTGCAAGGCCCTGGGTTTGATCCTCAGCACCACATATAAATGAATAAAATAAAGGTATTGTGTCCAACCACAACTAAAAAATAAATAAATGTTTTTTTTTTAAAAAAAAGAATACCACAACCTCAATGCCTTGGAGCCAGATAATGCATGGATGTGTCCCCTTGACACAATGGCAGGTTGTCTACATTGGCCCTTTACCAAAGCCACAAGAGGCCATATTTGCCTTGATGGCAGTTGATACAACTATAGGCTTGTTGTTTGCCTGGCCCAATAGTGAAGTGAATTATCATACTATGATTCACACCCTGACATTATCGATGGTTAGGGTTATGGTTAGGGTTCCAAAGTGCCTGTCAGTTCTGCTGATAGACTACCCTAATGAATCCAGACTATGTCCATGGACAATTGGACATGATCTGGAAAGACTTTTATTGCCATCTCAATATGGGATGAAATCAAAGCAGCCATTGTGACAATTGTCACAATGTGACATTGTCCAGGCACAATTCAATGCCTCTTGCCCATGGTTGGGGAACTCTGTCTGGGATGGAATGACCTGGCTCCCAGCTGCAACTGTAGTGCTAAGAGGTCTGGTGGCACAGTGTTTGGAGAAAATGGAAGGTACAGAACCTGTGGGTTGGGTCCCTAGAGGCTCTGATCAGACCATTCAACCAGAAATCAATCTAACCAGTATGATTGTTATCCCAGTACCCCATGGCACCCTGTGGGTCTGTGGAACTCATGGGTAGCCATATCTTCCACAGAATTGGAAAGGTGTTGCGCCTAGGGTTGCCCATGCCACTCAGTGACCATACACCAAACATTGCCCCAGGAGCCTGCTAATTGGGAGACTGTACGAGCATGCTATAGAGTGTGCTGGACACCTTGGTGGTATTATCCCCTGGCTTTGTTTTTCCCACACTGGACACCCTAGATGACCAAGATGCAGATAGCTGCCTTGGCTGACCACATAGCCTGAGCCTTAAACCATACAAAGTAGGCTCTATCACTAATGAATGAAAAAATGTATCCAATGCATAAGGTTTTGTTGCAATCACATAGCACTTGATTTGTTAACAGCAACACAGAGAGGGATATATGCCATGCTTGGAACTGAGTATTGTATATATATTCCAAATCACCAAAAGAATATTAGTATGGCTTTAGCACATATGACTTCTGAAGTTGCAGACCATATAGCAGCTGACTGATGATCCTTTGTAGGAATTGTGGGCTAGTTTAGGCTCCACCTGGAGGTGGTTTCTAGTAATCCTAGGCTGTAGGGCTTGTTTCCTGATTGTATGCTATTGCAGTTTAAATTGTTATTGTAGCCTATAGGTGCAGGGCTCTGCCCTCCTTTCTAAGGGATCACTGCAGAAGTCTTCAAATGCATATATTGTATGGTGAGGAATCCTAAAGGGGTGGATTGTTGGGCAGGCTCAAGATGATTATAGTTAGGCTCCCTCGCCAAGGCTTTCAGAGGGCTATGTTTTTAGTATGTAGCCAAAGTTATGAACATCCTTATTCAGTGTGTGTACTCAAGGACATAAACATTTGCTTGTGATCATGCACTCACTTATGTAACCTGTTGGTAATGTGTCTTCTTTGTCTGGCCTGCATATAAAAAAAGCCTGTGGAAATGGCTTGGTGTGGGGGGATGACAGGGCTGCTGCTGACTCTGAATAAAGCATGTCAACTATCCCAACTGTACCTAACATCTTCCTTTACTCCTGGAGCCCTGAACTTTGCTTCCTGGGCCTGAGTCCTACCATAACAGCAGATAGTGACGGTAAAGATGTGATTAGGGAGGGAGGAGGTAAAACCTTACCAGAAACATGCAGAGATTTGGTCTCCCTTTCCATTCCTGCCACTGGTGGTATGGAGACTGAGGAACAGATTATTATAACCAGAGAATGTAGAATGCTAGAGCACTCTCTATATTCTTTCTCTCCAATTGATTGCTAATCCAATGAAACTGTAAATTCCTTGAAGGCAGGAAATACCCCTTCTACCTATTGGGATTCAATAAATGTTGAATTAATAAATCTATGAAATGCATTTTAACTGTTATGATATTAGAAATCTTTAAGAGTTAGTGGTGGCTTTACAAAGTATCAGCTTGGTTAGGCTTAACTACATTTTCCAGAATTCCATCTCTTACACATTTTGGGTTAGGGTCAGTCACAAGAAAGATTCTTGGGGGGGTTAGAACAGAAGGAAAGTAGCAGCCATTTTCGTGGGTCATACATGTTGCTAATCTGCTGACTTACTCATTGGTGCCCAGGGACAGAAATTCAAGTTATCCTGAATTATGTGTTCCAAAGTGAAAGAGTCTATATGAAATTTTATATTCAAAAACAAAGAAAGTGTTCTGGGGTTGTGGCTCAGCAGCAAAGGGCTCACCTAGCATATGCGAGACACTCAATCCTCAGCACCACATTAAAATAAATAAATAAAATAAAGGTATTGTGTCCAACTACAACTAAAAAAAGTATTTTAAAAAACAAAGAAAGTACATTCAACAAGTACATTGATGGGGCATTAGGTAGTTGGACTACAGCAAAGCAAGGAAATATTTTCTGTAGGTTTCAAATATTACAACATCCTTAGCCTTGGGGTTGGTAAAGGGTAGAGGTCTGTCAAGCTTAAATGTACATTCTGAGAGGTTTACCTCATAGTCACAAGAATGTTAGATAAGATACAAAGGTTAAAACAAATGACTTTTTCTACAGAGCCTAACTTAACCCAAGATAAGTTGGGCTCTGGACGTGCCACATTCTGTCTCTCCACAAGCATAATGTTCTCAGCTGAGGTCAGTCTGCATGATCTTTAATACAGATGTAGCTTCTTCAGAGTACTTTAGCCTCACAGATAGCAGTCGGACCTGCAATTCCTCATTCCCTAGAATCTCCAGCTTTTCCAATTCCTGAAGCAAGTATTTGTCTAACTCTGTGATGAAACCCAATATCCATACCACTAAGGTCAGAGGCAACAAAAACCAACATGGATTTTAGACTGTCCTTGGGGGCTTTTAGCCTGCATTTTCTGTTCTCCACTTTATAGTTATCTTCCGTTTCTGACAGTCTGCCTTGTTGATTTCACATTCTGGTATCAGATAGAAAGAAGTACACAAACATGTTCATGCACACACTCACATATCTTAATGGTTCTATTACTGACCTAGGGTTCTTAGATCTAGAGTTGTCAAAATGAACAATGGATCTGGAAAGAATTTAAATGCAGACAAGATTTTATTAAGGACTTCGGCTTCAGCCAGGAGGGAGATAGATGGTGGACAGAGATCCCAGGCTGGCTCAAGCTAAGAACAAAGGGAAATAACTTATATTGTGTTTGTTGGATAGGAAGAAACCTGGTCTCTTGACATCATTACAGGTAGAGTTAGGACTTCAGTCACACCTGCATTCTTCATGCATCTTCATGCATCACATGTCCCCAAACCATCTTAATTCTCCACTTGTGGGTTTTACTATGTTAATAAAGTAAAAGTAAATGTGGGTTACTTTAGTGACTACACATACATTTGCCTCTCACCATGTGAAAATGTTCTTATCATCTGGGGTAGTTTTTAATGTTATTATTTTCAAAATAGTGCAGACCCTGGTTTGTCTAGGTTTAGCTGGCATATCTGTGGGCTACATAATCTCAGAATGCTGAGCTGACTTTCCTATTCTCTCATCTCCTGGCATGTTATCTCATTCCCATAACATTGAAAAGTAGTTCACCTCTTAACTCCTAATTTCCTACTATGGCTCTTAGCCCCATAAGACTTAGAGCTAGCTTGGCTGTCTTTCTTCCCCTGAGAGGTTTTATCTCTTAGTGCTAAGGGGGTCCTGTTTTCCATGGGCTCTCTGACTGTGTCAGTTATGCCTCTTTCATTGTACCAAATGGATATAAATACTTTATTAGCATTTCCAGAAAATTACAAGAAACTACTGCATCCATGAAACAAGACTATGATATTATAACAGATGGGGCATTCAGAAAACAACCCAAATCAAGGCACAGTTATGCACACCTGTAGTCCTAGATATTCAGGAGCCTGAGGCAGAAGAATGACTTGAGCTCATGAGCTCAAGGTTAACCTGAGCAACATAGCAAGGTCTTGTCTCAAAAAAAAATATTAGAATTATTAGACTAAATTAAATTTGGCCCACACACTTCTAACTGTAACCTAACATAATATGAAAACAAACTGCAACTTAACTTGACAGTATGTTCTTATAACAAGTAGCTGAGTCTCAACCAATCATAGCAGCTGAGCTTTCAGCCAATTACAGTCTGAAAACTGCTCAGACATGTCCAAATAAGTCAAACACCAAAATATAACCAATCAAGTTATTTCTGTGTGTCACATTCTTTTTCTATAAATACTGCCTATTAATACTGCTGGATAGAGCTCTTGGAACATTTCCTGGTTTGGGGTGCTGAAAAATTCATGAATTGTTTCTTTGCTCAAATATTTTCTGCTAAATTTAATTTGTCTAATTTTTTTCTTTTAATGGAACTCAAAAACATGATAAAATTTTTAATTAATAGAAGGTTTATAAAATATAGATGAGGAAGTCTCTGAAATTAAAACAAAAATATTATGCCTTCCACCTTACATCTTTTTTTTTCAATGCTGGGAATCAAACCCACGTACTCACACTTTCTCTCTAGCTCTTGCTTGTGTGCTTGCTCTGATGAAGCCAGCTTCCATGTTATGAACTGTTCTATAAAGAGGCCTATTTCATAGGAAGCTGAGAATGGCCTCCAGGCAACAGGCAACAAGGAACTGAGAGCTGTTAATAACCACATGAGTAAGCTTGGAAGTGGCTCCTTCCTCCAGTAGGGCCTTGAGATGACTGTGGCCTCTGTGAACATTTTGAATGCAGCTTCATGTGAGAACCTGAGGCAAAAACTCTCAGCTAAGAGGAACCACACTCTGGTTCCTGATCCATAGAAAATTTGAGATAATAAATAAATGCTTATTGTTTTAAGTTGCTAAGTTTTAGGGTAATTTGTTATGCAGAAATAGACAACTAATGCCTTATGATGGATGATCATTAAGCTAAAATTAGTTGATCTGTATTCAGAAGACATAGTGAAGCATTGTCACTCATTATTGATATACATGTCAACAGAATATAAGCAGGTTGGGTGGAGAGCATTAATAATTTAGCACTATCATAAATTGTGTAAAATTTGTTCTATTCTCTCTGCCTGCCTAGAAGTACCATGGAGTAATTTGTCAGTGAAAAGCAGGACATTCTCAGAAGAAAAAGACCATGGGGGTGCTGGGGTTGTAGCTCAGTGGTAGAACATTTGCCTTGCACATGTGAGGCACTGGGTTCCATCCTCAGCACCACATGAAAAAATATAAATAAAAAGATATCATGTCCATCTACAACTAAAAAAATGATACAAATAATTTTTTTAAAAGACCATAGGTCCAGGACTAACACTTGAAGTTGACAAAGATTAGAATCTGAAATCTAAAGAAAAGGAAAACTGTGTCTATGATTAGGCTCTGCCAGGAAGTTTTCAAAAATGAATAACTTACACTATATACACTTACAATAATATAGCAATATACCTAACCCTTGGTGAAGTGTGTCATTATTAATGGTGTTTACAAATGAGTGTATGTAGGACTGCCTTACCGTGAGTTATAAACCAATGCAAAAGGCCGAGTCACTCCAGTTTCAGAATTAACTTTAATTCTGAGGTTATTATTTTTTTCTGTCTGTTTTTAGAGAAATATGTCAATATACCAAGTTTTGACATATTTATAATGCCAAATATGTATGTTAATCTGACTTCCTTTTCAATGCATTTGCATAGAAGGTGCACTCACCATGTAATCAATAATTATCACATATTTTGGAAACATATTCTATGAAAGCAGTGACAACTGTGGTATTTAGATAATGGTTCAAGGATTTTGGTTTGGAAAATGTGTGTCAAGGAGCTGCTTTTGTAGATTCTAAATAGAGATTTCATGTTGTAATAAATCTTTCATACGTATTTTTAAATATTGAAGATAGGGAAAATGAAGAGGATGAAATGAAATTTACATTGTTGAAATCCAAAGGAACTAGTAGTCTTAGATTAGAAAGCTTATTCATGTGATATTTGGAGACAGCATTCCACCAATATTATGCAATGCTCCTGAGTATTGATTTTTTTAGTATTTATCTTCTTGCTTCAATTCTGTGCCTTACTGAGACAGAGAAAATCAGCAAATAAAATGTGTGTAAACAACTAGAGGAAAATATAATAAAAATTGACTTCAATAATTTAAAACTCTATAAACATGGGAGGATTACCGCTTTTGACGATGATAATAGGTTTGGAAAATGGAAGAACTGGTTAGAATAATTAATAAAATTCTTATGAAAAGAATAGCATATTGTGTTTTTCCTATAGAAAAAAAAAGTCTGCAGTGCTAAGGATTGAATCTAGGACCTACACACATGCTAGGGAAGTGCACTACCACTGACCTACCTCCCCTGCCCTTTTAAATTTTATTTTGAGACAACATCTTGCTTAGTTGACCAGGCTGGCCTTGGATTTAAGACCCTCCTAAGGCTCCAAAATAGCAGGGATTACAGGTGTATACCACTGAACCCAGATGTTTTTCCTGAAATATGAGTTATCTATTTAATGCTTAACTACTTAGGTAGGCAATGATGGTTTATCAGGAAATTAGTTACTTGAGGTCTGGAGCTGTTTTTTCTTTCCTGAATGGGTATGAGAGGAAGAGTGATGAAGAAATGTCTAGAAATACATAGAAAATGGTAATGTCTTTTATCCACCTTCTCTCCAATCACTTAAAAGAATGTTTATGCACAGCTGGGGATGTGGCTTGCCCATATAGTATATGCTTAGCATGTTTGAGGCCCTTGGTTTCAACCATCATTCTGAGTTTATACATGTATGATTCTAACATAATTCATTCATTCATTAAACAAACATGTTTTGAACTCTAGCTCCCTATCTATTAGGATTATAACAGCAAGAAAAACAGAAACAGTTCCTGCCCTCATGAATCTTAGATTGAACAGTAGATATAGGTAATTAAATAAATCACTTAATAAAATATCATAAGTACCATTATTTTAGAGAATCAAAGAATCAAGGGAGCATATAGCTTCTAATATGAAATTTGAGGGTGTGGACTTATCAGGGAGATGTAAACTAGTGAAGGCAATCAGGGAAGTCTTCTTGTAAGAAATAGTTTAGCTAAGAAGATCCCATGAGCATGGTGGCACACACCTGTAATCACAACTACTTACAGGCCCTGGGTTCAATCTCAGTACCACAGGGGGAAAAGAAGATGCCATGAATTAAGATACTGGAGGAGGTTTTAGAGTATAGCTCAGAGGTAGAGCATGTGCTTAACTAGTGTGAGGCCTTGAGTTTAATACCCAGCACCTATCTCTTGTCCTCCACACACAAAGGTAATAGAGAAAGAGGAGAATTTATATAAGTATAGGGTGAAGGATATGATTACCTACCTGTCCTCCTACCCCGCCCTAAATGATCCTGCCACCAAAACTCCTCCCATGACATGCCCCTTGCCTGCCAAAAAGGCCCACCAAAAGTAACTAATTCCTCTCATGGCTTGGCTCTGCTAAGGCCAGACCATCATGGTGGCCTGCGGCCATTTTGTCCCTGACTTTGTGTCCCTCTAGTGCTGAATAAAACATTGCTGGGGGCTAGGATTGTGGCTCAGCAGTAGAGCCCTTGCTTAGCACAGGCAGGAACCGGGTTCAATTCTCAGCACCACATTAAAAAAATAAATAAAGGCATTGTGTTGTGTCCATATACAATATATATATATATATATATATATATATATATATATATATATATATATATATATATATATATATATATTCTCTCTCTCTCTCTAAAAAACAAAACAAACAAAAACAACAACAACAACAAAAACATTGTTGGTCCATGAGGTCAGCCTCCATTTTTCTTTTTCTTTTTGTATTCCCTCTTTTTTAATTTTTTAAATTTATTTTTGCATTACAATTCTTAATACACCATTATACCATAATTTATCATATTTCTGATTATATATAAGGTATGTTGACACCAAATTCACATTCTCATGTGCTTTCATAGGGGAAAAGAAAATATTTTTTTCTTCAACACTCATATAAATTTAGTATTCTAGAATGGACCTCTTTAATATATTGGCAAAAGAAAAATTTAAAAACTTTATTTTTTTTAAAATTTATTTATTTTTTTTTTTAATTTTTTATTCTTGGTTGTTCAAAACATTACAAATTTCTTGATATATCATATTTCACACTTTGATTCAAGTGGGTTATGAACTCTCATTTTTACCCCATATATAGATTGCAGAATCACATCAGTTACACATCCATTGATTTACATATTGCCATACTAGTGTCTGTTGTGTTCTGCTGCCTTTCCTATCCTCTACTATCCCCCCTCCCCTCCCCTCCCCTCCCCTCTTCTCTCTCTACCCCCTCTACTGTCATTCATTTCTCCCCCTTGTATTATTTTTCCCTTTCCCCTCACTTCCTCTTGAATGTACTTTTGTATAACCCTGAGGGTCTCCTTCCATTTCCATGCAATTTCCCTTCTCTCTCCCTTTCCCTCCCACCTCTCATCCCTGTTTAATGTTAATCTTCTTCTCATGCTCTTCAACCCTACTCTGTTCTTAGTTACTCTCCTTATATCAAAGAAGACATTTGGCATTTGTTTTTTAGGGATTGGCTAGCTTCACTTAGCATAATCTGCTCTAATGCCATCCATTTCCCTGCAAATTCTATGATTTTGTCATTTTTTAATGCAGAGTAATACTCCATTGTGTATAAATGCCACATTATTTTTTATCCATTCGTCTATTGAAGGGCATCTAGGTTGGTTCCACAGTCTTGCTATTGTGAATTGTGCTGCTATGAACATCGATGTAGCAGTGTCCCTGTAGCATGCTCTTTTTAGGTCTTTAGGGAATAGACCGAGAAGGGGAATAGCTGGGTCAAATGGTGGCTCCATTCCCAGCTTTTCAAGAAATCTCCATACTGCTTTCCAAATTGGCTGCACCAATTTGCAGTCCCACCAGCAATGTACAAGTGTACCCTTTTCCCCAGATCCTCGCCATCACTTGTTGTTGTTTGACTTCATAATGGCTGTCAATCTTACTGGAGTGAGATGGTATCTTAGGGTGGTTTTGATTTGCATTTCTCTGACTGCTAGAGATGGTGAGCATTTTTTCATGTACTTGTTGATTGATTGTATGTCCTCCTCTGAGAAGTGTCTGTTCAGGTCCTTGGCCCATTTGATGATTGGGTTGTTTGTTATCTTATTGTCTAATTTTTTGAGTTCTTTGTATACTCTGGATATTAGGGCTCTATCTGAAGTGTGAGGAGTAAAGATTTGTTCCCAGGATGTAGGCTCCCTATTTACCTCTCTTATTGTTTCTTTTGCTGAGAAAAAAACTTTTTAGTTTGAGTAAGTCCCATTTGTTGATTCTAGTTATTAACTTTTGTGCTATGGGTGTCCTATTGAGGAATTTGGAGCCCGACCCCACAGTATGTAGATCGTAGCCAAATTTTTCTTCTATCAGATGCCGTGTCTCTGATTTGATATCAAGCTCCTTGATCCATTTTGAATTAACTTTTGTGCATGGCGAGAGAAAGGGATTCAGTTTCATTTTGTTGCATATGGATTTCCAGTTTTCCCAGCACCATTTGTTGAAGATGCTATCCTTCCTCCATTGCATGCTTTTAGCCCCTTTATCAAATATAAGATAGTTGTAGTTTTGTGGATTTGTTTCTGTGTCCTCTATTCTGTACCATTGGTCCACCCGCCTGTTTTGGTACCAGTACCATGCTGTCTTTGTTACTATTTCTCTGTAGTATAGTTTTAAGTCTGGTATCGCTATACCGCCTGATTCACACTTCCTGCTTAGCATTGTTTTTGCTATTCTGGGTCTTTTATTTTTCCATATGAATTTCATGATTACTTTCTCTATTTCTACAAGAAATGCCATTGGGATTTTGATTGGCATTGCATTAAACCTATAGAGAACTTTTGGTAATATCGCCATTTTGATGATGTTAGTTCTGCCTATCCATGAACAGGGTATATTTTTCCATCTTCTAAGATCTTCTTCTATTTCTCTCTTTAGGGTTCTGTAGTTTTCATTGTATAAGTCTTTCACCTCTTTTGTTAGGTTGATTCCCAAGTATTTTATTTTTTTTGAAGATATTGTGAATGGAGTGGTTGTCCTCATTTCCATTTCAGAGGATTTGTCGCTGTTATACAGGAATGCCTTTGATTTATGCGTGTTGATTTTATATCCTGCCACTTTGCTGAATTCATTTATTAGCTCTAATAGTTTCTTTGTAGACCCTTTTGGGTCTGCTAGGTATAGAATCATGTCAACTGCAAATAGTGATAATTTAAGTTCTTCTTTTCCTATTTTTATGCCTTTAATTTATTTCGTCTGTCTAATTGCTCTGGCCAGTGTTTCGAGAACTATGTTGAACAGAAGTGGTGAGAGAGGGCATCCCTGTCTTGTTCCAGATTTTAGAGGGAATGCCTTCAATTTTTCTCCATTCAGAATGATGCTAGCCTGAGGCTTAGCATAGATTCCTTTTACAATATTGAGGTATGTTCCTGTTATCCCTAGTTTTTCTAGAGTTTTGAACATAAAGGGATGCTGTACTTTGTCGAATGCTTTTTCCGCATCTATCGAGATGATCATATGGTTCTTATTTTTAAGTCTATTGATGTGGTGAATAACATTTATTGATTTCCGTATATTGAACCAGCCTTACATCCCAGGGATGAATCCTACTTGATCATGGTGCACAATTTTTTTGATATGTTTTTGTATCCGATTCGCCAGAATTTTATTGAGGATTTTTGCATCTAGGTTCATTAGAGATATTGGTCTGTAGTTTTCTTTCTTTGAAGTGTCTTTGTCTGGTTTAGGTATCAGGGTGATGTTGGCCTCGTAGAATGAATTTGGAAGTTCTCCCTCTTTTTTCTATTTCCTGAAGTAGCTTGAAAAGTATTGGTATTAGTTCCTTTTTAAAGGTTTTGTAAAACTCTGCTGTATACACATCCGGTCCTGGGCTTTTCTTAGTTGGTAGTCTTTTGATGGTTTCTTCTATTTCCTCAATTGATATTGGTCTGTTTAGGTTGTCTATATCTTCCTGACTCAATCTGGGCGGATCATATGACTTAAGAAATTTATCTATGCGTTCACTATCTTCTAATTTATTGGAGTATAATGATTCAAAATAATTTTTGATTTTCTTCTGTATTTCTGAAGTGTCTGTTGTGATATTGCCTTTTTCATCCCATATGCTAGTAATTTGAATTCTCTCTCTTCTTCTCTTTGCTAGCATGGCTAAGGGTCTGTCGATTTTGTTTATTTTTTCAAAGAACCAACTTTTAGTTTTGTCAATTTTTTCAATTGTTTCTTTTGTTTCGATTTCATTAATTTCAGCTCTGATTTTAATTATTTCTTGCCTTCTACTTCTTTTGCTGTTGTTTTGCTCTTCTTTTTCTAGGATTTTGAGATGAAGTATGAGATCATTTATTTGTTGTTTTTTTTCTTTTTTTAAGGAATGAACTCCACGCAATGAATTTTCCTCTTAGAACTGCTTTCAATGTGTCCCATCAATTCTGATATGTTGTGTCTGTGTTTTCATTAATCTCTAAGAATTTTTTAATTTCCTCCTTGATGTCTTCTATAACCCATTGATCATTCAGTAACCTATTGTTCATTCTCCAAGTGATGTATGCTTTTTCCTTCCTTCTTTTATTGTTGATTTTCAGTTTCATTCCATTATGATCAGATAAGATGCATGGTATTATCTCTACTCCTTTATATTGTCTAAGAGTTGCCCTGTGACATAATATGTGATCTATTTTTGAGAAGGATCCATGTGCTGCTGAGAAAAAAGTGTAACTGCTTGATGTTGGGTGGTATACTGTATATATGTCAATTAAGTCTAGGTTATTAATTGTGTTATTGAGTTCTATAGTTTCCTTATTCAACTTTTGTTTGGAAGATCTGTCCATTGGTGAGAGAGGTGTGTTGAAGTCTCCCATGATTATTGTATGGTGGTCTATTAGACTCTTGAACTTGAGAAGAGTTTGTTTGATGAACATAGCTGCACCATTGTTAGGGGCATATATATTTATGATTGTTATGTCTTGTTGGTGTATGGTTCCCTTGAGCAGTATGTAGTGTCCCTCTTTATCCCTTTTGATTAACTTGGGCTTGAAATCTATTTTATTTGATATGAGTATGGACACACCTGCTTGTTTCTGAAGTCCATATGAGTGATATGATTTTTCCCAACCTTTCACCTTCAGCCTATGTATGTCTTTTCCTATCAAATGCGTCTCCTGTAGGCAGCATATTGTTGGGTCTTGTTTTGTGATCCATTCTACTACCCTGTGTCTCTTAATTGGTGAGTTTAAGCCATTAACATTTAGGGTTGTTATTGAGATATGGGTTGTTCTTCCAGCCATATTTGTTTATTTATGTTACTAAACATGGTTTGTTTTCCTCTTTGATTATTTTCCCCCCTTTACTGTCCTACCTCCCACTGTTGGTTTTCATTGTTGTTTTCCATTTCCTCCTCCTATAATGTTTTGCCGAGGATGTTTTGAAGAGATGGTTTTCTAGCTGCAAATTCTTTTAACTTTTGTTTATCGTGGAAGGTTTTAATTTCATCTTCCATCCTGAAGCTTAATTTCGCTGAATACACAATTCTTGGTTGGAACCCATTTTCTTTCAGTGTTTGAAATATGTTATTCCAGGATCTTCTAGCTTTCAGAGTCTGTGTTGAAAGATCAGCTGTTATCCTGATTGGCTTGCCCCTAAATGTAATCTGCTTCCTTTCTCTTGTAGCTTTTAAAATTCTCTCCTTATTCTGTATGTTGGGCATCTTCATTATAATGTGTCTAGGTGTGGATCTCTTATGATTTTGCACATTCCGCATCCTGTAGGCTTCTAGGATTTGGGATTCTGTCTCATTCTTCAAGTCTGGGAAGTTTTCTCGTATTATTTCATTGAATAGATTGCTCATTCCTTTGGTTTGAAACTCTGTCCCTTCCTGTATCCCAATGACTCTTAAATTTGGTCTCTTGATGTTATCCCATATTTCTTGGATGTTCTGCTCATGGTTTCTTAACAGTCTTGCTGAGCTGTCTATGTTCTTTTCAAGTTGAAATACTTTATCTTCATTGTCTGATGTTCTATCTTCTAAGTGTTCTACTCTGCTGGTAGTATTCTCAATTGAGTTTTTAAGTTGGTTTATTGCTTCCTGCATTTCTAGGATTTCTGTTTGTTTGTTTTTTATAACCTCTATCTCCCTGTATAGTTGATCTTTTGCTTCTTGGATTTGTTTATGTAATTCATTGTTGAAGTGATCTTTCATTGTCTGATTTTGCTGTCTGATGTCTTCCTTGAGACTCCAGATCATCTGAAGCATGTATATCCTGAATTCTTTATCTGACATTCCATCTGCTGCAGCTATTACCTCTTCTAACGTTGAGTTGACCTGCATTGCTTGTGGTCCTTTCTTTCCTTGTCTCTTCATACTGTTCGCGTTTCTTTCTGCTTGGTGAAACTGTTGTGCTATTGAATTTTCCCCCTATATATTTATATTGGTCTTGTATATTTGCAAAGTCTCCCTCGCAGGCGCGGGCGGCGGCTCTGCTCCTCTGCGGGCCGCTAGGCTTGTTCTGTCAGTGGTCATAGTTCTGCCTACTTTGCAGCCGCAGGCAGCGGCACTGCCCCTCTGCAGGCCTCTGGGCCTGTTCTGCCAGTGGGTTGCAGGTCCACCTACCTTGCAGGTGTGGGGGGGGGGGCAGCTCTACCCTTCCGCAGGCCGCTGGGCCTGTTCTGTGGGTGGTCCCAGTTCCTTCTACCTTGCAGGCGCGGGGGGAGGGGGCGGCTCTGCCCCTCAGCAGGCCGCTGCACCTGTTCTGCAGGTGGGTCGCAGGCCCGCCTACCTTGCAGGCGTGGTTGGCAGCTCTGCCCCTCCTCGGGCCACTGGGCCTTTTCCGTCGGTGGTCACAGTTCCGCCTACCTTGCAGGCGCGGGGGTGGGGGCAGCTCTGCCCTTCAGCAGGCCGCTGCGCCTGTTGTGCTGGTGGTCACAGTTCCGCCTACAAAAAAACTTTATTAACATGTATATTTCACATATGTGAAGGCAACACCCAAGTGGTTCTCAAAGGGGGGGTCTTTGAATTTTACTTTATACAGCACTTTTGACAAAACAATAAACTTTTAGAAAAGTGATAAGACTAAGGAAAAGGATTTTGAGTCTTTAGGGGAAGCAACTTGGAAAAGCAAATAACTGACAGATAAAGGCTAGTTTTTTAAGTTTATTAATCAATATACTTCTGAGACCATTTCTAGGCCAGTCAGGGTCCCAAGGTGTCTTTATTGGTTTTCCTTTGTTCTCCTTGGTGGACAAGAGAACAGGATACTGTTAGTCTTTGTAAATCTATGTTCTGCTTTTAGGCAAATAGAGGGACAGCTCCTCTGCACTGGCTTCCTCATAATTTTCTTTAGCTCAACAATTCATATTTGGGAGAAGCATATACTTGAGTCCCACTTAGAAAAGATAAATTTTACTCTAAATCTGTCAAATTAACTTGTGGTACCTAAGTACAAGCGATGATATACTGGTGGCATTCAAATATATCTTTGGCACTGTTGATGCTGTACAGGTGAAGAGAAATTTCTCCTCTGCCCTCTGAAGATTTGCTGGAATGAATTGACAGTAGAAAAATAAAAGAAAAAACACACATTTATTAATGGGCTGGGGGAAAAAATCACAGCATGGGAGTCATATACAAAGTATGAGACTCAAAGAAGAACTATATAGTTGAAGCTTATATACTCTTCCTCATGGGGGTAGTTAGATTTTGAGGGATCTTAAATAATTATTAGGGGAATGAATGGAGCCAGAGACAGAAATTAACTTATATATAAAGGGATTCTCTGGAATTTGAATGAGCCCAAAAGACTGACAAGATATAATGCTAGAAGGGATTTGTAATGCCTGTGCAGTTATGGTTACAGTCCTCAGTCTTCTGAGATAGATAATGTGACTCCCAGTTGGAGATGGAAGGCAATCATGCTCCCTTTTGTAAACCTAATATTAATGTAGATAAAAAAATTACAGAGACAGCCACTTTCTGTGCTTGGCAGAAGAGAAACAAGACAAGGTTAGAGGGACCTTGAGTCTGAGCAGCATCTAAGCCCTCTTAAATATATCAAAGTGCCAATTCGGGGAATATCATTTTCTGAGGCCCAACATTGGTAAAGGAAGTCAGAGTAACAAGTTCACCAGTCAGAGATATAGAGTGAAAAGGAAGGACACAGAGAGCAGAATCCTGACAGACAAAAACATCCAGAAACAGGTAGAAGAAAAGGAGACAGAGCTGCAAGAAAAGCAGGGAAAAAAATCCAAGTGTGGTATGCCAAAAGTATAGAGAAAGGAGAAGCTCAAGTAGAAAGGGAATGGGGAGTGCTGAAAAAAGCCAAATAAAATGAGACAACTGAGAAATTTTAATTAGATTAGTGAAAAGCATCTCATTGATAAACCTGGCAAAGCCAGTTGGAGCAGAATGGCAGAGACAGAATGCAAATTGCTAAGGAGTAGGAGCTGAATTAGGAGAAACATCCAGTATAGACAACTCACTCAAGATCTTTGGCTGTGAAAGGGGGTTGAGAGAGCTACAAAGTTAGAGCAAGAAGATGAGATTGAATTGAATAAGTAAAAGTTGAAGTAGAATGGGACCAAAATGGATTTTTCTCTTCTTTTTTTCCTTCTTCTTTGTTTTGTCTTAATGGGAGAAACATGAGCACGTTTGCTTTGTTTGTTTTTATTTTTAAAAGAGATTTTATTTTTAAAAAAGTTAATTGTGCATTACAGGAAAAATAAAAACATAAGCAAAGAAAAAAATCATCTAGTCACAAGCAGCTTAGTTGGATGTGTCCCTCCAGGTCTTATGTATATGTACACAATATCCCATTTTGTGTGATTGAGATCATAGTGTGTATCATGCTTTTCCACACATCTGCATTTACGCATTGCAACTGTTGAATGTAACTGAGGAAATTAGCTGCATAATGTTTGTAACTCTGAAACTTTCATGAATACAAAGAATAATGCTTGCATAGTCTTTAATTTGATTAATGAGACATATATAATAAAGATTGCTAGTGTTGTTCTTTAGACCTGCTTCTCAGAGCAGCGCTCTACCCAATTACAGTTGTTTCATCTTCAAGATCTGAGTATGTGAGTCATTTCTTCCAATCTCCCATCGTCCCTCACCAGAACCTGCTTATTTGGCCACACTAGTCACAGCATAGGTGTTATTTTTGTTTTGGTTGTTGATGCACCTTTATTTATTATTTATTTACTTATTTATTTATGATGCTGAGACTCAAACCCAGTGCCTCACACATGCCAGGCAAGCACTCTACCACTGAGCCACAACCCCAGCCCCTAAACTTTTTTGAAATAAAATAAAAATAAAAGCAGAAGGACTGATGGTATAGCTCAGTTGTAGAGTGCTTGCCTGACATGCACAAGGCCCTAAATTCAGTCCCTAGCACCACAGACACACAATCCCTTCAACTCATTCAACAGGAGGCCCTGTCTATTCTACTTCCAAAACATATCTGGAATTTAACTTCTATTTTCATCTCCACTACCTCAGCTTTGACCTCTGGCACTGTAGTAATCTCCCAACTGGTCTCCTCATATCTACGGTTGTCCCTTTGCATCCATATTACACACAGCAACTATAACATGGATCATTATAGTCTCCTACTTAAAACTTTCCAAGATTTCCAACTGCTAGAAATAAAATAAAAAATCCTAACCATATGCTGCAGGATCCTATTTGAACATTCTCCTGCCCACCTTCAGGCAGGAAAAAAATTTTTTCCTCAATCTTTATTAGTTCTTATTTGGAATGGTCCCCTATACCAAAAGACAGATTAACAAAAGAAAAGCAAACAATTTTGTTAATGCATGCAGCTCACATCACTTAAGAGAAATCACAATGAAAGGCAACTCACACCAAGGTCTTGGAATTCCTCTTACATAGTATCCTCAATTAAGAAATAAATTTGTAGAAAAAAATAGACTCTACTGTCATGTATAATTGAAAGGAACCAATAAAATTTTTTAAAAAAACATAAAAAAGAAACCAGCTACTCCAGGCAGAAGGGTCTGCTATGAATGCACACTTTGAATGGTCCCCATCATCCTCAAGATTCCCCTAAATATCTCCCATGCCTCCTCCTCACCTCTTTCAAGTGGTACTTGGCATTCATTTGAGTAACAGAACTGTGAATATTCAAGTATTCATTGAGTCTTACCATGGTTATAGCTGGGCTGATTAGAGCCATCCGTTTTTCTTATTGGGGTCTCAAAGCAGATAGAAGCATTTAAGCCAATGCATGGATAAACACTTCAACAATCAAGTTCAAGATCAGGTTGACTTATGACCTAATCAAGGATTATCAGATGCACATTGAGTAGAATATGGGTTGTTAGAGGAAAAGGAGATAATAAAGCCTACTTTCGTATATAGTGGTTCTGAGAAGATCAGGTTTCCCAGAGTCCTATCACATCTGGAGGACTTGGTGGAGGCCTCTTCATGAACCAATATAGCGAGTGTGTATACATCAAAAAAAAAAAAAAAAAAAAAAAAAAACTTCTCATTGCCAGAGAGTCCCATGAGCCTCAGAGAGGGCAATTCTACCTATCAGGGAAAGCCTTAACTTGATTCAAACATAACATAGCTTTATCTAACATAACGCTCCAGATAAGGCAAACAAAGCCACACTCATGAACAGAGGCCTTTGGAAGTCCAGACACTCTATGACACAGGAGTCTCTCCTCCCAGTGAATGCAAGTTTTTCCAGTATTTTCAACCCTGTAGTAGAGTCTGTGGTCTGTCATTCCAGATTCCATTTTCAGAACTGAGACATTCATTATTCCAGAATGTTGTTCAGCCCTCAGCTGAGTCCACCTAGGAGTTGTTATAAGCCAAAAAGAGCTAACTGCCTTAAGGTCATGCTCCCTGTCTAAGAGTAAATCTCATCTGATGTTTGGTAAAACCTGAAGTTGAAAGCCTGGTCCCTATATCTCCAGGTGGGACAACTGCGAAGGGCTATTCTAGCTTCAAAACTCCCTGGAAGATCAGCTGAGATCTTTGCACAGCTCAGCTCTTCCAGGTTCTACTTCCTGTATCTCCACCCTTCAGATGTTTGCTTCAGCTCTTTCAGATGTTGACCACAAAGATGATCCTTAACCCATTAAGTTCTATCATCCCAGGTGCAGGACACCTATAAAAATGTAAATTAAGCAACAAATGTACCACTTCTGGTAATCTGGTAATGTTTGAAATAAATATTTAGATTTTAGAATCCTTTTGAAAAAAGTAATAGGTTAATGATTAGAGCATTTGAAAATATATGTATAATATATATATATATATATATATATATATATATATATATATATATATATATATATAAAGAATATATAATCTCTGGATTGTGATTTCCAACCTATTTTAATACATACATATCAATTTTGTTGCAATATTCACAAAACTGAAGACTTGAGATTTAGTAGGTTAACACACTTCTGTATTTGTAAGTTCTGGCTCAGAGTCACTTTTCTGGGGAACAAGAAACCTGACCTCAAAAATTCCTTTATAAAACATAGAAGGTGTTATAAGTTAGGGAAACAGAAAGTCAATGAGTATAAATAGCTATAGTTAAAATATGAATGCAGCAGAAAATACTTCCCTTAGAATATTGTTTTAAAAGTGGAAAACTTTAATGTCAATATGAAACTGATTTTTTAAGAAGATTCAGTTTTAGGAATATTTCAGGCTATGGTTATTTTAAAACTGGAAATTCATGCAGAAGTGCTGAGTTTTCATTTGTGGTAAATTGTGCATGCATAGGCTAAGGGTTGATATTTTCAATGACTAAGAAGCTCATATGCATTAATAAATGAAAACATGAATAGTTCAAAAGATATAAATGTTTAATGATGTGAGTAGATAGCTCAAAAGCAGCAAATAAAAACAATCTTTAGTAATAAAAAAGTAATTAAAACACCGTCATATTTTCCCTGTTAAATTAGCACACATTAAAAAATTATAAAATGCCTAAACTTGGTGAAGTTTCAATGAAACACACTCTAACTTACTACCAGTGAGGTACAAATTGGCATGGTCTTTTTGGGAAGCACTTTAACATTTTATATTAAAACTAAGAGAATAATATTCTTTGTTAAAGCAATTCCATTTCTTAAAATGTATCCTAAAGAAACAATTCTAAATATAGAAAAAAAAACTGTTCTACATATTTTATCACATCACTAATTCAAGATGCAAAAACATAACACATCAGTATGAGACTTGTTTTAAAAAGTCATTATATGCATTTGATGAAGTGTTATGAAATCATAAAATGTTATTATGAGAACATAAAATTTGGAGAATGCCATAATGTAATGTTAAGTGAAAGAAGAAAGATATATACATTCTGTATTTCCTCTCTGTAATTGAATAGAAAAATTCTCTTCCACCTAAACCATTCATAAACAATTGTATCCTGAATTTAAGTTATTTTTTCTCTCAATAATTTAAGATACTGAAAAGGTAGTATCTGTCAGTTTTATTTAGTTTTAGGATAATCCTTATGTTGATTATCATTAATTCACATCAATTTATCTGGAATGCAATATTCAGGTTAAAACACTGTCCTTCTGTGCATAATTTTCAGAATTTTAGGGCTTTTAAATAGTGTAAAGTCCTGAATCATTGCCCTAACTCTATTTGCTCTGGAAAATTCAACAAGAAGACATTATCTACTGATCTACCTAAGGGATTTTTGCCTCAAGGTTATTTGACCCATAAAGGCATCAACAGTAAAGCTCAAGGACCTTCTGGCAAGAGACTGCATTATCCATTAGCTATACACTTCAAGCTGTGCTTCATCATTAACTGGTTGATTCCCGTGTTGTTTTAGCAGTGTGCAGCCAGAAGTGAAGATAATGGCTTTATGTTGTGTACAAATATTCTAAAGCAAAACCCATAATAAGGTACACAGAAATGCTTCTATTGCATTTCTAGAACTTTTTTTTTTTTTTTTTTTTTTTTTTTGCAGTGCTGAGGATGGAACCCAGGGCTTAGTGCATGCTAAGCAAGAACTCTCATTGAACTATACCTCCAGCCCTAGAAGAACAGCTCTTGATTGCAAAAAACTCATGCAATATCTTGGTCTCTGACATACCTGACATACCTCTTTAGCTTCAATGCCCTGGATGAGTCTGATACATATAAAAGTCTATTCCCTGTCTGTAGCATTATATGAAAAATTCCTTATATCCTACCAAGGAATGTGTTCATGCTCAAACACTATCAATGTTTGGGTTTTTATTTACATTTCAAACCAAAAAATAGAGTAAGAAATGTATCTGTTGTCCTCTTGCCATGTAACTGTAAAACTTTTTCCTAATGGGCTAAAATATCTTAGCTATAAAAATATGAAGTTAATGGTTTTCTTATTTTTTTGCTTGAACTTTGCCATCTCTTTGCTTGTCAGTAGGATGTGATACTTTATAAGAAGTTAATAGAACCTGGAGTTTAAGAGCAGGTAACATTTGTTAGAACAGTACTATTATTTTCTCCAAATACAGATGATTTACTTGCACTCCTTTACAAAAGGAAGAAAAATTTTCTTTTTAGATGCAATTATAGCAAATTCACTTTGCCAAGTGACACTCTTTTTTAATATTCTTTTTTTAGTTGTGGTTGGACACAATACCTTTTACTTATTTATTTTTATATGGTACTGAGGATCAAACCCAGGGCCCTGCACATGCTGGCAAGCACTCTACTGCTGAGCCACAACCCCAGCCCCAAACTGACACTCTTAATATTCAATAGAATATGGCCAGGATGTGGAGGAACTAGAACATTCATAGATTGCTGGAGGGGGAGTAAAATAGTACTACCACATGTAAAACAGTCTGTCAGTTTCTTAAAAGGTTAAATATTCACCTGTAATTCTAGTTACTTGGGATGCTGAGGTAGAAAGACCAAAAGTTCAAGGACAAGACCCCATCTTGAAATAAAAAAAAGAATTAAAGAGGGTTGGGACTGTATCTCTGTGGTAGAGTGTTTGTCTAGCATGTTCAAGACCCTGGGTTTCATCCCCATTACCCTCTCAAAGTTAAATATTGATAGAAACAATAATATGTCACCACAAAATATGCCTCTTTGACATAAAAACTATATTTGACTAAAGCCAAAGCCAATTAAGAAACAGGAAGGCAAGGAAAAGCCCTCTCCATTCTCCCCCTTTTCTGCCTAAAGACAGAACATGAACTCTCCTTTATTGGATACCACTCTTATCTGTTCACAGATAGCACCAGAGGAATCTACAATCAATACTTATTCCATTAGTTTCATTTCACATATTAATTTCTTCCAATGGGAAGGAAACCTAGAAACTTTTTTCCCTTATCCTATCATTTCTCCACAAATTTATTGTGTTTTGTCAAAGAAACTGTATCACTCACTGCCTTGAGCTGCCTTTCATTGAAATGTCTCTCCTGCTGTATGTACCACATGTGTTAATAAACTTTCTTATTTTTCACTTATTAAATCTGTCTTTTGTTACAGGAATATGTCCCAATTGTGAACTTATGAGGGTTTAGATGAAATAGTATTTCCTCCCTGACAACAAATAGCTATTGTATGATGTAACCATTCCACTTTTAGATATTTATCCAAGAGAAAAGAAAGCATAAATGGAAATAAAGACTTGTACACACAGATGGGGGGAAGGAGAGGAGAGAAAGAAGGGAAGTAAGGAAGGAAGGAAGGAAGGAAGGAAAAGGAAAGAAAATGATGTGATAATTGTTTTAAAGAATCAGAAATTTGGGAGAGCAAAGTATACTACTGAGAAAATAAAATCCTGGTCCAAATATGATGTAAATTTGCTCTGTCTCAGAGAGAGTCATATAAAAAATTTAAAGGCTCATAGAATTCACACAGGGCATTCACCTCACAAATTATAAGCTATTACATAGGCTAGAAAAAATTGATTGGTAATGCATATAAAGATATACAACATCCTGCAAAAATCTCTTCTTTTAATAAAACTCCACACATGGCCAATTTACCCAAACATCCATTAATATTTAAAGCTTAAAACCAATTGAAAGTTTCTACATTTCACTTAGGGACAAATGTGGGGTGGGAATGGGCAAAACAGACAAAAAAGATTAGAAGCCTGAGGGTCTGCCATCCCTGATTTTGTGTGCCAGAGAACAGATATCTTAAGTGAGTTAGGACTATTGGATCTGCCTTCCTTGTGAAACAAGGCAATAATCCTATTGAATATCTCTTTCCTCTGGGGCTGTTTTGGAACTGCTGATTCACCCTAAGTTCTCTGGGTATTCTTAGCAAATGACTTTGAGATGACATAATTAAAATGGCTTTGGGTCTTGTTTTAAATTACCTTCATGTAAACAGCATGATAAGCTCCCATCTGAAAGTTCTGACATAGACAGTGGTGAGCATCCGAAGTAACACAGGTATGAAACAGGCAAAAAGATGAGAGAAGAATTAATATAAGAAGAAATTAGAGGAGGGAAGAAAGACACAACATGATTATTTGGGAGTCAGGGAAGGAAAAGAAACTGATTGCTTAGAAAGGCAGACCCTTAGAATAACCAGGACCCCACAACATTTACTGATGGATACAGCTTAATAGGAGATGATGTTTAATTTTGTATAGAAGAATGAATAAGGATCACCCAGGTAAAAATTTAGGAAGAATGAAGCCCAGAAAGCAGCACAAAAAAGGGGTAGCATTATAAAACATCATGCTACTTTTGTTGGTGTATCAAATGTGTGTACACTGGAGGAGGAGGATAGGGTATGTGAAGAGCCAAACTCAGGAAACCGACACTGGAACAATACAACTAACTGGACTACAACATTCCTCAGATTTCACCAAATTAAAATGTCTTTACAATGAAAGATTAGTATTTCAATACTGAGGTTACAGAGCCATGGCCTACCACAGAACCAAGGCAGTTCCTCTGTTATTAGTTCTTGCAATCACATTGGAAAGATTTCAGATGGTCAATCAGAATAGCAGGTATGGGTTTATTAGAAGACATAGGAAAGAGAGAAAGGGGACACTCTCAAGGGAGTCAATATGTCCACTCAGAGAGGAGAGTGATGGCATGCCCCTCCTGCTCTCCAGTTTTATTGGGAGAACAAGGGAAATTTCCAGAGAGTCCCACCAGGGTCCATCTCTTGGCACTTGATTGACATCAGAATTGCATCAGACTTTCCAGTCCCCACTGCACATGATAAAGATCCAAGGCAACTCTGGGTCACTTTGACCCATGCTGACTAGTTCTAATTAGAATTTGTTTTTACAGATTTGATAGTTAGGGGGGATTATCCTTATCTCCCTGAGTTCTGGAATCTGATCTGTGTAAAGGTCACAAAAGCTCCCCACTTCTTTAGGGTAATGCTAATGCATGTTCTTATCAGCTGGGAGGAGCCTTTCTTCTGGACTGCTTTTTTCCTGCAGATAGTGGGTTATTTGCTGAGTAATGTAGTATATTCTGTTGATGTAAGCCAGGCAGGGCTGTAGGTAAATTGCTGTTTAAAAGCAAGAATATGTGAGACAGCATAGTAGGCCCAGTTTATAGAATTATCCCTTTATACCACAATTTATAATATCTATGTTTGTATATAAGGTATGTTGACACCAAATTCACATCTTTAAACATGTATTTTGTATAATGATGACCATCTGTTGTATTAAGAATTGTATGCAAAAAAAAGAAAGCTCATGTATAATGGCATAATTTGACGTAAACATACTTTATATACAGAGTTATGAAAAATTGTGCTGTGAATGGATAATCATGAATGTAATGCACTCCACTATTGTCATGAATGTAAGAAATAATAAAATAATTATCCCCTTAACCTCATGTTCCCACTCCTCATTTCTGTTTGTTACCTACTAGTGATGCATATATAAGTCAAGTATAATTGCTAATGTCTCATGTGGACCATCATTCAGAAATAATTTCCAGTACAGAATAACTTCCATGGAAAGTGCTCCTAGAAACAATGTCCCCTGTTGCCATTTTAGAAATCTCATTTGCCCATGATTGAGGAACAAAGGACAAAACCTCCAAGTTTCATAGGTCAAAGTTATCATTTGCTTAATAACTACATGCTATCATATCAGAAACAGCAAGCAACCCTTTAAACAATTTTTTTGATACCAGGGATTGAACCCAGGGTGATCAACCACTGAGCCACATCCCCAGTCCTCTTTAAGTTGTTGTTGTTTTTAGTTTGAGACATGGTCTCGCTAAATTTTGTATGGCCTCACTAAGTTGCTGATTCTGGCAATCATGTATCAAGCTATTTAAATACATTTCTGAATGAGACCCAGAAAGCCCCTGGTTTATAAACATGCACAATTCAGTTAGGAAGTTGGCACAGGGGAGGAAAATAATTTTCTCTCTACTCTTTATAGTTTTTAGTTGAGACAGGCCCTCTAATAAAAGAAAGATCGATAAGAGAAAAACAAACAAGTATTTAATAGCATGTATATATCATGTATATGTGGGAAAGAGTAAATCTGTAGGAGGTGACTTGGAATTCAGGCTTAAAAACTCTCATTCCCTGAAACAAAGAAAGAAGGAGATGGGGGAAAGGTCAGTTATGAATAGATGTCCAAGAAGAGGGTAAGATTTATTATATAGATTTAAGTTGGTGGCTTCTCCCCATTGATAAGTCTTTTCTCCCTGGTAGTAGTGGAGAATAAGAATGGAGATATTTTTGATAGATATAAATTTCCCTTACAAGTAGGGAATGTCTTTGTTTTGAGGGATTCTCTGTGGCTTCCATTTCTCAAAATAATTGGCTCAAAATAATCCTTATGCTAAAAAGGAATATTTGGGGATGGCATTTTCTGGTCTTTCACAGTCACATTGTGGGTTGGCATAATCTGGTCTCTTACACTAGACAATGCAAATAAGAGATGAATACATGATTCAGGTTCTTAATGAAAGTTGGAGGTACAAGCCATTCTGCAGGATCAACTGGAAACTCACTAGCAGTGGTGACTCCATGTAACCAAAAGATAATAGGGCATAAAAATAATTAGATCAAAATGTTGAAAGGGAGTGAGCATGGGGGCAAATACCTGTAATCTCAGCAGCTCAGAAGGCTGAGGCAGGAGGACTGCAAGTTCAAAGCCAACCTCAGCAACTTAGTGAGGCCATACAAAACTTAGCGAGACCATGTCTCAAACTAAAAAAAAAAAAAAAAAAAAAAAAAAAATTAAAAAAAACCAACAACTAGGGATGTGGCTCAGTGGTTGATCACCCTGGGTTCAATCCCTGGTATCAAAAAAAATTGTTTAAAGGGTTGCTTGCTGTTTCTGATATGATATCATGTAGTTATTAAGCAAACGATAACTTTGACCTATGAAACTTGGAGGTTTTGTCCTTTGTTCCTCAATCATGGGCAAATGAGATTTCTAAAATGGCAACAGGGGACATTGTTTCTAGGAGCACTTTCCATGGAAGTTATTCCCTACTGGAATCAACAGAAGCTAAACAACTATTCTGATCGTTCAAAGGGTAATGCCTGAAGTGGTCGTTGGAATCTAAAATCAATAGGGACTAAAAATATCAACAATTTCTGAGTTGTTTAAGGCAGATGATCCCCCAAAATTTTGTGCTATGGATCCTTTAGCAGTCCGGATAATAATGTTTCTAAAAGAATAAAATAAGAGATGTAAGATTTAAAAGGAAACCAATTATATTGAAACACATTTACCAGTAATAAAATTTTATAGTACGATAATATTAGTGATTCTTAATTGTGCATTAAATAGCAAGGTCTAGTGATGGGCTTTTTGAAGAATTTCATTTATCATAAGGGACTTTCAATGTATATATAACAATTGCTATATAATATGACAATGCCTGAGATTTTTGTTGGCGACAAAGTAATAGCTACTACTAATACTATAGTGCTTTATCATCTACAATCAGTGATCATTGTTAATTTCAGTTAGAAGTCAGTGAAAATGAACATGCAACTTTTTTCTTTTCAGGATAATAAATTTGCCTGAATTCTATTTGTTGACCTCAAGTTAAGAACCTCTGGTTCCGAGCTGGGGGAGTGACTTAGTGGTATAGTGCTTACCTGGCATGCATGAGGCCTTGGGTTAGATCACAGCACCAAAAGCAAATAAACAACCTCTGGCCTCAAAATCTGTGGTCTTATTATGTACCTCCCACATAGAGTCTGCTAGGGTGTCCTGAGAAAATACCCCCTTACATACCAAACTATGTGCTCAGAGACAACTGCCAAGAATTTCCAGATCCCTTACCTCCTCAAATCATAGAAGAGTAATCTGGAATGTGTATAGATATGAGCAATTCTACTTGCATATTTTCTGTTCATATCTTTTTATCCATAAATCTCTCTGACTTCCCTGTCTATGTCCTGGAGGCACTCATTTTTAATTGCAGTAATCATGCTTTGTTTTTCAACTTTTAGTGAAGTGGCACCCCCTTTCTCCACAGAAAAATCTTAACTGGGCTTCTCCAGATATCTTCACCATGGCTGATTTTAGGACTGTCAGCAAAAGAGTCTCTGCAAAAGAGTTCAATGTAGATAAACTTCCTATTTTCCTGTCACTCTGTTATACTTGGCCACTGGCCAGGAAGATACCAGCACTCTGGGTGCTGGACACCCCCTTACTAGTTTTTCACAAATATATGCAGTATAGTACTTGGTAGAAATGTGCAAACAAGGCCTCTGGCCTTGAGATGGGCTTCACAGAGATGTCTACATTTTTCAGATAAGTTACCAATTGGGCTCCATGGTAACAGCTGGCAGGGGGAGGAAAGAAAGGGGAGAAGAAGCTCTCCCCTTCTCAGGTGTTGTCCTTGAAGGGTTAACTTGCCCAGAACAGTGAAAGAAAAAGCTGCTTTTATGTGAACTTCTGCAGACTGTGAACTTCTGAGCCCCTCCCCTTACATGCTGGGTATAAAATTCTGAAACTCCCTGAACTCGAGGTTCAGGGGATTGATTGATTACAGCAAAGTCTGTACCCTCTGAACCTGGCTGCAGCCTAATAAAACTGTTTCCTGCTATCTTCAGTGCCTTACCTCGTTTGTCCCTACAACATTAGTTCCCTCTAAGAAAAAAAAGCTTGCTTAAATATTTATCTTAGCATATCATAGATGTAAACAAGATGGATTCTCACAAACATGGGTGCTCTACACTTGTGGTAAGAGTTATTAGCTCCAAATTTTTATTCCAAACTTGAAAGCCATTAGAAATAATGACAAGCTGACTCACACTCATAAATACCAATGTAAACTATTCTAAAGAAACTTCACCCCCAAGAAAAGGATCCTGAACTTTCTCTTTTTAAACATTCTTTTGTGCCTCAGCAAATTTAGAATAGTGTTATATACTGTTATTACAACCTTATTTTTGAAATATTTTAAGGTACTCATTCCAAAGTACAGTATACAAAATAGACATAGCTCCAAAGTCTGGCTTTTCAGCTGCTATAGTAGGTCATATTAACAGAGTTGACCATTGAGTAAGGTCACCTGGGATTTTTAGACATTATAATCTGAACTTTTTAAGTCTATTCAGAGGAGACTTATTTACAAAGTTATGGGCTAGGTTACAGGAACCAACAGGAAATGGTGAAGCACCCAGGGACTAGCCACTACTTGACCTGACATGGTATGGAGTAGAAATGATGTTAAGAAATCCCAGCTATAGTTAGAGGGAGACAACCATGGCTGTGACCTCAGCTAAGTAGTGGGGGCAGGTGGGTGATGTTAGTGATGGAATAAACATCCTGACCTTTCTCTCCTGCCTTTAATCTCTTGCCAGCCTCCATTCCCATGGCCCAACCCAAACTTCTAGAAGCTTAAAGGCTGGGGCACCCAGGTGGTGCATTCCAGGGGGTCAGAGCAGGGCAGAGAAGGGCAGAAAATCACTGTGGAGGAGGAAGAAATGGAGAGTAACCAGCACAGGTCCTAAGCCCTTTTGAATAGTGTTTATACAAAAACAGGTTGAGGAAATTGAAGACAGTTATCTGGTTTATAATTCAAGTCCCTCTTAAGATGATGCTTTTAAGAAAGGTCTTGTTTGCCTAATGTTCCATATTGATCAAATTGTGTAGATAATTGTTTGTTTACCTTACCACTTTATTTTGCTTTCCTGGTCCCAGTCAGTGGGAATGCCTGGAGCTGTAATCTCTTAAGCAAGGCTGATTTGAACTTAATTGCTTATTTGCTCAAAGGAGGGAACTGCCTGGCTTTTTTTTTTTTTTTTTTTTTTTTAATTCTTGTTGTTCAAATTGTGTCTTGTAATATTGAAAGTTAAAGGGATGATTTGAAGAATAGCCTGGACTTAAAATTGCCTAGAGCCACATGATTCAGAGGATTCTCCGACTCTTGCCTATGTATGTGAAGAAAAGAGTAAACACGTTTATAAATGTCAGACATAGCCCCTGTAGGGGCTCTCAGTGCAGACAGCCAGAGCCAGCATTTTAAAACTTATTCAAAGGACTTGATTCAATATCACTGCTGACCAGAAGTCTGGGAAATAGAACTGATGTTGATGTACTTGGAAAGTTCTACCTTTCCTTGATTCTCTGTCCTTGTACATAAGGACTTTTTAAAGGGGAAGTAGCTCTTGTGGTTTGAGGCTAGAAAGTACCTTCAACCTCTGAGCAGCTGGGATGATGTAACTCCCACCTCATCACTATACATCTGGTGCCTCACTCTGAGTTCATTACCTGTCATTTATGAAGGAACTCAACCATATACATTTTACTTCTTGGACCTGGGAGATTCTTCTGAGAATTTAACTTGATCCATATATATCATATCTCAATAGTACTACTCTGGTTATCATTATGATAACCAGTGTATCTCCTTGCCACAATGGGTTATACATCAAAGTATTATTCTGGCTGTTTTCTATGTTTTCCCCTGTCCCTCTTCACTGTCACTGATACAACAAGGACAATTTCACTCTTCCAGTGTACATAAAAGGTCAAATAAAGGTACATACAAATATTCAAAGAGACTTCTAATTTGTGTTTAAAGTGTGTCACACAAATCTGTATGCCAGCTTTTCTTCTCCTAGACATTAAATGAGACAGAGCATGGGCGAAGTAAAAAGAGATGGCAAAGGAAAGACTTAAATGGAAGAGAAAGGACAGAAAAATGGGAGGGTGAACTTTTTATCACAATAACCAGACAGATGAATAAAAGGGATTCAAAGGAAGGGCTATTTTAAGTGCAGATTTTCCTTCCTTTACCCCTGCCAACTCATAACCTATACACAATTCCTCTTCCAGTAATATTGAACTAAGTCTGGGAATGTGGCTCAGTGATAGAGTACTTACCTAGCATGTGTGAGGCCCTGGATTCAATCCCCGACCCCTATCCCCCGACCAAAAGGTAGAGACAAGAAACTTGAAAGGAGAGCCTCAATCTTGGTAAGGCAGAACTGAATAGGACCAGCTGGGAGTATCCTTCCTGAGCAGAACAGTAGACATATACTTATTGTTCCAAATTTATTTAAAGAACTATATCAAAACAAATTTAAATGTATATGTCAGATCAGTCAGGGCAGGCAATGGCCAAAGGAGGCAGATTTAAAAGGGCTGCTGAACAGGCTTTATTGAGATATCACTCCCGGGCAGAACTCCATCAGACCCAAGAGGGGACAGGAGAAGGGTCTGAGGAGAAACTACATGGAAGCTCCACCGGACTGGACTTTTATGGGGCTTACAGCAGGAAGGGAAGGGCTTGGGACAGGAAAAGGTGTTTCTAGGGTCCCTTGCCCCCTTGAAGTTGGTCAGGGGAGTTGGCTGAACTCCAGGATTGGCCAGGGGGGTCCTGTTGATTGACAGGCATTAGTCAGAAGATCTGGCTGATTGACAGGCATTTCCACCTGTATCTGATTGATGTTCTTTTCCCGGTGCGGGCTGCTTTGTTCTAAGTTGCCACTAAGTCGCCACCAATTCGCCGCCACCAATTCGCCACCACCGACCTAACAGTATATATATAAAAATAAAACTTTCCTGATAGAATCATAAAGTTTACCCTTTCAATCTTGGTGAAAGTTCAGTAAATAAATATATTTTGTACTTAAAAAAAGAACTATATCAGTAGGATTAAGTTTAGCTACTTGTGACATAAAACCGCATATAATAGTGCCTTAAACAAAACGAAGTGCATCCTTCATATAAAAGAAATCGGCAAACGCATATAATCTTTCTAATCATTCTGCCAGCAAGCATCCTTCCATTTTTATGGTCTGAGATAGCAATATGAGTTCTAGCCTTCATGTCTACATTCCAGGTAGCAGGAAAAAGGAAGGAAAGAAGACAGGACAATTCTTCCCTTTTTAAAAAAATTCCTGAGACTTTTGCATGAATTTTCCAATTATGTCTGTTGAACAGAATTTAGTCATACTTGGCTGTAAGGGAAGCAGAGAAATTATAGTATTTACTCAGAGAAGTAAAAACTATGAGTTCTATTTCTAAAGAAGAAAGGGAAAATAGATATTGGAGGATATGTAAGTGTCTGATAACCACTGTGATCTTTCATTTACTATAGAATAGGAGATGGGTAGATTAAAGGAAGAAGGATAAAAGAACGAAAATAATGAATAAATTCTTGGCATTTATTATTTTTTAAATTAGTACATTACAAGTTATACATAAGAGTGGAATTCATAAATGCCATATTTCTATATGAACATAACATAATTTGATCAATATCATTCCCCTTTCCTTCCTTCCCTTCCTCCCTGTTATTCTTACTCTATTCTACTGATCTCCCTTCTACTATTATTAGAGTAATTATTACATTACAGTTGTATATACAAGCAGAATTAATTGTGGTGTATTCATACAAGGACATAGCATAATTTGGTAGGTTTCATTACCCAGTGCTTTCCCATGCCCTCTCCTCTTCTCTCCCTCTTAATCACCTTCCTCTATTCTAATCATTAGCAAATCATTAGCAATAAGGAGAATGCAAATAAAGACCATTTGGTCTCCCTTCTATTTTTGTGAGATCCCTTTTCCTCTTTCTGAGTAATTTTAATTGTAGATGAACACGATAACTTTAGTTTATTTATTTTTTTATGTAGTGCTAAAGATTGAACCCAGTGCCTCACACATGCTAAGGCAAGCACTCTACCACTAAGCCATAACTCCAGCCCCCAAGGTGTCTTTTCTTAGTCCTTTTTTTTTTCCTCTCTAGCTGCCACATATGAGAAAAAAAAAAAAAAAAACATTCAACCCTTCACATATAAGTCTGGCTTATTTCAGTTAGCATGATATTCTCCAATTCCATCCATTTACTAGCAAATGCCATAATTTCATTCTTCTTTATGGCTGAGTAAAACACCATTGTGCATATATACCACATTTTCTTTTTTGGGGGGGATAACGGGGATTGAACTCAGGGGCACTTGACCACTGAGTCACATTCCCAGCCCTATTTTGTATTTTATTTAGAGACAGAGTTTCACTGAGTTGCTTAGTGCTTCACTTTTGCTGAGGCTGGCTTTGAACTTGCAATCCTCCTGCCTCAGCCTCCTGAGATGCTAGGATTACAGGCATGCACCACTGCACCCAGCTTACATTTTCTTTATTCATTCATCTGTTGACAGACACCAAGGCTGGTTCCATAACTTGGCTATTGTGAATTGTGCTGCTATTAACACTGTTGTGCCTATATCACTACAGTGTGCTGATTTTAGTTCTTTTGTATAAATACCAAGGATTGGGATAACTGGGTCATGTGGTGGCTCCATTCCTAGTTGTTTAAAG